>NC_081321.1:24215591-25415591 GCF_026419965.1 Kogia breviceps
AAAATAATCTGAGATATATATATATATCTGAATCACCTGAAACTAACACAATATTGTAAATCAACTATAATTCAATTTTTAAAAGTCTTCAAATAAATGGTCAATGAGTTTGGGAATGACATAGAAAAATCTAGCCAATCTAATCTCTTATAAAAATATAAAAGTTGAGGAAGCCCAAATTTTAACTGGACAAACTAATGAAGATAGTAGTTCTGGAAAATCTTCTGGGGAATTAAAAAATAATGCCTAGCCTAGCAAAAATCAAATTTAAGCTACAGACTTAAGAATCTTCTTAAAACAATCCTCAACATATTACTAGCAAACCAAATCCAACAATACTTTAAAAGGATCAATACACCATGATCAAGTGGGATTTATCCCAGAGATGCAAAGATTTTTCAAGATCTGCAAATCAATCAGTGATACACCACATCAACAAGTTGAAGAATAAAAACCATATGGAGATAGATGCAGAAAAAGCTTTTAACAGAATTCAACACCCATTTATGATTTTAAAAAAACTCTCCAGAAAGTGGGCATAGAGGGAACATACCTCAACATAATAAAGGCCATATATGATAAACCTACAGCTAACATCATACTCAATGGTGAAAAGCTGAAAACATTTCCTCTAAGATCAGGAACAAGACAAGGATGTCCAATCTCGCCACTTTTATTCAACATAGTTTTGGAAGTCCTAGCCATGGCAATCAGAGAAGAAAGAGAAATAAAGGGAATCCAAACTGGAAAAGAAGCAAAACTGTCACTGTTTGCAGATGACATGGTACTATACATAGAAAATACTAAAGATGCTACCAGAAAACTACTAGAGCTCATCAAAGAATTTGGTAAAGTTGAAGATACAAAATTAATACAGAGAAATCTGCTGCACTTCTATACACTAACAACAAAAGTTCAGAAAGAGAAATTCAAGAAACAATCCCATTTACCATTGCATCAAAAAAGCATAGAATAGGGCTTCCCTGGTGGCGCAGTGGTTGAGAATCCGCCTGCCGATGCAGGGGACGCGGGTTCGTGCCACAGTCCGGGAAGATCCCACGTGCCGCGGAGCTGCTGGGCCCGTGAGCCATGGCCGCTGAGCCTGCGCGTCCGGAGCCTGTGCTCCGCAATGGGAGAGGCCACAACAGTGAGAGGCCCGCGTACCACAAAAAAAAAAAAAAAAAAAAAAAAAAAAAAAAACACACACACACAAAAAAAAAGCATAGAATACCTAAGAATAAACCTACCTAAGGAGACAAAAGACCTGTACTCTGAAAACTATAAGATGCTGATGAAAGAAATCAAAGATGACACAAACAGATGGAAAGATACACAAGGTTCTTGGATTGGAAGAATTAATATTGTCAAAATGACTATACTACCCAAGGCAATCTACAGATACAATGCAATCCCTATCAAATTACCAATAGCATTTTTCACAGAAATAGAACAAAAAATCTTAAAATTTGTATGGAGACACAAAAAATCCTGAATAGCCAAAGCAATCTTGAGAAAGAAAAAAGGAGCTGGAGGAATCAGGTTGCCTGATTTCACTCTACTACAAAGCTATAGTCATCCAAACAGTATGGTACTGGCACAAAAACAGAAATATAGATCAATGGAACAGGATAGAAAGCCCAGAAATAAACCCAAGCACCTATGGTCAATTAATCTATGACAAATGAGGCGAGAATATACAATGGAGAAAAGACAGTCTCTTCAATAAATGGTGCTAGGAAAACTGGACAGCTACATGTAAAAAAATGAAATTAGAACATTCTTTAACACCATACACAAAACTAAACTCAAAATGGATTAAAGACCTAAATGTAAGACTGGATACTCTGAAACTCTTAAAGGAAAATATAGGTAGAACATTCTCTGACATAAATTGCAGCAAAGTCTTGTTTGATCCATCTCCTAGTGGAAATAAAAACAAAAATAAACAAGTGAGAACTAATTAAACCCAAAAACTTTTAGCCAAGGAAACTATAAACAAAACAAAGACAACCCACAGAATGGGAGAAAATATTTGCAAACAATATTATCAACAAGGGATTAGTCTCCAAAATTTACAAACAGCTCATGCAGCTCAATATCAAAAAAACAAACAACCCAATCAAAAAATGGACAGAAGATCTAAATAGACATTTCTCCAAAGAAGACATACTGATGACCAAGAGGCACATGAAAAGATGCTCAACATTGCTAATTATTAGGGAAATGCAAATCAAGACTACAATGAGGGCTTCCCTGGTGGCGCAGTGGTTGAGAGTCCGCCTGTCGATGCAGGGGACATGGGTTCGTGCCCCGGTCTGGGAGGATCCCACATGCCGCGGAGCGGCTGGGCCCGTGAGCCATGGCCGCTGAGCCTGCGCATCCGGAGCCTGTGCTCCGCGACAGGAGAGGCCGCAGCAGTGAGAGGCCCACGTACCGAAAAAAAAAAAAAAAAAAAAGACTACAATGAAATATCACCTCACACCAGTCAGAATGGCCAACATCAAAAAGTCTACAAACAATAAATACTGGAGAGGGTGTGGAGAAAAGGGGAACCTTCCTACACTGCTGGTGGGAATGTAAATTGATACAGTCACTATGGAGAACGGTATGGAAGTTCCATAAGAAACTAAAAATAGAGCTACCGATGCAGGGGACGCGGGTTCGTGCCCCGGTCCGGGAGGATCCCACGTGCCGCGGAGCGGCTGGGCCCGTGAGCCATGGCCGCTGAGCCTGCGCGTCCGGAGCCTGTGCTCCGCAACGGGAGAGGCCGCAACAGTGAGAGGCCCGCGTACCGCACACACACACACAAAAGATACAAATGAACTTATTTACGAAACAGGCTGACAAACTTAGAGAATGAACTTATGGTTACTGGGGGGAAGGGTGGGGGGACGGATAGATTGGGAGTTTGGGATCGACATGTACACACTGCTATATTTAAAATAGATAACCAACGAGGACCTACTATATAGCACAGGGAACCCTGCTCAATACTCTGCAATAATCTAAATGGGAAAAGAATCTGGTACATATATATATATAACTGAATCACTCCTGTACACTTGAAACTAACACAACATTGTTAATCAACTATACTCCAATATAAAATTTTTTTTAAAAGAATCTTCTTAAAGACAGAACTTTGAAATGCTGACAAAGAATTCTTATGAGGCAGGGGTGGAACAGATGAGTGGTTAAAAGAATATGCCATATAACATTGTTTAAATAGTAAATAAAAATATCTGTCCTCATAATCTATTATCTTCACATCATGCACATCTTATCTTCTCTTTAATTTAAGTTTTTGCCAAATACTAGTCAATATTTGTTTAAATTTTTCTCTTCACAGGACACCAATGATAAAACTTCTATTTAAAAAAATTAATCAGTGTATATGCAATCTTATATTTATATGTCAATAGAAAAGGAAGGTGGAAACCAAGTCAAGAATAAATGAGAAAATAGTGGTGACCAAAAATAAAGACTAATTTTAAAATCAATTACGTAATGCTAGTAATATTAAACATTTATCGAGGGCTTACTACATGCTAGGCATTGACTAGGATTTATCATGTACTATCACACTTAAGTCTTATAACAAACCTGAGCGTGTCAGTTGGGTTTTCTGGGAAGAAGATGGAGTTAGGAATGGAAAAGGTTTATTGGGGGACGATGCCTGTGGAAGATAAAAGGCGGGAAAATCAGGATTGGCAGGGGGTCTCCGACCACACTGCAGATCTGACACGTTAAAGAGTCAGCAGGCTGGGGCGGGTGAGCCTCAGACCGCGCTGCATTCTGACAAAGTCGTGGCCATCAGGAACTCTGGAGCAATGTTTCCCTTTAGAGGAGCATCATCTTGGGCTGCAGTGACCACGCCCGTACCCCACTGAGCTCAACCGCTGGCCGGGGGCTGCCCCAGATCATGATCTACCCCAGAATCTGAGCTAGATCCTGCAGGTGCTAACACTCCTTAGAGCTCAAGAGCAAGTCCTTTCTTGAAGGCAGATCTGATCGCTGTACCTCATGGCTGTCACGAAGAGGTGGGTTTTATCATGATTCCCGTTTTTTAGAAAGGAAAACGAAGCACAGAGGTTACATAAATTTCCCAAAGTTACACAACTAGTAAAGAGCTAGTAAATGTCCCCTATTTTCCTTGTGGCCGTTAAGTAAACATTTTTTTATAATTTATTGGAGTTTTTCGAAATGTTCAACTTTCGTCAATGCATCTTAAAAGGCTTTTTAAAAATATTAAGTGTTTTACATTGTTTTTAAACCTGCTAAGTATACAAAAAGACTATAATGTAAAAGTTTTCGTTTTAAAAGGCAAAATGATGTGAACGAATACATTCCAAGTTCCAGAAATATTTAGTCTTATTTTTCTTTTCTCCCCAGTCAAAAGGTGTTGTTGTTTTGAACAATTAAATCTCTGGGCAGCAGTAGTCAAAGGTGCTGAGTTTCATTGTGGATGAAGAGTTTACAACATAGTTTTAAACATCTGAAAACTGGAATTGCAGGAAAGTGCTCGGAGCCCCATAATTACAGTAGCACTCCCTGGTGCTGCCATAACAATTTTATTGCCAACACACTGGTCTTTTTTACCTCCTTCAGGAGGGGGATATGAAGGCCGGGGGGGAAACTATCAAGCAGCAGGCAGTCTAGCAGTTATAGGTACCATTTGCCTAATGACGTTTTCTAAAATGATTTATTACCTAGAGAACTTTCTCCTCCCCCTTCAATTTTCATGTTTTTCAGACTCTGAGGAAAACCCAGCTTTTGGGCAAGCCAGAGAGTCAAGGTGGCCCAAGTCCTCAGAATTCCTACATCTTAGCCAATTCTTTGACCATAATCTGTTATGGGAACGAAGGGGATTGTGGAAAAACCAGAAAACACCAGGAGGCAGAGAGAGGAAGAAAACTCTCACACAGAGCTCTCTAACATGGTAGTGTATACCCTTCCAGTCTCTCTCTCTCTAGGGTATTTTGCTCTTCTTTTTGTTGTTCTTTCAAAATATGGAATCATTCCTTAAATATTATTTTATAACTTTATAACTTTATAACATCTTTTCACATTAATAAATTAATTTCTACAAATTTATGGCTCTAGTCCAACTCATTCAAAGAACACCCCATAGTTGAACATTTAACATTTTTCTTTTCCTTCTTTTTCTTTATATAAAAGCTAGGAATTTAGTGAATACCCTTGCAGCCAAATTTTTTTATAATTTTTTGAGATAAAATTCACAAAACAAAATTTACCATTTTAACTACTGTAAAGTGTACAATTCAGAAGTTTTTAGTACAGTCACAAGGTTGTGCAAGTATCTAATTCTAAAACATTTCCATCACCCCAAAAAGAAACCCCATGCTCTTAACAATCATTCCCAGTTGCCGCCCCCAACCCCCTGGCAACTACTAATCTACTTTCTGTCGCTATGTGTTTACCTATCCTGGACATTTTATATAAATGGAATTATACAATGTGTGGCTTTTTGGGTCTGGCTTCTCTCACTTAGCAAAATGTTTTCAAGATTCATCCATGTTGTAGCATGTATCAATACTTCATTCCTGTTTTTTCAAATTTATTTATTTATTTTTGGCTGTGTTGGGTCTTCATCGCTGCGCACGGGCTTTCTCTAGTTGCGGAGAGCGGGGGCTACTCTTCATTGCGGTGCACGGGCTTCTCATTGCGGTGGCCTCTCCCGTTGTGGAGCATGGGCTCTAGGCATGCAGGCTTCAGTATTGCAGCACGCGGGCTCAGTAGTTGTGGCTCGCGGGTTCTAGAGTGCAGGCTCAGTATTTGTGGCGCACAGGCTTAGTTGTTCCGCGGCATGTGGGATCTTCCCAGATCAGGGTTCGAACCCATGTCCCCTGCATTGGCAGGCGGATTCTCAACCACTGTGCCACCAGGGAAGTCCCTTCATTCCTTTTTATGACTGAATAATGTTCAATCATATGAATACACCACATTTTATTTATCCATTTATCAGATGATGGACATTTAGGTTGTTTCTACCTTTTGACATATTACGAATAGTGATGCCATGAATATTTTTGCACAAGTTTTTGCATGTTTTCAGTTCTCTTGGGTTTATACCTAGAAGTGAATTGCTGGGTTAGGTGGTAACTCTATGTTTAACTTTTTGAGGAACCACCAAACTGTTTTCCACAGTGGTTGTGCCATTTTACATCCCCACCAGCCAGTGTATAAAGGTTCTAATTTCTCCATATCCTTCCCAATAGTTATGCTCCTTTTTAAAAATTAGTAATATCATTATCTTAGTAGGTATGCAATGGTATTTAATTGTGGTTTTGATTTACATTTCCCTAATGACTACTGAAGTTGAACATTTTTCATGTGCTTACTGGTTGTTTATATATCTTCTTTGAAGGTCTATTCAAATCCTTTGCCCATTTTTAAATTGGGTTATTTGTCTTTTTATTGTTGGTTGTAAGGGTTCTTTATATATTCTGGATACTATGCCCTTATCAGATTTGTTACTTACAAATACTTTCTCCCATTCCATGAGTTGTCTTTTCACTTTCTTGATTGTGTCATTTAATGCACAAACGTTTTTAATTTTGATGTAGTCCAGTTTATCTATTATTTTCTTCAGTTGCTTGTGCTTTTGGTGTCATATTTAAGAAACTGTTGCCAAATCCAAGGCCATGAGGATTTATACCTATGTTTCCTTCTATGAGTTTTACAGTTTTAGCTCTTACATTTAGGTCTTTGATCCATTTTGAGTTAATTTTTTTATATGGTATGAGGTAAGGGTTGAAATTCATTCTTTTGTGTAGCTAAATCTTACATACAGTTTTAGTCACTTACATTGGATAGATTCCTAGATATACAATGCTTTAGTTTTGAACACAGAATTTGGATTTCTAATTCCAGTGACAGTTCCATCGTCAATGAAGATAAAAGAAGCAAGAGTGCACTCTCGAATAAAACATTATGTTAATTTTCTTTATGAGCAAAGGACTAAAATCAACAACAAGAAATTATTGGATCACTGCCTAACTCATTTTCTACGGCTATTTGTCTGCTACCTCTACTATCTTAACTACTTTTGTTTGGTGCTTGTCAGAACCATCACTGTGAGAATTCATTTGGGACCTTAACTTCTAGATCACTGTGGGCAAGTTTCATCTCTTTTTAAAGACTGTACATGAGGAGATGGCATGGAGGAGTGAGTGGATACACAAGGCTCTTCACAAACATGAGAACCTGCAGAAACCATTTATGACTATCAACCCTTGTTCACCTAAGAAAATAGACTTCCTTTTATCCTCTAATCTTCCAAATGTGAATTACCCCTCTTTCCCTAAACTTTCTTTCCTTAGAGCTACAAAACAGAAAGAGTTGAAGCGCCCATCTCTTCTCCCTGCCAGTATCAGTGCTGATAAAGCTGTAGAGAAAAAACCTCCTTGAGTCTTCCACCATCTACAGACTTAGAAAACTGCTTTTGTAGCAGAGGACCAGAAATTTTGGCTTCTTACCTATGGTTATTTGTTCTCGTGTAAAGAAGGTCATGGTTAATGCGCCCATTGCATAACGTGGGGATAATAGCCACTGTCAAGGAAAATCGTGTGAACTTATTCATCTAATATGTATAAAATTTTAATCAATAAAAGAAGAAACCTGTATCTAACCAAGTAGTAACTGAGTTCTCCCACAATGTGAAAGAAATAAATAACTAAAACGTGGGGTTTGAAGATATTTGAGGTCTGAAATCTCTCTCCCTCAGATGAGTTAAAAATTAAGCAGCTTGGTTTTCTCCAAGCTGCCTGGCACAGCTGATTCTGGGAGTATGCACTACAGTAAGAGTCAAGTGGGCAGTATTTTCTGTAGAGAGCATACTTTGCAGTTTCACTTTATATTCTATAAGTCCCAAGCAATGCTGCTTTTCTGAGCTCTTTTGGTTGAAAAAAAAAATCATTCCACATGATATTATTTTTCTGCTACTTCCTATCAGTGGCAAGCCTCCTTTTCCATTACATTTAAAATCCATTTAAAAGGATACCTTGCAGCAAAGATTTCTTAAAGAGGATGTAAAAACATTAACCATAAAGGAAAAAGGTGATAAGTTAGTCTGCATTAAAATTAAGGACATCTGTGTTAATTCAGCCGGGGTATCCTTTCACAATACATATACATATGTATATCAAATCATCACGTTGTACAGTTTAAATATTTTACAATTATACCCAGTAAAGCTGGAAAAAAACCAACAATTTCCTCCCCAGTTACAGATATGAAAGTTTTCGAAACTACTACAAAACTCAATAGTTCTCAGGTCCCAGTTCCTTAAAAGTTGGCCAAGCCAGACATACCTCCCTACACACCACCCAAAATAAAAATTAAGAACATGTGTTCAAAAGACACCACTAAGAGACCTAAAAGGCAACTTGCAGAGTGGGAGAAGATATTTGCAATATATATATATGTATACACACACACACACACACTCACAGACACACATATCCCTCCAAGGACTCGTATCCCGAATATATATAAAACTCTTACAAATCAAAAAGAAAAAAAGACAACCCAACAGAAAAAGACAAGACACTGCAGACATTTCATAAGAGGATATGAAATGGTACATCTGATAAACATGTGAAAAGGTATTCAACTGAACGATCCATCATCAGGGATATGTGGATTAAAACTAAAATGCGACCAAATGGCTGAAGTGAAAAGAGGCAAAACACCAAGTGTTGGAAAGGCTATGGAACAACTGGAACTCTCATACACAGGTGGTGGAGTACAAAATGGTAAAAACGCTTAAAAAATCATTTGCCAACATCTCCTAAAACTGAACATACACATCTCCTAGTATATAACCAATAGAAATGCATCTATATGTTCACGACATGGACTAAAATGTTCACTGAAGCTACCCAAATATCTATGAAAATGTATGGTACATTCACATGATGAAATATTATATAGTAAGGAAAATGAATGATCTAAAACTATGTGCAAAAATATAGCTGAATCTCACAGAGCTAGTAAAAAAATAAAAAAGCCAGACAGAAAAGAGTACATGCTATATAATTACATTTACATAAAGTACAAAAACAGGTAAAATTAATCTATATTGTTAGAAGTCAGGGGAAAGTCGTGACTAGGAAGGGGCATGAGAGGTAGGGATAGGAGGGTCTTCTAGAAAACCGGTAATGTTGTGTTTCTTACATTGGAGGCAAGTTACATAGGTGTGCTCAGTTACTAAAATTCACCCATGTACATTTACCATGGTGCCCTCCCCTTCTGTGTTACACTTCAATGAAAAGTTTGAAAATAAATGTACCCAGGGAAGCTTAAATTTTAGTGGCTGAATTGTTTCTTTTATCTTTAATACTTTTCAAATTATTTTTACTTTCTCATATTTCTACTTAACTTACAGAATTTTTGGTATTGGCATCACAATATTTTCATACTATTGGTCTTTCTGAGCCTCTATTTTCTCATCTGTAAAATGAAGACAACTGTAGAGCTTATTAAAAACTCTAGTTTGAAAAGTAGAGTAGCTGTTAAAAGCCAATGTGATTTTTAAAGTGTTTGTTAGCACAGTGCCTGGCACAAAATGCTCAATAAATCGTCACTTAATACCTTCCCCTAAACCAGTGGGGCTGTTCCGTGCACTAACGTGGCACCTGTGCTTACCCCTGTCTAAGCATTTCTTACTATTTTCCAAGACTATGAGACACTTGAGAGCAGGGGTAGTGTGTAGTCTATTATAATTTTCTCAGTGCCTCATTCAGCAGCTGGTGTGGAATAAGAACTCAAAATTAACTAAATAGATGATTGAATAAATAAATTTCTGACACTTTGCAACATCTATTATTTTATTGCTAAATTATGGAATCACATTCGTTTTCCCTGAAACAAGTTTTCTTAGTTTCTACCATCCACTAATAATTTCTCTCAAAATGTTCTGACTTGATTCTCTTCCAAAAGAACCTCTTTCTACTGCTTCCTCATATTCTTCATTACCTGTCATGTTGGGTAGCTGTGGAGCTTCATTTTACAACTGCTAAATCTAAATCACTGAGTTTCTACCCTCCACTCTCAACCTCCCTTAAAAAGGCTTGCACAAAATTTTATCTCTCCTGGCCCATTTCAGTGCCTTCAATTGTTTGGCAAAAGTAGAGACTTATCCTTGACAAATAAGTCAGTGCGGTCATTTCTATTTTCTATGGAGTTTCAATATGATTAAGAAAAAATAATTGGTGGCTAGGAATTGTGGGTATCCACTTAATGGGAGGCAAAGGAAGAAACTAGAAATCCCCAGGTAAAGGCAGGCTTTTTTTTTTCTTTCCACCAATGACAAGGTACACGTAATAATTTTACTCCCGAGGGAGGATATGCCGTTCTGAAAAACACTCCACTCTCGGTGATAAAGGCAGGGGAGAGGAAATATTACACCGCGGGAGAGGAAGCCGTTTGATAAGCATGTAATATAAACCAGCTCTGGCAACTGTCATTCTTCCTTCCCCATCAAATTTAGGAAAGGTCCATAAGCCACTTTCTCAAATATTTCACCAAAATGATCTCTTGGACTTGAAAATAAACACTTCCTACTCCTAACCCTCTATCACTATGTGGTAACTAGAGCAATGAACTTCAAATATTTTAAAAGTAAACTTCTTATTGACATGTAATACACATACAGAGAAGTAAGCAACTCTCTCCAAACCTTTTTGATCTCTCTCCAATTAGTAAAAAAATAAAATGAGTACATACTCCTAATACGTTTCTTCTATACATATATATATGCACATGTAGCACTGTGCTAACATTATGTACCTTAAAAAACATAAAAACATAGAAGAAAACTAGATCTTGAAAGTTATCACAAGAAAAAAAATCTGTAACATGTCAGTGATGGATGTTAACTATAGACTTATTGTGATCATTTCACAATGTATACACATAACAAATCATGGTTGCACACCTGAAACTAATACAATGTTATACGTCAACTATACTTCAATTAAAAAAAACAGGAGACAAAAAGAATGAGAAAAAATAAACAGAAATTATTTTGTATGCCCCAAAGGACCAGCCTTGCACACTACTTGGAAACCACACCTGTACCGTGGGAGCACGCTGCCGTAACAACCAGATCCATCAGAGGCCCTAGGGAGGGCTTGGTAACTCCTGGCCTCAGTTGTCTGGCAACAGCTTAATCTCCAAATGTACACTGGACAGACATCCAGGCTGTCCTAATCCTTTAGGACTATGGCCACAGTATCTGCGATATTCAAGAATTGACTCCTCAGTAGCATGTGTATATCACAATGGCAGTCTTTCTTTCTTTCTTTCTTTGCTTTCTTTCTCCTTTATGATAATTTAAAATTAACTGCAGAAAGCAGTAAAGGTTGGCTTTTAGTTCTTAACAAAGATTAAAGTTATCTTTGTCAGAAGGAAATAGAAATAGATTCTCCAGACATTTTAAATATGTTTCTAAGACTTACATTTAAGCTAAAATAACTGTTTGGCGGACTGTGGATTCAACAATGGATTAGCTCCAGTTTTAGCTCTGCAACTAATGAGCTAGGTGAACATTAGGTAAGTTTCTCCATCTGTAAATGAGCGCGCTAAACTGCAAGAGCCTAATACATTCTCAGAGTATGGTGTGTGTCTAACGCCACCTTGTGGACATTCATATAGTACCATATGATAAGGGAAGCTTCGCAGCCAAGATCAAAAAGCTGCTGGTTAAAATAGTAGCAAAGGGCTTAGTTTTTCCTGATAGTTCTAGATGTCAGCCTCCTCAGTAATGAAATGGTTTAAGTTCTTCAGAAGAAAATGAAAATTAGAATTTTTAATTATGACAGATTCCTTATTTTAACAATTGACAGACTGATATCACCAGGATGCTCTAGAAACGGCCAAAGATATCCCTACTGCATCCCTCATCACTGGTTTATTTGAGAAAGAAGGAAAACATTACAAAGAGACCTGCACTCTGTCTCATGCAGTTTAGGAAGCAGAATCTCAAGCTGCTAGAGCCAAAAGCATCCCCGAAATCGTGCACTCCACTGCCGTTATCTTCGGTGCTAGCATAACGCGGGAGTGGGGGCAGGCCGGGGAGGGGGGTGGGCAGCATTTCTGTTGGATGTGAATGGTGCGCCCTTGGAGTTGTTCCAGGAGGCTAGGCTGGCCGAAGCAGGCAACTGGCCTGGCTTAAACTAACTGGAGATTTAGGCCTTGACGGCTAAGAGGTACGTTGTACTATTTCAGCATGTTTTATGAATTGGTTCCACCTGTCACAGCTCAGCCAAACTTTGCCCTTCAAAAATCATCCTGAGAGCCTATCTTGGCCACTCCCTGGATCTCAGCACTTTTTTTTTTTTTTGCGGTACGCGGGCCTCTCACTGTTGTGGCCTCTCCCGCTGCGGAGCACAGGCTCCGGACGCGCAGGCTCAGCGGCCATGGTTCACGGGCCAAGGCGCTCGGCGGCACGCGGGATCCTCCCGGACCGGGGCACGAACCCGTGCTCCCTGCATTGGCAGGCGGACTCTCAACCACTGTGCCACCAGGGAAGCCCCTAAACTTACCTTTTTTTTTTTTTTTTTTTGCGGTACGCGGGCCTCTCACTGTTGTGGCCTCTCCCGTTGCGGAGCACAGGCTCCGGACGCGCAGGCGCAACGACCATGGCTCACGGGCCCAGCAGCTCCGCGGCACGTGGGATCCTCCCGGACCGGGGGTCCCCTGCATCGGCAGGCGGACTCTCAACCACTGCGCCACCAGGGAAGCCCCTAAATTTTTTTTGTGTGTGTGTGTGGTACGCGGGCCTCTCACTGTCGTGGCCTCTCCCGTTGCGGAGCACAGGCTCCGGACGCGCAGGCGCACCGGCCATGGCTCACGGGCCCAGCCGTTCCGCGGCACGTGGGATCTTCCAGGACCGGGGCACGAACCCGCGTCCCCTGCATCGGCAGGCGGACTCTCAACCACTGCGCCACCAGGGATGCGCCACCAGGGAAGCCCTTCAGCACACTTTTGTACAGCGTAATTATATTTGGCATCGCTTCATGCCCTCTATACAATTTCCCAATCCTGGGATTCATGTGCTGCCAAAGCGTAATCATCTTGTAGTGAATACATTTTCTCCTTTAAGCACTGAAACTTAAGAAAGCTTTAGGGTTTTTGTTTTTGGAGGGGGTAGGTGTCTTGATGGGAACTGTTGACGACCTTTGCTGTGTTCACCATAACTACAGATAATTAAAAAGTTTTCATTCCTCCTGTATCCCGTACTTAGACCCCAGTGCTAAAAAGAACAAATGATGGCACAAACCTCCACTGTGCACCTATTCATTTTATTATTACTACAACTCGGGTTGCTATTATTTCCTCCACTTTACAGAGAAGGAAAAGAGCTCAGAGAAAATTTATCAGAGATGGTAAAGCCATTAAATACCAAAACCAAGATTTGAATTCAAGTCTTCTAACTTTAATTCCATTGTTTATTCATCTATGCCCCGGTGATATTAACTAATAAGCTCACATGCCAAACATAAACCCTACTCCCATCCAGCACACCTTTACTTCTGAATGGGAACCACAAGGAAATCAAGAAAATAAAATCAAATGCAAGTAAATGGCAAGAATAAGCAAAAGAACCTTAGTGAGCTAGGATTCTCAAAGGACTTAAGGATTACAAGATTTCTCAAGCATCGAAGGACTATTTAGAACACTTAGTAGGGTCTTGGACATAGGTGCTCAATGAACACTTGAATGAAAGGGTGTTTAAAAAGTTTCACAGGGGCTTCCCTGGTGGCACAGTGGTTGAGAGTGAGTCCGCCTGCCGATGCAGGGGACGCGGGTTCGTGCCCCGGTCCAGGAAGATCCCACATGCCGCGGAGCGGCTGGGCCCGTGAGCCATGGCCGCTGCGCCTGCGCGTCCGGAGCCTGTGCTCCGCAGCGGGAGAGGCCACAAGGAGGGGCCCGCGTATCGCAAAAAAAAAAAAAGTTTCACAGTATCAGCCCAGATTATTCATTGACAAAAGGAAAAAATGTGCTTTAAAATGGAAAGATCTGGCAGAGTCACCATCTTAACCAAGTGATCATCTTAACATCAGTAACAGTGAGGCAACTTGACATTGTGCATCTCCGTTGTTGCACTAAGAGATGCCCCACACAACCGGAAAGTGTAATCTAAATCTACTAAGAAAAAATCCAAGATTTAGGACATTATACAACCGATTCTGATACTTGAAAAAGTTCAACGTCATGAAAAAAAAAAAAAAGGCAGAGAGGACTATTCCTGATTAAATTAAAAGAGGAGAGACATTAACCAAATGTGTATATAAATTGTGACTAGATCCTGGATGAGGAAAAAAGTTTTAAAAGACATATTGGGACAACAGGGGCAATTGTTCCATACAGATCTATCATATTAGATATTACGGAGCTATTCGTCTCAGGTGTGGCAACGGCACACCTAAGAATGTAGAATATCCTTATTCCTAGGAGATGAATGCTTACGTATTCAGCGATGAAGTGTCGTATCGCCATAACTCCCTTTCAAATGATTCAGCAAAGCAGATAAAGTACTTGCGGTAAAATTTAACAGTTGGTGGATCTAGGGAGAGGTTATACTATTGTTCTATCCCTTCAACTTTTCTGCATATTTAAAAATGTTCAAAGTCAAAATATTTCTTAAATCCTTGAAATTCATCAAGACCGTTAGCATAAATGCAACTCTTCTATGATCATGACGTGAAAATACAAAGTTGTAATCAGTCAGTTAATATTTATTGTGCTCCTACTTATACACTAATAATCACTGCACTAGACTCTGGGAACTATTGTAGTAAAAAATAGACATGGTTCCTGCTTTCATGGAACCTACTTAGCATACAATTCTGTGCATGTGTGTGTGTGTGTGTGTGTGTGTGTGTGTGTATGTGTTGGGGAGGGTAGTGGTTGTTCTGGAAGCCTTCCCCAAGTGGTGCCTAAGCTGAAACCTGATAAGTAGGTGTTGCCTAGCTATAGGATAGTGGGGAAATGGGTCGGAGGGAACAAACAGTATGTGTAAAGGTACTAATGTTGGAGCTGGTCAATCTGGAGAGCAACAGGAATATTTATTCCTATGGCTTCCCCCAGCCCCCCACCCTTTTTTACATAGCCTGTCTCCTGGTTCCATTGACCACTCCCGACCCCCAACCCTTCAGACCTAGGGGTAGTAACAGCACCCTAACATTACTAGCCCCAATGTTACCAGTCCTGAGAACTGCACTTTCCCTTGGAGTTTCCCTACACCATATGCATAGCTTTGTAAAGTTCCTTTATTAAACTTTCCTCAAACTATCCAATGTCAGTAAGCCATCTATTTCCTACTGGCACCCCAATTAATAAAAAGTTCTGGAGAGAGACTTGGGAGATGTCTGCATATTTTAGATAGTATTTGGGACCGTGGGAACGGAGATGGTCTGGGAAGAGGGTTGAAGATGAACCCTGGGCCAATGAGCATCTGAAGTAGGAAACCTGGGAACAGCAGTGTAATCAGCCGAGAATCCTTCAAAGAAAGAAACTATCAATTGTATCAAGCGCTATTGAGAGGCTGGATGAGTAAAAGGAGGGCTTTGGAATTCCCCGTGAGAAAGCCATCTGTGACCCTTGGAGTGTTGGGGGCAAAATCAACGCTGGAGTGGACTGTAAAGGTGATTGGAAGCAAAGAACACACCTGTTACCTTCAAAAAAAAACCCCATAACTGTTCAGGTTCCTATTTTAACTCTACCAGTGACTTGCTGAAGAATCTTGAGACTTCTGTCTTAATTCCTGAGAGGTAAGTATAAACATAAAACAACCACTCTCCTTGCAGTTACAAAAAAACAATAGCTGGACAATGTTAAAGCTAATGTAAGCTACAGAAGTGTATCGAATTGAAGTTCTAAAACAGAGTAAATTATTTCCCCCACTTTCAGACACTGAGACAAAGGGCAGGCTTTGCCAAAGATCTTTTTGGTCTCTCTAAACTGAAATATTAAGCTCTTTTACACCGAAGCCTGCAACTAAGCATGTCTAAGAAGCCCCTACTCGACATACAATAACAAGCAGTTTCTAACCAGGGTGCAAGATATTTGAAACCTAAAGCATTCTCATGACCACAATAAGTAACCAAACTCCATAGCCCGAGAAATTGTTAGAACCCTCAGATCCCTTTCTTTGAGAACATGAGCCTGTGAAATTATCTAACTTTGATCCAATTTGGCTTTCTCCTCCCTTCCCAGTTCACTGAACATCACACAAAAATGACTGCCAGGGCAGCATATGCTAAATCTGGGCGACTGGGAAACTGCTCTAGGGACAGTCAATCAAGAGGCTCCTCGGTATCTTCCATTCTTTACTACAGAGCAAGCAGTTCGTTCTGGCTACCTTCATTTATTTTTTAGAAGATTCCATTGTTTCAACTAAACCTCCTGGAGACTATTTTCTCCACAAAAAAAAGACAGTATGTAATAGGTACCTTCAACATCAAAATGAACAAAATTTGATTAACTGATTTAGACAAAGGTCAACCTCTTCACAAGGGTAAAACTTGCCCCTCGTTTTCATCCTTCGGAAGAGACCCAGGTGACCACCCAAAATGCAGGTTAAGAAGGCGCCATTGCAATAGCAGGGACAGGGTCCAGTCTGAAGAGCACAGGCTTTGAAATCAGGAAAGCTGATTTTATTTAAGTTATGTGGCCCCCCTTGCACCCCTTCACTGACTACCTGTAAACAGTTTGTTTTTCCACCTTGCAAGGTTGTCTGAACAGTTTACAGGTACCAAGCCCACCACGGTAGGTATTTCATGATAGGGGAACTATTTTTATTTTTACTTGCTACACCCAAATGCTTGTATTTCAGGACAAAGAGGCCCAGTTTCAAGTGGTTCACGTAATAAAAAGAAGAGGCGCCACGGCGGACAAAACCCTATGGTCCTCACACACCACCTCTTGTGTTCACTGTGTAACTTGAAGGTGGGCAAGACGACTGTCTTGTTAGGTGACTGGCTCTGGAGACCTGCTGGCTGGGTACAGTGAGTGCCATGTTGGGAGACCCCAAGCGGTAAGGAACTAAGGAGGCCCTCGGCCAGTAGCCTGGGCTCTCCTCTGTCCTACAGCCACAGGGAATGAATCCTGCCAACAACCCAAGCGAATCTGGGGTGAATTATTCCCAAGTCACCTCATGAGAATGCTACCAAGTTGACACCTGTTGCAGCCTTGTGAGACCCTGAGCAAAGGACCCAGCCACACTGCACCTAGATGGAAATTGAGATCAATTTCTCTTAAGCCACTACATTTCTGGTAATTTTATCAAACAGCAATAGATCATCTTTCCACTACTTAGGTTAACTTAGTAGCTTCACAGTGACTAGATTAGGTGCTGGCAAAATTACCTGGACTATCCCAAAGCTAATTTAATTGTAGTATAAGAAGTTTGACGCACAGGATCTACCTTTCCCAGGTAATAAACTGTTTTTAAAACTTTGATATATGGGAGTTCCCTGGTGGCCTAGTGGTTAGGATTCCAGGCTTTCACTGCTGTGGCCCAGGTTCAATCCTTGGTTGGGGAACTGAGATCCTGAAAGCCGCACGACACAGAAAAAAAACCCTTTGGCATGAATTATACCTCTCTGGATTCATCATAAATCTGTACAGTAAACAATTCTGTGAAGTAACAGAAGTTTGGAGACTCACGAAGGTCAAGTGACTCAAATGGCTAATAAGGGGGTAGAGCCAGGAATCAGAGAACCCAGGTCTGATCCCAATCCCAAAACTCTACCTTTCTCCATAACCACCTGTTACAGTTTCTCTAAAGTCTCCATGATGCTTCCCACTATGTCCGTAGACAGTACTAATAAAACCGTATTACAGACATTGAAACACTGGAGACCTTTCGTCCTTCACTGTTAACATCATCTTATCCACTAGGTTAATTATTGTGCACATCAGTTAAAATGTCTGTCACGTTTGCAGCCAGTTAAGCCGACTGTGCTCTTTCCCCCACGGGGGCCTGGTGCGCAATAGCTGCCAACAACAGCCTCCTCGGTAGCCTATGCAGCCTGTTGCCTGTATGGGTTGCCCTAAGGGACCTTGGAGACAGCCCTTTCCACTGGACATTAATGACTGGCGTGCTGTCCCCAGTCTAGGCTCCAGACAGGTGTGCGTGGTGCCTTTAGGAAGCCCCAGGGCACAGTGGCCAGGGTCCACACTGGCCAGGTCATAATGTCCATCTGCACCAAGCTGCAGAGCAAGGAGCATGTAATTGAGGCCCTCTGCAGGGCCAAGTTCAAGTTCCCTGGCCGCCAGAAGATCCACATCTCCAAGAAGTGGGGATTTACTAAGTTTAATGCAGATGAATTTGAAAACATGGTGGCAGAAAAGCGGCTCATCCCAGATGGCTGTGGGGTCAAGTACATCCCTAATCGTGGCCCCCTGGACAAATGGCGGGCCCTGCACTCGTAAGAGCCTTGGCGCTGCCCCCTCCCTACCCATGCCCACCAATAAACCCTACTTTCTTGTTCCTGTCAACAACAACAGCAAAATGTCTTTTACAGTCAGTCTCCGACTTAATGATGGTTCAACTTAGGATTTTTTGACTTAACGATCGTGCAAAAGCGATATGCATTCAGTAGAAATCAGACTTCAGTTGTGATCTTTTCCCAGGCTAGCAATATGCAGTATATGACACTCTTGTGATACAGCGGCAGCAGGGAGCCACAGTGAGCCACAGACCCCAGTCAGCCACACGATCAGGAGGGTAAACTACCAGTACCTTTAGCCATTCTGGCTTTCACCTTCAGTACAGTATTCAATGAATTACATGAGATAGTCAACACTAATGAAAAATAGGTTTTGTGTTAGATGATTTTGCCAACTGTAAGCTAATGTAAATGTTCTGAGCATGTTTAAGGTAGACTAGGCTATGTCGTATTAAATGCGTTTTTGACTTACAATACTTTCAACTTACTTTGGGTTTATTGGGACGTAACCCCATAGCAAGTGGAGGAAGATCTGTATTTTAAAGTCTGTATTTCTCAGTAAAGAGGACTTCTTTCCTTCACGGCTTGTTATAATATTAAGTGCTTACACTGAGTATCTGTGAGGGTCAAAAACATTAGTTACTCTTACTTAAGAACACCTTTCAGACAAAGCCACAAAACAGCTTCTTTTATTTTCTAGTAAGACTAAATTTATTCAATACCCTAGTAAAAGTTTTGATTATAAGTATCCAACAGTATAAAAAGTACAAAACAGATCTGTAGATTTCTAATATATTAATACAAAGTGCATGACTACATACAGTACATCCTACAGGCAAAGAGAGGTGGAAGGGGAAAAAGAAGACTGTGGTTGAGGTCTAGTAATAAATAAATAAATACAGAAGTAGAGATGATCCATATTATAGTATATTCTACCACCAATACTGCAGCCAAAATGTACAAAAAAAAAGAGAAAAAAAAAAAACCTTTTCAAAATAACTCAGGAGGAAGATGATAATGGCTGGAATTCTTGTAATACACCTCAAAGTCTGTGGGAGAGCTGACCCAACTCACTATGTAGTCTGTGCATATGGTGCCTTGTAGTTTTTTCCAAAGGAAGAAATATAAAATTTTAAGTTTAGATTAAGAACTATAAAACTATAGGGTACCCATAAAAATTGGCTCACTCCTTCTTGTTATTTATACTATCCAATCTTTAAAATCCAGTTTTAAAAATAAGCACTGTCATGTTATTACAAGGTAGGCAAATGATCCTCCGGCATTAAGAAAAGTCTGAACTGGTGATATATTCTTCCTGAACTTTTAGAAAAGAGGCTATAGATAGTACTTTGGTTTGGGTTCAAGTAAAAGGCTTTTAATGAAGGTTTTGCAATTGAAGAGCTCCACGTTTAGGATGTATCATCTAACACCTCAATGTTCAGAAAGCCTGACTAAAAGAAACCAAACCAAAACCAGCCCACTCAACATTAACACACACCTCTTTTCTTTTAGTAGAATTTTACTTTAATATAGAATGAAAAACAAAAAACAAAAACCCAAAACCCAAAACCCTAATAGGTTAAAACAAGTCAAACAACCATTCTACACAGATAAAACCTTCACAAAGGTCAACCGAAGTAATCCAGAGCTAAAACTGAATTGTGCAGATTTTCAGTGAAGTCACCAGTCATGTAACATAAACAAATTATTTACACACTTGCAAGCCCTCTAAGAAATGTGCCCCAAGAAGCATTAACCTTTGTTTTTTTCATGTGCCATCCTGAAGACTTGCACATTTTATTTTTCAGATAATTTAACATTTTTAATAGAGTGCATTCTCTACCAAGGGGTAATGCTTTGGTTATTCATATAGGATTGCCTATCCTAAAGATTTGACATTTCCCCAAGAGGAACTTTGATTCTGCTTTAGAAGTTTCATATAAATTAAAAACTTTATCAAATATCAATATGGAGGGAGGTGACACAGGATGCAACATATACAGTCAAGTTACCTCTGTATATTTAGAAATTACTCCTTCAAGATATTCGCACTAGAGAGCTTAGTCCGTCCTGCTTAATATTCAGTAGTACAGGTTTGAATCATCAGAACCTTGGCAACACCTTAATATTTCAAAGTTATTAACAACTACCTCTAGGGGCAAGTCTGTGTTTACTGAGTTATGACAAATTTATTATAACGAAGGAAAACAAGTGTAGCCAGCCATCTTAAAAAATGCCCCAACCACTGCTTCTCAATATAGAAAGACTAAAACTACATACGTTTATCATACAACAAATCCCATCTCTGTCCCCTGAAATTCCCCTAATTTCATTCATTAGAAGGGGATTTTTTTTAAAAAGCCTTAAAGAGCACTTTACAGCAGCATTCAGCTTTCCTATGAAATACTCAGCATCTTAAATATTATGTACACTTCATTTTTTTCTTTCAGTAAGCTAGATACTGGCTTCAGACTTTGTGGAACGGGAAGGAAAATAACCCACTCAAAACTATTCTAGAAATCATCTTTTGGCAGAATAACAGGTATCCAAGTTAAAAATAGGAGGGTCATTTTGTTGGTGTTTTCCAAAATTTAAATCATTTTTTGTTCCCCTTCTACATAAACCTCAGTCACCACTCTTGAGTGGAGATGGGCAAAGGCTCTGGCCCCTGCTCCTCCGGCTTCTCAGCAGCTGCTTTCTTATTGCTGCAGCAAGGCTTGAATAGATGTGTGTCGATGAGGACTTCCCCAAAACGGCCTTTATAGATAATGCCACAGCATATTTTCTGTCTAAAAGAAACAAATGGAGAGAGAACAAAATATATTAAATAAGGCAGAAAGGGCTTCCCTGGTGGCGCAGTGGTTGAGAGTCCGCCTGCCGATGCAGAAGACACGGGTTCGTGCCCTGGTCTGGGAAGATCCCACGTGCCGCGGAGCGGCTCGTCCCGTGAGCCATGGCCGCTGAGCCTGCGCGTCCGGAGCCGGTGCTCCGCAACGGGAGGGGCCCCAGCAGTGAGAGGCCTGCGTACCGCAAAAAAAAAAAAAAAAAAAAAAAAAGGGCAGAAAAATAGGAATACAAAAAAAGGAAAAATCTACTCATCATTATAACTAGTACAGCATGATCAAAGGTTCTACTTCCACAATCTCAATACATTCCTAATGAATGGACTCCTAGAGTGACCCCAATTTGCTAGGTAATGGGAATTACCCAGGCGCCTTAAATTCCACACTGGAATCTTATCAAATATTAAGGGAGAAGAAGGCAATCTGAGAGACAGCAGTCAGTTTCAGAGGCTGCTCCTAAAGTTATAAACGGTTTCCTCCAAAAATCACCAAATCTTAAAGAAAACAGCCACCATAAACAGGCGGATACAGCTAGTGGTTTTATTTTAATATTGAGTAGACAAAAAATATATACACATATTATCAAATATACATAAAGGCATACAAAAATGACAACACAACAAATCATCCATGGATCACACACTCTAAAAAAAACTATTATTTCCTATGAAGTCTCCCGTATGCCCCTCTCCAATCCCACTCCACCCAATCTCATTCTCTCCTCCTTAATTTTAGGTTTATCACTCCATTTTTTCTTTATATACAATGTTTGCATCTCTAAACATATTGCTTGTTATCTCATATATATAATATATAAAATAAAAATATATATAGAAATGCATATATATGGAATCACACTGTATGCTGCAATTTATTTGCTCAACAGTGACTGAGGTTCATACATATTGTTAGAGCTTTATTTCATTTTAACTTATGTACGGTATTCTACCATGTGAATATATCACAATTTACCCACTCTCCTTCTGATGGGACAATTTTTGCTATTACAGACATGGTGTACATACTGGTGCATAGGTCTGAAGGTTTTTTCCTAGGTTACGTTGTGCTGGGCTATAGGAATGGGAACGTGTTCAACTTTACTCGAAAATGCAAATTATTTATCAATGTGGTTCCCTTCTATTCCTATTGTGCTAAAGGTTTTATTTTAAACCTTGAAACAAAGTTCAAATTTATCAAACATCTTCAATATACCACTAATACAATAGGCATTTTCTCCCTCCTTTAGGAAACTGTCAAATTATATTAGTTGGCTTTCTAATGCTTCAAACAATCTCACATCTCTAGAATAAATCTAATCTAATTATGATGTATTGTTTACAACATATCAAAGTTATGTTAGCCTCATAGAATGTTTGGAGCCTATGCCCTCTTTTATCCATAATCTAGAAAAGCCAGTGCAAGATTAGAATCATTTGTTTCTGGAACGTTTGGTACCCTAGGCCTGGGATATTTTGAGGGAAGACTTCTGACCACTGAATCCATTCCTTTATTATGAGACAATTCAGGTTTTCTACTTTTTCTTGAGACAGTTTTGGTGAACTGTCTTTTTCTACTAATGTATCCACTTCACCTATATGTTCAAATTTACTGTCATGAAGCTGTTTCTAATATCCTATTGTCTTCTAAACTTCTGCTTTTTCTATAGCTGAATCTCCCTTTTCTTATCCAACATGCTTATGGGTACCATCTCTTTTTCTTTTTTTTTTTTTGCAGTACGTGGGCCTCTCACTGTTGTGGCCTCTCCCGTTGCGGATGAGGCTCTGGACGCGCAGGCTCAGCGGCCATGGCTCACGGGCCCAGCCGCTCCGCAGCATGTGGGATCCTCCCGGACCGGGGCACGAACCCGTGGTCCTCTGCATCGGCAGGCGGACTCTCAACCACTGCGCCACCAGGGAAGCCCCCACCTCTTTTTCTTGACCTGCTTTATCTCTAGTAACTTTTTTGGTTATCTTTTTCAAGAACCAACTCTTAGCTTTACTGATACTATCCATTCATATTGATGTTCTACTCCATTTATTTCTACTCCTATCTTTAGGATTTCCTTGCTTTTATTTTTCTTTATATTGAGCTTCATTAATCTTTAAATTGGATACATGTAACTTCATTTATTTTAAATCTTTCTTTTGTAAGAAGCATTAAAGGCAACTTTTCTTCTATCTACCTCTTTAACTTCATACCACACGTTTTGATTTGTGGTATTTTTCAGTTATTTTTTAGTTATAAGGATTTTCTAACTTATACTTTCTTCTTGAACCCATGGTTTCTTAATTTACAAATATATGGAGGCTTTCATCATTTTATTTTGCTAGATTGATTGATTGATTGATGCGTTGGGTCCTCGTTGCTGCACGCAGGCTTTCTCTAGTTGCAGCGACCAGGGGCTGCTCTTCGTTGAGGCACGCAGGCTTCTCATTGCGATGGCTTCTCTTGCTGCGGAGCACAGGCTCTAGGTGCGCGGGCTTCAGTAGTTGTGGCTTGCGGGCTCAGTAGTTGTGGTGCACAGGGTTACTTGGGATCTTCCTGGACCAGGGATCGAACCCATGTCCCCTGCATTGGCAGGCGGATTCTTAACCACTGCGCCACCAGGGAAGTCCTGCTAGGTATATTTTAAAACTCTCCATCCTTCTCTTCTTCTCTGGAGGTTTTACATTCTTATTTTTATTCTTTTAGTGGTTATACAGTTAATTAACCAAACTCTAAAGTTATTCAATACATTTATTCTCAACAATACAAAGATATTAGGACATTTTAACTCCCATCACTTCTATTACTTTGACTTATACATTACTGTTGTCATTTAATTCTTTTTTAAATTCCCATCTATTATCATTTTAAGCCTTCAGTGTTTATTTAAATTTACCTATAGGCAACAAATATTTATTTATCCTTCTCAGAATTTTAATCTTGGATCTCTTTTTTCTGCCTATAGAATTTTCGTTATTGAGTCAGTTTGGCAGCAAATTCTCAATTTTCTTTTTCTAGTCAAAAAGTCCTATGCCCTCATTTACGAAAGATATTTTTGCTACATATATATAATTTTAAGTTGAGAGCTATTATCTCTTGGGCCATTGAAGGTATTAATCTATTGTTTTATGGCTTCCGTTGTTCATGCTGAGAATTCAGCTTGTAGGTTTGCTGTTCCTTTGAAAATAAAGTGTGTATTTTCTCACTACTTAAAATCTGTTTTGCCTCCCATGTTCCATAGTTTCCCTATGATGTATCTATGGGTGAATCTTCTTCACCCATAAGATAATTGCTTAGTATCTTGCTTTTAACTTGTTAGTCTTCCCAAATCTGTGAACTAGAAAATCCTTAACCACTTTCTCTTTAAATATTCTCTCTTTCCTAGTCTATTATCTCTTCTTTGACTTTGGGGTCCCTCATTCACTCAACATTTGGCCTCTGATTATTCCTTATTAACTTGTCTACTTGTAATGCCATTTTTAAAGACATAAAAATATATATACTTCTAGCCCTTTTACTTTTTTTCAGTGGGAGAGTTGGTCAGAATGAATACCTAGTACACTCCATCATAGGAAATTTAGTTTCTTAACATGATTTCTACTTTAAATCAATTTTAATAGAAAAAACACACAAAATCGACACTCTCAGCTCCATTCTTGCCTAATCCACCTCCAAACACATATGCTACCAGCTGTGTGCCAAATGCCATTTAATTGCTAAGGAAGTGGGAAACCGTTGCCTTTAATTAAGAAGTTTGCTGGTTAAAGAGATATTTTCTGTTGCTTTTACCTTTTCCAGTATGTGAGATCTAAAAAGGAAAACACTGGCGTTCTGTTAGAGCCAGAAGCCATCTCTGTATCTGAGCCATCATCTGACTGGTTACTATAACAAGGAGATTGAGCTGGAGAGGCACTTGAGGTGGTACTGTGAGCATCAGAATCTGAAATAAAGTGAAAACAAATTATAATTACACTATATGTAGCTGCAACTAAGCCTCAGCATAAAACACAGTGAATGAGATAGTAAAAAAAAGAAAAAAGAAAAAATTTATTTTCTATGCACTACTGACATTTGAAGATATTTGTACTAAAGGGTATCTAAAAGAAAATGACCTTCCAATAAGATGAAGAGCTGACATACTTTTCTCTATTCTCCTGCTAATAAGTACAACTAAAAATAGATACGGACACAACATATAAAACAAAACTAAACACTCTGAAAGTCAGCAACAGCTAGTGAGCTCGAGACTTAAGGAAGGAAGTGGGGGTGAGCTCCCTAGCTTTTATGGTTTTCTTTTTGCCTCCTAAATCCCAATCTTGCAGCTGAAGAAGCCAACAACTCAGAAATGCCAGTGGGTGCAGATAACACACACACACACACACACACACACACACACACACAGAGCCAACAGAAGCCTGCCCTCTCTAGCCAAAGGACTAGGAAAGGGGGCAGCTTAGCGAGAGTGGAATCCTTTCGGAGACAATAACCCCTTTAATCCAGCCAAACACCACAGAAAAAAAAGGCTCCCCACCCCCACCCACAGGAGCAAAGGCCAAGTGGGGAGCCTAGGTTTCCATCCTCCCAAGACTGTTAGGAGGCCCCCCAACACCTCCACCAGGGTGAGGAAGCCCTCTGAAGAGTCAGGGCCTTCACCGCGGCCCACCAGGAACAGGAGCACCCTCACCACATGGGAGCCTTAATTCCCAGCCCCCCCCCCCCCCACCAGCCATAGTCAGGAGCTCCTCCTACCTCAGATACCAATGGAGGCTGAGGGAGAACCTGACATTTAACACCACTTGGCAGTAACAAGGTGGGCCCCCCCCCCCCATTTCCCCTTCTGGAAAAAAAAAAGCCAGTTAAAACAGAAGTAATAAAACTCAGAGTCTCACAACACAATTTTAAAATGTCTAGGTTTCAATAAAAAAATTGTTACCATATCCAGAACCAGGAAGGTTTCAAATTGAATGAAAAGTCAAGCATCTATTAAACACCAAGATGACAGAGACGTTAGAATGATCTGACAAAGATTTTAAAGCAGCTATGACAAAAATGCTTCAATAAGCCATTATGAACAAGCTTGAAATAAATGAAAACATAGCCTCAGCAAGTAGGCCTCAGTTAAAAAAGAAAAGCAGCTATAAAGAACCAAGGAACTGAAATCCAAACCGAAGAAATACAATAAATGAAATAAAAAGCTCAGTAGACAGGCTCAACAGCAGAATGGAGGGGACAGAGGAAACAATCAGTGAACTGGAAGAAAGAACAACAGAAATTACCCAACCTGTACAACACAAAGAAAACAAATGAAAGAGCCTTAGAGACCTGTGGAACTACAACAAAAAACATACATTCATGTGACTGCAGTCCTGGAAGAAGAGGAGAAAGAGGGCTGAGGTGAAAAAAATACTCAAATATAACGGTTGAAAACGCACCAAACTTGGCAAGAGACATAAACCTATAGATTCAAGAAGCTGAGCAAACCCCAAGCAGGATGTACCCAAAGAAATCAATGCCAAGACACATTATAATTAAACTTCTGAACACCAAAGAAAGAAAAAAAAAATCTTGAAAGCATCCAAAGAAAACTGATACCTTACCCATAAAGGGAAAACCATAGATCCTGACTTAATAAGGAGTAAAGGCAATTCATCAGATACAAGCTAAACATGATTTAGTGTTTTTGCTCTCAGAAGACTTCATATAAATTTACAAGCCAGAAAATAAATCTTTTGGTTGATAGTCACTGAGCTATAAAGCTATCATACTGCTATTCTCAGCAACAGCAATATCAGACAGGGGTTGAGCCTACCACATATCTTACCTTTGGCTAAAGACTCATTGCCACCCACCCCCCAGGATAGGTGGATAGAATAATCCTCCAATTCATAGAACTAATCAAATATTTATTAAGTATCCACTAGACATCAAACCCTGTGTCATATCCTACATAGGAAGAAACAGACTACAGAAAACTTTTTTGAATAGCGATCACAAGCATTTTCTATTAATAAAAGTTTATATAAAATAGCATAAAACTAAGTATCTAAAACAAAGAAAGCACCATTGGTGTTTTTAATATGTTCATTTACTTCCGATATATGAATAGCTTGACTTCATGAAAAAACAACCAAACAAAATTCTCAAGAGTAGCAGGCTTTACATAAAAAAGAATGAAACAATGCCATGTGCAGCAAGATGGATGCAACTAGAGATCATCACACTAAGTGAAGTAAGTCAGAAAGAGAAAGACAAATACCATACGAAATCACTTACATGTGGAATCTAAAATATGACACAAATGAACCTATCTATGAAACAGAAACAGAATCACAGGCATAGAGCACAGACTGGTTGTTGCCAAGAGGGAGGGGGCTGAGGGAGAGAGGAAGTAGGAGGGTGCGGTGAGCAGCTGTAGGCTTTTACGTATAGAATGGATAAACAACAAGGTCCTACTGTATAGCACAGAGGACTATATTCAGTATCCTATGATAAACCATAGTGGGAAAGAATATTAAAAAAAGAATGTAAAATAAATAAATAAATAAATAAATAAATAAAAAGGAGTAGCAGGCCTTAAAGGAATAAGTCTACAGGAATATTTAAGAGACTTCCCTGGGACTTCCCTGGTGGTCCAGTGAGTAAGACTCCGCACTCCCAACACAAGGGGCGCAGGTTCAATCCCTGGTTGGGGAACTAGATCCTCCTGCATGCGTGCCACAACTAAGAAGTCCACATACCACAACTGAGAAGCCCGCATGCCACAAATAAGAGTCCGCGTGCTGCAACTAAGAAGAAGTCCACACGCCGCAACTAAGAAGTCTGCACGCTGCAACTAAAGATCCCACACATCGCAACTAAGACCCCGTGCAAACTAACTAACTAAATAAATAAACAGCACATACACTGCTAGGGTGTGTGTTTAGGGGGAAAAAAAAAAAAAGAAAAGACTTCCCTAATAATTAACAGCCATAGCAGTCATCTCTATGCTGCTCTAGTGATAGTCATCACTGTTCTAGGAAGTGTTTAATACCTATGAACCATTTGAAATCGCAGTTATTTGACCATGTCTACCTATAAAAATGGCAATTTTATATGGTTCAATCTAATACCTGGGACACTAGGATACAATTATATATAGAATCACAGTTAGGGAAAAAAAAAAAAACCTCTCTTCTAGAATGTAAATCTGGAAATTCTTCAAAGAACTGAAATTTTTGAAGTCTTAAACATTAGGTAGGTAGGATTTGGAAAGGCACAAAAGACTAGTTAGATAGCATGGGGTAGGTGGGGATGATGAGTAAAATTGTGGAAGCAGAATACACTATGCACACGAAGGGAACGGACCCTTTCCCTAAAATGGTCCATCCAAAGACTTGCTAGGGGTTTTCCATTTTATTCTACAGCAACCAGAATCACTGTGGGTTTTAGGAAGAAGAATGACAAAAAGAATGGCTAACATTTATATGGGAATTTATTTCGCTTTGTTTTGTTTTACAAAACCCCTTTTACTTGATTATCCTCACTTCTCTGATTAGGAAATTGTGGTTAAATGTTAAGCAACACCAGGGTCACATATTTGTTCAAGAACTGTAACTCAAATCCAGATCTTCAAGCCCTAGGTCCAATGCCTTTCCAGTACACCAAAAAGGAAAGAGTGTCCCAGGAAGAGGAATACAGGGCAGGTACATGCAAGATGCATGGAAGCAAATATATAACCAGAGGCAGGGAAACCATTTAGTTGGCGATGTATAAAAATTCAAATATCTCAAAACTATTATGGTGCACACAGCTGCTAGCAATTCACAATGCACCTGGGAAAATCATGTTTCACTCTGAGTCTCCAAAACCCAGTTATTTTCAGTTTCCAACCCCTCCACAGCACAGCTTTATCACGAAAATCTAAAATTACACTGGACATATTCCCTTAGGTAAGGCAAAAGTTAGTCAGATGTCACTTTCCCTATAATTAAAGGGAGACGCTAAGAATATACAACGAATATCAATTTCTCTACCCCCCCCCCAAGTTATAGAAGAAAATTACTATTTTCTAAATGTTCACTAAAACATTTAACGAGAATAAAGGGTAGAGTCAGTCTTTCTTCCCCCCTCGGTGATAGCTGGTTAAGAAAGAAACATGTATAATTAAAATATACACATATTTGATGTTGCCTAAATATTTTACTATGAATGTATTAAACTGTTTTAGCCCAAGGTTAAATATATTATCAGAATAACTATGGACTGGTAACACCAACTTACCTGAGAGCAGAGTTAGTAGCAGATCTGGAAAGACTTTGGAGTCCTGGGGCATGAGTTACACTATCCCAGAGAGCAGAATGATATTATAGAAACAGCACAGGGCTTTGAAATTAGACAAACCCCAGGTCAAAGTCATCTCTACCACTTACTAAGTGACCTCGGGTCAAGGTGAAATCACTACTTTGTACTTCCTATCCCAATCTCTAAAACAGAAATCATTGGGATAATTATGTATGTAAAGTGCTTGGTACATATACCAAAATGCTCAAGAGATGATAGTTCTCCTTCCTTCCTCTCATTCTATCTGATCAGTAACTTGTCTTTTTCCATTTTTCTAAAATAAGCACTGATTGATAAAACTTTGTCTAACAAGGTCCTACAGATTTTTTTTTTTAGCCGCACTGCACGGGATGCAGCATCTTAGTTCCCCAACCAGGGATGGAACTCGTGCCCCCTGCGGTGGAACCTCAGAGTCCTAACCACTGGACCGCCAGGGAATTCCCCAGATTTTTTTTTTTTAATCCTGAAAACTCCAACACAGGTCCACCTACAATTCTGAAAAGGTTCTCAAAACAAAAGTTTATTCCTAACCCATTTGGTCACAAAATCTGGCCTGGCCTGGACTATAATTAGGTAAGCAAACCTGACTAGCTTATTTACAGTTCGTTTATTCCACCTATATGAATAGGCCTACATTTTTCCCACAGAAACACTAATGTGTTTGATTCAACAGTGCTGCCTCAGACCCCCCTGGGTGTAATAAATAATATTATAACATTATATGCAGTGGATTTTCTTTTTAAAATCTGAAATCTTAATTCCTAAATACAGAAGTACCATAAAAGGTCCCCTGCCCCCAATGACTTCCAATAAAAGTAGACGAGCTTAATATTAATTTATCATTCCTTTCCCATCCTCTCACCCCACACAACACACCAAGCCCCCTTAAACCTAAACGTCTTGAGGCTGGCCTTTTACTGCAATATCTGAGTTATGATTTCCAAAATTACTCTCCAGAGAACCTGGGCTTTAGTCTCAGATTGTCCACTAATTATTTATATACCTTTCTGCATATCTCCAGGCCTCAAACTCCTTAAGAATAAAAATCAAGTAAACAAATTTGAAAAATTCATCTTCAATGTCAATAAAGAGATCAGAATGGTCTGAGTGTTCTTAGCACAATCCGAAGAAGCGGCTGGTGAAAGTACTTTTAAGACACCAAAATCAAAGATAAAGTTAGAAGATTTCATAGAAATAAAATATCTCTCCCAAGTCAACAATGCCTCCCACTCTTTTTTTTAAAAGCAATAAAAGAAAAAATGGTCCATACATGCCATGTGCCACCCCAGACAAAAATAAAAACAAAACAACTATTCTTAAATCCTCATGTTTCAATATCAAACTTACTGTGACGTTTAAATTCCTTCTGCAGTTTACTGATCTGGTTGCTTTTTATCCTGTTTCCAGATAGAGTTTTCACTTTCTTTGGTTTCAGGGTAGTCTTTAGACTGGGTCCTGCCCTTGCATCTACCACCTGGAAGAAAATACTGAATATTTAATACCATTTTAAAAATGACACCTCTGTATTCCCTTGGTTCAGACGAATGCTTATTTGAAGGAGCCAAATTTGAATTTTCTACTCAGTGTTTGAGAGCTCATGTGTACTTTTAATCATCACATGGTATTAAAGAATAATTTATCTAGTGGTTTTTTTCCTTTGAAGTAAGTAATAGCAGGAGTCTGCTGGACAAAAAATTTACATAGATTTTATATACAGTGAAAATGACCCAAGTAGGTTAAGAAAAACCAAACCTGACAACAATTAACATTTCTATAGGATGATGTTCTGCAGTTTACAAAAAGTTTTCATATACTTTTGATTTTAACTTCACCACAAAGCAGTAAGCAGTAATTTGTTACTCCAGTTTTAGGGTAAAGAAAAACAAGAGATATTCAACTATGTATTTTGCCTTATTTCACTAAAGTAGTAAATGGGCAAGGGTGGGTGGGGAAGGGGCCCAGACACAACTCAGGGTTTTCAGACCTATGCTTTATGCTCTTTTTACTACACACCCTTAATCCCTGAGGTCAGCCACGTGAGGGCAATGGCATGTTCTCCCACAGCCTAGCATGGCGGCCACTGGTCTAGCCCCATGTGGTCTCATTTCTCATGCCTTCACTCACATCGGCTATTTGCAGAATTCTACCCTTATGTAAAAAGGTTGACATCACCTTCAAAATCATAATTTGGATCTTCTCCAGGTAAGCTATTAATTAAAGAAAAACTCACATTTTTATAGGTTTAACATACCCACAGAAACCTATTATAACAATGAAACATTGTCACCAAAGGACAGTGTAAGGCTAGTGTAAGAAAAAAGGTAAAAAACAAATATTTTTTGCCCGCTTAAAAACAAACATTTTGTATAAATGTCATAAATCTTCTGAAAGCTAGCATACGAAAAACTAAATAAGACCTAACAGTGTCATTCTAGTCATTGAAAATATTTTCTAAAGAATTCTAGTGACGTTATAAAGTGAAATGCAAATAGAAGACATTTACATTCCAGTTTGATCTCAACTAGATTTAATAAAGAGAATAACAATAGCTTCTACCTGAGTGATTACTATGTGTTATACTTTATATACATCATCTCATTCAGTTCTTACAACAGTTCTGTGAGATAGCTATTATCTTTGCACTTTATAAATAAATGTCACTTGCCCAAAGTTCACAACTAGTAAGTGGTAAAGGCAGGCTTTAAATCCAGCTCTGATTATAAACCAATGTGCTCATTAGTACCAACATGAATTAGGACACACATAATCCTAGGAGATGAAAAGAGGATCCATGTCTAATTAACTCTAGGAATTTCTGGGTTAAACCTAAAAATATGTGAAACGTATACTGTGGATCTCCAAAAATGGGTATATTTGATACAACCTTAGAGAAATGCCATACCAAGCTATTTTGCTCCCCAAAATGCCAAAATGTTGAGTGATTATATCTGAGCAGCAACTAGTGCTCTTCTTTATTCTTTTCAGACTTTTCTACCCTAGGAACATATTATTTCCTAGATTAGGGGGAAAAATTAACGTTACTTTAAATTATAACAGAGGTATAATTGAGAAAGACGAAAGATGAACTCACATGATTCCAGTTTTTTTTTGATCCTGCTGGCAATTTCTTCCATCTTTTCACAAGCAGGACACAGGCATTACAGATGTCTCCTGAACGAGTCTCATGTAACCTGATAAGAAAACAATCAAACCTTTATTGGTCTCCTTTACATTAAAGAACTCATGCAAGTCCATTCTTTTAGAAAAACACTATTTATAGTTTATAGATGCTATTTCTAATTGTCTGGAGTGATCCAGTTCCATTGTTTCTGTAGAATATTTCAGAAATATAATTAACTTCTAGATCCAATGAATTAATTCCATGTGCTACTATTTGGTCATTTTAAAATAAAGAATGTTTTTTGAAACAATAGCAAAATTTAAGACCTAGAGAAGATCCTGGTCACCATGGTTTTAAACAATGCTGTCCAATTAATCTTTCTTGAAATGTGTAGATACTTCATAAGCAATAAAACACAACCCTTTAAGTAAAATAATGTGCCGTGATATTCTAGTTTCACAACAAACAAAACCAGAGAGGCACTGTAAGTTTTTTTTAATGAATATATCTGCATAAGGGGAAAGAAATCTATAGTTACCAAGCTATTTTTTAATTGTCTCTCTGAGGAATTTTTCATTTACCACACTTTTCCTGTATTATAAATACACAGAAAAATACTAATAACATTTATTATATATACAACTGGAAATAAAGACATCAGGAGAAAAATGTAATTTCAAAAGGCAAGGTTGGTTAGTGGAGACTCTGACAACCTTCAAAATAAGTACAAAGTCTAGGATTAACAATAAATAATCCACAAAATGTTTTGATAAGAAAGAACAGTGGTGAAATTAATTTCTAACATAGGAAATGGCTCAACATTAAGTATTTTATTTCATCCAAGTATTTGTTAGAAAGTAATTTCCATTTTATTAAGCAGAGGTTTATTGTCAAAAGATAAATAAAGAAAGTAATTATAAAATAAAAGCTAACATAGACTGACAGGTTTCAGGACAGAACATTAAGTCCTATTAGTAGCCTCAGCAGATTGGGTTAAAATATATTTCTATAATTTAGAAAAACAATACAAAGGACAGAAAACTAGTGGAGGACAATTACTGTAAGAGAGAATAAGGGTAATTGAAAAAAAAAACTCTTTGTACATCCTCAAGTAAACAAAAGGGTTTGTTTGATTATAACTTCTAAAGGGCTTCACAATTAATTTGGTAGTTCCTCATAATCTGGGAAAAGGAAGGCTGTCAGTATTGTTTGATTTGTTTTAAGAGCAACTGCCTTGAAATAACCTAGATTAGAATATGAGTGATTTTAATAATTAGCACACTGTTCCAATCCCTTTGCTTAGAAATACTTCTGTATACTGTGATCTTTTTCACTCCAAAAATGGTACAAACATCACATGATCTTACCCAAAACAGCTCTGGAAGTCCTTTTCATAGCGTTTACTGTCAGTGAATCGAGAACTGGAGGATTTAGCTCTGCAAATACAGCAGCCCTCTATACTTCGGTACATCTTTGGCTTGTGAAAACCAAACATCTTTTCTTCTGGGCAATAGTCTGTAAAGCCAAGGGAATTGATGACACAGCTTTGTTGAGGGCTATAACAAGAAACCATTAAAAGCGAACTCTCTGCTCCACCCTACCCCCCAGCAATGCGGTATTACATGACCAAGCGAGACAGGAGGGCTCTGGTGAAAACCTCTTGGATCCACCTCAATTCTAGGCACACGAGCATAGCAACTGTCTAAAACACAAAAAGTAGCTCAGGTATTTAACAAGGCTTCTACTACCTCCTTCTCCCCTCCTGGCAAACACTCATTCTAAAATTGCAGGAAGGGTAGTTCCCTGGTGGTGCAGTGGTAAGGGTCCACCTGCCAATGCGGGGGACACCGGTTCGATCCCTGGTCGGAGAGGATCCCACATGCTGCGGGGCGGCTAGGCCCGTGCGCCACAACTACTGAGCCTGCGCTCTAGAGCCCGCGAGCCACAACTACCGAAGCCCACATGCCTGGAGCCTGTGCTCCACGGAGGCAGGCGCCACTGCAATGAGAAGCCCACACGTCACAAAGAGGAGTAGCCCCCACTCGCCGCAACTGGAGAAAGCCTGCACGCAGCAGACAAGACCCAACGCAGACAAAAATGGATAAATAAATAAATAAATTTATTTTTTAAAATAAATAAAATAAAATTGCAGGAAGGGGGCATTTTCTAAAATTCAAGATTTTAAGTAGAGAATACAACAAACTCTCCCCACTATCCTGTGAAATAATGGAATCATACACAATGGAGGACACGTGCTAAAATTTAAGCTAAGGCACCCCTTTTATTTTGCATGTGTGCATTAATGTGATTCCCCCCTCTTGGAAAGTTTTGAGCATTTATTACAGGACCACTATTATACTAAGCACACAAGTAGCTCAATATGCATCAACCTACACTACTTTGCCCTATGGGAAATCAGAGGGGATTTCTTCTGTGATAAATGGGAAGTTCTAAGGCAAGTTGTCCCTGAATTGAAACTACTGAAAGGAGGATGTAAAATACACAAAAATCCAGGGTTATAATTTAAGAATAATAATTTTATAATTATAATTTTATAAATCATTAAGATAAATTAAGAATGAGCTCATGTTGCCTGACCAGTGGTCTGCCCCTCACAGCTGTTACAGAGGGTTTTGAAGCTCTTCGATGCAGTGCTGTGCCTTAGAGCAGTAACAGTGAGAGGCCTAAGTTCAAAAATGTAAACTGTGATTCCCATGATCAAAAACATCTCAACATCAAGCAAGGAAGGCAGATTCAGATCCAGGGCTGGATGCAACAAAAATGCAGCTGGCAGTAAACATGTAAGTAATGTAGAATATCCAAACCAAGGACCAACTTCACCAGAACATCTGGACTAAGAGAGAGGTGATGAAAAGGTAATGACAGAAACTAAACCCCAAGGGACAAATCCAGAGCAGAGTGTGTGTGTGTGTGTGTGTGTCTGTGTGTGTGTGTATAAAGGTCCAAATACAAATTATCACAAAACCATCATATAAAGCATCAGGAAAATTATTAATACTAACTAGATTTGTGCCCACAGTTTTAGGAGTTATAACCACAGAACACCACCCTTTTAAAAGTTCTTTTAGAAACACACTCAAATATACAAGTAAAACAAAAAAAATTTGGTGTTTGTCTTTGGATGACCTCTTGCCTAACCTCATTCCATTCCATTTCTGGTTAGCCATACCAGAGCAAGTATATGGAAGTGATTCAGAAAAATAACCAAATATCCGGGATCGTGTGTGTGTGTGTGTGTGTGTGTGTGTGTGTGTGTGTGTGTGTGTGTGTGTGTGTGTGTGTGTGTGTGTGTGTGTTTGAGATGCAGGGATTCTGAAATATAGACAAAGGATTTATAACTTGTTTTTAAGAAAATATTTTATCAGCAAATAACTAAAGACTTAAGTCTTCCTTTTAAACAGGGGCCACTGTTCATTAAGTGTTCTTTGATGTTTTTGTTGGTGAGGGAGGCAAGCAAAAAGGGAGGTGCAATGGGGCAGAAGGCCACTGATGCATTTCAATAATTAAGCCTAAACTAACAGTTACTTTGATTTAAGAACTGTTAAAACAAGAAAATAAAATACTCCTACTTGATTAAGTTATTTTCATTAAATGAGATTTTTTGAAAGGAGAAAAATGAGGAAGGTGCTCTGTATATAGTAGGAAAAGGCACAGACCTGTGAAATGAGGTAGATTTTTTTCCATCTAACAAACCCATATGATAAATGAAAAGAAAATTGCCTCCTGAAGAAAATGGCCATGTGCTGCTTTGGAAAAAACAACGTCAAATGACACAGGTTTATAGACACTTTAAAAGAAGTACTCAGAAAGTAGAAGACATTGCTTTAATTGGTGTATTTCTATTTTTGAGGCAAAAATGTAACATAACTCTTTCTAGTCCTTACACCAACCTGTGGGCTCTCCAAACTCCAACACCTTCCATTACCATCAAGGTCAAAAGTCCAGAGCTCCTCTTGCAGTCACCAGCTTCATCAATAGCTCTAGGAAACTTCAACCTCCCTTCTCAGCAAGGACAAAGGAAGTACAGCAAGAAAGGCCAGTTCATTCCATTAACACACAGACCAAATCCTATTACAACAGACAGACTCCTATCTCTACCCTCACAATCCCCTTCTCTCCACAAATAAACATTCCATCAAAACTATACAAAAATAGGATCATCTCCAAGATATGAACTAACTACCTTCACTGAGGCTGGATTTGACCAAGAAGCCAGAGTTTGTGCCAGTTATCATGCTGGCAAGCTGCTAAGAAATACTAGGGCTACCGCTAGATACTAAGGCTGGCTTTCCTTTTCATCGGCAGCTACTACTGTGAATCAATTGTTCATCTTCAGTATGATTTTTGTTGTTGTTGGGGGTCTCCACAAAACTTCCCCAATAGTACCAGTGAAACAATCCATTCTTCAGAAAAAATATAATAGCCTGATGTCTTCTGATTGATAATCTTTTATGTAGTTCCGCAACCTTTTTTTCCTGACAAAATTCTTCTGCCTGAACATCTGAGGGGGGTCTAAATCCTAGGGTTCACCCTCTTCCAAGCAGTGCTAAATGCAGTAAGGAGGCAGGCACTTGTCCTAATGCACCACACAAGTAGCGCATGAGCCTTTTAACGGACTTAATAAACCTACTAAACCTTTTCTGAGCTTATTCCTGCACTTGAGAGGTACCTGGGAATCTGCAGCAAATACACAGGGGTTTCATTTTGGGCTCTGTTTACAGCAACCCAGTTAAGCAGTGGTTGGTGTTTAGCCATTTTGAGATTTGGGGAACTCGGAGATTAACTGAAAATATTTTCACAAAATCTACAGACCCACTAATGTTTTAAAAAACAAAAAACCTTACCTAATCTCTGGAAAAAACTAAGGACACAAACTGACTCTGAAACCAAGTTACTTTATATAGTTGAGAAGGTAGTGGGTGAGCATGGCACAATTTGACTTTAAACTTAGAATTTCTGTTATCTCAACAAACCGGGTGGTTCTTTAGAATACTTCTTTCCTATAAAAATACTGAATTACTATGTTCTATACCTGAAACTAACATAATATTGTGAATCCACTTCAATTTTTAAAAAAGAATATTTCTTTCCTAATCCCACATTTGTGCAATAATAAATGCTCCCTCCAGAACAATCTATTTTATCTGTTCAAATTATTTGTGATTTTTGCATCTATTCTTATAGGTGTCACATCACTCAGCAGTGTTTTAATAGATGGAAGCTAATACCATCTGCTTCCTGATTGATGAACACTTACTTACAGATGAGAGTGTACCCTGTACAATCTCACCCTTAAGCATGTATTTGCAGAAGGCAGAAGAAACTTTATCTTTGAGATAAAGGCAAAAATCAGAAAGAAGTAAAATGCTGATTAAAAACCGTCATTTGCCTTCTAAAATTAGATAGTAGTGATAGCTGCAAAACTCTAAATACACTAAAAGTCACTGAATTGTACACTTTAAAGAGCGAATTTTATGGTACATAAATTAAACCTCAATAAGCTTGTTTTTAAAAATAAAAATAGACTGAGTTGGGAATTCTCTTGTCTTTATTCATCTTTGTAACCTCAGCACCTAGAAGAGTGCCAATCATGTGGTATGTACTCAATAAATGTGTTGATTAAATTTTTAAAAAGCTGTCATTTGTATAGCATTTCATGTTTTATAACGCACTTTCATTGACATTAGTTCTTTATCTACTGTCAGCCAAAAAGCCACAAATTTTTTTCAATACTGTAACAGTTAAAGACAAATCAACCATGCTGAAATTACTGTTCTGTCCAATTTAATTCATTTAATTCAATCTCCCCAAATTAAAAAGATTAAAGTTAATAGCTAAGTCAGCAAAAGCCATTAAGAGAAATAACTGTAATTATATGAACAAATAGCATACACAGACAACAATGTGAATTTTTAAAATGCAACAATCAATTCTAAACATTTGTTTCGATTGATTTACTGGGGTTTCTTCCACTTTAAAACTTCCAAAAAGTTGATCATAAAAATTCAGTGATCGGGGGCTTCCCTGGTGGCGCAGTGGTTGAGAGTCCGCCTGCCGATGCAAGGGACGCGGGTTCGCGCACCCGTCCAGGAAGATCCCACATGCCGCGGAGTGGCTAGGCCCGTGAGCCATGGCCGCTGAGCCTGCGCGTCCGGAGCCTGTGCTCCGCAACGGGAGAGGCCACATCAGTGAGAGGCCCGCGTACCGCAAAAAAAAAAATTCAGTGATCGGGCTTCCCTGGTGGCGCAGTGGTTAAGAATCCACCTGCCAATGCAGGGGACATGGGTTCGAGCCCTGGTCCAGGAAGATCCCACATGCCGCAGAGCAACTAAGCCAGTGCACCACAGCTACTGAGCCTGCGCTCTAGAGCCCGTGAGCCACAACTACTGAGCCTGCGTGCTACAACTACTGAAGCCCACGTGCCACAACTACTGAAGCCCAAGTGCCACAACTACTGAAGCCCATGCACCTAGAGCCCGTGCTCGACAAGAGAAACCTCCACAATGAGAAGTCCACGCACCACAACAAAGAGTAGACCCTGCTCGCGGCAACTAGAGAAAGCCCACGTGCAGTAACAAAGACCCAACGCAGCCAAAAATAAAATAAATAAATAAATTTACCTTTAAAAAGAATTCAATCATCAACTTAATTAAAGGATGGGAAATGCAACCTTAATGTTGGACAAGGAAAGGCTGAAGTAGCCACTGTTTATCAAGATACAAAAGAGCCAATTCTAATCTGATCTAATGAGATTATGAAGCCAAAGAGCAGGGATGTCTTACTACACTTAATTCGGCACACATAAGGTAAGTTTACTGAGTACAGTACAATATAAATGGGAAAGAAATCTTCACAGCCAATAGTGAAGGGATGCTATTTAAGAAGTTTTCTGATAAATAGCTTAAAGGCGATGTCTTACAATTTTTAATAATATCAAATATCTGATTTTAAGTTCCAACTAAGAAACAGTATGAAGAATCATGAAATGCAAATTTTAGAGCTTCTAGCACCCTTTTTAGTATGGAATTAGGAGACAGTGAAGAACTTAATTCTGCAGAATATTTTCTTGTCTTTCAAGTCTTATAAGGGTGTGATTTTAACATTTAGGAAAATAGAGAGGGTTCTAATTATGATAAATGTAACATGTATTAGGCTCACCTTAGCTGGTATGTATGCTTTGAAGGACACCAATAGTTCCTCCAATGTAATAACTTCCCCAATTTTACTTTCTAGACTCCTTCTGGGTAGTAAAGTCTTTTCTTATATTCAAAAATACCTTTCAAAACTCAAAATGCCACTGGATGGACTAGATAGAAGAAAACAGACAGAAGTAAGTATGCCAAGGATGATAAATCAGCTTTACAGTTAACTTCACAACTTGTCCATGCCGTCTTGAGAAGTGAAATTCTGATGCACAAATTACGGGTGCAACCTCCCAAATTAAAGCATTCCTAAATTAAAGTGATCTTAGTTTTTCAACAGACCAAAACCCTATAGCTTCTTTTTGCGGTACACGGGCCTCTCACTGCTGTGGCCTCTCCCATTGCGGAGCACAGGCTCCGGACGCGCAGGCTCAGCGGCCATGGCTCACGGACCCAGCCGCTCCGCGGCATGTGGGATCTGCATGTGGGATCTTCCCAGACCGGGGCACGAACCCGCGTCCCCTGCATCAGCAGGCGGACTCTCAACCACTGCGCCACCAGGGAAGCCCAACCCTATAGCTTCTAATCATCACTTTTTCTCTCTAAAATCCAAATGACCTAGACCTTTAAAAAAAAAAAAATACATAAGATATTGGAAGCAACCTAAATGTCCATGGATTCTCAGACCGGTTTACATATGGTGTCTTCATACTACAGGATACCCTTTTAGCCCTTAAAAAGATGGCAGTAGTTCTACGGGAACTTTTTATCCAATGTATCTTGTTATACAGTATAATCCCATAGTATGTCTTTAATGAGAACTTAAATACACAAACTGGCTTTTTAAATAGATTTTTAAAAACTAGTAAACAGCAGTTGCCTCTGAAGGGTGCAAGAATGAAGGAGGCTTACTTTCACTTTACTCCCTTCTATACTGATATTTTTTTTTAATCAAGAGCACCACACTCCAAAACCTTAGTTATCATCACATATCTTGACTTAAGAGGAATCTGGAAAATCCCAGATTGTTTAAATAAACTTCCTCAAAGACATACAGCCAAAGAGACACACATTAGGAAATATATTCCACAGGAGAGAGTACAGAATAGACTAGTAAAATCAGAACAGACAGAACAGAATGGGAAGGAAACTGCAGAAGAGACAAGCAAAAGATTTGTAAAGTGGGAAGGAAGCAGTGGTGAACAAAGACAAAAGGAACCAAGCAACCAAAGACAACTTTGAAGTGAAGGAGACGTATTCTTTAGACCTGAACTTTAAATGGCAGGATGATGGGAAATGAAGAGAAATACGAAAAAACATTCATGATCAAAAGTTATGGGCAACCTTGAGTTCTTGGAACTAGTAATGCTACCCTTGACACCATTTTAGTCAACAGTACGCTATCTTTAATCACATAGAAGTACAGGATCCAGTAAACACTAACAGTGTAACTGGAGCAACAGTCTTCACAAAGGGTCAAATAGGATTGAGTGTTTTTGTGTTCTCCTACTGCTAGGCCACTTGGATGCAGTATTCCCCTACAAGGAGACATGTTTCTGCAGGGCTTAAGGAAAGCCATTGAGCAATTAAACACTACTATTTCCTCTCACCTGCTTCTAGTAGATACCAACCCACATCCCAACACCAAAGGTTCTGAATTTACTTTACTGATTCACTTTTTTTTTGTGTGTGTGTGGTACGCGGGCCTCTCACTGCTGTGGCCTCGCCCGTTGCGGAGCACAGGCTCCGGACGCGCAGGCCCAGCGGCCATGGCTCACGGGCCCAGCCACTGCGCGGCATGTGGGATCCTTCCGGACCGGGGCACGAACCAATGTCCTCTGCATCGGCAGGCGGACTCTCAACCACTGCGCCACCAGGGAAGCCCCTGATTCACTTTTTAAAGTGAAATTTAACAATGTAAACCTGCCTGGAGGAAAACTGAAAAAGAGGTGATGGATCCCCACTTGTTCGCCAATAGCTTCTCCAAACATGTACCCAGCCTGAGAAATTATATGGTAAAATATTTATACAGTGGTGCCTATGGAATCGACATTAGCAGAATCTAGAACTCCTCCTACAGGAAAGGGGTCAAACTCAGAAATAAGTGTTCAACTGAAGTAGCACAGGTTAAAAATAAAAATCACAAATCCAGGTCTGAGTTTTAGATAGTATAAAAATATCCCATTTTGACAGTGTTATAAAAAAACCTGGGTATCCCAATACCAGATTAAGAGAGATTCCAGCAGATGGGAAAGTGAAAGGTTGGGAACACAGTATTTATTTGCTTTTAAGAGATGATTATCAGTAAGAATGTAACTATTGTGAGTGTGGTGAAGAAGGCATGAGTCAAGTTGGAGTCTATTTCTGCTTTTGTCTTTACAAGTAAATACCAAGTCACTTAGAATTTTACTTCTCCCTTTGTAATATTAGGGTGAAATATCACTTCTACTTTCCAGGGACGCTGTGAAGCAAGAGTATGAAAATATCAGTGTATGTACACCATTTATTTCCTTAAACTTATAAGACTTACACATTATAGAAACATAAACTCTATCTGTCCCAAGACACGCACAACAAATTAAAATTAAGGTAGAATCTTGAATTCTGAAGGTTTTCTTTTAAGACCAGGTTTGTGGGAAAAGAGAAACTTAGCATTTTCAGAGAGACTTTTAAGTTCATGAAACTAGACCATATTCCTTTCAATGAAGCTTGTTCTCCCATTTTCAAGTTTGACAAAAATGTGAAGAACGCACACACCTGGTCTAACCCAAACCTCAGGAAAGTTCCTTAAGCTCTCTGAAACACCAATACAAGAACTGGCAGTCCTAACCTTTAAATGCCCTAAATTGACTATACAGTCTTCTCTTCCAAGCACACTCTTCCTGTGTTCACGTATTTTGGTTATCATCCATCCAGTCACACAAAAAATCTGCAAGTCAACTAGGCTCTCTCTTCTCATCTTCTGCATGGTCCACACCATGTCCACAGTGAAATCCTTAGAAAATCTGCTTCTTCCTTCACGTCTCTGGTTCATGTCCCTTCCATCCCCATTGCCTGTTTGTCCCTCATTATGGTGTTCGAACACCTGTCAGAGCCTCATAACCGACTTCCCTGCACCCTTCAAACAGGTGGTATCTTCCTAATGTTCAAATGTTAATATCCCTTCCAAGGTACCAACACTGGCTTCAGGATATTATCCAAACTCCTTGGCAAGAAATTCAAAGCTTTTCAGGATCTAGTCCTGACTACCAGCTGCTCCCAACTTAGAATTCTGATATTCCAGGAGTGTCAAACCAACTTTAATAACAAGCCGCATCTCAATTTAGGCTCCTATTTTTGTCCAAGATTGTTTCTCCTCCATCCCCTTAACCTGAGAAATTCTTTAAGGATTATATCTTTTTAAAAACCTTTCCATAGCTAACAAATACATCGGAACTTGTTTAATGTGTGTGTTATTTCCTCTACTCTTATGATAAACTGTTACAGGGCAGAAACTAAGTCTTATATTACAACCAGGTGCTGAATGTACAAAGTATTCAAGACTGGGTGGAACTTGCTAAGAAGAGTGGGGTAGCCAAAATAGAGTTGAACAGTGTTTTTAAGGGCATGAAATAGGAATGGTGTCCATAGTAAAAACATGTATTAAAAAACTGATGTTTTAAATGGTGTCATTTTTCTTTAACATTTATTCTGTAGACTTTTGTAGAAAAAAATTGTGAGCTCTAAAGCCAGGAAATGTAAACCAAATTAATTACTTTAATTAGAAAAGCTTAACAGTAAACAAGTCAATGCTTTCATAACAACTGGTAGAAAAAATATTTCTTGCTGATTTCAAGCAGGCATGTGGAGAGGAAGGGAAGATTAGGAGAATACTGTGGGAAGAAATGAATCGCAAAATGAGAGCTATTTAAACTCAGCATACATTAACACCAACCAAATTTTAAAAACATTAATCCAAACAAACTTACAGTACGTGAAAACAACTAAATATGAAGCTAGAAATGAATTATATTTTAGTTCAACTGCAACTTTTGTACTTGAATATATAATAGCAAATGTCCCTGACTTCCATATTTCTAGTACAAAAAGAAAACTTCCGCTTCCTTGAAAATACACTCCCTTCTTTTGCATTAGCTGCATTTCCAGATCATTTCCATAATACAGAAAACCTTAGTTGCAGATTCAATTAAAAGAGAAACTGAAAAAAAAGGGAAAGAGAAAGAAACTGGAGAACCAAAAGACAACAAAAGATTTTCACTTTATAACAGGACACTCTTGTGGACAAGAGAAATCAGGAAGAAAGAAAATAGCATATTCTAGATTTCCACAGGACTTTTTGATGTAAAGTGGCTGAATCAGAATTGGATTGGCTACCGGGAGTTGAAGGCAGTGTACTCCCAGAACCAGTTCCTGAAGGTGGGGGAGAGGCCAAAGACATTCATTCTTTCCACTCATCATTTACTGAATTACTTCCTCCAGCAAGGAAACCGATCCAGGCCTCAGTTTTGTCTTCTGTAAAATGTCTACTACCCAAAGTTGTCAAGACACTAGTCAGTATTTACCAAGCACATGATTTGCTTATTTATATCCCCAAGAACCAGGTATTATTATTATTATTGCTATTCTGCAGGTGACAAAATTTGACTACAAAATGACTTACTTAAGATGATCAAGTCTTTGGAACCTAGGCATTTCAACCCCAGAGACTACTGAACAACTAACCTCGTGTCTCAACAAATGTGTTCCCCTCCTTCTTAGCCAATTATATTCCCAGCACTGCTTAGGGAAAAAAAGAAAACATCATACTTTTAAAGCAACCTACTATGTGCCTGGCACAGTAAATTAATTTGTCCTTACAACAGCTTATGAAGTTGGTTTAGATTTCAAATAAGCTTAAGCTTTCCCCAGTGAAAAACTTATTTTACATGGAAAATCATTCTCAAGTTGCTTTTTTGACATAAATCTGCCTGAGTTTGAGCCTCATGAGCCAGGTTTTCCCAGGGCCTGATTACAACTCTGGGAAAAAATTGATCATCCAGGTTCCAGATATACAGAATTAACAGTACTGTGCAACAGCAGCGTTGAGGCCCACAAAGGTTCTAGAATATACTATGTATTGAACTTTTCAACTCCAATCTCTTGCAAAAGTAATGCAAAAAGGGAAGGCAGCAGAGACCTTGTCTGTGTCTTTCCCACTCTCAACTCATTTACCTTTATAAACCAAATCTCTGCTGCACATTTCATCTGATATTTAAAACAAAAACCCTTAAGATTTTATTTGAAATTTCCCAGGATATTGAAATTCTAGCTGTAACTCGGCTATAAAATACTAATTAAGAAAAACAAATCAAAGAATTTCACAGTGTATTTGTAAAGCTCTTCATATGCATTTTATTTTATTTTTTTTATGCTGCAAACATTTTAATGATTATTGTTGAGCATACATATTGGAAATATTTTTACTTCAAACTGCAACGAGTTAAATAAATGTTTATAATATACAAAGAAAATACAACCAAAAGTAAAACTTGCTTTAAGTGTGCCTTGCCTCATATGCATTTTAAATGCCTGACCCAGAGAAACAACTGTCCAAAGCCAAAATTATTAAATCCAAAGTTTCTCATTCTCTCGACAAGATCTTTCTATTCACTTAAGAAATGTACTGTTACTAATACTGGTAGCCTTTAAGTATTTGTAATTTGGTCAACCAAAACCTGGGGAAAACGTTTATTTAATAACAAAACAATGACAGCACAAAACTGATTTCAATTTGTATGGATGTTTTGGTTTGTGTGGGCATGGCATCTCAGGATATTATTATTTTTCGGTAATGACCACTTTTAGATTCTAGCCCTTAAACATGGTCAAAATGAAGGAGAAATCAGGAAAGAAGCAAGAGACGTGGTGCTGCTTATCGGATGTCTAGACTGCAGGCAAACCCCAAATACCAAAGAAGCATCCATGTGTCAAACCAGCATAATTTCTGAGCTATGCCTGGGGCCACATACCAAAAAAAAAAAAAAAGTTAGCTTGGAAAGAAAATCTAAGAGGGGTAACCAGAAGGTCAACCCCAGTTCACAGGAACTATGAAGCAGCTAGGGGGGATCGCTAGTCATTACCTTGGGTCAACCCCTGAGCAGCTTCCTCCCCAGCCCCCATAGAAAATCTCCAAGAAAGGCCTAACTCCTACGTGCTAGCTTCTTCAAGGTCGTCCAAAGATAAAGCCCGGAACATTGAGCCAAGCATACCTTTAGGGCCAAGGAAGATTCCCCCTTCCCCAAACCATTATATAAATACTTTAAATGCCATCGGGCTTTTCTCTAAGTCCACCAGAAATAAACTCCCAGAATTTAATTTAGATTCAGCAACTAATAAATGTGTTCGGTTTTTCAACATAAATTATTAAAGGGTTTTTCAAGTCCGGCAAACTCCAGTTCAAAAACAGGTGCTTTCAGAGTACTTTTAATAACAACGTCAAATTCATTTTTTTAATTATTAGGAGGAAAGGGGTTGGTGTAGTTTTCTTAAGCTTCCTTAGGACAACGTGAGAGAGGAGTGCGGGGGGAAGGACGGCTGGGGAGAAACTGTCTCGCCCCGGGTTGATGTTTGACTAAACAGTAATTCCTGGTCTTCCGGGTGCCTGGAGTAATCGAACGTTAGAACGAGAAAACAAAAACAAAGAAACCTAGCAGGGTCAGAGTTACGAGAACAAACTCTGCACCGCCCTACCACCCCCAAGAAGTCACCCCCCCGAGCCAAACCAGCCCTCGCCCCAGCCGGCCCCCCTCCCACACGTAAACACACAAAGACGAGAGCTGCACGCACGATTCACCCACAGTCCTCACTTCCCTTTGTAGGACAACCGGAGCCCCGAACTTCCCCGCGGTGGTTTTTCGGGTGTCGTCGGGGCTGGGCCCCCTGCACTTGCGGGCCGCGGCTCGGCTGTGGGGGAGGGGTGCTCGCCGCGCTCGCCGGTTTCCCCGAAAGCAGCAAAATGCCTCCCCGTCCCGCCCCGGTTCTCCGCGGTCGCCCCAGGCTGCGCTTCCCCACCCCCCGGGGCACGCGGCGACGGCCGAGACAGAAGCACCCAGGCAGCAAAGAGAACCGCTCCCCGGCGGGTCGGTGGGTAAACACAGCAACTGGGGTCGGAAGGAAAGTTCCCGCAGAGAGCTGCCCGCCGGGGCGGGGCAGGGCGGGGGTGGCGGCGGCGGCGGCGGCGGGAGAGAAGCGCGTCTCTCGCAGCCGCCTCCCTCACCTGCGCCGGAACAACGGGCCCCGCGCCCGCCCGCCCACCCGGCCGGCCCGGCGCCTCCCGCAGGCCGCGCCTCCCGCACGCGGCGCTGCCGGGGCTTGTTCCTCCTCATGGCTTTGCCCTGACGTAATTCAAACATGGCAACAGTTCGACTTCAAAGGCGGATCCACAGACCTCCCAGACGCAGGCTTCGGCCCCGGGGAGCGGGCCGAGCCTTCGCGGCCGCGCTCTCCCGGGCCATCGGCCGTCGCGGCACCCGGCGCCGGGGTTCCAGCGCCGGGCCCCGACTGCCGCCCCTCGGCCGCCCGCCGCCTCCCCCGCGCACCGGCACCGCACCGCGCACAAGTAGCGCCGCCAAAGTTTCCCCGCAAGGGCCCGAGGGACAAAAAGCCCCTCCCGAAACTCGTCCGAACTTCGGGGGGGCCCAGCCCGCCCGGCGGCCGCCCTGAGCGCCGGCCGGGCCCGCACCGGCACATGCAGCTCTTTGTTTTCTGTCCAGCCGGGCGCTGCCTACGTGCAGCCTCAGGGACGTGGGATTGTTTCTCAGGGGGAGACACTTGACCGCCCAGGGGAAGGGTCCGGACCCCGCGCCCCGGGACTCCGTGGCTAGTCCCGCCGTCCTCCCCTAGCAGCAGGCCCATTTAATCGAAGTTTTGCAATGTCCTTGATAAGAAACGCCCGGATTCCCCGCCCCGCACCGGCCGAGAGTTGGCGACTTTCACTCTGCTTTTTAAACTGGCAAGACGCCATCATCAGCAAGTCACATTGTCCTGCCGGCCGGCCCCGACAGCGCCCGCATCTCCCGGCTGACCGCGAGCCGGACGCTCAGCCGGACCCCCAACCAAACCCGGGTCGCAGCCCCAGCACGTGGTCTGTCACTCTCGGCACAAAAAGCAGTGCCCTCCGGAGTTCCCGCACTCCTCCGGCTCAGTCAACGCCGCTGCCTCCATCCCGGAGTCAACTCGGCTCCGACTGGCCATCTTAAGCCGCGCACGGTCGCCCTAGAGAGCGCCGCGGCGCCCACATCTACGCTACAGGTGAATACATTGAGAACCAAAGTTGAGGCTCCACAGACACCCCGGACGCCAGCGCTGACTGGGCGCGGCCCGGGGAGAGGCGTCTGCTAGCCGGGGCCGCTTCCGAGCAGCCGCGTGTTGCTCATTGTCGCATCCGCATCCCTCCGGAGTTGGGCGGACAACGCCACCCGCGTGCACTCGGGCCACGCCGGCACCGACCCGAAAGGCCGATTTAAACGCCCTCCGCCCGCCAGCCCGCAAGTAGGCGGAACTTAGTTTTCGAGCGAGGGGCATTCATTGTCCACCCTCATCACAACACGCGCAGGGGCCGCAAGAAACTAAAGCACGAGGTCCAACAACGGCGGCCGGCCACTCCCGGGCGCGCGCCCACGCGGGTGCACCGACCCGGGGCCCCTCCGCAATCGCCAGCAACTCCTTTTCGCTCGGGCCTTTCAGCCACCGAACTCCTTGTCGCCAGCGAACACTGCGGCTGAGAAAAGTCATTGTCACCTTCAACGTGGATCCCTCACCTCCGGCGACTCCTCACTCCTTTCCAGGCTCCACTCACTTCCCCCACCTCAAGACTTTCGCTTTGCCTCAGATACCCTCCCCAATTGAAAAAGACACACTAAATAAACATGCAGATACAAAAGAATCTGAAGTCTGAAGATCACGAAAACAGCCCTCCCAGCAATGCCATCTCCAAGACAAAACTTCCTGTGTGTATATAAATGTGTGCGTGTGTGTCTGTGTAAGGAAGGGGGAGGTGGTGAGGTGAGGTGAAAAGAGAAAAAAAGCCACTCTCAAATCAATGCCTCGTGAGACAGTTTTGCACCACAGTAATGGTTCGAGTCACTCACCTGCCAAGCAGACGTTCCACGCGCAATAACGTTCCCGAGGTGCGGAGTGCACGCCAAGCCAAGCCCACCTCCCAATCGCTCCCTCCTCCTCAACTGCCTTGTCTAGAAAGATTGTCTCCTGCAGTTCTGCAGTTGCTACCGCTGGCGCGGAAGGTGTAGATTCCGCTTTCCCTCTGCGCACGCGCGGCTCCTGGTACAAAATTCTCCTGAATCGAACTTATTTGCATACGGGCGCGCGCGCGTCGATGGCTGGGAGGGGAGAAGGCCCGGCGGGCGCGCGCGCTCCCGAGGCCTCTATTGTCCTTTTAAGGGGAGAAGCGCCGCGGCGCGGGAAACGCGGCGGCCAGAGAGAGACGGGGGCGGGGACTGCTTACTACAGCTGACGTCACGTAAACAAACGCCCCCTGGCTGGAGGCTGCGGCCAAGGGGGAGTGGCGGGATGGGAAAGGCGGAAAGGTTAGCAACGCAGGGAGAAGACTTGACTGCGTGAAGTGCCTTCCACTGTGAAGCTCTTCAGGCGCACCGTTTCGCGTTGAAAAATAGTTTTGAAAGCTGTTTTTGCAAAATGCTCACACCTGTGCCCGGTTTCTGGCCTGAAGTGACAGGGGAGGTGGTCTTGCAAGCATCCACACTGAGTTTATACGTTTCCCACATTTGCTAAATTTTGTTTGAAAATGGGTTTTTGAATCTTTTTTCTTTTTTAATTTTCTGGGGCCAGAAGAGGTTTGTCTTTCTTGCAGTTTTAATGAGTCTTTTAGTAAAGTCCCATTTTGACACTCTATCCATTCACTAACTCCTGTCTGCCCTCCTCAAACAGTAACCCAACCCATAACAATCCAATTTTCTTCTCCACTTCGGCCTTAAGATTTCAAGCCTGAGTTGAACGGTTGTTCATTTCCGTGGGAACAGTGTCGCTTTCCTCAAAGACTAGTTAGTGGAAAGCCAGTAATCTAGGGACGTGCATACCATCTCCAGCAGCTGGTAAAGTGTGTTCCACTCACCCAGAAATAATACTACCAACTGGTGGTCTTGGGAATTGAAAAAGTAGCCATGCTTCTTGCCTCAGGAGGGGAAAAAAACTGAAAAACTGAAATAAATCTTCTCAAATTGGTAAATGAAAAATGACTGTGATACACCTTTATTCCCAGAACACATCTCACACCAACAGGCTGAGACCCTGACTTAATGATAGAGGGACATGGGGAGAAAGGAAGGATGTTTTTCCCAGAAACTTGATATTGGTCCCAGGATGCAAAAGTGTGGACATCAACCATAAAACTTAATCATCTGCTGACAAGTTTCACTGCTTTCACTGTAGTGTCAACAATATGGATTTAAATAGATACTTCTGAAATGCTAATTTAATAGGACAGCCAATTCCTAGTACATACAAGACAAATCCACTTCTGAATTCAAGTAATGCTTCTTTTTTTCTTTAAGCTCTGTAGCATACTATTTCTGTAACTGTATATGAAAACGATATATTAAATACCTGCAAAGGAGAAAAATACTGACACCTCTCACTAATATGTGAGCTCCCTAAGGGCAAGAATTTAATGTTGTATTCATTTTTGTACTCTAGTGCCTAAAACAGTGCACAGTACATAATAAACTCTGACTAGTTGCTTGTAAGTAATAAATCAGTGGACATTTTCAACTTTATTATAGACTTATCTCACATAAAAACAGTTTTAGTTTAGAATTTTTGTGTTCAACCTAAAATGAGTTTGGAAGTTACAGTGATCACCTTGATTGATATAAGGCGTGTCCTTAAAAGTAAAGCAGAATAGGCTTAATAACCATTTCTGGGCTTTGGTGGCAAAATGGACTCTAAGCATAAACTTCTACCTTCTTCTTTTTGAAGAGGATTTTTTAAGTTTGGCCCCAGTTGTCTCAAGTACTTGTATGGTTTATGACAGGTACTCCAAAAATAATTTCACATTAGTATATGCTTCTGAAAGTATGGAAATTGCAAGTATAGTAATATTTTTCAAACTTCAATTATTGCTTATAGGATTTAATATAAATATAAAATATATATTTATATAAAATATAAATATGCACCTTGAATGCCTTTTCTCTTGAAAGTTTATGTAAAGAATATATATTGTAAGCCATTGTTTTATAATAACTTTAAACAGAGTATATAATATAAAAATATTGAATCACTGTCTTACACACCTGACATTAATATATTGTAAATCAACTTTACCTCAATACACAAAAAAAAGAATATATATTGTAATCCAGGGATGCAATAGGTCCAAATGTGCAAAGAATGCAGGAATTACAATATTTTGGATATACTATGCTACTGAGCTAATACCATACAGTAAGACTTCCTCTACTCTCAAAGTACGGGTCAAGAAGCAATCTGGGTAATTTTTGTAGGAAAGGTAGCAACAAAATCATTAAAGAGAAATTTGAGTTCCTTAGAGTCTAAAAAAAAAAAAAAAAAAAGTACCTGCTATTTTTGAACAACCAGGTGCATTCCACAGGTTCTTTTGTTCATTTCATTGCTTGAGCGTGTTGTTATATCTGGCTCTATCCAGGGCCAATAGCTTCATTTATGAGCTACTTTAAAATACTCTTTCCTGAATAGCCTAAGTGACTTTTTCATAAGGAAGGAAGGGAGGGAGGGAGGAAGGAATTTATAATATGTAAATTTGGATTATAGGAGATTGAATTACACCGTGTTAGGAAAATATTAGAGTATTTTTAATGATTATAGTGCTATTTTGAAGTCATACTGAGTTATCAAAAATATTGAAATTGAAAATGTAGTAAAAATTGAAATTGAAAATAAGTTACCAGATACTCTGGTTAAGCCAACTACCTTGCTTATAATTTGTTGTCCCCGCTGTAGAATTATGCCTATTGCTCAAATGTTTGCATTCATTTAGCAAACATTTAATGATCACCACTGCCAGATAGTAAAACCATTTCAGAAGTAGGGAGGCTCAAGCCCCTCTTACCTCATCTAATTTATTTCTATATAATTTTATTTTACTTGCTACTTTTTCTTCTGTAGCTTTTGTTGTCTTATTTTGAGGATTAACTATTGTCAGCAATTTTACAATTTATTATAATCTTGGAACGGAGGAAAAATTATATATGCAGGACTGAAAAGGACAATTCGTGCTTGGTAATGAAGGATATTATCAGCGATTTAGTAAGGTTTGTAATGACAGCTCAAACTAATGCTTGTTTTTTAAATGAAGGCTGATACCCTCATCAGAGACTGGTACAAACCACATCAAAACATTTTTGTTGAGCCCAGGAAAGAGCTGATTATTATTAGTAAACATTGGGTTTGGTTCCTTAGCAGGTAATAGCTATAAGACTAAACGTTTTCTGCAGGCCTAAACAAGCACAGTATTTTGTTACTTATTTCTTTAAATCCTTTTGAAATTCAACTAGCAAGTGGTCAGAGCAAGTCAGATAATTTTAAACTATAAGTATAGAATTGGTTATGTGATCTAAGCAATCCTCCAGCAACTGTTGACAGCTGCCAGAAAAAGGTATCTATTACTTAATCAAAATTAACTTTTCAAATTTCTGAACTTAAAGACTTAAAGAATTGTCACGAATTTGCTCTTAGAAAGAGCAACCTCTGAATTTATAGAAATTTTAAGTCTTAATGACATTTGAATAGCATACTTTAAAAACTAAAATTACCGGTAACAAAAGTAATTTTAAGAAGGACATTGACAAACTAGAATGAGTTCACAGGCGAGGAAATCAGGATGATGAAAGAGTCTGGAAACCACAGCATAAATGCAATAATTGAAGGAAGGGCTATGTTTTGACTGAGCAAGAGAGCAATCTTTGACTATCTGAAGGACCATCATTAGAAAAGCCAGGGACTTCCCTGGTGGCACAGTGGTTGAGAATCTGCCTGCCAATGCAGCCGACACGGGTTCGAGCCCTGGTTAGGGAGGATCCCACATGCCGCAGAGCAAGTAAGCCTGTGCGGCACAACTACTGAGTCTGCGCTCTAGAGCCTGAGAGCCACAACTAGTGAGACGGTGTGCCACAACTACTGAAGCCCGCGCATACTGAAGCCCGCGTGCCTAGAGCCGGTGCTCCGCAACAAGACAAGCCACCGCAATGAGACGTATCGAAGAGTAGCCCCCACTCACCGAAATTAGAAAAAGCCCACGAGCAGCAACAAAGACTCAGCGCAGCCAGAGAAAAAGGAAAAAGTCAATGGGCTTATTTTTTTACACTTAGGAACCAAATTAGTCTTGAAAATCACAAGAATGTCTTGCTAAATACCAGAAATATTTCTAAACATATGAATAGTCCAAGGATGGTTCAAGATACTTAAGAAGGCAACTCCCTATCATTAATGATATTATTCACAAAAATAAAACCAAGACTTTTATTTCAATGAGTTACATTATTTACAATAGAGACCTTGCTATCTGTAAACTCCTATTGAATTCTATGAATCTATCAGTATGATTCCGTGGGATAAATGAGTGGTATCAACAATAGGAGCCTTAAGGAAATTTCCCTGGTGGTCCATAGATAAGACTCCGAGCTCCCAATGCAGGGGGCCCAGGTTGAATCCCTGGTTGGGGAACTAGATCCCGCATGCGTGCCGCAACTAAGAGTCCACATGCCGCGACTAAAGATCCTGCATGCCGCAACGAAGTTCCCACATGCCACAACTAAGACCCGGCACAGCCAAAATAAATAAATAAATATTAAAAACAAAAAACAATAGGAACCTTAAGTTCAGGAAAGGGATTTGTCTATCACTGTGGTTGGAGAGGTTAGGAATGTTGTTTTGGAGAGTATGAGATTTGAGTTTGGACATGAATTTATTCATTCATTCATTCAACAAATACTTATTGAGTATCTACTAATTGCCAGGCTCTAACAATAAAATGAGGAGCAATGCAGAAACAGTTTCTCATGGAATGCAGTAAGCAGGCATTCCAAATAACCAAACAAATATAATTACACACTGTGAGAAATAAAAGGGAAAAAGTACTGTGAGCCTAACCAAGGGGATCTGATGTAATCTGGAGGTAAGAGAAAGCATCTTTGAAGAGGTGAAGTTGAATTATCAGCGGGATTAGATGAAGGATTGGAGGATGAAAAGACTGTTGAACCAACGGCAACTTCAGGAACAAAGTTCTTAGAGACAGCCAGGTACTTGGGGTGGTGGGGAAAGACGTGACTAGACGCATCATGACTTTGAATAAAAATCACACATGAATCTTGTTCGAGTGAAAAGATCATGTCAGATACTGGAATCTAGGAGAAATCAGAATGTAAGCCCTCTGGATTTGGTACCTACACTGAGTTGGAAGTAGTTGCACCACAGAAGTGCAGAGACTCTAGAGACAAACCCTTATGATTAGATTACAGTGGTATAATCAATGTATATTTCTTCTGCAAAGATTTATTTTTCTAGATGTCAATAAGAAATTGATCCCCCAGCCATAGAATCCACTTCCTGGAAGAACCCTTGTTCTAATTATTCAAATCATTACTGAAGGCAAGCATAGTACATCACCAACCGACAAACAAGTGAAGAAGCAGACACAATACAGAAAAGTAAAAGAAACATGCTGGGTTGCCATTTCTAAGAACGTTGGGAATAAAATATCTAGGAATCTAGAAAAATTTAATATTTTCTCACAGTTAATTTTTTAAACTTTTTAAATATATGTTTTGAAGAATTTGAATTTTTGTACTTGAATTTTAAAAATAGAATGCAATCTCATAGCTTAGGTCAACAAATAAGAGAGATTGGTTTCAAGGTTTCAGATGATATAAGCATTAATAGTTTGTCTAGATATATTGTTAATGTGGCAGTGCTTTAGTGTTCCAGAAATGTAAATACAAGCCAGAGCAGTTGAAAAAGAGGTAATCAATGTACCATATTGCATCTGTGGCAATGGTTAGAAAAGATGGTATCAGAGGAGAGTAAAACATTGCATACTGTTTTGCTAGCAGGCAAGGTCTAGTATATGAGTATAATTTAAATTTCTTTACAGGAATAGAATTAAAACATATCCTCAGGCTTGTTGAAAATAGGAAAGGGTGTTAGTACTCAGTTGTTGACAACTAAAACACTACTGTAATGCCAATAATGTAATCTATACTTAGATTAATAATTTACAAAATAAGACTTTGTGGAAGGGAATCCCAGATCTTTGAAACTACTTCTGAAAAAATGCATTCTTTAAAATTTTACCTCTGACACTTCTTCAAAGCAGAACAGTTGCCAGCAGCACTAGAATAAATTTCATATTTTTAAAATAAATTTATTTATTTATATTTATTTATTTTTGGCTGCGTTGGGTCTTCGTTGCTGTGCACAGGCTTTCTCTAGTTGCGGCGAGCGGGGGGCTACTCTTCGTTACATTGCAAGGGCTTCTCATTGCGGTGACTTCTCTTGTTGCGGAGCATGGGCTGTAGGTGCGAGAGCTTCAGTAGTTGTGGCACGCAGGCGCAGTAGTTGTGGCCCATGGGCTCTAGAGCGCAGGCTCAGTAGTTGTGGCGCACAGGCTTAGTTGCTCCATGGCATGTGGGATCTTCCCGGATTAGGGCTCAAACCCGTGTCCCCTGCATTGGCAGGCGAATTCTTAACCACTGCGCCACCAAGGAAGCCTCCGTATTTTAAATAATTGGGTATTTTTGTCCAAATTCTTGATTTGGAAAACTGAATATAAACAAAACATATTCCTGTTAACTTTTACCATAATTGATGCAATATAATCAAAAGAAAATTTATAAACTTTTCCCTATTTTTGTCATATCATGAATATTATTTTTTTAAATGTTGCAATTAAATGTTGGAATTTAAAACGTATATCAAATAATTTTTTAATCCTGTAGTGAGGAAACTCAAAAGACTTGAAAGATTAATAAATTTAACTACATAAAAGTTAAAAATTTGTACATGGGTAAAAATATGATAGTATCAATGAAAAAAAGTCAAACTGAAAAAATCTTGCAAAATAAAGATAATTTCTTAATAGAGTAAGAATATAAAAAAGTTAATTCACCCAAAAATATATAAATGGAAATAAATGTGGAAAGATGCCGAACTTCAGTCATACTTATAATAAGATTTTTATTTGTAAATTTTATAACTTTATTAATAATTTTAACGTAAGGAAAATCAACCACTTTTTTTTTTTTTTTTTTTTTTCGGTACGCGGGCCTCTCACTGTTGCGGCCTCTCCCGTTGCGGAGCACAGGCTCTGGATGCGCAGGCTCAGCGGCCATGGCTCACGGGCCCAGCCGCTCCGCGGCATGTGGGATCTTCCCAAATCGGGGCCCAAACCCGTGTCCCCTGCATCGGCGGGCGGACTCTCAACCACTGCACCACCAGGGAAGCCCAATCAACCACTTTTATCTAGATTTGATTATAAATAAATTTGTTTGATAATATTCAGGGTTGATGAACATGCAGGAAAACAGAAACTCTCATATTCTTTTATTGGGAGCATAAATTATTCATTCCATTAAGATACCAAGGGCTTCCCTGGTGGCGCAGTGGTTGAGAGTCCGCCTGCCAATGCAGGAGACACGGGTTCGTGCCCTGGTCCGGGAAGATCCCACATGCCGCGGAGCGGCTAGGCCCGTGAGCCATGGCCGCCGAGCCTGCGCGTCCGGAGCACAGATACCAATTTAACATCTATTGAAATGTGAAAATTTTGTTTGGTTCCACTCTGGGAATTTCCCCTAAGATATATTTATACAGAACACACAGGTCCATCCAAAGATACTCATTCCAGCATTATTCATAATGGAAATAATGCAAATGCTCATCAATAGGTAACTGATTGAAGAAATGCTGAAACATACATAAAATGGAATCTAATGCTGCTATTTCAAAGAATGGGGTTGCTTTATATATACTGACATAAGAAGATATTAGCACTCTAAAGTGGATAAAAAGCAGTTTCCTGAACAGTAGGTAAATTATGATTTCATTTGAGGGGCACAAAGGAATATATATATAATGTGGTTGTATGTGCATAAAAAGTGATTTTAAGTAGACATACCACAGTGTTAATCACAGTTATCTCTGAGGAAGATAGAATTGAGAAAGAAAGTGGGAGGAGTAATTTTTATTTTATATAATTTTTTCCTCTTCAAGATTTTATGAACATCAATTACTTCTAAAATATTTTAAAGTAGAAAGACACCTGTTAAAACACATGAAGCCCATTAAGAATACAAGCAACATTACAAAAGAAAAAGTGTCTGTATTAGTTTAATGAATGAATTACTAAGGTAACTGTTAGCTTCTTGAACCAAAGATCCATAATTGGTTTGGCTTCAAAGGTTCCAAAAATGTTTTCTATGGTACATGTATATAAATAGCCATAAAACCATGCAGCCCATAAAAGCTCTTCTTTCTTTCTTCTACCTAGAATTACTTTCCCTCTCATCTCTGAATGTTTAAATCTTATCTATCCTTCAAGCCCTGACTCAAATGCCAGCTCAGGTTCAGACATAATTATCATTTATTGATTGTCAGCTCTAGATCTAGCATTACCCTCTGTGCTTCCATGTGTTTTTATCTCTCTTCATTGTTTAAAGTCTTCACAATAATTCTGTGACATAGATGTGAGTCTTTCTCACAGTTATGAGGCTTATTCGGTGCCTCATGTGTCATGGTAAGAGGTGGAAGTGAAAGAGGAAACCACGTCTCTTAGGTCCAAATTCTGGATTCATTCCACTTTGGTCCTCCATGGACTTGGCCCTGATTCCTCAAACAGCAAGTACTATTTTCCTCCTCTAAACTCTTCTAGCACTTTGTCAGTATATCTTAAGGCACACATCAATTTCTGCTTTATATTTCAGTTACTCTGATGTCTCTATATGACAACGAGAGCTAAATCTAATAGTTTCAACCTGTGGAGGGCATGAAAATCACCAATGAACTTTTTTTTCAATTTTTTTTAATGTGCTAAAATACACATAACAAAATTTATTATCTTAACCATTTTAAATATACAGTTCAGTGGTATTAAATACATCCATAATGTGCAACCATCACCACCATCCATCTCCATAACTCTTTTCATCTTGTAAAACTGAAAGTATAGTAAAACTATACCCCTTGAACAGTAACTCTCCATTCTTCCTTCCCCACAGCTCCTGGCAACCACCATTCTATATACTTCCTGTGTATGATTTTGACTACTGTAAGTATCTCATATAAGTGGAATCATTCAGTATTTGTCTTTTTGTGACTGGCTTATTTCACTTAGCATAACGTGCTTAAGTTTCATTCACGTTGTAGCGTGTGTCAGAATATTCTTTTTAAGGCTGAATGACATTCCATTATATGTGTATACCACATGTTGCTTATCCATTCATCCATCAGTGGGCACTTGGGTTGCTTCCATGCTTTAGCAATTGTGAATCATGCTGCCATGAACATGTACATACAAATATCTCTTCAAGACCCTCTTTCCAATTCTTCTGGGTGTATATCCAGGAGTAGAATTGTTGAATCATATGGTAATTCTATTTTTAATTTCTTTTAGAAAACATCACACCGTCTTCCACAGGAGTTAAACCATTTTGCATCCCCACCAACAGTGCACAAGGGTTCTCCACATCTTCACCAACAATTGTTATTTTCTGCCTTTTTCTTTTTTTCGATACGCGGGCCTCTCACCGTTGTGGCCTCTCCCGTTGCGGAGCACAGGCTCCGGACGCGCAGGCGCAGCGGCCACGGCTCACGGGCCCAGCCGCTCCGCGGCACGTGGGATCCTCCCGGACCGGGGCACGAACCCGCGTCCCCTGCATCGGCAGGCGGACTCCCAACCACTGCGCCACCAGGGAAGCCCATTTTCTGCCTTTTTGATAGTAGCTATCCTAACATGTCTGAGGTGGTATCTCATTGTAGTTTTGATTTGCATTTCCCTGAAGATTGGTGATGCTGAGCATCTTTTCATATGATTATTGGCCATTTGTATATCTTTTTTAAAAAAAAAAATTTATTTATTTTATTTATTTATTATTGGCTGCGTTGGTTCTTCATTGCTGCACATGGGCTTTCTCTAGTTGTGGCGAGCGGGGGCTTCTCTTGTTGCAGAGCAAGGGCTCTAGGTGTGCAGGCTTCAGTAGTTGTGGCATGTGGGCTCCAGATCACAGGCTCAGTAGTTGTGGCGCATGAGCTTACTTGCTCCGCAGCATGTGGGATCTTCCTGGACCAGGGCTCTAGCCCATGTCTCCTGCATTGGCAGGCGGATTCTTAACCACTGTGCCACCAGGGAAACACCATTTGTATATCTTCTTTGGAAAAATGTCTATTTAAGTTCTTCGCCCATTTTTGAATCAGGTTGTTTTGTTGTGTTGAGTTGTAGTAGTTCTTTTTATATACTGAATATTAATCCCTTATATATGGTATGCAAGTATTTTCTCCCATTCTTTGGGTTGCCTTTTTATTTTGTTGATATTGTCTTTTGATGCAGAAAATGTTTTAATTTTTATGAAGTGCAATTTAGCTATTTTTTCTTTTGTTGCCTGTGCTTTTGGTGTCCTATCCAAGAATTCACTGCTAAATCCAGTGTCATGAAGCTTTTGCCCCATGTTTCATCTAAGAGGTTTTTTTTCGTGGCCATTTTTCTTTAGGGGGATGCATGCACCTTGCAGGATCTTAGTTCCCCAGCGAGGTATTGAACCCAGGCCACGGCAGTGAAAGTGCCGATTCCTAACCACTGGACCACCAGGGAATTCTCTCATCTAAGAGTTTTATAGTTTTAGGTATTACATTTTAGATATTACAGTCTTTGATCCCTTTTGAGTTAATTTTTGTATATGGTGTTACGTAAGTTCCAACTTCATTCTTTTGCTTGTGGAAAACTGTGGGTGCAGTTTTCCCAGCACCATTTGTTGCAAAGATTGTCCTTTCCCTATTGAATGGTCTTGGCACTCTCGTCAAAAGTCATTTAACCATATATGCATGGGTTTATTTCTGGGCTCTCAGTTCTATTTCATTGGTCTATATGTCTCTCTTTATGCCAGTACCACACTGTTTTGACTACTGTATTTTGTAGTAAGTTCTGAAATCAAGAAGTATGAGTCCTCCAGCTTTGTTCTTTTTCAAGATTATTTGGCTATTCAGGATCCTTTATGATTTCGCATAAATTTGGGGATGGATTTTTCTACTTTAGAAAAAAAATCATTGGGATTTTTATAGGGATTGCATTGAATTTGTAGATCACTTTGGGTAGAATTGACATCTTAACAATATTAAGTCTTCCAATCCATAAACATGGGATACATTTCAATTTATTTATATCTTCTTTAATTTCTTTCAACAATGTTTTGCAGTTTTCATTGTACAAGTTTTCCTTCACTGGTTAATTCCTAAGTATTTTATTCTTTTTGATGCTATTGTAAATGGAATCATTTTCATAATTTCCTTTTCAGATTGTTTATTGTTAGTGTATAGAAATGCAGCTGATTTTTGTGGGTTAATTTTGTATCCTGCTACTTTGGTGAATTCATTTATTAGTACTAACAGTTCTTTCTGTGAAATCTTTAGGGTTTTCATCATATAAGATCATATCATCTGTGATGATATTCAAGACATGCTACGCCATAATATGGCACCTTAATATGTTGGTTGGATATTTTAAGCTAAAGAAGTTTGAGAAAATGGCAGAAACAGGAAAATCATTTTGACCTACCCCCCAACCCTTCTCCTCTAAAGCAAGTCCTGTTGTTTCATCAACAAGTTTCATCTCATGTGAGAGATGCCCTGCGTCTACCCAGAGAAAAGGAGCATCCTTATCTCCAAAAATAAAGGGTCACCAAGGAAAGTCCAATCAAACAGGCCTTGATAAGTTTCCCTCAGTTTACTACCCTTCCCTCATATTGCAACCTATCATTTTTTTTCACAACTGTCTACACTTTATCAAATCTGGAATAAAAATATTTAGGTTTTAACTGTTTCTTCAGGTCTTTATTTCCTTATGAAAACTCTCATGTCATGTAAAACAAATAAATCTGTATGCTTCTCTCCTGTTAATCTGTCTTTGTCCATTTACTTTTCAGACGCAGCCAGGGATAAGTGTTCAGGAAAATCTTTTCCTTCCTTACATCTGCAAACAGAGATAATTTTACTTCTTCCTTTCCAATTTGGATGTCTTTTATTTAGTTTTCTTGCCTATTTGATCTGGATAGAACCTCCAGTGCTATGTTGAATGGAAGTGGCATAAGTGCTCATTTTTGTGTTGTTCCTAATCTTAGAGAGAAGGCTTTCAATCTTTCATCATTGAGTATGATGTTCACTGTGGGTTTTTTCACACATGGATTTTATTATGTTGAGGCAGTTTCCTCCTACTCCTAGTTTGTTGAGTGTTTTTAATCATACAAGAGTGTTGAATTTTACCAAATGCTTTTTCTGCATCAATTGAGATAATCATATAAGTGGTTTGGTTTTTTCGTTGTTTTTTTTTTTGGGGGGGGGGTATGTTGCACCATTCTTGCATTCCAGGAATAAATCCCACTTGGTCATGGTATGTACTTTTAATATGCTACTGAATTTGTTTTGCTAGAATTTTGTTGAGAATTTTTGCATCCACATTCATAAGGAATGTTGGTCTGCAGTTTTCTTTTCATTCAGTGTCTTTTTCTGATTTTGGTATCAACAGAAGTGTTAACTTTTAAAATGTATTAGGCCACAAACCAATGGAATCAGAATTTCTGCAGTCGATGCCTGCATATTAAAAAAAAAAAAAAACCTTCATAGGTCATTCTGATGCATACCAAGGGTCAAGGACTGCTAGGATCATCCACATTTGATTTGTCACATAATGATTTGTCTGTGAATTTCCATACTGCCTTGTGAAAAGCAGTTGCCTAAGAATATTTGTTAAGCTACTCATAATCATTAATAATTTTTGTAAATTCAAATGTAGAATCAGAGATACCTCTATAGGAAGAAAAGTCCAAGTGATTGGGTGATACAAACACTGTATCAAGTGGCATAAGCTCTAGGGAGGTAGTGGACAATGAGGTTAAGAGGTAAAACAATTGGTGCACAAAGGTGTGCTCAAACACACCTTAAGTATTAACAAGGAAATAGCCATAAGGAATAAGGAGAACAGGCTTCTTAGGTCATTCCTTCAGCCTACATGCTGCCCTTTTATGATGGCTATGTTCTTTGAAAGGTATCCTTATTTTATCCAGATCACACTTGCATAAAAATGCTTATGCTATATTGGAAGAATACAGAGTTTGCCTTCATTGCTCTCCTGGTCCCACGTATCTGTCTCTTGCTTCAACAGTATTTGGACAGAAAAGGCCCAGGGATGCCCTTTCTTCTAGCCTCCTATCACCCTCCAACCTCTTTTCCAGTCACAACCTTCAGAATCAACCACTCAGCTATCCTCAACCTCTGGGACCAGCCAACAGTACGGAGCTTAGCTCCTTACTGCTGATCAACCATGAACTCCCAGATTCATCAGAAGTGTAAGTACCTCTTGAGAATGCAAAACCTACACGGCGGCTGAGCCCTCTTCCAAGACAAGCAGAAGCACTCCCAAGATGAGTGGGGAAACCCAGGACACTAGGAAAGCCACCATCTCATGAACCAGCCTTTTGGGATCTGCGTGCCCTACGGTCTGCCCATGCAGACCCCCATCTCTGTGACTTCCTGGAGAGCCACTTCCTAGACGAAAAGGTGAAACTCATCAAGAAACGGCCACCATCTAACTAAGCTCCACAGGCTGCAGGCCCCCACACTGGGCTGGGCGAGGATCTCTTCAAAAGGGCTTACCCTCAAGCACATCTAGGAGCCTCCAGAACAGAGCCTGGTGGCCTGTGAGGAGCCCCTCTGGCATCTGCTTTGTGTCACGCCTTTGGCCTGAAGACTCTCTCTGCAACCACTAGGCAACTTTTTAAAAAAATTTTATTTTATTGAAGTACAGCAGATTTACAATGTTGTGTTAATTTCTGCTGTACAGCAAAGTGACTCAGTTATACATATATGTACATTCTTTTTCATATTCTTTTCCATTATGATTTATCACAGGATACTGAATATAGTTTCCTATGCTATAAAAGTAGGATCTTGTTGTTTACCCATTCTACATATAATAGTTTGCATCTGCTACCTCCAAATTTCTAATCTCTCCCTCCCCCACCTCCCCTCCCCCTTGGCAAACACAAGTCTGCTCTCTATGTCTGTGAGTCTGTTTCTTTTTCACAGATAAGTTCATTTGTGTCATATTTTAGATTTTACATATGTGATATCATATGGTATTTGTCTTTCTCTTTCTGACTTACTTCACTTAGTATGATAATCTCTAGGTCCATCCATGTTGCTGCAAATGGCATTATTTCATTCTTTTTAATGGCTGAGTAGTATTCCATTGTATATATGTACCACATCTTCTTTATCCATTCATCTGTTGATGGACATCTAGGTTCTCTCCATGTCTTGGCTATTATAAATAGTGCTGCTATGAATATTGGGGTGCATGTATCTCTTCGAGTTATAGTTTTGTCTGGATATATGCCCAGGAGTGGGATTGCTGGATCACATGGCAACTCTTTAATTTTTTGAGGAACCTCCATACTGTTTTCCATAGTGGCTGCACCAATTTACATTCCTACCAACAGTGTAGGAGGGTTCTTCTCCACACCCTCTCAGCATCTGTTATTTGTAGATTTTAAAATGATGGCCATTCTGACCTGTGTGAGGTGGTACCTCACTATAGTTTTGATTTGCATTTCTCTAATGATTAGCAACGTTGAGAGTCTTTTCACATGCACTAAGCAGCTTTTTAACCACCCTGGAGCGCCCTCCCAAGCAGTGGGCCAAGTGGAAATAATAAATATTTTTACAGAAAAAAAGTTTGCCTTGACTCTCCCAAATTCCCTTGAAATTGTAAGAAAGCAAAAGAGCACCAGGGGCTTCCCTGGTGGCGCAGTGGTTGAGAATCCTCCTGCCGATGCAGGGGACACGGGTTTGTGCCCCGGTCCGGGAAGATCCCACGTGCCGCGGAGCGGCTGGGCCCGTGAGCCATGGCCGCTGAGCCTGCGCGTCCGGAGCCTGTGCTCCGCAACGCGAGAGGCCACAGCAGTGGGAGGCCCACGTACCGCAAAAAAAAAAGAGGACTAGATCATTCTGGCAGTGCTTTGAAAAAGATGAATTTATCTGGGATGGGGAAGGGGACTTAAAGGTATCACAGCAAGAATGTGGTTGAACAGGACTGCCTACATATGCAGTGTAAAATATGGTGTTCCTTACCTAAGGAATTATCTGTTAAGGCAGCCAAATTTTGTTGATATCTCTGCCTGTTAGCTGGATACTTTTACAATAACAAAAAAAAATTTGTGTATATGTGTAATATTAACTGACACTTCACTCCCCTCAATGTTTTATATTAACTATCAATATAAGAATTTAGAAATCTTGTTGGAATTTGTTGTAATTAGATTTTACCTGAAATGGACTTCTCTTATTATGTAGGAATGATAGAGCTAACCCACAAGTAGTAGAGTATAAACTTGACTTGTTTTTCATAATAGTCACAATAATAATCATTAATATCTTTATGAACATTTGCTATTTGGTAAGGATGCACAACGTTATAAAATATACTTCCTGGTCTTCCCTGGTGGCGCAGTGGTTAAGAATCCGCCTGCTAATGCAGGGGACATTGGTTCAAGCCCTGGTCCGGGAAGATCCCACATGCCGCGGAGCAACTAAGCCCATGCACCACAACTACTGAGCCCACATGCCACAACTCCTGAGCCCGCATGCCTACAGCCCATATTGCACAACAAGAGAAGCCACCGCAGTGAGAAGCCCGCGCACCACAACGAAGAGTAGCCCCCGCTCACCGCAACTAGAGAAAATCTCGTGCGCGGCAATGAAGACCCAATGCAGCCAAAAATAAAATAAATAAATTTATTTGTTTAAAAAATAAAATAGGGCTTCCCTGGTGGCGCAGTGGTTTAGAGTCTGCCTGCCGATGCGGGGGACGCGGGTTCGTGCCCCGGTCCAGGAGGATCCCGCACGCATGCCACGGAGCGGCTGGGCCCGTGAGCCGTGGCCGCTGAGCCTGCGCATCCGGAGCCTGTGCTCCGCAACGCGAGAGGCCACAGCAGTGAGAGGCCCGCGTACTGCAAAATAAAAAAATTTAAAAATTAAAAAAAAATAAAAAATAAATTAAATTAAATTAAATATACTTCCTATCCTTAATGGGCTTCCAGCCTCACAAGGGAGACATAACAGTTACATAAAAAGTAATTACCCAAATACTCAAAATAATACAAGCTCTGTATTAAATAAAACATACTCCCCATTACTGCTGTATGAGTTCACATGGTCTGTGCCCTTATGGAGCTTGTAAGGATCCCAGATAGGTAAATAGATAATTTCAGCATAACATGATAAAGTATGCACGAGGTACTAAGGAAACACAAAGTTGGAATATTTAGCACAGCCTGGTGTTCAGAGAAGGCTTGGAGAAAATGCTGCTTGAATGGATCTGGAAGGATGAATGTGAGGTTGACAGGTGAACAAACATGGGCAGGGCTTCCCAAGTTGCAGTAACAGCATAAACAAAAGCTCTTAAGTGGGAAAATGCATGCCATATTGAAGGAACATGCAGAATTATTACAGTGTCAAGTGCATGATTGGGATTAATGGGGGATAAGTTTGGTCAGGTCATGAAGGGCCTGTGAGCCATGTTAATAAACAGCTTGGACTTAAGCTGTAAGAAATGGGAGCCATTAAAAGCATTTAAGCAGGGGAATGACATAATTAGATTCATGTTTTTATTTTATTTTTTAAAAATTTATTTATTTTATTTTTGGCTGCGTTGGGTCTTCAGTTGCTGCACGCGGGCTTTCCTTAGCTGTGGCGAGCGGAGGCTACTCTTTGTTGCAGTGCACTGGCTTCTCTTGTGGCAGAGCACAGGCTCTACACACACAGGCTTCAGTAGTTGTGGCACACAGGCTTAGTTGCTCTGCTGCATGTGGGATCTTCCCGGACTAGGGCTCGAACCCGTGTCCCCTGCATTGGCAGGCGGATTCTTAACCACTGAGCCACGAGGGAAGGCCCCGATTCATGTTTTTAAATATCTAATTCTAGGTGCAGTGTGGACAGATTAAAAGGGAAACAGACTGGAGGCAGGATGATCACTTAAGATTATAGTGCTAGGGCTTCCCTGGTGGCGCAGTGGTTGAGAGTCCGCCTGCCGATGCAGGGGACGCGGGTTTGTGCCCCTGGTCCGGGAGGATCCCACATGCCGCGGAGCGGCTGGGCCCGTGAGCCATGGCCGCTGCGCCTGCGCGTCCGGAGCCTGTGCTCCACAACGGGAGAGGCCACAACAGTGAGAGGCCCGCGTATCGAAAAAAAAAAAAAACAAAACAAGATTATAGTGCTATACTTTAGGCAATATATCATTAAAGGTGGGGCTCCCCTGGTGGCGCAGTGGTTAAGAATCCGCCTGCCGGGCTTCCCTGGTGGCGCAGTGGTCGGGGGTCCGCCTGCTGATGCAGGGGACACGGGATCGTGCCCCGGTCCGGGAAGATCCCACATGCCGCGGAGCGGCTGGGCCCGTGAGCCGTGGCCGCTGGGCCTGCGCGTCCGGAGCCTGTGCTCCGCAATGGGAGAGGCCACAACAGTGAGAGGCCCGTATACCGCAAACAACAACAACAACAGAAAAAAAACAACAAAAAAGGATCTGCCTGCCAATGCAGGGAACACGGGCCCAAGCCCTGGTCGGGGAAGATCCCACATGCCACGGAGCAACTAAGCCCGTGCACCACAACTACTAAGCCTGCGCTCTAGAGCCCGTGATCCACAACTACTGAGCCTGTGTGCCACCACTACTGAAGCTCATGTGCCTAGAGCCTGTGCTCTGCAACAAAGAGAGGCCACCGCAATGAGAAGCCTGCACACTGCAACAGAGTAGCCCCTGTTCGCCGCAACTAGAGAAAGCCTACGCACAGCAACGAAGACCCAACGCAGCCAAAAAAAATTTTTTTTAACTTAAAAAAATATATATCATTAAGGTCCATAATTGGATATAAATGAACTAACTGAAGAGGACAGATTGGGAGATTTCAAGGAGGGAAATAAGATGGACTTAGTTTTTACTAAATGTATATGAAGGAGAGGATGGAGTCTAGAATAAGTGTTTTTTCCTAATTTGGATAATGGTCACATGAAGTGAGATTGAGAAAACTGGGAAATCAGCATGTTTAGAGGAATAGATGAACAGCTCTGATTTGAGGAAGGGAAGGAGAGCAGAAGCTAGAGAGGAATGAAAGTTCAAGGAAGTTTTTTGTTTATATGTTTTGTTATGTTTTAGTGTGTGAATAACTTGATCATGCTTGTAGGTAGAGACCCAGCATTGCATTTTATGCTGCATAGTAGGTACTCAAAAAATATTTGTTGAAAGAAATGAAAAGAATGAGTTGAGAGGAAGACATTGGAGATAAAGAGAGAGTATGTCTGATAAAGCAAGGTCCTGGGAAAAGAATACAGAGAAGACTCAAGGACAGAAGTAGATGAGTTGGTCTGGAGCAAAAGAAGGATATCTCATCCTCTGAGACCCATGGGAAGGATGTAGCCATGGTGGAAAATGAAGCCACATTTCTAGGAGTGGGAGAAGCTCAGATATCTGTTGCTTGATGACCTTGATTTTGTCCGTGAAATGGAAGTAAGTTCAGTCAGTTTAAGACGGAAAGTCCCGTGCTTGAGTGGATTGAGAAGAATCGTGAGGGAACCGTTGCTGAGTGAAATGGGAGAGAGTGCTTTCAAAGGATAAATGAAAGTGTTGTCAAGGGGGTTTGGGGGTTTAGCTGAGGTTGGACATCATGAATTTGCAGTGGTGCTGATCTGTACTTGCCTAAGTCCTAGAAGGACTCAGGAGTTCTAGAGACAATGGCTTTCTGGATAGGTGGGGGAGAAGACATGAACATAAAGAAGTAGAGGGTGTTGGAGAGAGTGCTTTAAACAATTAACCATGCTGGTTGGAGTTAAGGAAGTAAGAAAGATGGGGCAGTGTGGTAGGCTGAATAATGGACCGCATAGATATTCTAATCCACAGAACCTATGAATGTTACCTTGTATGGCAAAAGGGAGGTTGTAGATGAAATTAAATTAAGAATTTTGAGATGGGGAGATTATCCTGGATTATCTAGGTGGGGCCTAAATGTCATCACTAGTGTCCTTATAAGAAGGAGGCAGAAGGAAATTTTACTATAAGAGAGAGAGAAAGCCATTTGACAACGACAGGTGTAGAGATTGAAGTGATGATGTACTTTGAAGATGAAGGGGCCACAAGCCAAGGAATACAGGTGCCTGCTAGAAACTGAAAAAGGCAAGTTAATAGATGCCCCTTCCAGAAGAAACCAGCTCTGCTGACATCGTCACCTTAGCCTAATGAAACTGTTGACTTCTGACTTCCAGAACTATAAGAGAATAAATATGTGTTGTTTTCAGCTACTAAGTTTGTGATAATTTGTTACAGTAGAAATAAGAAACTAATACAAGCAGCGAAAGACTTGTCAGAAAAGCTAGACCTTGGAGGAATGGTAGGACATGTATAAACAAAGACAAGGGAATGGGGAAATGGGTGATAAAAAATGCAGATAGCGAGAAGCTGACAATGCCCACAGCATGCTCAGGAACTGGAGACTAGAAGAAAAAGAGTGCTGGAAAATGAGGCTGAAGCAGTGGAGTCTGCCAAGTGCTGAGGGCATAGACTGCCTCCTTAATGAGTTGAACTAGTTGAGCTAGTTGCTCCTGCAGGCTTGGGAGAGCAACCAAGGAAAGATAAACTTAAAGTTGATGTATAGGACTTCCCTGGTGGCGCAGTGGTTAAGAATCCACCTGCCAAGGCAGGGGACATGGCCCTGGTCCGGGAAGGTCCCATGCAGAACAACAAAGCCCGTGTGCCACAACTACTGAGCCTGCACTCTAGAGCCCGTGAGCCACAACTACGGAGCCCGCGTGCCACAACTACCGAAGCCCGCGTGCCTGGAGCCTGTGCTCCACAGCAAGAGAAGTCGCCTCAGTGAGAAGCCCGCAAACCGCCAACAAAGAGTAGCCCCCGCTCACCGCAACTCGAGAAAGCCCACGAGCAGCAACAAAGACTCAACGCAGCCAAAAAAAAAAAAAGTTGATGTATAAGATTTTGGAGCAGGGCTTCCCTGGTGGCGCAGTGGTTGAGAGTCCGCCTGCCGATGCAGGGGACGCGGGTTCGTGCCCCGGTCCGGGAAGATCCCACGTGCCGCGGAGCGGCTGGGCCCGTGAGCCATGGCCGCTGCGCCTGCGCGTCCGGAGCCTGTGCTCCGCAACGGGAGAGGCCACATCAGTGAGAGGCCCGTGTACCGCAAAAAAAAAAAAAAAAAAAAAATTTGGAGCAGAGAAACACTTCAAATAGGAAGACTAGTTAAGTTTCCAATAGCACGAATGTTAGATAAGGTCCTTCATTAGGAATAGTGTCACTGTATATCTCTCAGAGTTCTCCTGAGACACAGAGCCTATATATTACATATGTATATACAAAGAGATTTATTTTAAGGAATTGGCTTAATCATTGTGGGGGCTGACAAGACTGAAAAGGGTAGGGGAGACAGCGGGCTGGAGACTTAGAACTCAGGCAGAAGTTGAGACTGCAGTCTTGAGGCAAAATTACTTCCTCTCTGGGAAACTTCAATTTTTGCTCCTAAAGTCTTCTGTGGGAACCCACTCAGAATGCTATATTGGTATAAAGATTATTTTAAGGTGAAGATACTTGAAATTCAACAGATAGAGAAAAAAATCCTTCTCAGAGCTCCCCTTATCTGACTAAAAGCAGCAACTTCTGGGAAATTAGGCTGCCATAAATTCCTCTTCAAGGCAGATCTATTCCCAGAAGGGAAAATGTGAAAAAGAGCTACTACCCCTTCTACAGAGGAGGGTTTTTTTATGTCCCTGAAGGAGCCAGAAAGACTACTCATACCTGTATAGACAAACATTATCACCAACTTTCTTATCTCCTGTTTGTTCTCCTGAAAACCCATTTATCTTTACAAAGATAAATGTTTTCCCATAAGTGCCTTTCTCCATCCTCCCTTCACCTAGTATTAAGATGGTATATAAGCCCCAAATTCTAACCATTCCTTTGAGTTCTCACAGAGTTCTGCTGCTATATGCACATTGCATAAATAAACTCCATTTTCTCTTCCTGTTAATTGGTCTTTGTCACTTTAATTTGCAGCTCCCATTCGCTCAACCTAAGAGAGTAGAGAAAAAGCTTTTCCTCCCCTAAGCTTTCAACTGGTTGTATGAGGCCCACCCACATTAACAAGATAATCTTTTACTTAAAGTCAACTGATTGAAGATATTAACCACATCTATAAAATACCTTCAAAGTAACCCACACTTAGATTAGTGTTTGATTAAATAATTGGGTAGTATAGCCTAGCCAAGTTGACATATAAAACAAACCACCACACAAAGGAAAGAAAGGATGGATAATGTCCTCCCCCCCCCAAAAAAAAAAAAAAATTGAGAAAACACTAGGAGGATTTGGTGATTGGCTGGAATGTGGGGGTAAAGAGAAAGGAGGTCCAAGGTTTTAGCCCTGGACACAATGGTTTGCAACTATCCTTCCATCTCACTCTTGTCCTACCCTGAACAATGGCATATACGTTTCTAACAACTGATTGGGGTTAGGGACACAGTGCATGGCAATGTAACAGAGTTCTGTATAGGGATCATCCATGACCTTGGCCCTTTAGGGGTAATGCTTTAGGTAATACTTCCCAATGGAAGTATTACCAGGGCTGTTATAGAAAGAGCATTCTATTACCTGAGAATTGAATAATCAGTCAGACAGGAGAAGAAAAAAAGAGCAAGAAATGACGTGAGAAGATTTTCTGAAATAATTCTCTCGAATTGCCACTTTCCTCTGGGCAGTGACATACTAACTGGTTAATGTACCTGTTTTCATAGAAATTTATGCAATTAGTGTAACCTTGAGCATGGTTTACAAGCTTTCTGCATCTGACATAAGATTCATTTATCTGGGTTGGTGTTTTCCTGAGTTTCATTTCTATTTTTAGGTCTGGGTTTCTTTCTAAGTGACACACGGGTACTACTTGTAAATTATAAGCTTGGCGTTTTGGCAACTCTAATAACGAAAACCTGAAGCATGGAGATTAAAAGCCCTGCCTGGCCAGGTTTTAAATTGAGTCTGGATGCACTTCACTTACTCTGTTAGACTGGTAACTTGTTGCCAACAGAAACCTAAAGAAGCACATTCTGCAATTAATATGTTAACTATCATTAATGGCTTTGTTTTCTCCAGACAAGCCAACAGCATAGGCATTAGTCTTTAGTCTTGATAAACTGGTTCTGAGAAATGAAAATCACATGAGTTCCGGAAAGAGAATACAACCAAGCAGTGAATCTAGCAGCAAAATGCTTTTTACCCTCCAGGGTGAATTATAAAACCTCCAATTTAGAAGCCAATATGACAGACTTTATTTAATGTGTCAGAAATGACAAAGCTTTATAACCTCCAGTCCAAATCTAAGCCAGCAGACCACTTTCTACAGCCCCCAGGGCACCCGAACTCCTGCACACCCACCTCCCACTTCTCCAGACCAGCACTTTCTCCACTCTGCAGCAACTGTGCTCGAAACCTCACCTGATTCCTTATACTTTCCTCAGGGTGTCTACAAGCTCACCTTCCTACATTTCAGCTACAGACCAATGGCTGTAACACAAAGCACCAGGCACTTTACTGACATTATCTGGTCTGTCACTTTATCTCTTTACTTCACACTGCCGCTGTGAACTAAGCATTATTATTAGACCCATTTTATCGCTGAGCAAAATGAGCTTGAGAGAAATGAAGATCTCACATCTTATAAGTGATAGAAATGGGATTGTACCCTGGTTCTTCTGAATCTAAATAGTGCACCTATCATTTAACCTTCTTAGTTTATATAGGATAATTTTCTGAAAAAGGGATGGCTTTTCTCAGTTTGTCTATCACTAAGTGTGTGTGGGGTGTCCTACAGCTTAACGACATGGTGGACATTTCCCAAAACCTTTGATTACTTAGCATAAACAAGAAAGAATTGATCTGGGCTTCTGAACTGTCCTTACAGCTTCTAAAGGACACTGTCCGTCTTCCATTTTTAATTTCTTTGGTGTGATGGAAGAGCAATGGGCCATTCAATAAATAGAGCAGTACAGCTGGGGGATGCAGGGTAGCCTCCATCGCCTCCTGGTAGGAGGTAGGGTCACTGGCTCAGGAGGCCCTGAGCTCTGGGATAATACCGTGAGCTGCCAATTCCCTCCACCACCATCAATAATGCATCACAAAGCAATGTGGCAGTACCTTTTTCAAGAGATTTCATATCCCTTATTTCATCCCAACTTCAAACACCATTCTCAGAAAATGAAGCTGTGGGAAAACTTTATTCTACCCTCCACTTTGTGTGCTGAAACAAGAGTAACAATATAAGCCTCCTCCAGGTTAATTGCAGTTTTAATACATGCCTGGTTCCAGGCTGATTGTCCACAGGAACCAGATTACTTCTCAGTTTCATTTTAACTTGTGAGGACATGAGCTGAATTCTGTGGAATGACGGTTACCTGTGAAAGATACCCACATGATGGGTTCAGGGCAGTCACGAGGCACTTTCAGAGCTGAACGTCAAACCTGTGCTTTTCTGCTTCTACTCTGGCTCCCTGCCCCTTGTTCTAAGAGGCTGACAGCTGGGGAGTGTTGTCAGAATATCTGTGATTATTTCATCATCTATATCAACCTCAAGAGCAATGAGGCTACATGTGTAAAGACCCAACTAGAGCTTTTCTTGAAATTTTGGGTTTAAACTACCCAGGAACTGCAATTTATTAGCTCTGTAACCTTGCAAATCTCTTAACTTCTCCTGGTCTCAGTTTCTTCTTTTCCAAACGGAGATAATGAAAACTACCGCACAGAATTCTTATAAAATAGATAACTAATAAGAACCTGCTGTGTAGCACAGGGACCTCTACTCAGTACTCTGTAATGGCCTATGTGGGAAAAGAATCTAAAAAAGAAGAAAAAAGAGTGGATATATGTATATGTATGGCTGATTCACTTTGCCGTACACCTGAAACTAACACAACACTGTAAATCAATTATACTCTGATAAAAATTTAGAAAAAAAGAAGAAAGGAGGGAATTCCCCGGCAGTCCAGTGGTTAGGGCTCCACGCTCTCACTGCTGAGGGCCAGAGTTCGATCCCTGATTGGGGAACTAAGATCCCGCAAGCCGTGTGGCACAGCCAAAAAAACCCTCAAAAAAACAAAACAAAACAAAAAACCAAGATGAAAGGAGGTAACATCTGTGAAATTACGATGCTCATTAAAGGTAACTCCTATACTTGAGTTAATTATTATTAGTTCTTACTAAAGGATACTTTGGGGCAAGGATACATTTTACTGGGTGTTCCAATCACACCACCTAGGGTATGCTGGGACAGAAAATGTCTCATCAGTATAGTATCTAAGAAAGATGGAAATTCTTCCCAAAGAACTAAACTATAAAATCAAAACACAGCGGAATGGACACAAAGATGTACTGTCACCTTTAAAAGACTCTGACTCACAGTTAAATGAAGAAAGTGAAAAATATTCATGAAAATGAAGCGTTCTTATGTTAACCAGAAGGAAGGGATGAGGAGGGAAGGTCATCAACAAAAGCAGAGCAAAGCTGGAGGCAGGTGTTACCCTGTCCGGAGGAGAGTGCATCCTCTCAAGCTACTTCCTGGTTTCCATCTAGTACCTCCTCTGTGTCTTTATCCTCCTGGTTAGTTGGAATGGTTCCCATTTGCATTCCAATATGCTCTAGTATCTTTCATATTTAAATCCTACCCCTCTTGACCCCCCATTCCCTCTTTGGTCACTGTACCATTTCTCTGCTCCAATGGTTAGGACTCTGAGGTATTAGAGGATTTTGTTGTTGATATCGTTGTTATTTGGCCGTGCCATGCAGCTTGTGGGATCTTAGTTCCCTGACCAGGGATTGAACCTGGTAGTGGAAATGCAGAGTCCTAACCACTGGACTGCCACGAATTCCCTAAATAGAAGTTTTTTTTTTAATTAATTTATTTTTTTTTTTCTGTGTTGGGTCTTTGTTTCTGTGCGAGGGCTTTCTCCAGTTGCGGAGAGCAGGGGCCACTCTTCATCGTGGTGCGCGGGCCTCTCACTGTCACGGCCTCTCCCATCGTGGAGCACAGGCTCCAGACGCGCAGGCTCGGTAGTTGTGGCTCACGGGCCTAGTCGCTCCACGGCACGTGGGATCTTCCCAGACCAGGGCTCGAGCCCGTGTCCCCTGCATCGGCAGGCAGATTCTTAACCACTGCGCCACCAGGGAAGCCCCCTAAATAGAAGTTTTGAAAGCACTGTCTACGCTTCTTTCTGACTCCACTGCCCACCTCCCATAGACCCTTCCACCCGTTCCATCTAGCTTATGCCCCCACCACTCCATTGAGGAAGCTCTTGATGAGGCCACCAAATTCCATAAACACCTTTCAGTCCTCATCCTACTGGACTTCTCAGCAGTTGATACATGTGACGAGTGGCTCCTCAGAACACTCTCCTTTTGGAATCTGTGACACTACCTTCTCTTGGTTCTTCTGCCACCTGCCTGGTTGTGCCTTTTCAGTCCCCTTTGTTAACACATTGGCTTGTACCCAACAACTCGGTGCAAGGAGTTCCTGTCCGTCCCCAGGCTCTCCTCTTCTCTTGTTCTATACTCTCTTCTTAGGCAGTCTCAACTATTCTGATTGCTTTTTTCCAGTGATTCACAGATTTCTACCACCAGCCCAGATCTTTCCTATATCATGAGACTCACATATCCAACTAGTATTTACTATCTCCACCTGGAAGTCCTCCAGGAATCTTAGACCGAACATGTTAAGACTGAAATCCCTCTTTGCTCTTGCTTGCCTGTTTCCTTGAGACATTCTTCTTCATTATTTCTCAGTTCAGTTAATGGCACTACCAACCACCAAAAGTTCAAGCCAGTAACCTGAAAGTCATTCTCAAGGCCTCCCTCTTGTCACCTACCGTATCCACACCAGGCCCACGCCATCAATTCTACCGTCAGCAAGTGTCTCCAATGCACACGTCTCTGTCATCACCCAGCCCAAGCCATCTTCTTCTCTCGTCTCAACTATTGCAAACAGCTTCCTAATTGGTCTCTCTTTTCTCTCTGTCCTTCTTCAATCACTTCTCTTTCTTAAAAGGTGCCTTGGAACATTAATTAAAATTCTTCAGTGGCTTTCCATTGCAGTTGGGATAGACTCTAGAATCCTTACATTGGGACTTTGCCCATCTCTCTAGGCTCTTCTCAAGCCACTCTCTGCCCACCCTAGTTATTCTTCAGCCATGCCTCTCTTTCACTTCTCATCAAGCTCTTTCTGGCCACAGGGCCTTTGCATACACTGTTTCCTTCACGTGGATTCTCCTGCCATCTCCTGCCTTGCCTTATCAACCCCTCCCCCATACCATTGCCTGGCTAACTTCTATCCACCTTCAAGTCTTAACCGTCTCTCTTCAGAGAGGCCTTTCTTGACCTTCCGATCTAAAATAGGTTCCTCATAATCCTCATAACTTTTCCTTCACATTTACTACCATTTGTAATTATACGTTTAGTAGTATATTTATTCATTAAGTATCTTTTTTCTCCATAGACTGAAAGCTCATCAAGGAGAACCCCTTGCAGAGATGGAGGCAGAGATTGGAGTGATGTGTCCACAAGCCAAGGAACCAGTTGTCACCAGATGCTAGGAAAGAGGCATGGAACATTCGCCCACAGTGCCTCAGAAGGAACCAACCCTGCTGATGCCTTGATTTCGAAATTCTAGCCTCCAGAGTTGTGAGAGAATACATTCCTGTCGTTTTAAGTTTGTGGTACTTTGTTACAGAAGCCCTAGAAAACTGATACACAGCCCCTTTCCCGACTCCGAATGGCTTTTTGTCTACTGGGCTCAGAATCACATACAGTTTCTCATGAAACCTCCCTATACCTTCTGACCAGCTTCTGACTCTACCTCACTCCCTGTGGGTGTTCATAAACCTGGTGCACGAGTTTGGAAGGAGAAACTGAGGCCATTCCCAGTGTATCTGCTCCACCCTGCCCCTTCCTCTCCATCCGCCTTGCGACCACGGTCCCGCTGTGCTCTCACCCAGCGTGCCCCTTTCCGTTAACACAGGGACACGCTGCTACGGGCCTCTCTTCCTGACCAGGAGAGAGGTCTTTGATTAGGCTGACTCAGTAACTGCTATGTTGAGCCATTGTATTTCTCATTGGAAATGAATAATTCGGCATTCTATCTTATACGTTCCTGTCTTTGAGCTTTGTTAGTGAATTAGTATCTGCGTCCTTTTAACTTGGGGCTGCTAATTAAAGATTCCTAATTAGGAAAAGTGAAAGACAAACCTCTCGGGTCTGTCTGGAGGGCTGTCAGAAGGCCAGGTGATGCCTGTCTCCGTGATACTACCTTGCTCCTTTCCATTGAAATGTCTTCGTGGATAAAATGGACTCTGCTAGCACTCTTTGCTGCCCATGGACACCGCCCTCAGTCCTAATTGAGGATTAGAACTAAATGTGGCTGTTTTTCCACTTTATCTCCAAAAGCTGCTCTGATTTTATCTCTAATTTATTCTTGTCCTATAAAAAGTAAAATGCTCCCAACTGATTAACTCTACTGTAATTTAGTGGTTGCATCAAATTCCCAAGAGTATTTGTCCTTGGGCATAATTTTTATACGACTAAGTAGTTATGAGTGCCTGTGGGCGTGCATGGTTGCTTGGCTTCCAATGAGATGCTTTTACAATGTGATAACCTTGAGCCGTATGTTGGGCAAATATCTTGGCTGTAATTCACAGGCAACTGACACATTAATAGACCCTCTGCCATTCTCCTTGTGGAGACTCTGCGCTCGGGCCCTTTGTCTACCGTGGATATGACAGAGGGGCAGGATTAGCTCACTGATGCCCGGAACACAGTTGACAAGGGATTTCATGAAAACAAAGCCAAACAAACAAGGCAGCTTCCGCAGGCACCTGGCTGAAAAAATTAAAGTTGATTGAATCCTCTATTACAATGATAGAAAAGGAGGTAAAATATGCCTTTCCTAATGAGTTTCTTTACAATCATTAACTGTTTAAGACTTGCTCTTCCAGGAAAGCAGCAACTTTGCAAGACACCTTCTACTGGGTCTGGGCCCCAGAGGTATTGTTCACGCTTCTGGCAAGCAGAGTCACTGGGCAACATTGCTTCCAAGCCAGTGCTGGAAAAGAACTCAACGCTCTCTTCCCCTTGGCCTGCCCTGGCTACTGAGTGGCCCCAGGGGGATGGACTCAGTGCCCAGAAGGGAAAAAATTGAATTAAAGGAACAGTCTAAAAAGGACCATGGGACTTCCCTGGTGGCGCAATGGTTGACAATCCGCTTGCCGATGCAGGGGACACGGGTTCGTGCCCCGGTCCGGGAGGATCCCACGTGCCGCGGAGCGGCTGGGCCCGTGAGCCATGGCCGCTGCGCCTGCGCGTCCGGAGCCTGTGCTCCGCAACGGGAGAGGCCACGGCAGTGAGAGGCCCGCGTACCGCAAAAAAAAAAAAAAAAAAAAAAAAAAAGGACCATGAAAATAGGCAAAATAAGTACAGATTCTATGTGAAAGAAGAAAAACAAATAGCACCAAGGTTTACTAATAAACTTGGCCTAAATAAATACCGTACCACCGGAATTAACATTATTTATGGATCTTTCATTTGCTATGAGTTGGCATTACCAGCAAGCATCACTCAAATGCAAAAGTACACAGGAAAAGCCATTTTCACCCTGCAAAAATGAGCACATACAAGATTACACAAGTGCCCCGTGAAACGGTGAAAAGTCTGCATAGTTTGGTTTTAACGGTCACACCTGTCCAAACAGAAATCCCCATCCACCTGCCACTGTGCTCACCTCCACTGGGAATATCCACCAACAGGGTCCTTCAACAAAGACAGCGATGTCCGTTCCAGACGAAGGGGGTTAAAATACACTGGGATTTAAATATTACCTGGGGCTGAAAGGAGTAACTAAGGTTAGCTTTTACCCATTAGTACCCTGTGGTTGGCCAGAGAATTAGCTACTCCTCTTGGGAGTTATGGGATTGGTGTTTGACTTCTGTGTGGTATCAGGGTGCCCACCCCAAACAGGAAGTGACCAAGAGTCAGAGAGAATAGAATAAACAAAGCATGTGAAATAGCAAAAGAGGTTCAGAGAGGCAGCGCGCGTGGTAAGTATACTCACTTAACAAGCTCCAGAAAATTGTTGTTACTGCCACTTCCTAACCTGTACAATTTTTCAGCAAACTACCTACATTTTGCGGGCCTCAGTTTCCTCATCTGTAAAACTGGGGTCATAATACCACTGTCATAGGACCGTTGTCAAAATTAAACTAGATAGGGCTTCCCTGGTGGCGCAGTGGTTGAGCGTCCGCCTGCCGATGCAGGGCACACGGGTTCATGCCCCGGTCTGGGAGGATCCCACGTGCCGCGGAGCGGCTGCGCCCGTGAGCCGTGGCCGCTGCGCCTGCGCGTCCGGAGCCTGCGCTCCGCAACGGGAGAGACCGCGATAGTGAGAGGCCCGCACACCGCGATGAAGAGTGGCCCCCGCTTGCCACAGCTAGAGAAAGCCCTCGCACAGAAACGAAGACCGAACACAGCGAAAATAAATAAATAAAACTCCTACCCCCGACATCATCTTAAAAAAAAAAATTAAACTAGATATATGTGTAAACACAAACATATGAGACACAGTATGCCCTTGAAAATACAAACTTCCCAACTACTTCGCTACAGGATAAGCTGACATAGTGAAGGGGAGGAGGGTAGGGTGACCAGTGGAGCATGTAAGGGGCTTCTGAAGTGCGGCCAAAGTCGGAGGCCACAGCTTTAACTGATTAATATTAGACTTCTTTCATGTAACTATTGTAATCAGTGCTAGACCTCAACAGGAGCTTTTGGCAAACTTTTTCTGTAAAAGGTCAGATGGTAAATATTTTAAGCTTTGCAGCTTACGCTCTGTCTCAACTACTCATCCCAGCAGAGCAGAAAGGCATCCACAGACAATACAAAAAAAAATGAGTTTTACAGTGTTCCAATAAAACTTTATTTCTGGACACTTATATTTGAATTTCATGTAATTTTCACGTGTCACGAAATACTGTTCTCCTTTCTTAAAAATAAATTTATTTATTTTATTTTATTTATTTATTTTTGGCTGCGTTGGGGTCTTCGTTGCTGCACGGGGGCTTTCTCTAGTTGCAGAGAGCTGGGGGTTACTCTCCATTGTGGTGCAAGGGCTTCTCATTGTGGTGGCTTGTCTTGTTGCAGAGCACGGGCTCTAGGCGTGCAGGCTTCAGTAGTTGTGGCACACGGGCTTAGTTGCTCCGCAGCATGTGGGATCCTCCCAGACTAGGCATCGAACCTGTGTCCCTTGCATTGGCAGGCAGATTCTTAACCACTGTGCCACCCGGGAAGTCCCACTATTCTCCTTTCGATTTGATTTTTTGCAACTATTTAAAACTATGAAAACAATTCTTAGCTCATGGGTCATACAAAACCAGGTGACAGGGCTGGATTTGGCCTGTGGGCTGAAGTTTGCTAAACCCCATTCTAGACACTGGATTATTTTCTTTATATTTGTTATCTCCTTTAATTCAAATATCAATCTGATGAGCTAATGTTAGGAAGGGAACTTATTTTATGGAAAAGAAAATTGACCTTGGGATCAGCTGGGTGACCTTGGCAATTTTCTTAACGTTTCTCTACCTCAGCTTCCTCATCTACCTTGTAAGCTTGGTACAGAATTAAACGAGTTCTGACACATAAAGCACTCAGAACGGTGCCTAATACATGGTAAGCGCCTCAAAAATATTAACTGTTACTTTCTCAAGCATTGAAAACTCTTCTCCAGCATATTTAATGACGGCATAACATTCCATGTAGATTTTCATGATTTACTTACCAAAGTCTCTAATGTTGGACTTTTAATTTGTCCTTTATTTTCTTTCCTCAAAAGGAACTCATAATTACTTGGTAGAAAAAATTTGAAGTGGAGATAAGGGGACTTCCCAGGCGGTCCAGTGGCTAAGACTCTGTGCTCCCAATGCAGGGGGCCCGGGTTCAATCCCTGGTTGGGGAACTAAGATCCCACAAAAACTCAACAAAGGGGCTTCCCTGGTGGCGCAGTGGCTCAGTGGTCGGGGGTCCGCCTGCCTATGCAGGGGACGCAGGTTCGTGCCCTGATCCGGGAGGATCCCACATGCCGTGGAGCGGCTGGGCCCGTGAGCCATGGCCGCAGAGCCTGTGCTCCTCCAACGGGAGAGGCCACAGCAGTGAGAGGCCCGCGTACCACAAAACAAAACAAAAACAAAAACAAATTCAGCTAAGCCTGCGCGCTGAAACTACTGAGCCCACATGTTCTAGAGTCCTCGTGCTGCAACTAGAGAAGCCGGTGTGCTGCAATAAAGACCCAGCGCAGCCAAAATACATACATAAATAAAGTGGAGATAAGAAAAATAAAACTTGCTCGTAATTCCATTACACAGAGATTATAACTGCTATTATAATGTTATGATTATGTTTTTCTAGGTTTATTTTTATCTTCAAACAAAGCTGGAGGAATTCCCTGGTGGTCCAGTGGTTAGGACTCCACGCTTTCACTGCCAAGGGCCCGGGTTAGATCCCTGGTTGGGGAACTAAGATCCCACAGGCCTCGCAGCCAATAAATAAATAAATAAATAAGTAAATAAACAAACAAACTAAGCTGGGGTTACACTGTACATACTGTTTTATAACATGGATTTTCACTTATCATGATAGTGAAGGGCTTCATGACCTCTAAGATCCTGATCTTGAACTCCTGGGCTCTGATTTCTATTATCCTAGTTTAACATGAGCCTTCCCACTTCTCACACCTATTCCCATAAGGGAGACTGGGCTGACCATCTGGTCTTCTTGGCATTATATTTCTTACTGTGAAACTACAAATTGGCAGCTGGTTTCATACATCAGTCTCTTAGGAGTTTAGTTACTGTTAGCTCCCACTGTGAGCCTGAGCGATTAACTCCAAAATAGCAAAATAGGGTATTTGGGGATCTTCAAAACTGAGAACCTCGGGCATTTATGACCTAAATAAAGTCCCGCAGTCCCATCTGAGCAGCCAGTCAAACCCTGTCAGCCTCCTTCCCTGACATCTTTATTTTGCTTTCTTTAAGTGCCTTACCAATGATTATACATGATGACTAGTATTTATCATTTTAAATGGCAAACAACTCTGAGTGACTCTGGTGGAGAGCAAGTTCAGACATAGTTGCTAGAGACTAGCTGAAAGTAGATGCCCCTTTGGAGTATTATTTGAAATGCTCACTTTATACAAAAATGCCAGATTACCTCTCCCACTGTTAAAATATCTTGTTATGCTTCTCTTTCCTGTTTATGTTATCAAGGAAGTAAGTATGTAGACTTCAGAACTCAAATTTTGATCCGTTTTTGACTAAAGCTAGGTTTACCACACTATGGTAATTTTTCACATTGTTGAGAGAAAGTTGAATTGTTACAGTGAATTTTCTGTGGATATAGAAGCTTCTACAGTTGATTTAAATATCTAAAACTCTCAACACAATGTGTCTTCTGATGATGCATGAAGTCAGGCACTGGCACACACTAGACCATGAACTGGACTGATTTGAAAAGACTACTGACTTGCTATCTTACCCCCTGCGTCTACTCTGGGCAATGAAAAGAAAATCGGATGCATTTAATTTTTGAAGTCAAGGGTGTATTGATCTAGCAAGTCAGTCTGTATACCTGCTGCTGATGCAGCACGCGAGCCACTGTGTTTTGTGTGCTCTGAGTGATGTGGGCACTTCCCTTTCACCTGTGACAGGGCCAAAGCAGAGGCACAGAGGCCTGAATACAAACACGAAAAACACCTTACCACCTGGGAGTCGGTGGCAGGTTCAGGCACATCCTTTCCTCAGGCATTTGAGCAGCTGTTTCTACAGCACTGCCCGGCACGGCAGATGGAAGAGTCAGATTAAAAACCAGTGAAACAGTGGTCCCCTAACCTCTTAACCTTCTCCTACTCCGTCTCCTGACAAAAAAACAAACCAAAAAACCGAAAGAGGCACTTTGTCGGCTAGACATCAACCATCTTCTTTAGCTTTATATATTTCCAAGGAAAAATTACAAGGATTGGGCTTCCCTGGTGGCTCAATGGTTAAGAATCCTCCTGTTAATGCAGGGGACAAGGGTTCGAGCCCTGGTCCGGGAAGATCCCACATGCCGCGGAGTAACAAAGCCCGTGCGCCACAACTACTGAGCCTGCACTCTAGAGCCCGCGAGCCACAACTACTGAGCCCGTGAGCCACAACTACTGAGCCCGCGCACCTAGAGCCTGTGCTTCTCAAGAGAAGCCACTGCAGTGAGAAGCCCACGCACCCTGCACATCGCAATGAAGGGTAGCCCCCGCTCGTCGCAACTAGAGAAAGCGCACGCACAGCAACAAAGACCCAAGGCGGCCAAAAATAAGTAAATAAAAATAATAAATTTTTTAAAAAGTTATAAAAATAAATAAAATAAATAAAAAATACATATAAAAATTACAAGGATCATTAAAGTCATTTTAAAACACACAAGAAGCAACTACTGAACACTTCCTACTACAATGCCATGCATTATCATATTCGTGGTTTTTTAAAATTAAATCTCAGAACAGGGGAAACAGCTTATTAGCAGCCCCCCCACCCCACCCCAGAGGATGAGGCCTAGGTGGCTGGTAACACGAGCAGGGTAAATATCATAAACGGCAGAACTCAGATTTGAAAGCAGATCCGCGCCCTCAAGCCCATGTCCTTCCCACAATCACACTACCACACATCTAGAGCAGAACCTTCTTAGCCACAGAGAAGCACCTAGCAGAAAGCCACTGCAGGAGGAACGGCCCAGAGGAAAACTGCTGGGAGTGTCCAGTGGGGCAGGGGACAGAAGCACACGCCAGGCGCGCAGTGTTATTTAGAAGCTTTCTTTCGTAAGTAAACAGAGGTGTGTTCATACCCAGGCGTGTCTCTCATTCATTCATCCAGCTTGGGCTCAGTAGGCATGCTGGCAGATTGGCAGCGGGGATTCGTGGTACGGCCAGCACAGGGTAACAGGGGGACCCCCGGGAAGACAATCTAGCCAAGGGCAGGAGTCCAAAGGACAGGGTGATACCTGCGCCGAGGCGAGTGCTGGGTTCCAGGAACCGTATTGAGAGCTCAGGGTTAGGTCTGACATAGTGAGTGACCTGTGGGTTGGATCACCAGAAAATGAAAGCAGCAGTACTTTGGGTTAGTGGGTTTTTTTGTTTCGTTTTGTTTTGTTTCGCTTTTTGCAGGGACTCCCCACGAGACGTGCTGGAACAATGTGACAGTTGGGTTGGCTGGAGGAACTGGGCGGCTCTCCGTCCCCACCTGCCATTCAAAAACTCCGCAAAAGTGTAGCCTGAGGGTATGTGTGATGAAGCAAGGAGTGACTCCATTCTCCCCACCCCACCCCACCCCCGCCCCGAGGAGAGGGCAGTGCACCCACAGTGGCCGGGTGTGGGCGCCTGGGTCGGGGAGGGCGGCAGGCTTGGCTGTGGCTGCCTGAGCCTCTTCCTGGAGCTGCAGCTCTGCTTGGGGGAGATTGCTGCCGTACTGTAGGTGTGCAAAGGTGTGGCCAGAGAAGGGCGGGATTCAGTCTTGAGAAGGTGAAAGGGACTTTTTCTTTCTTTTTTTTAAAAAAAAATAAATTAATTTATTTTGGGCTGCATTAGGTCTTCATTACTGCGTGCGGGCTTTCTCTAGTTGCAGTGAGTGGGGACTACTCTTCGTTGTGGTGCGCGGGCTTCTCATTGCAGTGGCTTCTCTTGTTGCGGAGCACGGGTTCTAGGTGCGTGGGCTTCAGTAGTTGTGGCTCACGGGCCCAGCCGCTCCGCGGCACGTGGGATCCTCCCGGACCGGGGCACGAACCCGTGTCCCCTGCATCGGCAGCCGGACTCTCAACCACTGCGCCACCAGGGAAGCCCTGGATGCTTTATTTTTTAAAAAATATCTTTATTGGAGTATAATTGCTTTACAATGGTGTGTTAGTTTCTGCCTTACAACAAAGTGGATCAGTTATACATATACATATGTTCCCATATCTCTTCCCTCTTGCGTCTCCCTCCCTCCCACCCTCCCTATCCCACCCCTCTAGGTGGTCACAAACCACCTAGCTGATCTCCCTGTGCCATGCGCCCCACGTTTGGTAAGTGTATATATGTCCATGCCACTCTCTCACTTCGTCACAGCTTACCCTTCCCCCTCCCCATATCCTCAAGGCCATGCTCTAGTAGGTCTGTGTTTTATTCCCATCCTACCCCTAGGCTCTTCATGACATTTTTTCCCCTTAGATTCCGTATATATGTGTCAGCATACGGTATTTGTTTTTCTCCTTCTGACTTACTTCACTCTGTATGACATGGCAGGTGGATTCTTAACCACTGAGGCACCAGGGAAGTCCCTGGGCTTTTTCTTTCTTTTCCCCAAAGAGCCTGCAGTCTGGGGGCAGAGATCTGGACAAATCCCTAATATCACTACTAAGCGCTAAGCACTGCGCATGACTGGTGGAAATCGGAAGTCAGGAGGACCCTGAAGTTGGTGTGGAGGAGGGGCAGGGGTCCAGAGGTGGTACTGGTTATCTCCTTCTGCCTAACAAATTAACAGAAATGTGGAGCTGCTTAAACCAACAGACGGTGATTATCTCACAGTTTCTTTGGGTCAGAAATCAAGGTGTGGCTTCGCTGGGCGCCTCCAGGCTGAAGGGCTTTCATGGGTTGGCAGTTTTGCCATTAGCCGAGGCTGCCCTCCCATCTGAACGCTCAGCTCCGGTGGAGGACCTGGTTCTGAGCTCGCTCCTGCGGTTGCGCGGACAGGAGTCAGTTCCTCACGGGCTGCTGGCTGGGGGGCGGCGTCCCCTCTGTTCCTGGTCACGTGGCCCCATCCCCGGGCGTTCGCAGCAGGGCAGCGGGCTTCCTGCAGAGCAGGTGAGTGGGGGGAGGGCCCCCAGAAAGGAGCCACAGTCTTTGCGGATCGGCGGGGCCATCTTAAAGGCTGCCTGTCAGAGTGTCCAAGCGGGGGGGGGGGGGGGGGGGCGCGAAGAGCGAAGAGCGAGGAGGAGTTGGCCGTGCTCAAGGGGAGGGGGCGGGAGGGAGTGTCTGTCGGGTTGGGCTGCGGCTGTAACTCCGTGGCTGTGCAGAGAGCGGCTCCCGTGGGTGGAGACGTGTGCTAGAGAGACCAGCAGGGCCCAGAGGGCGTAACACCTTTTAACCCAGATTTGTGAAGGTGGACTTTACCCTGGAGGGATGGAGAGCTTCAAGCTGGAGGCTAAAATTTAAGATCTGACCTTAGAAAGATGACGGTGCTGTGGGGAGAATGGATTGGAGGGAGTAAGAGAGAAAGAGGAAGGCCATTGGGGGATTTTGAACTAAGGTAGTGACTGAAGGAGTCTAGAGATATGAAGGAGTTGGACTGACGGTCGCCACCTTCTAGAACACAAGTTCAGCAGAGTCTCTGGTATCCCCAGCCTTCTGGCTTGAATAACTTGGGAGAGCCTTTCTCTGAGATATGAAACACGGAGGACAACTAGGAGCTCAATATTTGAGAAATAGTGGGTCTGAGGTGCTTCGTGGGACATCCGAGAGAGAGTAGATGCTCTGTAGGCAGTTGAAATGAGGGCATCTGCAGAGCTTCCCACAGAAACAGTGCGAGATGCAGATTAGAGAGCAGTAAAGCACCCAGGCGCTGATCGTGAGAGTGGATAATACGGCCACCAGAGCTTCCAGGACACCCTGAGCAGCGACAGTGCTTTGAAAGACAGTACAAGAAGAGAGGCCAATTGTCATGCACGAAAGAAAGCCCAAAATATGCTGCCAGGGAGGAAAACCAGGAGTCACGGGAACCAGAGAGAACACAGGGTAGTAAGAGTGTCAAGTAAGGACTGCAGAGCCCAGTGAGCTGAAGCCTGGAGCAGGTGGGGAGAGAGGTGAAAAGGAATGCTTTCCAGAAATGCAAAATATTATTTAATATTTTAGAAGTTAAAGCTGCCGTTTCCAAATGCCATTAAAAGACAAACAAAATAGAGAAGCATTTAGACATCAGCTCCCCAAAGCTGGTCTTTGTAGCAGCAACTTGAAAAAATCACCCAGGAGGTTTTTCAAAAATACCAGTTCCAGGGTATGTCCCAAACCTATAAAATTTCCCAAAAGGGAGGCAGGGGCAACTGACATTTTTTTTAAAGCAGCCAAGTGATTTTTGAAGTGTGACAGGCTTTGAAATCACTTATTTAAACCTCTAAGAACTACTGGTTCATATTTGGCTTAAGCCCTTTCAGAAGAATTAAAGTGACAGAAAAATTCATAGTTTGCTGAGCTGTGAGAGGCTGATTGTTAAATTTAAGGCTTTAATAGGAAATTTAAAGCAATCAAGAAAATAAACTCCCCCGTGAAATTAAAAAACAAAAACTAAAAAACACAGCTTGTATGTTTATTATCAAGAAAATACTAATGACGGCAATTAGGACTATAAATTCAGTTGAGAGTAAGTGAGAGCTAGGTTAGTAAATAAAACTGTCTGTAAACATTTCTAAAATAGTTATCCTCCTTGTTGTGGTTTGAAAAAGAACCCAGTGGATACCTGAAGAGCTGGGGACCAGTTCCTGGCTCTGACTGAGTGGGAAGTCCTCATTGTTTCATAAACCAAGAAAAGCCCCCCAAGCTCACAGTTGCCTCCCCTCCGGGAAAACGCCGAAGCTCTCTTCTCAGCACTCCTGGAGCAGCCTGGGCTGCACCCCGGCCTCCACTTCCTCACCGCTTTCCTTTGCCCCTTGGCAGTTTACCTGCGAGCCTCAGAAGTCCATTAAAAGCCCCTTCCGGGTCCTCGGGGACCCCTGGCCTTGTAAGCTCCACAACCAAACAGCAGTCTGTCACATACAAAGTCTCCAGAGTTCCCCTCGGGCCCCTCCAGGCTGGCAGCAGACCCCCAGGAACTTACCTCCCTTCCTCTGGAAATATGTTTCAAAGTCACCGCTCACCCCTCCCCTTTTCTCCAGGAGTTTAAGTTGAAATAGTTTTCCCATTTCTACTTTCTCTTGCCGTCCTTAATGAATACTGGTTTTTCATTTGTTTTATACCATTAACTCCTCATCAGGAAGTGAAAGCAACAAACAGAGGGAGGCTAGTAAATCGCAGCTCCCCCCTCCCTGGTTCAGGGGAAGCCTCTCTCCAAAGGCTCAGATGTTTACATCTTCAGGACAAATTGCTCCAAACAATAAGTGCCCTTAGGTTTCCCCTCACTGGGCAGATGTGCCTAATTTCACTGGTCTCCTACCCCACACAGGATTTCTCTGGGCTCCTTAGAATGTTTCTTTAAAATCAGTTGAATCTCAAACTTATTAGTCCACAAAGAAATGCAAATAAAATATTATTTTTGTTCTATCAAGATGGCAAAAAAATAAAATAAAATAAATGAAGTTTGATAATACCCAGTTGGAGCCAGCGTGCTGGGAAGCTGACTCATTCTTGCACCGCTGGAGGGGTTCAGAATCGAGAGCCTTAAACGTGGGCGTACCCTTCACAGTAATCCACTTTTAGGAAAATATCCTAAGGAAATAATCGAGATGCAGTCAAGGATTTAGGAACAAAGAATATGCATGGCAAAGCCATAATTGAGAAAAACAGGAAAGGACTTACGTGCCTCCCAGGTGGGGCTATTTCCACAAATCCTCCTGCATGTCTATGGTGGACGGCGCGCATCCAGCCATGCGGTCGTCCAGGTGGCAAATGCTTATTAGGTAGCTACTTTGCATTAGGCGCTTGCCTGGGTAAACAAAACAGGAAAGTTCCTAGCCGCCCCCGCCGGAAGATGCATTCACTAGAATTCATAATCTCGTAAAACAAGTCTAAGATCGTTCACATTATGCTTTTTGAGAGGAAGCAGGTTACACACTCTATCACCCCCCACTCTCTCACCCCCTGCCATAAGCAGTTACCAAATCCGAATATTTTTTTTCCTTCAGTGGCTCTCCCTAAACGGCCTCTTCGTTCCTTTTCAAAAGCAGATCCTAAGGCTCGGAGGTAACCCGATAATCGCGGAAAGAACATCCGCATGGAAGTCTTCTGATCGGTTTCTAATTCCTGGAAGTTCCCGACTTCGGGCAAATCACATCACCTCTGGACTGTTTCTAATCAGAATAAAGAACGAAAGGGCTGGACCCATCTTCCAGGTTCTCTGAGTCCAATCATTTCTGACTCTGCGAGAGAAACATCCGTAGATGAGGGAGTCTTACGCCGCGGCTAGAGGGAGGGGAAAGTGGTGAACCCCTCGAGGATCTTCACATCTCTGGGCTGGGGAGTTCCAGGACAGAGAAGAGGCGCAAGGGGCCGTGGAGCTAGAAGGAGGGCAACAGTACAGAAGCCGACGGGCCTGTGGCTGGTGGGGAGGCCGGGCAGTGGCACAGGCTCAGCCCCAGGCCAGCTTCCTACACGCTGCCCTCCTTCCCCTGGGCCGACTCCAGGCCCACCCCGTTGGTAAGCAAGCAGGCAACGCCCTTCTTTCGAGTTGCTATTTCATAGTAATAAATAACAGCTAATAATTATTGGGTGCTTCCAGGTGCAAAACAGTGTGGAGTCGATTTAGTTACCTCACAACAAAAGTATGAGGTTCATTCTGCTGTTCCGGTTCTTCTGAGCGCAAAACATAGCCTTAGGAAGGTTACTGAACTTACAGGAAGTCGCTTGGCTAGTCGCCAGGTCCAGGGCTCTTCACCTGCATACTGGCCAGTCTTCCTCTGTTCCTGAAAAGGCAGTGGGACAGTCCCATTTTACCCCCTCTTTCCTGCTGCAGAAGACAGGAACTCGGGTCATTAGGGTGGTAAGGGTTTATTGATTACCAACTGGGAGACTGAAATAGATAAACGGCGTTGCTGAAGTTTACGGATGGTCTTACACTCTACTGGGGCCTCCTGTTTCCATCTGGAGCCCCCTTCCTCCAGCCCTTGTCCTCCACAGCGCCCTTCCCTGTTAGGTCAGGGTGAAGGGTCAGCTCTGAAGGGGCAGTCAGGAAGGAACAATCCTAGTCCTTCCCTCAAAGGGAGAGAGAAATTTGCAACTCAGAGGAGCTCAGATCTTGACACCCGGTTTGGACTTTGATCCTTGCAGTTAAGATCTGCTCTGAGAAATTTCCTGTGACCTGCTGAGGTTTGCTGCTACAAAGCAATAAGGAGTTTTGACATTAAGGTCTACTTGACTCAGGAATCTAAAAAGGCGGTTTAGTGTCAGGGTCCAATGAGCTCCTTGAAATTGTACAGGTGTGTACGTGCACAGGTGCATTTTTCTGGGGAGAGTGTTCATAGCTCTCCTTGGATTCTCGGAGGGGCTTACAGCTGCCCATAGGTTAAGAATTCCAAGTGACAAGCGGGTGTTGCTAAGGGGGGGGACAGTGGGCAAATCTGGTGGGAGTGCAAAAGGGAAGGTGGGGGAGGGGTATTCAGGTAAGACTTCACAAAGAGGCAGGATTCTGGGATTGGGGGTTGGGGGAGCTAACACTTGTGCTCTTACTGTGTGCCAGGCATTGTTCTAGACTAAAATTTACAAGGATTAGTTCATTCTTATAACAACCTTATGAGGTAAATAAGATTATTGTTCTGGCTTTGTAGATTCATTCATTTAATAAATATTTACTGAGCACTACCTATCAGGCACTGTTCCCAGAGCTGGGGCTACAGCAGTTAACAAAACAGTCAAAAACGCCTCCTTTGTGGAGCTTACTTTCCTGTGGGGAGACAGATGAGGAAACCAGGTTCTCAGAGACTTAAGTGACAATCAAGGGTCTTCAGATAGTTAAGCAGTAGAGATTTGAACCCAAGCAGTATGGCACCAGAAGCTGTTTTGTTTTGTTTTGTTTTAAGGAATGTATAATAACTTTAAACAATTGAAAAGTTAAATTTTCTGTGCAACAAAAAATACCAAAAATTAAAAGGAAAGTGAGAAAATATTGATATCGTATAGAGCAAAGAATATCTAAAAAATGTTTTAAAACTATAAATCAAAGCCAAAACAGACATTAAAAATGAATGGGCAAAGATTACTAAAATAACTCAGAAGAGGAAATATACATGATCAATAATGTTAAATACTGGCTTCCTGAATTAACAGAGAAACATTCTGTTTATTGCTTGCACAGTAAGGAAGAGCTTTACCTTGACAGAGTCTCAGTAACCTGTCAGAGGGCAAAGGGCGGAGTCTGGATATTTAGTAAGGTTTTGGAGACTGGTCTAAGGCAGACCTTTGCATGGGGAAAGGGGGCTTGCTTAGGTTTGGGTAGGACCATGATCTAATAGTTTGGAATTAACACAGCCATGCAAGGGTTTTAAGGAAAGGAGTTTAAAGAATCACAACAGCCAGGTAGAAACCTAGAAGCAAAAATGCAAGTTGGCTTTCTTTGAAGGAGTGTATAACTGTGACTGCAGTCATGTGCCTGCAGTTCTTCACGCTAGGCACTTGTTGGGTTTATCTAGATTTACCTGACCTTTAGTGCTTTAGTGTCTTTAGTGCTTGTGGATAAACAGGTGATGGTACTAAGAAGCCCATAGAACGAGGTAGAAGGGAATGATTGGTAAATCAAGTTATTGGATTTTCCCTTTTTTTTTAAACCCCATTTTAATTAGTGTGTGCATTCTCAACTTTTCAGTTAGATTTTTTAAAATCCTTGAGGTGTTATTGACATTCAACAAATTTCACTTACTTAAACTATGCAATTTTGTTAAGTTTTGACATGAGTATGTACTCGTGAAACTATCACCACAAATAAAATTATGAATGTATCTGTTACTTCCGAAGTTTCCTTGGGCCTCTGTCAAACTCCCCTCAGCCCCCATTTCCAAGCAGCAACTGATCTGTCTTCTGTCACTATAGATTATTTGCATTTTGGGTTTGATTTTATACAAATGGAACCGTATAGTATGCATTCATTTTTTGCCTGGCACTTTTTACTCAGAATAATTGTTTTTAGATGCATTTATGTTGCTTCATGTATTAATAGCTTACTCCTTTTTATTGCTGAATAGTATTCCATTGTATGCATATTTCACAAATTATCCACTCATCTGTCGATGCCAATTGAGTTGATTCCAGTTTTTGGCTATTACAGATAAAACTGTGATTAACATTCATGTGTAAGTATTTGTGTAGACATATACATATGCTTTTATTTCTCTTCAGTTTTTTTTTTTGCAGTATGCGGGCCTCTCACTGTTGTGGCCTCTCCCGTTGTGGAGCACAGCCTCCGGACACGCAGGCTCAGTGGCCATGGCTCATGGGCCCAGCCGCTCCGCGGCATGTGGGATCTTCCTGGACCGGGGCACGAACCCGTGTCCCCTGCATTGGCAGGCGGACTCTCAACCACTGCGCCACCAGGGAAGCCCTCTTTTCAGTATTTAATTACCTAAAGAATGTCTGGATCATGTGGTAGGTATATGTCAAAGTTATTATTATTATTATTTTTTGGCCACAGCTTGCAGGATCTTACTTCCCCAACTAGGGATCGAACCTGTGCCCCCTGTAGTGGAAGTGCGAACTCTTAACCACTGGACCGCCAGAGAAGTCCCACAAAGAGTGTACATTTGGGCAGAGACTACTTAATCTGGTGGCTGGCAGATTTGTTCTCGTCTCCTTTCAGGCCAAAGGCCTTTGCCACAAATATGTTCCACTAAATCCTTGGTTAGGCCAAGAAGCATACAAGCTTGATTTCTCTCTTCATATTTATTGGAGCCGGAGGTACTGGAGCAGCACTGTATGTCTTGTATCTGGCATTGCTCAGTCATTTGGAACAGAAAGAATAACCCAGAACCCAGAAGAAATTGAATCCCAGTGATCAATATATGTTCTACTCAGTGAATGTGGATTACAGCAAACTGAAGAAAGAAGGTCCAGACTTCTAAATGAAATGTCTGACTATAAAGCTGCTTAGAATGAAGGTCTTCCAGAAGTTATCTGTAAAATTTTCTATTTAACCAGGAAATATTTCCCCTCTACATACATGAAATCACATTGGTGTATTGTGTTGGCATTTACACTGATTAATAAATGTCTGAAACTTGAAAAAACAAAAGCATACATACATTCCTAATTTTTGTTAAGTCTAATTTATCAATTTTAAAAATATTTATTAATTATTATTTTTCAATTTTTGGCTGCATTGGGTCTTAGTTGCAGCACACGGGATCTTCATTGTGGCATGCAGGATCTTTCGTTGTGGCGCATGGGCTTCCCTCTAGTTGTGGTGCACGGAGTTTTCTCTAGTTGTGGCCTATAGGTTTTCTCTCTCTAGTTGTGATGCGCGGGCTCCAGAGCGTGTGGGCTCTGTAGTTTGTGGCATGTGGGCTCTCTAGCTGAGGCACACTGGCTCAGTAGTTGTGGCGGGTGGGCTTAGTTGCCCTGTGGCATGTGGGATCTTAGTTCCCCGACCAGGGATCGAACTGGCGTCCCCTGCATTGAAAGGCAGATTCTTTACCACTGGACCACCAGGGAAGTCTTGATCAATGTTTTTTAAGGACTGTATCTTTTTTCATATCTAAGAAATCTTTGCCTAACCCAAGGTCATTTACCATGTGTTTTCTTTTGAAGTTTTCTAATTTTAGGATTTTCATATATATCTATGATCCATTTTGAGTTGATTTTTGTAGATGGTGGGAGGTGTGGATCAAACTTCATTTCTTTTACATGTAGCTATTCAATTGTTCCAGGACCATTCACTGAAAAGACTATCCTCTTTGTCGCTTAATAACCCTTGAACTTTGTTGAGCAATTGACCATATATGTTTGGGTCTATTACCAGACTCTGTTCTGGTCAATTGATCTATTTGTCTGACTTTACCTCAATTTCCCCACACTGTATTTATTAATCAGCTTAGTGTAAGTATTGAAATCAGATAATAATAATAAGTCCTCCAAGTTTGTTTATCTTCTTCCAAGTTATTTAGGCTCTTCTAGGGCTTTTACATTTCTACATTAATTTTAGAATCAATTTGTTAAGTTCTACGAAAAAGACTGCTGGGAGTTTGAATGGGATTGCATTGACGCTATAGATCAATTTGGGGAGAACTGACATCTTAATAATATTGAATCTTCTGACCTAGGACCACACTATATTTCTCCATGTATTTAGAACTTCTTTAGTTTCCCTCAGTAGTTTTCAGTGAGCAAGTCTCACACATTTTTTGTCAAACTTATCCCCAAGTATTTCAGATTTGCACTGTAATGCTATTACATATAGAAATACAACTGATTTTTGTAGATTGACTCTATATCCTGCAACCTGGATAAGCTCACTTATTAGCATCAGTAACTTTTTAGTAAATTCCATAGAATTTTCTACATGGACCATCATGTCATCTGTGAAGAAAGAGTTTTACTTTCTTTTCAAACTTTATTCCTTTTTTTTCTTGCCTTATTGCACCGACTAGAAACTATAGTACAATGTTGAATAGAAGTATTAAGAGTGGATATCCATGCCTTGTTCTTGATCTTATGGGGGAAGCACTCAGCATTTCCCCATAAAGGATGATGTTAGCTGTAGGTTTTTTGCAGATGACTTTCAGTATTTTCTGATCCATGAACACAGTATATCTGAGGTGAGGAAGTCCACTGAGTTTTGGGTTTTTTTTTTCTAAACCATGAATGAACATTAGAATTTGTCAAACATTTTTTGTGTTTATTGGGATGAGCATATAAATTGTTTTTATTTTTTAATCTGTAACTGTGGTAAATTATATTGCTTGACTGAATGCTAAACCAAACTTGCTCTCCTTGATAGACCCCAATTAGTCATGACATATAATTTTTATCACTGGATTTGAATTACTAACACTTTGTTTTTACATCTACATTCATGAGAGTTCTTGGTCTGTATTTTTCTTTTCTTATAATTTCTTTGTCTGCTATAGGTATCAGGGTAATGCTGGCTCATGGGATGAGTTGGGAAGTATTACCTTGTTGTGGGCTGTATTGTGTCCTCTCAGAATTCAAATGAAGTCCTAACCCCTAGTACCTCAGAATGTGACTGTATTTGGAGTTAGGGTCTTTGAAGAGGTAAGTTAAAAAAAAGTCATTAGGGCTTCCCTGGTGGCACAGTGGTTAAGAGTCCGCCTGCCAATGCAGGGGACACGGGTTCGTGCCCCGGTCTGGGAAGATCCCACATGCCGCGAAGCGGCTAGGCCCGTGAGCCATGGCCGTTGAGCCTGCGCGTCCAGAGCCTGTGCTCTGCAACGGGAGAGGCCACAACAGTGAGAGGCCTGCGTACCGAAAAAAAAAAAAAAAAGTCATTAGGGTTGGCCCTCATCCAATATGACTGGTGTCCTTATAAGAAGAAGAAATTAGGACCCAGACATGCACTGAGAGGAGACCATATAAAGACAGAGGTAAGACAGCCATCTATAAGCCAAGGGAAAGTCCTCAGAAGAAACAAATCCTGCTGACACCTTCATCTCGGACTTCTAGCCTTCAGAATAGTTAGAAAATAGACATCTGTAGTTTAAGCCAACCAGTCTATGTTACAGCAGCCCTAGCAAACTAACACATACTTCACCCATTGTCTGGAAGACTTTGATTAGAATTTTCATTATTTCTTCCTTAAATTTTTGATAGAATTCACCAGTGGACGGCTTCCCTGGCACCCTCTCCAGTGGTTTCCCAGCAAGTTCTGGGCTATGCCACCTCTCCATGAATGTTACCCTGGTGCCTGACAGCAGATTCCAAACAAGTGGCACTGGTGCAGCATCTCAGTAAACTTCTTTACTATCCAGTGGGCCATGGCTGTGCCCTCTTAATAAAGTCTGATTCCCAGCCTAAGGTGGAGGGGGCTTTTTTAGGTTTGCCTTGCCTCAGCCCTACGGTTAGTGGCTGCTTCCTATATATGCTATTCTTGTATTCTTTAGAGTTCTTTTCATTGCTTAGCAGCAAATAGTCCATAATTCCAATTTCTTATTAGTCTGTGATGGTTAATTTTATGTGCCAACTTGGCTGGGCCATGGAGCCCAGATATTTATCAAACATTATTCTGGATGTTTCTGTGAAGGTGTTTTTTGGATAAGACTAACATTTACATTGGTGGACTTTGAGTAAAGCAGATTACCCTCCATAATGTATCCTATCAGTTGAAGGCCTTAATAGAGCAAGAAGGCATTCTGCCAGTCAACCCTCTTTGAACTTGAACTACAACTCTTTCCCTGGGTCTCCAGCCCACCAGCCTACCCTGCAGATTTTGGATTTACCAAGGCTCTACAATTGTGTGAGCCAATTCCTTAAAATAAATCACTCTCTATATACACATACATACACACACACACACATCCTGTCGGTTCTGTTCCTCTGGAGAATTCTAACATAGTTCTATACATTAAACTACCCCTCTTCAAATTGCTGTGTGATTTCTGTTTCTTGATTTGGACCCCAACAAACACACCATTACTTTCCCCTGAACTCCAAACCCATATGTGCAACTGTCTATCAGCATCTTTACTTGGATGTCTATCAGGCAGGCCCAACTTACTACCAAAAGTAAGCTCTTGATGTTCCTCCTGTAAACTTGTTTCTCACATGCTTTTTCCAATTTCTGCTAAAGACAACTCCATTTTCAGTGAGGCTTTCCCTGGCTAACCATTTACAATTTGCAGTCCATCTCTAAGCAGTCCCAACTATGCTTTCAATCCTTCTTCTTTGCTTGTTGTTATTATCTAACTACTATATGTATTACCTATTTGTCATGTTTATTGTGTAACTCCTCCATTAGAATATAAATTCCATGATAGCAGGAATTTGATGTATGTGTATGTTTAAACTGCTTTATGTCCTTAAGGTAATGCTTAACATATAGTGGGTAATCAATGAATCTCTGCCTTTCATTTTTGCTACGGACTAAAAAGCTAATTATTTTTGAGTGTTTTGTTTAAATACCACCCTTTCCCAAGTTCATAAATACATTCTACATTTTCTTCAAAAATTTTTGTTTTGCCTTTTACATTTAGGTTGTTAAGCCAAGAATTAATTGATCTTTCCATATGGTGTGAGGTAGGGTTCTTTTTTTTTTTTTTAACCCCTTTTTAACCAGTTGCCCAGCAGGCTATATTTCTACTACATAATGGTTTTATGTAGTTTTATCTCTCATAATGGTTTTATCCCTCTACTTTCTGAAGTCACCTGCCCTGTGAACTGCTCAGTATTAAGGTTCTATAAAAATGAAGCAAAACAGAGTATCAACCCCACAGTTTTATTTGTAAAGAATGAAGCATGAAAAGTCATATTTAAATGTACTCCAAAACCTGAAAAACCCACATCAGTTTCTCTGATACATATGTTAAAGTGCTTGATATCACAATACTCTAAATTTTAAGTATGCTCAGATGAGAAAAAAAATCCAGTTCTGATGCATTTTGTTAACAATACAAAGAAAACAATATAATTTAAATGCAGAAATGCTCATTTAAAAAAAAGATACACAGGGTACATTTATACATGGTTCAAGTGTAACAGAGAAATTCTTTTTATAAGTTTAACACCCTCATTTGATTGACAACAGGAACTCTTACCATACCTCTCTACTTTTAACAAGATCTGTCTAGTGTTTGGAATAAAGGCTGGGCCACATGTAAATACATTTAGGTAACTGGGTCAAGCATGATTCCCTCCCACATAACCCAAGGACACCCTGGATTCCTTCAAATGAGGAGAGTGTTTTTGACGATTTTTTTTCACTCTGGTATTAACTGCTCAATGTGATAACTTTCTGGAGCCAATCTTTATTTTGTCCTTGAGAGGACAATCAGGTCTAGTAAGATCTAAAAGGATGAGGTTCTCCTTGGATTATTCTGATCTCACTCCATTGGTACCCTCTTCAAAAAGCTTGGAAATCAGTTTGATTCAAGAGATTTATAAATGTATTTTAATAGGAATAAGAGACCTAGTAGCTTATTATTTGTTTCTGTCTCCTTTTACACTAAAAGGTAATGTAACAAATACTTATATAAGAAACATGGACTTCAAATGACACGGATGACTTGGAAATAGGATTGATTCACTTTACAAAAAAAGTAGAGAAGATCTCAAGACTCCATTCTCAATCAGTGAAGGTGTGTTAATACTGAAATGTAAATAGCTACGGTTCAGACTGTCCTTTCGAATGATGAAAAAGATAGACTAGTTTCTGTAAACCTCACAGAGAAAATACTCACAGTTCTCAAAATGAAAATCTACTGAAAAAAATCATAATTCTTAGCAGAAAGAAGCTATTTCATCATTAAGAGTTACACTTCCAATGCTGTCAAATAAATATTTCCCTGGGGAATCTGAGGTCCTTGTCTGTTGCCTCATGTTTCAAAATATCTCAGAGGTGTCAACATTTACTACACATGAACTGTTATGTATAGCCTCTATCCCTCTTTTACTTACATTTACATACTACAGTGCTTTATTGCCAAAAAAAAGGAAATATGAGCAATTCAGTATTTCCCCTGTATCATTCATATAGTGTGAAAGAAGTTCATTAAAATGATTTCTTAAAAAGCCATGTTAAAGTAAATACCATAGTGTTACAAAAGGTACAAAATGTGTGAAATATTTAAAATAAATTTTAGAGGGAAATCATAAACTTTTGCAAGCTTTAGGTTCTTCTATCAAATTCTTGCCCCCAGTGGGAAAGAGGATGGAGAAGGTTGGGAGGCCTTCCTTTTGTTCTCAGTACCCTGTTTTTGTCCACTGAGAACCCTACTTTATACTACTCCACACTGAGCCTCAGTCATTCTTAAGGCGCTGGTGAGCCCCCAGACAGGGCATAGCTTCAGGGTCTCACACATAATACCAATGTCGGTGTAATGCCACTATGTCACTAAAGTTGATATTAGGAGTTTCAGGACATTTGAAAAACACTTGGAAGATAAATGTTTCAAGAGATAATATTTTGGGCAATTTAATTTTAAAACAATTTCTTCTTAACCTATTATTATGTGAAAATACTAATTATGATTCCAGGCATTACTTTTAATTTATTTTGAGGAAAAAATAGTCAATTACAAAATTGTTTTTTATGTACTTTAACTTTGAAGTGTGATGATAAAGCAAGATACTAATTTAAAGTATTAACAGGAAAAAAAAATAAAGTGTTAACAGAGCAGAAAGTATACCTCTGAATGACCTTCAAAAGTCAGCTTAGAAGGCTATGTACATTTATTCTAAGGATTCTGCTACTGTCCCGCTCAAAATATTTTGATATTGGCTCAAAGACAGTTATAAGCCATGTAAGAACTAAGTCTTATTTGTTTAGGGTTGTGTTTCTTATGTGACCCCAAACTTTGCTTAAGTATCCTTTTCATTCATCAACTTGTAACCTAAGGACTTTTTGTTGTTTCCAAATATTAAATTTCTTTTGAAAGGCCACCATTTCCCACCACTGGCAGTATTCAAAAGAATGGGCTGTAGGTCATTCAGGCAGCTCATAAGGAGGTCCCCTAGGTGTCTGGAGCACTGGCTTTATCACTGGCATACATATATGGACTCCCAAGGTGGCCACTCTAAAAGGCCTAGCATTCTAGAGGGTGTGTCAGTTCTGGTGTGATTCCTTCTTTTGAAATTGGTCATCTCCCTACTCTATAGTCAGACAATAGAAAGTGGGATGAAACTTTAGGTATAACTCTATTGGGAGGTATTACTTTTTAAAAAGTAATGGTTTTACTCACAAGTCCGAAATCCAATTTTGCTCCCTTTTTTTTTTTGGCTGCGCCGTGAGGCTTGTGAGAGCTTAGTTCCCTGACCAGGGATCAAACCCGGGCCCTTGGCAGTGAGAGCACGGAGTCCTAACCACTGGACCACCAGAGAATTCCTGCTCCTACTTTTTATAATAGGTGTAATTCTCTATAACTTAAGGACAATTTGTTAAAATGAATATTAATCCCTGTGCTACCTGTATAGGTGGATGAATAAACAACCAAGGGTAGAAAGACTATTAATATGAATGCCCTGGAGGCCAGTCTCATGCAGCCTGGTGTAATAAAAAACATGAATTCTAGACCCTGTGTTGTCACTGTCCAGGTGTGCGGTTAAGTATTTAATCTCTCTGACCCTTAAGTGTTCCCATCTGTAAAATGAGAAGGCTAGACTAGATGACTCAATTCTAGCCTGCTAACCTAAGCCACCTCTCTGTTTGCCCAGAATGTGTCAGAAGCGTGGCCTTGGGAAGAGGTAACAAGAACAAAATCCGGGATTGGATCACGCTATGGTTTCTCATCATTGAAACAGCAAGTGCCTAGTGTGAAACAGGTTCTGGGTGTCTCCCATAACAGACTTTCCACGTCCCCGGGACGGCCACGCCACTGAGGACAAACTTTAGCTGTAGGCAAACAAATTTCTGGTCTACCCAGGTCACCCAGAACCATCTTCCTAAACCCTTTCCATGGGTTTCTAAATGCTGCCTTCAACTCTCCCTACCCTCCTCCAGCACTCAGTCACGTATTAAAAGGGCATGTGCCTTGGTCTGATAAAGGGAGTGAGGCACTTGTTTCATTAGTTTCTTCTTCCAGGAAAAAAGGTAAACAACGCTACTGGCTAAAGCCTGTCCCCTCAGATTACACAAGGGTCCTGAGAGGCCATGGCTTTGCTTCTCAGCCACAACTGGGAATAAAATCTGGACCTCTGCTGAGGCAATTTCCCTGCTAACAACATGCAAGTGCCTAATCACACTTACAGGACCGACCGTAAGATGAAGACTTAAGGTAAAGAGCTAATACCAAATTTATTTAACTTCCTTAAAAAATACCAAACTGGAAAGTTACTCACAATGTTTGGTCTTCTAAAATTGTTGCCTCTTGTTCTGCTTCCATGTCGTCAGCACTGGCCTGTACCTTCTCTGGGCCAGTTGTTTTACATTTTCACCCCTGCTTGCAAAAGAACATAAAGCTTGCCCTGAAACACCCAGAAAGGGCTCATTCTTTCTCTCTTCTTCTGTTATTTGCATTATCATGGTCAACAAATACTTTCACAAAAACATTCCAAGCCACACAGGGCCCTCCTCCTTCTTAAACATTCTTTCCATTTCCTGAGGGGGGATGTGCACCGGGAGAGGGGAGGCGGGTGATTGGGACCAAACAAAGACAGTGTTTGTGGTTACCCTTTAAGAGGTAAGGGACCACTGCAGGGCCGAGATGGCCAAATTAAAAGTACAGAATCACACTGCTGTTTGCAGTTCTTAAGACCATGAGGCCAACACTCTGAAATTCACATCTCCCCAAAGTACCTCAAATAACAAGAATAAAAATGCCAAGAATGAAGTTAGTCTAGGCTAATCTTTCCAAAGTGTAAAGAAGTTATAATCCCACAAGTTAACACACTTCTCAGGGCTTTGTGTGTTCTCTTTCCAGTTTAGCCAAGCTCCTGGGGTACAGTATTTAAAATATTTGAATCATATCTTGTGCTGACGGAAAAAATTTTCCAAAAGACTGGAAAAGTGGCTCAATTCAAACGTATGAAACCATGTGAAACTTAAAAGCTGTAAGTGAGGGCTACTATCCCCTACAGTAGGTAAAGCTGTTTACATTCACAATACAAAGGATCAGACACCAGGATGGCTGGTTACGACATAACAATGCATTCTGAGTTCTCCTTTGTGATACCTGGAGGAAAAAAAAAGCCCCACCGGGTTGCATTGTATTTACATGTTTACTGGCTTCTTCCTGACTAGCACCACTCTTTCTCCCCCCACCCCAACTCCCAATACTTTTAAGCTACTTATTTTAAGTCACAGGAATATTCAATCTAAGAAAAGTTATCTTATTAGAGTAATATAATTTCTCAAAGAAGAGAGCATATTTACACACATCTAACACATGAAAATACTCTATTTTATACTAAATTCCAGGTTCAAATGAACTACAATACAGCACTTTACCTTGTCTGTAGTGTCAGGATTGTTCAAACTGGGGGATACGTTGTGTGGCCCCCTGCAGTGACTCACTACCTCGTCAGACAAGTCCAAATCGGTCCCCATCGTTGGGGAAGCTTCAGGAACAAGGGGTCTGGACTGAGAGTTTCTAGCTAATTGGGTTACACATCCACTCCCTTGATGAGTGAGCCTTCTAAGACTATGGTGAAGTCCTGGACGGTCTGCAGAATGCGGATGAGGGAGTTGACGGTCATGCGGTCTCGCAGGAGGGCGCCCTCCTCATACATTCGGGTGATGGCAGGACACTCGGCTAACAGCGGAATCCACTGTGGGAGCAGGCGGTCTCTACAGGCCCAAACAGAAACAAGTCCTGAGCACCGCTGCCCTCGCTGCAGAACAAGGCACACACTGGAGCTTTTGACGGGAAGGTGTGGGTGTGGGACTGGATGGGGAAAAATCTGGCCAAGCTCTGAGGTCACCAAAGACAACACCAAAGTCAAGTAGCTGGATAATTACTGGTTAAAAAGATAAGGTAATGAGACAGTGTAAGCTAACCAGGAAACCCATCAGATTCTGCACAAGTTGGCCATAAGGACTCAGATGTATTAAAGAAATTCTCTATTCTGATTCTACCACTTTAAAAAAAGGCAGAATGCCATTTTGTATTCTTTTTTACAGGGATGTTAATCAGACATCTGTGGCAAGGCATGCCAAAGTATATTGACCTTTTGGGAAGAAAGTCTCCATTTAATTGTAGGGACTAGCGCTTTTAAAAAAATTTACACGACATTACAAGGTAAGGAACAAAATCAAAGCAGAAAAACATGAAGTAGATTTTATAAACCCAAAGAGGGGTTGCGCTGGTCTAATAAATCAGAACAGTAAAGAGATAAAAGGAGATAAGGATCATACTCATAAACCAGTTGTTTCAGGAGGACAGGATCTCAATCTTCAGTGTTTCCTGATTAAACTAACATTAGCTATCTGTCACTAAGGAGCTAAGACATCCTCACTGAGCACCTCTCACTACGCTTTCATGACAAGGCAGCTAGGCCATCCTGCACCTCTTGCTGGGGCTTCTAGGGGTTTAGAAGACAACAAACATTGCACAGATAAAAAAATCTTCTAAAGATCTATGTGGTTCATTTCTTACAATTCTGAGAGCTGTTTTAAAATTAATGGAGTGTATAGCTCCTATGTGTCATTTTAAAAAAAGAAAGGGGTAGGAAATTGTCTTAAAGAGAAGACTTTCCATAGTAAGAATTACTTAGATAGTAAAAATCCCACAATGTATTAAAATTAAAGCAACATGGTAGCGTATACACGCTATACAAGCTCTATACAGGAAATATATATGTGTGAATGTGCTGGTGTGTCTAATTATCTACCAATCTACCTATTACTTATCCACCCACCTCTGGTGCAGTGCCGTGTAACGGTTCAGAGCTTTGGGCTCTGGAGTGCGACTAGGTGTAAATCTTGGCTCTGCCTCTTTCTGTGTGACCTTGGGAAAGTTTGTTAACTTATCCGTGCCTCTTCTACTTTCTATTTTCTCATCTATACAGTGGGGATATCGCTTGCTACTTCATGCAGTGGTGGTGGTGACGTGATAGGAGGGTTAAATAAGATAATGTATGTGAAGTACTTAGCATACTGACCAACACATAGCAAGCACCCAATAAACAGGAGTCTCATAAAATTTGGTACGAAAGAAACCCACGGGAGAGCTTTGGAAGGGGCATGATCTGGTATAACCTTTTCTAAATTCTTGCTCAACATGTGACAAAGACAGGGAAAGTCAAGAACTGGCTTAATACCGTGTTCCAAGGCAAACTAAAATCTGGAATTTGCCGTCCTTCCCAATGTTCCTGGGTGCAGTATTAATAGCATTTACATAGTGGCAGAAGGTCTTGCAGGATGATTTCTGAATGAGGACATCATCTTCATTGTCTAGAATCTGGTCAGTTGTTTCAAAATAAGCAACTGCTCTCTCTGGAGAAGGAAGTCAGAGTCATATCACAATACACATAATACTTCAAATAAAAAAAGATGAATCACTTGGTTTATTCTGGAAATACTAACAATACTTTGCATTATAGCCAGTACTAAAACCAAAACCATTACTTTGTCACTGGTTTCACAATAAATTCTAGAGGCCCATGTTTCACAGCAGAACCATATGCTCCCAGGAGTTTATTTTCTCATCTAGACTACATTCCAGACGGTTGGAAAGTTTACTCTCTTTAGAATACCTTCAAGAAATGGCAGTTGACAGCAAAGAAAAAAAATCCCCATGAACTTGTCTGTTAGGACTGGAGACTTCTAAGAGTAAGTAGCAAAGACATGGTAGCCATTGAGGTGGCGCCCTTTGTTCTAGTTATAGAATGGCTGGCTGACACTGTGCAACAAAGCCCTTGAAATGGAGCTGCTTCAGTAAATCTGAGAAAGAGGGGCTTCCCTGGCGGCGCAGTGGTTAAGACTCCACCTGCCAGTGCAGGGGACACGGGTTCAAGCCCTGGTCGGGGAAGATCCCACATGCTGCAGAGCAACAAAGCCCGTGCGCCACAACTACTGAGCCTATGCTCTAGAGCCCGCGAGCCACAACTACTGAGCCCGCGTGCTAAAACTACTGAAGCCTGTGCGCCTACAGCCCGTGCTCCGCAACAAAGAGAAGGCACGGCAATGAGAAGCCCGCGCACCACAACGAAGAGTAGCCCCCGTGCACCACAACTCGAGAAAGCCTGTGTGCAGCAACGAAGACGCAACGCAGCCAAAAATAATAAATTTATTAAAAAAAAAAAATCTGAGGAAGAGTTATGTATATACATATCAGAAGCAGGAGCAGCAAGAGTCTATGCGTTCCAAAAGAAAAAAAACCAACCCACTCTAGGGGGCCTAGCTCTGTCAACTTTCCTTTCTTTGTCTAAAAGTTATTGGATAAAATCAACTACTTCATCCAGGCCTTATTTACAAACATGAAATGATTAATCTCCCTGTTAAAGAAACTGGGAATTGTAGAAGAAGCTGCATAGCAAAATAAAGAATACAAAGTTTAGCGAGCTAGAGCAGTACTTTCCAGTAGAAAAGTACTTTCCATGATGATGAAAATATTCTACATCTGCAAGGTCCAATTCTACAGCCACTAGTAGGGCTGGTGTGACTGAGGGAGTGCATTTTAAACTTAATTTAAATTAAGCCAATTTAAATAGCCACACGTGACTACTGGTTACTATACTGGACAGCACGGAACTAGAGTGATCCTTTAAAAACATAGATTATATCATGTCACTCCTTAGCTCCAGGCCTTCCAAGGACTTCCCATACCATTCAGTACAAAGAACAAAGTGCTTCCAGAGGCCTAGAAGGCCCTCCACAACTTTTTGTGTATTGTTTGCCCCTACCAGATTATAAATTTGTCAACCACAGGGATTTCTGTGCTTTGTTTACTTTTATCTTTATGTATATCTTGAGCATCTAGAATACTGTTTAGAATATTGTGGACATTTATATATATTTGTTGATTGAATGAAAAGCACAGAAAGTGCTTATTTGATATTTACTTTTAAAAACATACACCCTTATCACTAACTCTTACTAACTCAAATTCCTGAGTTTGAGTTTTCTAGGAAACATTTTGATGACCTTATAACAACATACACCAGCTTTAAGTTACCTATGAAGTCCCAGATGAAGACGTTCTTGTGAAAGATGCGAGCAGATTTGAAGCCGTGGTGGAAAACTTGCTCAAGCGCTGCAACTAAGCCACTCTCTCCACACAGCAACACAGTGAGGCTTCCTCTCTGTGGAGCGCAACACACAGTGCCAGAGAATAAGCTCTTGCTCGATGTTTAAGAAAAATACTAGAGGAACAAGTGCTGAGAGTAGCTATGAAGCATTTTTTGCAACTATTAGAAAGCTTACAAATGAAAATTAAAGCACCTTTTATTGCCGTATGTATCATGTATAAAGCAGCTTTAAAATCCTACCATATTAAGTTTTATAGCCCATCGTACCTCTTTTTCAGGTTTGTGAAAATGTTTCACAATATTGTTCACGGCTTCTCCAATTCCTTCTTGGATCTGTCCAGCATTGGGCTCTAAAAAATAATCAATAATGGCTGAATTCTCATGCAAGGGAAATAAACCAAAGTACTACAGGACATCAACTGTGCCTGCCTGTGGTGGAAACACTTCACCAGAGCAGGCTGGCTTGTCAGGGTTCCATGAAACTTGCCTTGGCCAGTGTGGCCAAGGGAGAGGCATACTGGCACAATGGAGTAGAAACCAAGAGACCCCCAAGGCTCAAATCCCAGCTTTACCACTTGCAATCCATAACCTTGGTCAAATGGTCTAACTTCCTCTGAGTTTGAGTTTCTTCAATCTAAAACAGGGAAAATACACACCTCTTGGGTCACAGGGGAAAGTGAATGAGATATTAGGTATAAATCATCTGGCATGGTGCCTGTCACAAAGCGCTAGCTAGCCTTCAGATCTAAGGAGAGAGGTGGGAAAAACCCACAGCATCATTCATCAGGTACCCCTTATCCCACCTACCTCCGAGTCCTTAGTAGGCACAGACCAAGGCTTCTGGAGCTCTGAATGTCTAATTTGGATCTTGTGCTTTGCTGTTGTCTTCAAAGTAAAGGGTATATGTTTAAAGATGCCAGGTACATGGGGACACCCTGCCTGAAGCCAGAACTGTTTCTTTCTGGCTACTTAATCCATCTGGGCACTGCTTCATTCTCTCAGCCAGTACTTGCTTACCTAGGCCCCCTTCCTGAGGGAGAGCTTGGTGGGTTGCGTGAATGGAATCTAAAGCACCTTTGCCTCCCAAACCCCAAGAATGATTAAAAAAAAAAAAAGGAGAAAAAGACGGAAGAGAAAAAAAGGTGGTAAACAGGTTTCATCCATGGATAGAAGTAAGTAACAAGAGAAAAATTCATTGGTCTTTTCTTGTAGTGATTAACACTTAAATCAGTCTCACATATCACACTATAAATGACATGCTATACAGTCTAGAATTTAAGAATCTTTAAATTCATATTGCTGGAGGATTTCTTGCATAAGACATTTTCCAGGTAAGACTCAAGTAAGTTTTTTCTATACCAATGCAAAAAAAATGTTAAAATGGAAACCTCTTATAACTGAAGGACTGATACTGTGTCATCTCCAGCTCCTAGTAATTTTTTTACTTGTACCTTTCTCTTTTAAACATGAAGATCTATTTTGAAAGCTTTTATTCATTTCAAATAAACACTGTGCTGATTAGCATGATTTTGAAACCAATTTAAAATGTTTAGTTCTCTAAATATCACCTTGCACACACTGTGAAAAAAAACACCATGGTACCCATCTCTGAGTTTCACGTTATTTAAATTTTTCTGCTTATTGAGAAAGAGTGGGGGAGAAGGCCTCTCAAAACATTAATACCCCATGAAACTGGACTGATTCACAAGTTGTTATAATTTGGAAGGACTGAACTGAAATCCACTTTTTAATTTTAAATCAGCATAGCTGAGGTATTACATACAATAAATTCACCAATTTTAAGTGTGTAATTTGATGAGTTTTGACAGACATATAGACATATAACCATCACCACAAACATAATATAGAAAATTTCCATCAACCCCCAAAGTTCCCCTGTTCCCCTTTTCAGTCAACCCCCTTCCCCAGCTCATAACCCCTGTCAACTGCTGATCTGCTTTTCATCGTTATTATTACTGCCTTTTCTAGAATTTAGTACAAATGGAATCATATAGTGTCTGGTCCTTTGTGTCTGGTTTCTCTCACCTGGCATAATAGTTTTCATTCATCCGTGATGTTAGATATATCCACAGTATTGCTGAATAGTATCCCATTGACTAGATACACCACTATCTGCTTCTCCACTCACCAGCTGGTGGACACTGAGGTTGCTTCCATTTTGGCTATTATGAATAAAGCTGCTGGCAGCATTTGAGTACAAGTCTGGGTGTAGATATATGTATTCATTTCTTTTGGGTATATATCTAGAGTGGGACTGCTGGCTCAAGTGTATGGTTATTATACGTATATCTTTCAAAGAAATTGCCAAATGGTTGTTCCTTTTGCATTCCCACTGGCAATATATGACTATTCCACTGTTCTCTACCCTTATTTTAGCTATTCTAGTGTGTGTGTGTGTGTGTTAAGTTTACTTCTGAAGGCAGAGAAGAATTATGAACACAGGGAATCATTTGAGAAAGAATAAAGGAGATTTTTAGACTGTATCATTCTAATAGTTAATATATTACTATGTACTAAGAAACGGATATGGAATAATAGTATCTAAGAAAGATGCTTTGTTAGTTAACTAAGGACCTCTTAGGTACCTCTTATTCTACTCATGGTTACTGTCTATAAACTGAAATAAAACCACTTCACTGATAAACTTCTGTGATTTTTTTTTCACTAAATCATACTGCCTCTTTATTAGTTTTCTGTGGTTCTGGCACTAGGTTACCACAAATTTGGTAACGTAAAAAAGCAGAAATTTATTCTCCCACAATTCCAAAGGCAGGCAGAAGTCAGAAATCAGTATCACCAGGCAGAAATCAAGGTGTGGACAGGGCTGCACTTCCTCTGGAGGCTCAGTGGAAGAAGCTGCTCCTTGCTTCTTCAAGCTCTGGTGGCTCTGGCACTCCTCGGCTTGTGGTGGCATCACTTCAATTTCTGCCTCCATCTTTCTATTGTCTTCTCCTCTGTGTGCGTCTAATTTCCTTTTGCCTCCCTCTTATAAGAATACATGTGCTTGCATTTAGGGCCGACCTGGATAATCCAGGATAATCTCCCCATCTCAAGTTCCTTAACTTAATTATATTTGCCAAGACCCTTTTTCTGGTCTTCCCTGGTGGCGCAGTTGTTGAGGGTCCGCCTGCCGATGCAGGGGACACGGGTTCGTGCCCCGGCCGGGGAGGATCCCGCATGCCGCGGAGCGGCTGGGCCCGTGAGCCATGGCCGCTGAGCCTGCGCGTCCGGAGCCTGTGCTCCGCACCGGGAGAGGCCACAACAGTGAGAGGCCCGCGTACCGCAAAAAAAAAAAAAAGACCCTTTTTCTAAATAAAGTAACATTTACAGATCCCAGGGATTAAAATCTGATACCCCTTGGAGACATTATTCAGCCTATTAAAGACCACATTAGTATAAATTAGAAGTTTACTGTACTATTCCAAATGGCATACGAACATAGTATCCTATCCACAGAATTCACTTTTTTATAGTATTTTGTTTTATCACTTCTACAGGAAGTTGGGGGTGGGGTAGGGAGAGGAATTTTTAGAATTCCTCTTAGAAAAAGGGGCTCTGGATAACTAGATGTGGGAGTACTGTAACATGTAACTGTCCTTATTCCTCCTTTAAGTTTCAGGCAAGACATTATTTATTCATACTTCCAAAGCTTAATTAAAACAGAAGCATGCAGTTTTTGTTGGATTTTAACATCTAAATTCTTCAGGCTTTTAATTATTTGTTAATGTCCTGCTTTATTTTCCCCCCATTTTTCTCTCCCCATTCTTTTTTTTTAAAATTAATTTATTTTATTTTATTGGCCTCCTTGGGTCTTTGTTGCTGCACGTGGGCTTTCTCTAGTTGTGGCGAGTGGGGGCTACTCTTCGTTGCGGTACGCAGGCTTCTCATTGTGGTGGCTTCTCTTGTTGCAGAGCATGGGCTTCAGTAGTTGTGGTGCATGAGTTTCAGTAGTTGCGGCACGTGGGCTCAGTAGTTGTGGCTCATGGGCTCTAGAGCATAGGTTAGGTAGCTGTGGCGCACGGTCTTGGTTGCTCTGCGGCATGTGGGATCTTCCCTGGCCAGGGCTCAAACCCGTGTCCCCTGCATTGGCAGGTGGATTCTTAACCACTGCGCCACCAGGGAAGCCCTCTCTCCCCACTCTTTTTTTTTCTTTTTTTTGCCTTTCACTGTTGTGGCCTCTCGGCCTCTCCGGTTGCGGAGTACAGGCTCCAGACGTGCAGGCTCAGCGGCCATGGCTCACGGGCCCAGCCGCTGCGCAGCATGTGGGATCTTCCCGGACCGGGGCACGAACCCGTGTCCCCTGCATCGGCAGGCGGACTCTCAACCACTGCGCCACCAGGGAAGCCCTCTCCCCACTCTTAAAGCCTTTCTCTCAAATTAATTTTCCTCAGCTTTTTTCTTTTCAATCTCCTTACCGTCATTCATTAATACAACAGTTTTCTATGAAATGGCTACATGATGCCTGCAACATGACACACTGGAAAATAAAAAAACTATTTACTGGTAGTTTTTCCTGTCAGTGAAGTGATGCTTAGTCTCCTGGTCATGGTGGGTGATTTCTGCTGGGGTGGAGTCCGACACTGCTTCACTAGATCCTCATCTGCTGCTGATGTCATCAATTCTCCAATGAGAATTCTCTCCAGGCTTCCATCGTCAATGCCTTTCCCCAGCCACCGCCCGCAAGGGAACCTGGTAGGACAGAAACAAACTTCAGAATCACCAATATCTTACTAGCTTTAATTAGAATTTTTAAATGGCACCATGGGTGAAGCCCATAATTTTAGTGCCTGTGGGTTGCTTTTTTCATTATGAAAAATTTCAAACACATAAAAAAGTAGAAAAGTATAAGAGACACCCATATTCTTATGATTTAAACATAACATTTTGCCATATGCTTCATTTTTATTTTTTGTTAGAAGTATTTTAAAGTAAATTACAAACAACAAGACATTTTACTCCCAAGCACTTTAGTATGAGTCTCTGAAAACTAAAGATATTCTCTCTTATATAAAGAGAATAAATTGTTATCATCAAATTAAAATAATTCTTTAATATTTTCTCATACCTCATCTGTATTAAAATTCTGGGGTTAGTTTCAACAAGAATATCTTCAAACTAGATGTTAATGTGGGAGTTAAGTTACAGGAGAAAAGAGGAGAATGTTCTCAAAGAAGAGTGCTGGCTTTGCCCAGGAGCATCTGAAAGAGCCTTTCCTCTTACTGACATTATTTTAAGCTTCTTTTTTGTTTCCTTTTTTTTTTTTATCAGACTTCCACCAATCTTTTTCAACATTTGTGGACTAAGCATTAGCAGCAAACACAATCAGTTTCTTAAAAGTATTTTGGGGACAATTTTGTATTTGGAACAAAACAACAAGTTTGTTATGACATAAACATAAACAAAAACAAAACAACCCAAAAAACTAAAAATTCAGTAGGCAGCGGGAAAGCTTTGGAATGAAAACAATTCTCAAACCTCTTCTTGTCTAAAGAGTCTTAAAAGAAGTCAGAGCTCCCAAGGACATTTACTTACCTGTATGTATGTCCTGTGATTTCGTTTCTGACCATGACACAATCCACTAGCCATTTGGCTAACAGTCCTGAGTTATCGTGACCAATCTGAACAGTAGTCAGCTTCCCCAGGTTCTGGCACTGCAGGGACAGGACCACAGGTTACTCAGTACCTGATCCCTTCCTGCTACCTCTCAGCTTTAGCAGTGGTGCCATGGTTCCATCCAATTTAACAAATGCAGAGGACCCACTCTGCATAATGTGTTCTGCTGTGCACTAGAGAAAAATATTCACATCTAATAGATCCCTTCTAATGAGACAGGAGACACAGGAACATTAACTATCAAATAAGAGGGACTGCACAATGCCCTAGAGTAGAGATGTAAACAGGTACTTGAAGACCACTGGGGAAAGAACAATGATTTCTAATTGGAGAACCCAGAAACATTGCAGAGTCAGTGATTTGTGCCTATGAAGGATGAGAAGAATCCCAAGGAGTGGGAAAAGGATGCTACTTAGATTTAGTTACAGAGAGGTCAGAGAAACAATTATAGATACAAGAAATCACTAACATGACTATTTTTCTGCTTCTAATAAAATACTAAGGCAGAACTGACTTCAAACCTCACCCAGACGTCTTTGAAGCTATTGTTAAAAAGAAAAAAACAAAAGCATAGTTATTAGTGTCCTTCCTGACCCTTCATGGACAAGTACAAAAGAAAGCGATGATAATAGGAATGGTGAAAATAAATGTCAACTAAATTCTGCCTTAAATTCTGATAAAAGATCATAGACCCCAACTGACTATGTATGGTTGGGAACATCAGAGCTATGAGTTCTCAAAGCCCTTGACATCTTTGAATCACAGCGATCTAGGTGAGGGAGGATGGCATCTTGAATTAGTTGTGGCAGCAGAGATGGAAAGAAGTAGGCAGATGTGAGAGTCTAGAAACAGCAATGATGGGACTTATAATGCAGTTTATGTTCCATACTTGGTAGTCAAAGAGAAGCCAAGGATTTTAATCTTTTTTTTTTTTTTTTTTTTTGTGGTACGCGGGCCTCTCACTGTTGTGGCCTCTCCCGTTGCGGAGCACAGGCTCTGGACGCGCAGGCTCAGAGGCCATAGCTCACGGGCCCAGCCGCTCCGCGGCATGTGGGATCCTCCCGGACCGGGGCACGAACCCGCGTCCCCTGTGTCGGCAGGCGGACTCTCAACCACTGTGCCACCAGGGAAGCCCGGATTTTAATCTTTTATATACAGATGGCTGTGACCTCACTAGATAGATAGTGTCAAAATAAGCTCTTGGGCAGTGTTATGACTCTGAGTGGAAACTGCTATTCCTAGACTCCAAGGAACATGAGAACAGGACATTTCAGTTAGTACCACTTCCCTCCTGAGACAAGAACAGCTGTTTGTCTCCTTCCTGCGTGCCAGGATCAACCAGCATGTGGGCTCAAAAGCATGGGAATACTTTACCAGGTAAGACCTGAAAACTGACTACCAGAGTGAAAGGTATATTTTTGCAAAAATCACTTTATAAATATCACCACGTGGTCTAAAAACCAAAAGCATGGACAGCAGCTCCCCTGTCCCTCTGTCTAGGTTCAGGCAGGGTGAATTTACAGCTTGGAAGAGAACCACTGTGGGGAAAGCATTTACTTAAATGTTCTCTACTTGCCAGGTTCCGTGCTAGGCACTGAGAATTATGGAATAGGACCCGGCAAAGCCCCAAAGTGCACCATTATGAGTGGAAAAAATAGAGCTTAACAATTAAAATAACAATAAAAATACAAAAATTCACGTGTTCAAGACAACTTTAGGTATATAATCACAAAAATGATCCTGCGTGCTTAATTACTCCTGTATATTATTTGACTCAAGGAAAAATGAAGAAGTGAAACTGGCATCGTTGTGTAGAACTACGTATGACACTTTGTGCTAAGAAAGGTATTAGCTGAACTTACTTCAAAAGTCATTTCGAGGAGATTTTTGGGAATCTGCATTACTCCTGTGTCTCCTAGTTCTCCTGATACACAGATCCAAGGGTTCGATGTGATGATCGCATTGCTCAGCTTTTTGATGGGAATGATCACTGACCTATACGGAATCACTGAAAGAAAAATGCTGAAATTAATACAAAATTACAATAAAATGCTCCTGATAACAAAACAAAGATACATTAAGAACTCGGCTGGCTTTCACAGATAATTTGCTTTTCAATGATCTATCAAGATGTACTTGGACAAAAAGATAGATCATAACCTCCCCCAGTCTAGAAAGATGAGGTCTGGTTTCTAAGCCAGAAGTACCAATATTTGTGGTCTCTACACATATACATCACCATGTGTACATGACGTGCTTATCATCACGACTACATTTATAAACAATGTCCAGAATCTCTGAGGACATAAGCAGTGACTGTGCTATATAGTATTTTCATTGTTTTAATGTTTTTATTAATTTTGTTCCAGAATCGAGTATAAATGAGCACGGTTACTGGTATGGTTCCATATAAAAAAAGGTGGTAGATGACTTCTTGGATAGTATCCTCTTGTTGCTGATTTTCTTGGCCAACCCTTAAAAGCACTGCACTTCAGAACTTTCCCATCCCAGTTTTACAGTCCAATATGCAAAGCCAAGAATAATAAGCAACAGCACCTCCATTCTGGATGTAATATGAAGTCTAAAAACTACAACTTGGAAAGGTGACTCATGTGCAAGAGGTGCCCCAGGGAAAGAATCAGGATATGGAAAGGGATCTGTAAGAAATCTTTTCCCTCTGAAGGCTCTTCAAAAGGCACACCACTAGATGTCACTGTCCTATCACCGTCCTTTGCTCAAATGTGGAAACCACACGGGCATTACACATACCTCCATTTCCTTTAAAAAATGGGGATGGCTCAAACACATGAGCATATTTTTATCCCTCAGAGCCATACTTTTTTTTTTTTTTTTTTTTTTTTTTAAAGCAGGGTAGAATCAATATTTTGGTTGGTATTCTCAGGATTTCTGTTCATTCAGCCACAAGAGAGGTAATAGAAAGCCCTCCTTGAAAGAACTACACGTAGAATTAAAAACATTTACTGGACAAGAGGCTCAGATGCAGCCTCACAATAGCAGCTCATGCTTCAGTGTGCTCTTAGATGAGCAAAATGAATGGGATAAATGGTTCATTTCCCTAACTTTACACAGACGACTTTCTGTTGGGTGAATAACCTCTCTTTCTGTCCTTTTATTTTGGCTGAAGGAAAGGAAAATGTCAGAGGGAAGGCCAAGACAGAGGGAAGGCCATACTTTCATGGTTTAGTAATCATGAGACTCAAATGATTTTTGAAACTGAAAGCAGAAGAGGTCAGTGCAAGATGTTATTTTAGGCCCCAGAGGCTACTTTCATTTCTTTCACTGACAGGATTAGAAAAGCTACCGAAAAAGGCCTGTTTAAGGTCAGCAGTTCTGTGGCTGCAAAGGGCTCACAGATGCACAACAATGATTTCATAAAGTAGAAAAAGAGCAATATTATTAAACTCAGAATATTTATTTCATGAAGTATTTCGATTCCTCTAACTGAAAGAGTTCCTCAGATGAAGAGAAATCTGCATATATGAGGAGGAACTTAGGATCCTAACTCTCTCTGCTATTTCTTCTCTTTCAAAACTGTATATAACACCTTAGTTTCTAGTAAACTAATAGTAGCTTGAAAGATAATACAGGTTGGCCCAATAACCATTCCAACTCCATTTTCCCCTTGTCTGCCTCTAACAGAGACTTTGAAGGCCAAAACCTACACAGCTGTGCCCAGTGAAATATTGGTGATATTTACTGAGATTTCTTAGAAAACTAAGTTTTTCCGGGGCAGATTCTAACCCCTCTTCCTTGGCACTCCTTCCCTCTTTGGGCTGCAGTGCAGACGGAGAACAGCCATTGCTGGAGGCGATTAGCACGCACTGATAACTGTCAAAGAGCCTGGGTCTGTGATAGCACTGTGGGCTGCCTACCCCAAGACTTATCACTGTGTAAGAAAATTAAAACAACCGATTTCTTTAAACCACTATATTCCAAGCTTCTGATACTTGCAGCTGAATAAAGCTCCTGATACAAGTAAAAATTCTCCAAAGTAGGGAAGGGGACCCACTGCAACAGAATAAATGCTGTAATTCAGTTTATCAAAAACACATCTCCAATCATCACTTCCTCCCTCTATAGACCTACAACACCCAGCAAGATCCTGAAGTCTTTCTGAATCTTCAAAGTTTAATGATGTTCAGTTATATAAGTTTATTATCATATACTGATTCTTTGAATTTATGTGTTTCAGGTAAGATACTGGAATATTTGTTTAATACCACATTCTTCTTTACACCCATCCCAATTCCTACTGCAGACTGGGTTTCCTGGGAAGCAGACTCTGTGTCAGAAATCAGCATGCAGAATGTGACGAAGAAAGCAGGATGGGCTGAGGCAGAAACAGCTCTGATGCTGTGAGTGCTCAGCTGGTCCCACAGTGAGTTCTGGGACAGCCCGTGGATCAGGCAGGGATGCTGGCCAGCTCTGGTAGGAGGGATAGAGCTTCAGGTAAGGTGGTTTTCTTCGGTGAGACACTCCCCACAGGAGCTGACAGCTGAGGGTGCTCTTCCAGCAGCATCTCCGGCTGCTGGGGCATAACCTTCGTTCATAAATGGAGATGGGGTGGGGTAGGGCAGGGCGGGGCGGGTGGGTGGATGTCACAGTGTCTGACTCACTGTACTGTGATATGTCTCACTTAAAAAAGTATAAACTCTTATTCCATAAGTCATCTGAGCAACTCTTCACTTAACAGTCAATTCTCCAGACTTACTGATAGTGGTGAACACACTGGTGAAGCAGAAATAGTCCACGGCATTGAGGGAAAGAAGATGGTAAAGAAACTGCTCTCTTTCTTCTTCACAACGTAGAAAAGCATAACGTTTATAAAGCTTCCTAGGAAAGGGTAAGACAAGCACAAAATATTATGGCATATTTTTCATTATGTCTTCCGCTAAAAATAAATCTCCACTTAGACAAACTACGGGTAGAAACTTTAATCTAGAAAGAACAGACAATTCATAAAAATGAACACATATACAGTGAATAATACATTTAAATCTATTTAGTAATTAAAGAAACAACCTGCCGTGAATCCATTTTGTCTCTCAAAGTAATAAAGATTTAAAAGTGATGACCACTGCTGATGGGAGGTGGGGGGTGGCAGTGAATAATAGAAAGTGGAACTGAAAATTTCAGAAAAGCAATTTGTTGGTAATAATTATTTTGAACCAATCATATTCTTTGACTCATTAATTTTACTTTAAGGACTCAGTCCTAGGGATATAATATGAAATGTGGGCAAAGATTTACTCACAAATGTCCACTTGAATAGTATTTGTAAAAGTAAAAATGTATCATTGTATACCCATTAAAAATAAAGTTTAGGAAGAGTTTTAACAAAAACAAAACCACTACTCCCAAAAATAATAAATAACTTTTAATTAAGCACTTACATTTAAGCATTTTCCAAGTATTTTTAAATTATTAATATATTTAATTCTCGTGACCACGTATGAGGTAAGTCTATTAGCATTCTCCTTTTATAGATGAGGAAAACAGAGATACAGTGAAGTTAAGTATCTTGTCTAAGGCCATTCAAATAGTGAATAGTAAAGGTAGTATTTGAACACAGGCATTCAGATTTCAGAGGCTAAATCCTTATGATATAGAAAATGTTATGGTATAATATTAAGCCAAAAAAAGATGATGTTGAATTGCAAATATAGTATAATCTTAACTAAGAGAACATGTACAGAAGTACAGTAGAAAACATGTGAAATACTTAAGTAGTCACCTTTATGTAGTAAGATTTTAAATGATTATCATTTTCTTCTTTGTACTTTGGCCACAAAGGGCAAGTGACTTATGGGTGGGGATAAGGTGTAGGGGGAGTTATCAGTTTTAAGAGAACAAGGTCAGGTTCACAGACTGTACTTTATATCACGCACTCTTTATCAAACCTATTCTTTGGACGTTAAGACTCATCCTAAAATGCTCCAGAGAGTAACTTAACCCAACAGTGATATGTACAAATGCAAAATCACAAAAAGAATTGTGTTTGGGTGGCATTCCAACACTGTCATGGTTGAGGTCTCTGTTGAATTCTTTGCATACCTTTGGTCTAGAGAACTCAAAGTCCTCAACCTTCAAATTAGTTCTACTATACATATTAGCTGGATGATGCATTTCATCCAAGGTTTCTTTATGGGGTAAAGGGAAACTATCAAAACAGTTAACAATTAACTAATATGCACTTGATTGGTTTCCTGGCTCTAAACTACTAAATGTAAGTATTAGCAAGATTCTCAGAGAAGCCCTTTCCTGTGGACCTTTTTATTTTTTTGCCACTCCTGGTTTTGTTGTGATCTTTACAATATGATATCTGGTTTATGTAAATTCAACCCATCTTTTGGATGTTACTATCAGCTGTGGGACTATTAGGTTTTGTTCTGAACAGAGTAGCACAATCTGCCCCTTGGCTTTGAAATCTGTACCCTCCCAGGTATAATCAAATAGGAGGTCATGACACAGAGTTTCTGAAGCATGTGCCTGTTAGAAAGGAAGAGTTCATGTGCAAAGGAGTCAGCAACCCAGGCTGAAGAAGCCAGCTTGTCAGCCTATGCAATTTATTTTGTTAAGCACACAGGTCACAGAAACAGAAAAGCCTCAAGAGGCCATCTCTTACTTTGTGAGCAGTTGGTTAGAGAGCAACTGCTTGAGATGCTGGGACAAGAGCTTCTTTTCTAGAGACAATCTTATCCATGCTCGAGCTCGTCCGACATCAGTCTTGATCTCACTCATGTTCTGAATATGCCTAAAGAATAGTAAAACAGCAAAGATGTAAATCCTAAGGCTAACCTTGAACTGGAAAAGAACTGAAGAGTTACAGCACCTTGCACAGAAAAGTTATTTTGTACTTAGAGGAAGCAACAGGCAACACACAATTTATGTTGATTAAACTTCAAGTGTTCCACCTGAATCACGAAATTAGTCCAACATCAGAATTACCATTACAACACGAGCACACAGGCAATATCCTAAAATAAAGCATTTAGGAAGCTGCCGCATAGCACAGGGTGATCACCTCTGTGCTTTATGACCACCTACAGGGGTGGGATAGGGAGGGTGGGAGAGAGGGTGATGCAAGAGGGAAGAGATATAGCAACATATGTATATGTATAACTGATTCACTTTGTTGTAAAGGAAAAACTAACACACTATTGTAAAACAGTTATACTCCAATAAAGATGTTTTAAAAAAATTTAAAAATTAAAAAAAAATAAAAATAAAATAAAGCGTTTAACACTCATTCACTCTTTCAGGTTTTATTTATTCTTGTTTCAGGCTCATAGATACCTATAAACTGGCACTTGGTTATTCCTGACACTCAGAAAAATAAAAGCAATAAAACAGGCTGAATATTCAAGTTCTGACTCAGGATAATTGTTCTACAGTTGAAGTATCTGCTACAACTTTAATCCACTGAATCATTTTTCAAATTGCCCTGACAACATATGGAAAATATGAAATTGCATTTTCTATGGCATTAGAATACAAGCTGTACTATACTAATAAATTCAAAATTCTTAAAAATTTGAGAGACTTAGGAAATTGTGTGGCCACAAACAAACTGTGTGGTTCACCCCCAAATGAATGTTGCATGTATGTATATATTAGTGTTCTGTGTAGAAATTGATGCCATACCCAGCAGGACTGAATTTATCTTCCTAGTGATTCTCCTCCTAAGGAGAAAGAAGGATTGAGCAGCAAGGACAAGCCTAAGGGACAGGATAATTATAGAACCACTGCAGTGACTCGCTGAAAAGTCTTTGTGATTGTGACCCACCATCCCTTCCTTTGATTTTTTTTTTTTTAATGTACAGAATGACTCATCTCAGCTGTAATAAATATTGCAACAAATATTTTCTCTGATGATTCCAAACATTCAGAGTAAGGAATATCCTCCCAGTGAAACACACACATTCTCTTCCCTCCCCCCCAGTTCTATTGAGGTATAATTGATACACGGCACTGTATAAGTTTAAGGTGTACAACATAATGATTTGACTTATACAGATCATGAGGCCTATCACTGCCCCTCCCTGTGGCCCCTAACTCCAGGCCTCTGGAAGGAGCCAGGACAGATGAAGAGCCACTCTCCTTCCTTCCACTGGGGCTCAGTCTTGTGGACAGAAGCTGGCTCGGCGGTGGCTGGGGATGGTCACAGCACAACTCTCCAAGGCTTGGTGGTTGAGGAATGTAGCTGGGCCCAAGGCAGCAGTGGCACAGGGTGGCCTAGGCCCGGGGCTGGTAATGTGAGGCTGAAGTTTATGGTCCCGAAGTCCTCCTGAAGTGGGGTCAGACGGTGGGAAGGACAGAGAGACAGGGCCAAGGTGGGTGGGAGTGGGGACCAGGTGCTCAGGGCTAGAGCTTGTGGGAGTTCACCCCTTGTAGGTCCCATACAAGGGTGTGGGAAGCCCACTCTCTTCATCAGCTCATCTGCCTCTGTGGGGCCTCAGCTGCTGTAGATGTAGTGCATGGGCTGGGGCTACTCCCATTCGATCTGGTGCAGCAGCGGTGTGAAGAGGCACCAGGCCTGCCGGAGCTCATCACTGCACATAAAGTGCGTCTGGCTCCCACAGAAGATGTCCAGGATGAGGCGCTCATATGCATCTGGGAGCTTCACGTTCTTGTATCTGCTGCCACAGGTCAGGTTCAGCACCGACTCCTCACGGTTGAAGAACGTGCAGGGCTTCTTGGTCACCATCATGGTGTACACGGCCTCGTGGGGCTGCACGCGGACCACCAGCTCGCTGCGCTTGCGCTGCTGCTGGAAGATGTCACCGGCCACGTCTCGGAACTGCAGAGGCACCTCAGCTTTGTGCTCATTCAGGGCTTTGCCGTAGCGCAAGATGAAGGGCACCCCGTCCCGCCTCTCCTTCCCCACGCAGAGGACGACAGCTGCAAAGGTGGCGGTGGTGGAGCCGCGGGGCACCATGGGGTCGTCCAGGTACGCTTTGGTGGCCTCACCTTCTCCGTTGGGGTTCCCCACGTACTGGCCCAGGACCACATTGCTCGCCTGCACCTCTGAGATACATTTCAACACCATGACCTTCTCATCACGGGCGTCATCTGAGTCGGTGGAGACGGGCTTCTCCATGGCCACCAGACACACTGTCTGCGGGATGTGATTTTTGCATCACGTCCTGGATGATCCCAAAGTCATTGAAGTAGCCCCAGCAGCTCTCAGTGCCAAAGGACTCCTTGAAGGTGAGAATGACACAGAAAATGCTGTCACGGTTCCAGATGGGGCCGAAGATCCTGTTGGCAAACCTCAGAACCATGAGGTTCTGGACCATCTCCTTGCCCATGTCGTGGTCGATGCGGCAGATTTGGTCCTCGTGAAACAGGGAGGAAATGTGGTTGGAACTCTGCAGCTCCCTCCCAAAGGGTTTCTCCATAATGATACAGTTCCAGACTATCTGGCTCAGGCAGGTCTTGTGGATGTTCTTGGTGACAGCCTCATAGACTGTGGGGGGCAAGGCCAGGCAGAAGAGGCGGTCGGCCTGCGTACCCTGGTGGAGGGTGTACGTGTGGCTGTTGAGGCGCTCATAGGAGGCCGCGTCATCATAATGGCCAGACACATAGAGGAGTTGCGGGCAAAGAACTCCTCCAGCGTGGGCTTCTCCTCTGGGGTAGCTTTGATGAATAGCTCGCTCCACTGGCGTGTATCGGCCACTGTGAGGTGGGAGAGAGAGCAGCCCATGATGAAGGTATCTTCTGGCAGAAGGCCATCCCAGAACAGCCACCAGATGGTGGCGTAGATCTTCCTCTTGGCCAGGTCGCCGGACGTGCCCAAGATGATGAAGATACGTGTATCAGACTGGTGGAAGGAATCACTTTGGTACAGCTCTTCCCGTAGTATCCCACACACACCTGGGTCTGGTTCAGAGCTACCTGCTCTGCCATGATGCTCTCTGTGCCGGTTGCCGGGCCGCGGGTCACCTGTGGTCCCCAGCGCTGCTGTTCCATGTCCTGGATGCCTCGTGAGTGCCCGTGCATCTCCAGACTGTTCGTGCAGGTCCACATCCCCGACCCACCCCGCCCCTGCAATTTGGCTTTCTCGCCAGCCCTGGGCGGAAGGGCTCCACTTCTGCAGTGTGGTCATGCCCCTCGACCCCATTTGTAGGCGGGCCTTCTGCAGCCCCACCCCCTCACCTCCTCACCCCCCTGGCCATTGGTCACCTGCTCAGGTCAAACCAGCCCCATTAGGCAGCCTCGTTGTGGCTCCTCCCCCAGCAGGGGCAGGGTGGCTCGGCTGGCTGCTCGGGCTTCCGGTCTGGGGCAGCCTCCCTCGCGCGTCTGATCAAAGACTCTTGATAAAATGTAAAGCATTATCGCATCACACAAGTGAGGCTTAAAGAGATGGCTTAAAAACAAGTCAGAATGAGGAAATAAAATTCTGTTGCCGTTTCGTTAACCAACCTCACCTCTAAGAATTTTTTTCAGAAATTATGACAGACTTAATTTATCTTTAAAGAGCTAATACCATTACACACGGTCGTGAACGGAGAAAGCTGGTGTCAGGCAAGTCCCGCCTAGACCCTGGTTCTGGTGGTGGTGGCAGTGTGGGTGCTGGACGACCCACACAGGCACCTCCAAAATGAGCCTAGGAAACAGCACTGGCTCTTCCTCAACTACTGACATTGCCCAAATGATGACACAGTTGACTAAAAGCAACAAGGGGGAAATGCTCGGGTATTTACCACTTAAAGTTCCACAGTATGTACAAGGTCCCCCCATGAGCGCAGTGCCAGGTTAGAGCTCACACGATCCAGGAATACCAAGTTGATCAAAGTGTATCCACCAGAAATGAAACTACATGAGGTTTGGTAAGTACGTATGTTGTATAATCTTTCCCTAAGTAGTCTTCCTACTCTAAAACAGTAAAGTCTACTGAAATTAGTTTCATGCTGGTCTTAAGTATCTGGAGACATGATAGGTGAAGAATGTCAAAATGGGAAATAATTATTTGAAAAACAATGTTATGTTAAAGGAAAATGGGAAGGATTGGAATACATAAAGTGAAACCTCTTTTATTTAGGTGGCTATCAGCATTCCCATCATAAAAACGTTTGCACTAATTTTTGTTTATTTGTTTGTTTTTGTGTGTTCTTTTTGGCAGGAAGCATGGGAATCAGGAGATGAGGCCACCAGATTCTTCTCCTCAAGCCCCTTGTTCACTGGCACCAGGGAAATTACTCTGCCTAAAAGATTGCCTCCTAATTTAATTCCTTTGTCCCAGAATATTCAAAAGCTCACGGGATATAGCCTGAACTGCTGAGGCTTGCATTCAAGGCCCATTACCCCTTGGCCTCAACATATTTTCCTATTAAAAACTTCTATTCCAAGCAGTTAACTTATAAGACTTTGTATTTTATTACCTGAAGTACTTACTCTCTTCTAGCTTCCTTATTTGTTCTATTCATGTTTGAAATCCCAGCTTCTTCTAGAAAGCCTTCCTTGACCATGACAGCCTTCAATGACCTCTCTAATTTATGGAATTCTATAGTCTGATTTGCATTTATTGTGCACTACTACTTTTATCATTTTCTCTTGGTATATATTTTTCTCAGCTTGACAAAAGCTCCCTGAGAATGAGGGGCCCAATACTTCTTACTAGCCTTGAATCCTTCTTTGCTCCCTCTAGGGCCTAGTGTACATAAAAAGCTAAAAAAAATTCTGTTGCTTTGTAAATCTATATCTAATTTTATGCTTTAAAACAATTTATATGTGTTGTGTTATTAAACTTTAAATCTATGAAAATTTTTTCTGTGTAGTTATACCATTTGAATCTTTTAAATTGGAATAATTTATTATAGGTAATTACAATGATACTCGGCATAATATTATACAAGTATTACTTCTAAAATAGATCCTGGGGACTTCCCTGGTGGCGCAGTGCTTGGGAGTCCGCCTGCCGATGCAGGGGACACGGGTTTGATCCCTGGTCTGGGAAGATCCCACATGCTGCGGAGCAACTGGGCCCGTGTGCCACAACTACTGAGCCTGTACTCTACAGCCCACAAGCCACAACTACCGAGCCTGCATGCCACAACTACTGAGGCCACGTGCCACAACTACTGAGCCCATGCGCCTCAACTATTGAGGCGCACGTGCTCTAGGGCCCGCATGCTGCAACTACTGAAGCCCGTGTGCCTACAGCCCATGCTCTGCAACAAGAGAAGCCACTGCAATGAGAAGCCCACGCACTGCAATGAAGAGTAGACCCTACTCGGGGCAACTAGAGAAAGCCCGTGCGCAGCAACGGAGACCCGATGCAGCCAAAAATAAAAATTAAAATAAAATAGATCCTGTGAATTCACAGAAAAGCAAACATGGTGTGGTTTAAATAGCTTATTTATTTGATTTGTTTCCAACCCTGGCACAAAGCTTTCTAATTTTTATGTATTCTGTCTTATCTGATTGTCACAATAACTCGTGAGAGGGAGAGCATCATTATTTCACTTCAAAAATGAGAAAACTGAGATTCGTGGAGACTAAGTGACCCACTCAAGGTCACAGAAATAGTACGTATTCTAGAGATGCCACCCATTTTTTACCAATCATTTCTTCCTGGTACTCACATTCTTGGAGAAGCTCTCCTTTTACAGACCCAGAAGAACCAGAAGCAACAACTCCAGGTACCACCATGACAGATGCTCCTTATCCTTCAGCAGGAACTGAATGGATAAGCAGCATCTGCCTGATCTAAGCTGAGCCAATCAGATTTTCTCCTGGAAACTGGAAATTAGTACACTGAAAGACCAAGTTAGTTTTTGTTGAATGCTTAAATAAGGGATGTTAAGGCCAGGGCTTGGGAGAGCATGCTCACAGTGGAGGAGAAGCAGCAGAAGTGGAGGGGAAAGCGGGGACAATTTGCTTCTACTGAGATGGAGGGTAACCGTGCACAAAACTGTTTCCAATCCAGCCACAGTTCTTGCGCTTGGATTCTGCAAAATACCCTCGTGTATCTCCCATAAATCCTCCTTTCTGCTGAAGCTAGTTTGAATGGGCTTCTGTTCCCTAAAACTGAATGATTCCTAAGAGTGGCAGCAACTAAATTTGAATCCACATTTCCTGAGTCCAAAACTGGTGCTTATTTCACTGTATCACCAATGAAACACAATAGTATTTATTAGAGAGATTAAGGAATTAGCCAATTTTAGTTTGAGCCCACATTCTGTAGAGTCATAAAAATTCCTCAAGTATTCCTTCTGAGGGTAACAAAATTAATCGTGACTATTTAACTTTAGTGTAGAAAAAAGCCAGATGCTCACAGCTCATATGCACACATTATTGACAAAAAGATAAAGTGAGTAGCCAATTTACCCTCAAGTAATTTAGTCCCATCGTAAACCAGATATTTCTAGGATTTACTCAGATATCCTGTTCATTTGTTTACATATTCAGAATATCTATACTTGGATTATAGTACTCACAATCTCCTCAATCATGTAATGTTCTACTATACCCCTCATTATTAATTGCATTTTGTCATTAAGAATAAAAGTTGGGGGACTTCCCTGGTGGCGCAGTGGTTAGGAATCCACCTGCCAACTCAGGGGACACGGGTTCGAGCCCTGGTCTGGGAAGATCCCACATGCCGTGGAGCAACTAAGCCTGTGTGCCACAACTACTGAGCCTGCGCTCTAGAGCCCGAGAACCACAACTACTGCCCATGCGCCTAGAGCCCGTGCTCCGCAACAAGAGAAGCCACTGCAATGAGAAGCCCGCGCACCGCAATGAAGAGTAGCCCCTGCTTACGGCAGCTAGAGAAAGCCCGTGCTAGTTTGAATGACTAGATGATATATGCACAGCTACTCTGGAAAGAAACTGGTAATAATGGTAACAGCATGGTAATACTCCTCTTTTATAAGTAGACAACACCTTGTAAAATTATTAACATTTACTGTCCCAAGCCTTTCTCTTTGGAAGAAAAGAATCACTCTATAACTGACAGTATGGTGATACCTGGCACCTATGAAGGTCCTGGGGAGTTGTCAGCGATAACAGGGGACAGCCTGTAGACATGTCTGGACTCACGCCAGCTGCTAAGCAGTCTGGTACCGAGACACTTGACAGCTCTGAGGACTCGAAGTCTCTACACTGCCAATGTCTTTGCTTCAAGAGAGAAATGTGGGAAACAGGAAGTACTGTCAGGGAATGTGCCCCACGGGAAGCATGAACTCAGATATCTTTGCTACCTAATCTTTAAAAAAACAAGTTTTTAAGTGTCCAGAGTGAAAGAAACCGAAGCTTAGACTATTACTTGGGTGTTTCTCTTTAAGGAAAAGCATCTACATCAACTATCGCGGTAGCAACTAGGGATTATAATGAAGTACTTGCCAAGAACTTGGAAACAGAAATAAGCCCGTGCACTGAGAGTTAAAGTAAACATATCATGAATAAGAACGACAACACATATAAAGTTATCTTAGTATGAGGATCGGTGGCATGGAGCTGGGTGATCAGGCATCCATATCTCTGCTCCTGAGGACAGCAAGCAGACTTCTGATTTTAACCTAGCTTCCAGGCAGAGCCTGTCCTTATCAGTGAAAGCATATCAAGTCCTCTGGTTAAGGAAATCATAAATTGGTTTAACTGGCTTCCTGTGACCATGCCCTTACCTGGTCATAGATGACTAGACAAGAGTGGACAGATGACCCAAGTCCAGCCTATTATTTTTCCATCTCTCTTAGGTACCTGAGGTAAGTCTCTTGGTTAGTAGGAGTACCTTAGAGTCTGATTACATTTTGGTTTACTAATGATTTGGCTTCTGATCTCATAAAGCTGAAGACTTTAGCACAAGGTCTATGAAGACCTTATGGCTACACATGCCATAAGAAACTGGAAGGTCACACATATTAGGACGGCTACTGTCAAAAAGAACAGAAAGTGGGCTTCCCTGGTGGCACAGTGGTTGAAAGTCCGCCTTCCGATGCAGGGCACACGGGTTTGTGCCCCGGTCCGGGACGATCCCACGTGCTGCAGAGCGGCTGGGCCCGTGAGCCATGGCCGCTGAGCCTGCGCTCCACAACGGGAGAGGCCACAACAGTGAGAGGCCCGTGTACCACTAAAAAAAAAAAAAAAAAAAGAAAGAAAGAAAGAAAAGGAAAGAAAAAGAACAGAAAGTAAAAGATGTTGGTAAGGATGTGGAGAAATTGGAACAGTTGTGCATTACTTGTGGGAATGTAAAATGGTGGCAGCCACTGTGGAAAACAGTATGCTGGTTTCTCAAAAAGTTAAACATAAAATTACTGTATGATCAAGCAATTCCATTTTTGGGTACATACCCAAAAGAACTAAAAGCAGGAACTCAAACACGTATTTGTACACTCACGTTCACAGCAGCACTATTCACAACAGCCAAAAGGTGGAAACAACCCAAATGCCCATCAATGAATGAGTGTATATACATATACCACAATACTATTCAGCCTTAAGAAGTAAGGAAGTTCTGATACATGCTGTAACACGGATGGACCACAAAAATACTATGCTAAGTGAAACGAACTAGACACAAAAAGCATGATGCCACTTATATGAGGTACCTAGAATAGTCACATTCATAGTGACAGGAAGTAGAACAGTGGTTACCAGGGGCTTGAGGAGCTATTGTTTAATGGGTACAGAGTTTCAGTGTACAATGACAATAAGTTCTGGAGCTGGATGGTGGTAACGGTTGTACTACTGCAAATGTACTTAATGCCACTGACTATACACGTAAAAATGGTTAAAATGGTAAATTTTATGATATATATTTTTTTACCCCATTTTTTAAAAAAGCCATAGAAAAATGTTAGTGGTAAAATCTAGGTTGTGGGTACATGGATGCATTCGCTATACAATCTTTTGACTTTGCTGTACGTTTAAAATTTTTAATAATAAAATCTTAGGGGAAAACCCTAGGAAAGTCAGCTTGTCTTTTCTCGGCAATGCCTTTCTACCTTACTAGACACCTTTTGAAAGCAATCAAGCAGTTAAGTTTTATTAAAAGTATCTATAGTTTGGCTAAAACATCACTTTAGGGTACCCAGGGGTCTCTTTCAGGCAAAGTCTGAAAATTAAAAGCCAAAGTAACCCTTAAGTGAGAAGTCATAGGAAATCAACTTTTTAGTTGAGTATCCTGAACAAATATAGACTATTCAAGGTTATGCTAAATTATATTTAGGGTGATACGCACCGATACACTACTGCCAACTTGTTTGTGCCTAGTCACACCTGGCGTTTTTTTTTCTGATGACAAGGCAAAGGCTGAGAACTTGAATCTAGTTAGAAAGAGACATGAGCTGTGTCAGGAAACCTTAGTTCTAGTTCCATTTCTGCTGTTAATTGGCTATATATATGGTCTTAGATTTTATCTGCCTGCGCCTGAGTTTCCACATATATAAAAGGAAGAAGCTAAGCAATGTGACTTCTCAAGTTTCTTCTATATTCTAAATTTTAAATTGATTAGTAAAAAGTACCTCAGCAATCATCTTTCTAAATCTTCAAAACTGTAACCAATGTAATTCAGTAACAGTTTGGTTATAAGGAGATATATATACACACATATATATATGTTAGATAAACACACACATACACATAAACACACACACATTCTCTTACCCACACTCAAAGAGATTAAAATATGGCAAATCCTTCATTTAACAAATATTAATTGAGCACCAATTATGTGCACTCTTTTAACACTAACTTGCAATTCAACAGTTTCATATGTCAGATAGATTCCCTTCTCTCATGAAGTTCATAAGTAGCATCAGAAAAACAAACAAGCAAATAAGTGCTATTATGCCAAGAATTAAAATAAGGGAATTTGAGAGCCTTCACGCCACAACTAAGGAGACTGTGAGCCACAACTAAGGAGCCTGACTGCCGCAACTAAGGAGTCCAGCTGCTGCAACTAATACCCAGTGCAACCAAATAAATAAATAAATATTTTTTTTTAAATAGGGGAATTTGAAAGAGAGTGACTGGGTTGCTGCTGTAGACCAGGTGGTCAGGGATGGCTAGTGGGAGGAAGTGACATTTGAACCAAGATGCAAATGACAAGAAGGAGCCTTAGCTGTGGAGATTCTATGGGGGTAGGACTCAGGGAAAAGCTATCAGGTGAAGGGAACGGGTAAAGAAGGCCCCAGGGCAGGAAACAAGTTTGGCATTCTGGAGGAAATAAAGAAGACAGAGTGATAAGAAATGATGCTGCAGTCAGACAGGCATCAGATCAAGTAGGGCCCTGCCAGTCAGGGTAAGTGATTTGCACTTTATTCTAGGATCACCATACTAGCAGTGAGGAGGATGAATTACAGTAGGGCAAGCACTGAAATATGCGGACCATGATGTAATCCAGGAGAGAAATTTTAGGGGCTTAGACTAGAGAGGTCACAGCTCACTGATCTAACATTCAAGAGAAGAGGTGAGCAGCATTTGTACCAAGAATTATACCCCTGGATAATAAGCTATCTTCTCCTGGGACATCCCTGGTGGTCCAGTGGCTAAGACTCAGTGCTCCCAATGCAGGAGGGGGCCCGGTTTCAATCCTTGGTCAGGGAACTAGATCCCATATGCCAGAACTAAGACTTTGCATGCCACAACTAAAGATCCCACATGACACAACGAAGATCACTGGTGCCTCAACTAAAACCTGACACAGTCAAATAAATTTAAAAAACAACAACAGGGACTTCTCTGGTGGCGCAGTGGTTAAGAATCCGCCTGCCAACACAGGGAACATGGGTTTGAGCCCTGGTCCAGGAAGATCCCACATGCCGCGGAGCAACTAAGCCCGTGCGCTGCAACTGCTGAGCCTGCGCTCTAGACCCTGCGAGCCACAACTACTGAGCCCGCATGCCACAACTACTGAAGTCTGCGTGCCTAGAGCCCGTGCTCCACAACAAGAGAAGCCACCGCAATGAGAAGCCTGCACACCGCAACGAAGAGGAGCCCCTGATCACCGCAACTAGAGAAAAGCCTGTGCACAGCAACGAAGACCCAACGCAGCCAAAAACAAATAAATAAAATAAATAAATTTTTTAAAAAACAAAAAACCCCCCAGAAAACAGTATTTTTTTTAAAAAAGCTATCTACTCCATAGCTATAATAATAACAGCCCTTAGACATTTACTTTGTACAAGGCCTGGTTTAAAAAAAAATACGTGGGCTTCCCTGGTGGTGCAGTGGTTGAGAATCTGCCTGCCGATGCAGGGGACGTGGGTTCGAGCCCTGGTTTGGGAAGATCCCACATGCCGCGGAGCAACTAGGCCCATGAGCCACAACGACTGAGCCTGCGTGTCTGGAGCCTGTGCTCCGCAACAAGAGAGGCCGCGACAGTGAGAGGCCCGCGCACCGAGATGAAGAGTGGCCCCCACTCGCTGCAACTAGAGAAAGCCCTCGCACAGAAACGAAGACCCAGCACACCCAAAAGTAAATAAATAAATAAATAAAGTTATTAAAAAAAAAAAACGCACACACACATTTTTTGGAAATAATTTGATTTACAAAAATGTTGTAAAAGTAGTACAGAGTTCCTGTATATGCAGCTTCCCTTAATGTTAACATCTTACATAACCAAACTAAGACATTCACCTTGGTACAACACTATTAATTGAACTACAGATTGATTTCACTCGTTTTTCCACTTATGTCCTTTTTCTGTTCTAGGATCTAATCCAGCAGCCCTATTGCACTTGGTTGTCACCTCCTTAGTCTTCTCCAATCCATGATATTTCCTCAGCCTTTTCATGTCTTTATGACTTTGATACTTTTGAAAAGTACTAGTCAACTACTTTGTAGAACAACCCCCAATTTGGATTTTTCTCATGTTTTCTCATAGTTATATTGAGTTTATGCATTTATGGCAGGAACACTGCAGAAGTGATGTTCTTTTCTTGGTGTATCATATCGGGGGTACATTACTAGTTTTGTCTTATTACTAGTGATGTTAACCTTGATCACTTGCTTAAAGAGATGTCTGCTGGGTTTCTCCACTGTAAACTTACTATTTTTTCCTCTGTAATTAATAAATTCTTGGGGGAGGATACTTTGAGACTATGCAAATATGCTGGTTTCACCTTAGACCCTATCTATTTATTTAATTAGAATAGGCTCTTGGATATTTATTTTATGGGTTATGCTCTATTACTACTGTTATCTATTTTGTTGCTCAAATTGTTTCAGCTTTGGCCATTTGGAGCTCTTTCAGGCTGGCTCCTATGTCTTTTATTATTATTATTTTTTTTCCTATTTTTTGGCCATGCCATGTGGCATACGGGACCTTAGTTTCCCGACCAGGCATTGAACCCACTCCCCCTGCAACGGAAGCTCAGTGTTTTAACCACTAGACCGCCAGGGATGTCCCTCCTATGTCTTCATTACCTGATCCTATACTTTCTGAGCACTTCCTTACTTTCTGGCCTTACCAAAGATGCACTAAGTTCATCCTACGTTTTCCCTTCCTTAGTCCTGGAATCAATCACTTCTCTAGAGAGCCATGGTTCCTTTCACTGGAGAATGGTATTTGGAAACCAATATGTGGGCACTAGTTGTTTTCATTGTTACTGGGCTATTACTACTTCTAGGCCCTCTCAGTGGAAAGAGCTTGGAATCATACCAGTTGACTGCCAACGGTAGGAAACTGGGAGAGATGCTGATGCGAAAGGAGTGATGGAACTGTTCTGTATCATGATTGTGTGTTTATGAAAACATATAGAACTACAACACCAAGAGAGGATGAATTTTCCCGTATATAAATTTAACCAAAATCCAAAACAAAAACCACTAGGATGTGGAGGGAACCCCAAACAGAATATAAGCTAACAAATAACCCTAATACTGTTACAAATGACTAATACAACCACACTGGAGGGACTGGAGAAAAAAAGAACTAAACTAAGTTTCGGCAAACAGTATTTTGACTGGATACTGAAAGGCTAATGACAAAGAAAACTGGAGCTGTGCACAGCACTGAGCTCAGCTAGTAACCTTGCTCCTTACAGGGGCTGGGGTAGCAATTCTGAAAATACAGGTTGCACAAATAAGTGAATATATTGCAGATAACGAGAGCCAGGTGTCTCACAGTTGGAGAAAAAAATTACGAATGAGGGAGAAGGCTAGAATGGTCCCTGTGGTACTGAGCTGGAATCAGAGATATCATTATGAATTTATGGTCTTAAAAAAAATTAACTGTGTGTAAAAATACACAGACACACATATAAATAAATATAGAAACCAGAAATAAATATAGATGTATGTGTATGCATGAGTTCATAAACACAGATTTATTTCCAGGCCTATTTTGAGTGCTTTACACTTATTAACTCACTGAATATTTACACCAAAATTTTAAGAGAAACACTATTATTTTACAGGTGAGATAACTGGGAATATAAGGAACTATCCTTGGCTACGGAGCCTAGTGGGTGGCAGAGCTAAAATAGCAACCTTTATAGGCTGGTTCCATAGCCTGAGGTCTTAACCAGCACACTAGACTGCCTCTTATAAAGTGAAGGGAGATTATTGAAGCCGGACACCCCTCCCCACAAAAAACCAACAACATGAAGCAGATAAAAGTAAAGAAGCAGGGAACTGGAAGGAGCAGGGCAACTTATGTGATGTCACCATCTCCTAATTAGGTTTCAGAAGTTTGGCCCTGAGGTCACCACTGCAAAGCTTTTGACAATCATCCCCTTAAAGTGACGGCTACTGTGAAATCACTGCAGAACAGATGTGGTTTTATGTTTCCATTAAGAGAGCTGGAGTGCATTTTCCCCTCAAAGGTACAACTATTCATCTCATGCTGACCATCAAAAGGAATTATAAGCCACATGAGGACAACTACATTTCATCTATCAAGGAATAAGGGCCTTTAAGATACAAACATAGGAACTGATTCAGATAACAAAATCCAACATTTACCGAGCTCTCAGGATAACCTGAGTACTTCTTGAAACTTTTTAGTATAATGGACTAACGAGTTTAATTCTTATGAGCTAGATACCTGTTTTTATCTCTATTTGAGAGAAGGAAAAACTGAGGCAAAGAGAAGTTACAAAAAGTGCCTAGGATCACACAGCTAGTGTGAAGCCAGGATGTGTCACCACTGTACTATGATGCCACTAATAAAAGTTATGCTTTTCACTTGTAAGCCTCTGACAAGTCAAATAAACATCAATAGTTAATATTAAAGCACACCACAAAAGAAAAATTTCCAGCGTTATTAATGTTATAACATTCACTTTAGACCCATATATTTTAAAAGCTGACTAAAATGTACCCAAAATGTTTAAAAGAAAAAATCCTCTGCCTTCCTCATTCAATAAATCTATTTTAGGTATGTTGATGCCTTCTAATGATTTCTAAAGCCACTAACTGCATGTGATAATTCTCAGATTTGCATTTGCTTCAAAGAAAATCTACCTGTCAGCGATTTTTCTGCTAAGTAACCTGTCATTATTTGCAGATTTTTTGGTTTATATTTGGGGGCAGAAGGATTTTAAGGAGATTAAAAAAAAAAAAAAAGAACGAAAGAAATTGTAAAATAATTTAGGGCTATTTTGAAATTCTTCTCAGTTGCATTTTGCCTTTGGATTTAATGTCAGGAAAACACAAAATAAATAAATAAGATGATAAAAAATGTTTTCTTCAGAATACATAAGCAAAAAATACCATAGCCACAGTTATTTGAACAATTTAAATGAAAGCCATAAATATTTCAAAGTTATCACCATACGCTAGCACATATATCAAATACCTCATGTCTTGGATAAGAGAGACCCTTAGTGTTGGCAACATAACTCCTGAGTCAGATTTTCTTCGTTCTGGTCCAAGGGCAACTATGTAGAAAAATATCAGCAAAGTATTAGAAAAATAACAGTAAAGACTTAAAAAAACTACATGGTTCACATTCCATCAATAAATACTTTGAAATTATTTTGATGTGAACAAATTTTAAAGACAACAGAAAAGCTCAAATTTGTTTACCTGAATGTTCCTACTTTATTAATACAGTAAACTAGTTATTTTCTTTCCAGTTAATATGGGGCTGTATTTGAAAATTTTAAATGAATCATAAAAACCCACTTAGCAAATAAGACAATGTGTGCACATTTTGGCCAGAAGGGCCAGTCACTTTCTAAAGTTATCATTCTAACAGCTCCAAATAATTACAGGAAAGTAACGTCTGTAAGTTAACCTACTAAGTATGTGAACTATCTCTGGGCTTGTGATACAATCATACAATTCCCCTTTTGAAAGAGTGTTTAAAAAGAAAAACCTAAGAGTTTGTATTCTTTAGTCTGATACAAGTTTCTACTTCAAAGTTCAAAATTCAAACTACAGTATGTTTATCATGCAAAGTGAGTAATCTCAATGGACAGTTAGAAGTATAATGTCTATGAGCCATTCTCCTATGAAGTCTGAAGAGCGAACATTTACAAAAGGAAAGATTATTCTCTTATATAGCAATGGCTAAACAATCAATTATCGGTTAATATGTTGTGGTTGGAGTGCTCAATCTCACTTTAAATGAGATGCTGTGGAGTTTTGTCCCCTTTCTTTATTTCCATTTTCCCACCTGTAAATGAAAAGTAACTTGCAACATCACACTTGGCAAATACATTGATAAAATCAGAATTTAGGTTGTGGGTTTTCATTGTATATTAAACTTGCATTTTCTCAGTTTTTAGATCCATTCGACTTCAGGGGGCTAGAATACAATATCAGAACACATAAATATACATGAAGCTGGCACTGAAGATAGATAGGGAACATTTTGGTGGATTAGGATCTGCAAGTTTTTGGCACTTGGTGAAAGAAGCTGGGCTGATACTTGGCAGGTATAAATGAGCACTGATGGGGTTGTCAAGACAAAGAGAATGCGGCCAGACCAACCCAAGGGCAGTCCTTTTGAGGGCCTTCCCTACCAAGCAGGTAACAAACAGGGCATATGTCTTGGCAGTTTGGGGAGGGAGTTTTCAATGGGTCACTGAAAACACTGGTTCATCTTGATACCCAAGAGGTAACAGACACCGAAGACACTGTTCCAGAGACTTGCAGGGAATGTGCTGGTTGACTTCCTGTCTGAGACTATCATCACTTAAGTGTGTTAATTAATGAAAGCACATCCCTCTTTTAGGGGGAGAAAGTGAAATACCTCAGAGAATGCCTCTACACTCCAGATGATTAGACAGCATGAAAGATGGCCACACACGTATTAAGAAATGGGTTGAGGGACTTCCCTGGTGGGGCAGTGGATAAGAATCCACCTGCCAATGCAGGGGACACGGGTTTGATCCCTGGTCCGGGAAGATCTCACATGCTGCAGAGCAACTAAGCCCGTGCACCACAACTACTGAGCCTGCGCTCTAGGGCCCGTGAGCCACAATTACTGAGCCCACGCACCCACAACGACTGAAGCCCGCACACCTAGAGTCTCTGCTCCGCAACAAGAGAAGCCACAGCAATGAGAAGCCCACACACAGCAATGAAGAGATGAAGAGTAGAGAAAGCCTGCGCATAGCAACGATGACCCAACAGACCAAAAATAGATAAATAAATGAATGAATTTTTTAAAAATGAAATGGGTTGAGAAGAGAAAAAGAATGGATCATGAGGCAGGAGAAAGGAGCTGAGACCATAATCTGGCAACTTGGCCAGAGGAAGACATGACAATACAAGGAATCATGCCTCAGGGAGCAGAGAACAGTTGAGATACTTAATAAAAGAGGAGTCTGACATTTAAAGAAGCAGTAGAAACCACAATAAGAGCATTCACAGGCCTAACCATGTTCTGGGAATCCTGTTTTGGAATCCTGTATTCTAGCCACCCTTCACTGATCAATATTCCTTAAACATGCGATATACTTTTTCATGTCTCCATGCAATTCGTTAAAGTCTCTGGTTCATCCTTTAGTGATTCTGTATCTTTCTCCTTGTTTACAGCCTATTCATCACTTCAGATTGAGAGCAGTATAGCTTAATGGTTAAGAACATGGCTTTCTCAAGACCTACAGAGAACTTAATAGCTCGCTGACCTTGGGTTGGTCGTCTAACTCCTCTATGGTCTGTTTCCTCATCTGCAAATTGGGGACAGTCACAATACCTACCACATTCAAATAGATGTAAGGCACTTATAACAGTGCCTGACATAAAGTAAGTTCTCAAAAAACAAAACAAAAAAAGAAATTTAGCTTTAATTTTGCCTCTGTGTGAAATCTTTCCTGAATATTCTCTTTCCCCTAGGAACACTGTTGGATAAGTCATTCCCTCTCTCTCATGGGACTTGTAAAACTGAACCACTATCACAAACTTACCACAATTTAACACTTCTGTTACTCCTATTAAATTATATGCCTCTTGAGGCTTGGTCATATCCTATTCTAAGAATATCCAGAGGGCCCCTCAAAATGCTTCAGCAAATATTCACTGAGGAAGATGAGATTATTTAGGGCCAGATGGCAGAACCTTAAATGACAAGTTAGAAATTTACAGAAATCCTAGGGACGGGAAAGAAATTTTGAAAAGAAATGATATGCTTCTCAGTGCTTTTTAGTTAGTTAACGAGAGTGATAGTGTGATGGTATAAGGGCTATAAGGGAGATGAGCTAGAAGTTGTTCCAAAGGCCAGCCTGTGGATGAACTAAGACAGTGGCAGCCAATGAGAACGAAGAGGAGAAATATGCAGTGGACTTAAATGACTGGATTAAGGGTAAGCAAGACTCAAGAGTCACAAACAATATTAAGTATGAATATAAACTGTATTAATATATACTATGCCATAGTTAAAACTTTCCTTAAAATGTTTTAACCTTAATTTTGCAAATGAAGAAACTGAGGCTCAAAGAGGTTAAGAAACCTGCCCAATCATATCCATTAATTAAAAGGGGCAGAGTGTTCTGATGTCATGTCCAGTGGGCTGTTACATTAAGGATGACTTTCTGCCTTATAGTTTGACTGAGAAGAGGGTGCTGATGTCATTAAGTGAAATCGAGAGAAGAAGGGAGAAAGCCTGACTGGGACAGGAGGGAGAGGTGCTAAGATAATGAGTTTGTTTCAGGATGTGTTGAGTTTGAGGTCCCAGTGGGCTATGGACATCTAGGAACTAGGGATGGAGATAGAGGTTTATGAAAAATCTGCTAATGGGATAGTTGGATGATAACATCGGATTAACTGTCAACAAAAAAATGCTGAAGTCCTAATGCCCAGTACCTCTACCATAAATGCCTGTTGTTTAAGCCACCCAGTTTATGGTCCTGTATAATGGTAGCCCCAGGAAATTAATACAGTACTTTATTAGTAACTTTGGAGGAAAGTTTAGAAGCCTGTGAACAAAAAATGTAGATTAGGAATAAAGGAGTAAGGCCGTACTTTTTATCTAGAGATCTAAAATCTAAGAAGTTTCCATGAAGTCTACTCTAGCCAGAAGAGAAATTTATGAACTATTAAAAAATGTGTATTTCTATTAGTATATATATATATATATATATATATTTTTTTTTTTTTTTTTTTTTCCACACTGCATGGCTTTCAGGATCTCAGTTCTCCAACCAGGGATTGAACCTGGGCCACAGCAGGGAAAGCCCTGAATCCTAAACACTAGGCCACCAGGGAACTCTCTCTATTAGTATTTCTTAATTCACTATACTCAAATGCAATAGGCTACTTTCTTCTTCAATATAAACACTCATGGATTTAATACTTAGCCACAGGAATTCCTTTGTATTCTGCCTGAATCAATGTTACTGCATACACAGCAAGTCTGCAGAGTGCAGATTGCATATATTATTTTTATAGAGCTATCTATAGTCTACAGGCAGGTAACTAAAGAAAACTTTTGACGAAGATAAGATGTTTAAAGAGTGACTCCAAATTCTTGGCTAGATCCAGAATAACTGTTTAAAATGGTATTTCCACACCCTTCTGCATCCTACCCCACCCCCTATGTCTAAGCTGGTCAACATTCTTTTTTTTTTTTTTTTTTTTTTGCGGTACGCGGGCCTCTCACTGTTGTGGCCTCTCCCATTGCGGAGCACAGGCTGCGGACGCGCAGGCTCAGCGGCCATGGCTCACAGGCCCAGCCGCTCCGCGGCATGTGGGATCTTCCCAGACCAGGGCACGAACCCATGTCTCCTGCATCGGCAGGCGGATTCTCAACCACTGCGCCACCAGGGAAGCCCAACATTCTTAAAGGTATAAACTTTGGGGTGATATGTCAAGAACAGTCCTCTTTCTAGAATCAATTGCATTCTGAGATCTTTTCTCTAAAATATGACTATTTTTTTTTTTTTTTTTTGTGGTACACGGGCCTCTCACTGCTGTGGCCTCTCCCGTTGCGGAGCACAGGCTCCGGACGCGCAGGCTCAGCAGCCATGGCTCACGGGCCCAGCCGCTCCGCGACACGTGGGATCTTCCCAGACCAGGGCACGAACCCATGTCCCCTGTATTGGCAGGCGGACTCTCAACCACTGCACCACCAGGGAAGCCCCTAAAATAGGACTTTTAACTACTAGGTACAGTGACTTGGTCAAAATTTGACTAGGTCAAAATTAAGACAGTTTTAAAAGACATGGAGAAAACTTAAATGCATATTACTAAGTGAAAGAAGCCAATCTGAAAAGGCCTCATACTATGACTTCAACTATATGACATTCTGGATAAGGCAAGACCATGGAGACAGTTAAAAAGATCAGTGGTTGACAGGGGTTAGAGGAGAGGGAGGGATAAATAGGAGGAACACACCATTATTAGGACAGTAAAGGTACTCTATATGATACCACAATGGTAGATCCATGTCATTAACATGTATTTGTCTAAACCCACAGTCTGCACGACACACCAAGAGTGAATCCTAATGTAAATAAACTATGGGCTTAGGGTGACTATATGTCAATGTAGGTTCATCAACTGTAAGCCATGTACTACTCTGGTGGAGGATGATGATAATGAGGGAGGCTATGCATGTGTAGGGGCAGAGGCTATAGGAGAACTCTCTGAAACATCTCTTGAATATTGCCATGAATCTAAAACTGCTATAAAAATAAAATCTTTTAAAAAAATTTCAAGATGGTCTACCCCGCTATGGTCCTCTTACTAAGACAGATCTTTTCCATTCTTCTGCAACCCTTAAAATGTCTGATTCCTGTTTAGTGCTGCTTCTGAAAGAATAGTAATGATCTATCACCTAATCTCATCCTGGCTCGATGCTCATAAGAGCTGTCTTCAAACCCACTGTCAATCTCTAAGGACTTGGAGGATCTTTCCTTAATATGAAGATGCAGACTGTTTACTGCCATTAATTAGGAAGCTAAGTCGTTGGCAAACAAAAAGTATGTTTTGGGGAAAAACCCAAACACCCAGATTTAAAATCATTAAAGTCAGTAACTGCTAATTTCTAAATAATTAGAACACACTGTTTCTCAACAATGAATGATTTTACTCTTAAACTGATTTTTTAAAATACATTTCACAACTGTCATCTTTTAAAGTCCTAACTTCGTGGGCTGAATTATCAGAAGTGTTAGAGCAATATTTATCAAATCCACCCCTTCAAACAGACAATAAATTTGATTTCAAAAGCTACACAGCTAACATTAATCCTACTTAGGATCAGTACAATATTTAGCTTATGTTCGTTCTTAGATCTCCAGCCCTTCATTGACACCTGGCAGTGCAGCACAGGGACTGCATGAGGCTTTGACACATTCCATATTTCTGAGCCTTGACTTCAGAGTTTTACTGGTGTCATTACTGACTGACTGAAAGGCCCTGCAAACAGCTGAGTCTCTGGTCTCTAGCTCAACCACCCACAATTTGACCATTCAAAGCCACGAACTTGCTAGCGTTGCCTGGTAGCTGCTCACTTTAACAGCTGGACATTCTAACATGCCTGTTCAGCACATGAGTCAAATGCTTCCACCTCCCTGCTTAACTGAGCTTGGCTTCTTTGCAACATTTCATCCTACAAATGGTTATTTCTTCCTAGGAATTTATTCATTCTAATTAGGGTAAACTACCTTGGTTATGGCCCTACGTCTGAACAGCTAAATCTTCTATGAACGTGGGTAAGCGTTAGAGATAGTTTCAGGGAATATGCCAATGCATTTTTACTTTTTCAATAGAAAAATGGACAACAGAGATAGATGGACACTAGAGAATGCTTTTTAACTCGATCTAAATCTTTATAAATATAGTTACATCCCGGGACATCAGAACCTTGACATTCTGTTTAGAGGGGCTCCAGGGCAATGTAGTATCAAATTCATATTCCTAGCTGTTTTATTGGATACATTGAAAAACTAGGTTTCCAACAATAAACACCACATTTAGGGTAGTATTGCCTTCTAGGGGCAGTAAGGGGAATGAAAATAGAGTGGTTCAATCATATTTGCAATGCTTTATTTCTTACGCTGGTGGTTGGCTTACGAGTTTTTTAAAAAATATAACTTTTTTTTTTTTTTTTACATTTTTCAATGTCTAAAGTAATCAATAATTTTCGAAAATGTTCCCAAATAGCTGACTCAGTATAAAACATTTTACCTCTACTGGCTTTCCACTGTTACTTCTACTTTTTGTGAAATAGATGGTTATTTTACCATGATTAGCTAATGACTCATGATACTGTAACATGAGATGTATGGTTATAAATAGAAGAAGAAATCTGATTTCTGAATACTTTTGAAACATGTGTACATGTTTTCTCCCCTGAAAGATTATTAACGATGTGAATAAACTTTCATTTAAGAAAAAAACCAGTATACACCACACCCTAATACTGGTGAGAGTACGGAATACTACTTGTATGATCTATGAGTACAACTCATTAGAAGTTTTCAAATGTTTTCTGACTTGATCAACCCTACAGCCTTGGCATGGCTAATATTATTTTCCCTATCTTGTGGATGAGGAAGCTGAAGGTCAGAAAGGTCAAGGGACTTCTTCCAGGTCTCACAGCTGGTACGTAATATTGCTCCTTCTACTTTACCCCACTTTTGGCAAGACGGGAGGAGCGTCAGCTTGAGAGAGGTGGAGACAAAGCCATAGGCACTGAGGTTTCACGTGGTTCACCGCTGCCAGTGCTGTAGAAACAATCAAGCCAATGAATTCTCACCTGGTGATTCTGCAAGGTGCTCTTGTTTCTCTTCTCTGTCCTGAAACTGAATTAAATGTGACCACAAAGCTGACTTCCCCTGAAAGTACAAGGCATACAAAAATTTTCATTTTATAAGAAATGGTTCATCAAAAAATAACTTATCGAAACCATTCACATTGAAATGCCTGTTTTTTGAAGCTGGGAGAGCCAAGCTCATCCGTTCCTAGCTGTGTGACATTCTGAGCACCCCACTCCATGTGTGGTGAGGGTCACCCTTTGCCTCACTGACAAGACTGACAACAGCCTGGGAAAGGGCAGCTAAGCAAAGGGCAGAAGCGCAGGCAAGGAAATTCCCGACTTCAGCTCAGCTGTTACTTAGTTGTATGTCACTAGGGCTGTCTACACTGGCCACACAAGCAAGCATGGAACTAGAGGCTCCAGCAGCACAGAATGTGTTTCCGTATGCAAAATATGTTTGGATGCATGCAGTAGCAACGAGGGAAGAAAACTGGGGCAAGAGGAGAAAGAGAAAAGGGGCCGAAGAGAGGAAGATGAACAGGAAAAAAAAAAAAAAAATAGAAAGGGAAATGAGAGACAAAAGAGAAGAAATCATCTATGTTTCTGCCTTGAGTAACCAGATAACTTAAAATGGCAAAGAACTGTTAATTCTGGCTAATAGATCTTTTTCTTGGACAGTGATGAAAGCAGATACTTAATGGAATCTACACGGGATACAGCCTCTGCAGTGAACGTGTTGGTTTATCTTTTCCTGTTTACCAGAAAAGAGCCCCAAACTGCCTGCTAATCATGGGTTACATTTTCTTTTTTGGAATTAAAATACCTGTGGTGGATTTCTAGTCACCCTGTGACAAAGGGACAGAACCTTTAATTTTTATAATATATTTTTCTTTTTGTTACTTTTCTTAACAGAGCTCCTAACTTGCCCTGTCACCAGGGCCTCTTGAGACTGTTACCTGCTTGACCTGCAAGCCATGGCTCCATATCCTTTCCAGCAGGTCACAGAGGCTGGCGATCAGGGTGTTCTCCTCCAGGCCGGTTATGTTTGCTTCCCCGTGGCCCAGTTCCACTGCTTCGTGTCCCATCTTTTCCACCAACATGCGTTTTGTCTGAAAACATCACATGTGGTCACAAGTGTTAACCCCAGCAGTGAGCCCCAAAGCCATCAAGTCAATTCCTGGATCAGGAGATATGGGTTCCCCCCCTTCATTATACTTCTAACTGCAGACTTTGAATCACCTTGGGAAAAGTGTCAATCTCTGTGGTCAACTACAAGTAATGTTATGTATACTTTTACTATTTTGTCAGAGAAATAGTCACTAAAGAGAGACTCTGATGCTATTTTAAAGTATCCTCATGTAAATGCTTATGTACAACAGTTTTCAGATTACTTACGTGAATAACATTGGGGGATTACACCAGGCCTAGAAAATACACTATAGAATCTGAAACCCCATCCTGCCACAGCTCACACTTCATCTTAGCATATACTAAAGATATTCACGCTTAGCTTTGACTGCACTTAGGCAAAAACCACAATACAAACAGGCAGCTCTAAATTTTTTCAGAACTGTCTAATTTGTGAGTGAAGCAGACCTATTTTTTTCCTTCCTCTTTTCCTCTTTCATCTCTTCTCTGCTATGAGTATGTACCAGAAAATGGAAAGGAAATGGAAATCAGTTTCAAGTAAGTTAAGTTACAGCAGACTTAGTTGCCCTCATAAAATGTAAAGTGAGAGAGACTCTAGCTCCTCTAGGCAAGGACCTTGTCTGTGTGATTCAGCATTGTAAGCTGATGCTAAAATTGTGCCTTTACTGAACACAGAGAAGGTACTCAAGAAATGACTGTCAAATAAATGAATGAAGTTATTGGCTAAAATGATGTTCTGAGTTTTGTCAATTTGTATTGCTACCTCTGATAAACACAGATGTCTGAGAGGAGACTCATGTGTAATAGGCACAAACCTACAACACAGCTAAGGTCTTCTTCTTTATGGATATATGCACACACATATGAGCACAGATAAGGTTCTACACAGGTGCACACAGAGACACGTATAAACACATACAAAAAAATGTGTTGCCTTTCACATAAGATGATGACATCCCTGACACAACTTCTGACTGGCTTAATAGCTGTCATGTTGGAGAGGAAGATAGCAATGGCTGAAAGGTGAGAAAAACCATGTTCAGAGCTCCCATGTCACTGATTCTGTGGGTAACAGAACCCATGGAGGTTCATGCCCTCAGTAAAGAGCACATGACGTTTATGTAAAAGTGTCCTTCTAGGGAAGCTACAGGCTCAAGTGGGGGGGTTGGCTCAGCTCATATTAGCTTCATGCATGGATTGAACATGAATGTACACTGTCCTGCACAGTGAGTAATACATACCTTCATTCTACATTCTTTTAATAAGCCTTCTACAAATTTCCAGTTGGTTTGTGCAATCACTGCAGGAGAGAGGTCTGACAATTTGGGTTGCCTCAGGTTTTTTCCTAAACTTCGTGCCTCTTGCATGTATTTCTAAAAATTAAAGAGTATTTTTAATGCATAAACATCAGATATTCTTCTGACCTACTTAACCTTACAAACAAGTGCAGGAACAACAAGATGCAAAAAAAGGCCAGAAGTGTATATGTGCAACAGCAGTTCAAGGTTTAGCACATTGAAAGGCAGAGGGTATTCATACCCCCTCTACTGTTAGCCCTGTGAAAAGGAGAGTGACAGAAGCCACACCAAGTAAAAACTCATTCAAAATGAGATGGAGTTTCATCTAGTTCAGTCTTTTTTTTTTTTTTTTTGCGGTACACGGGCCTCTCACTGTTGTGGCCTCTCCCGTTGCGGAGCACAGGCTCCGGACGCGCAGGCGCAGCGGCCATGGCTCACGGGCCCAGCCGCTCCGCGGCACGTGGGATCTTCCCGGACTGGGGCACGAACCCGTGTCCCCTGCATCGGCAGGTGGACTCTCAACCACTGTGCCACCAGGGAAGCCCCTAGTTCAGTCTTTTTATTGGGAATACCCAGGGGTGTGATTAGTCAGGATCATGGCTGGGATGGAAAATTTGCATGTCTGAATAACAAATCCAAGGTTCTCCAGGAGCCCAGTGATTCTCAGATCACTGGTTTCCTCCACCCATCTCCCCACAAAACAAGAGCCTTGACATGCTTCCAACCTCCTGGGCAGTGCTGTCCAGCCCAACCCTTTGCTCTAATCAAGTCACAACAGTAAAATCAGGAGCTCTGGAAAATGGTTGCAACAAATTTTATGACCTCAGGCATCTCTGCTTATTCATACAATGGGCATAAAACAAGCCCACCTGCCTCAAAGAAAGCTATGAGATCACTCTGAAAAGTATCATGTGCTCCAAATGCAGGAGGAGGCCTCTTGTTTCCAAGACATTTTGCTACATCCCTCCTTTGCCTTGTTCCACAGTCAAAAGAAAGCAGAGGGCTTCCCTGGTGGCGCAGTGGTTGAGAGTCCGCCTGCGAATGCAGGGGACGCAGGTTTGTGTCCCGGTCCGGGAAGATCCCACGTGCCCCGGAGCGGCTGGGCCCGTGAGCCAAGGCCGAAAGAAAGAAAGCACAAATATCATATTATTTTAGGAGACATCAATGGCTCAGAGAGTACCACAGAAACTCAGACCACTGCTCTTGAGCTTTAATTAGTGAACTTCAGGGAAAAAAAAAAAAACACTACACATAATTAGCGCAGGACAGCTGTTGTCTCTCTTCTTTCTATGCTACCTACAAAGGCTCATCCAGATACCTTATGTTTGTATCAGGACCACAGGGCAGAATCTCCAAAAAGTCTAAGTGTCTTAGGTCCATATTTAGAGAATAATTGCTCTAAATTATATAGTAAAACCAGCAGTTTATTGGAGAGAGAGAGATTGCAAGCCAGCACATCCTCCCACAGATACATATGTGAAGTCTATCTTTTCTATCTTAAGGGGAAATTTGATATTATAAGAAAAAGATGTGTAAAATCCTTTGCATTCTTTAAATAAAAGAGAGTTTGCACATTTAATACATTCCCCCTTGGAAGTAAAATAACCTGCTAAATCTAGTACAATTTGTTAAAAATCTCACCAATTAGGGATTCAACGAATCCATTTACCTTCTACTTCTACGAGCCCTCCTGACGAAAGATAGCATTAACAAAATAATCTCTTTTCCAGTGTAATTATTTTAAGAACAGATTAAAAAATGAAATGAACTCTGAAAGAATTTAGTTGCTATAACAGTTGTGTATACTTCTTTCTGCTTCAAATCCTTTTTAGAGGGTCAAAGAAAGAGGAAAAATTGACAATGAGAGTCAATTATCACCACTAGGGAAATTAAGTGAAACAAGGTCTAGCAAAACATACTGAAGGTTAATGTTCAAATAAATAAAAGTAGGAAATGAAAAGTTTCAGAAAAACAAACCTGAGATATAAGACAGGGATCATATATGAGATTATAATACCTGCATTTCCTATCATTTCAGGTTGTACTAATGTTGTCTGGAATATTACAAATTGGAGATAAATGGTTGGTAAAAACAAATGCTAACTGTTAAATGTTAAAAGGGTTCTGTTTCTCCCCCAGGCTCAATTCCTCCATCTTTAGGACTTGTGCAAATGCAGAGGGACCCACTACAACACTCAATTTTCAAGAAGAGTTAAGTATTAAACTTGGCTTAGGAAGAAATACACTGGCTACAAGGAAAGAAGTGAGGTACATGGTCAGGCAAGAGGCTAGGAAGAAGCCGCAGGCATTTTTCTTTCTCTGAAATATATGCATCATTAGATTTTTAAAAGTCAATAATTGGATTGAAAATTAAGCACTGTTTAAAGTTTATGTTCTGCTTTATAAATGACAGCAAGCTAGAATGGGGCTGTCCTTTGAGTGGCCATATTCACCAATCACCCTGCACATACAGGGCAGTGTTAGCCAACAGTGAATTCCACAGGGCCACGGGCAAACGCTCTTTCTGAGCATCTTTGCTGAAGCCACAAAATGAGCAACATTCCACAGACATGCACAGAATGGATACAGGGGTGGCTCAAGACCCTTCCTCACAGCAAGAAGCGAGGCTGCCCCTGTATACTACAAAAATAGAGCAGGGGCTTCCCTGGTGGCGCAGTGGTTGAGAATCCGCCTGCCGATGCAGGAGACACGGGTTCGTGCCCTGGTCCGGGAAGATCCCACATGCCGCGGAGCAACTAAGCCCGTGAGCCATGGCCGCTAGGCCTGTGCGTCCGGAGCCTGCGCTCCGCAACGGGAGAGGCCACAACAGTGAGAGGCCCGCGTACCGCAAAAAAAAAAAAAAAAAAATAGAGCAGGGTCTTTACAGTAAACAAGTGACGATAAGAATGTGATTTTCTTTGGGGTTGCTGGAAGAAAAGGTGTATTTTAAGATAAAAAACTGAGAAGAAAGAGAAATCTTTCACAAAGAGAAAGACTTCCCTACAGAGGGAAGTCGCCCCAAGTTTCTTCTGAGATTTCTATTATGCTCTTCGTCGTTTGTCTAAGCCAAAAGCAAATCAGTAGGAGCTACCTATGAAAATACATCCTACTACTATTCAGTAAACACTGAAATAACTGCTCTTTAGTACAGGCTTTCCCTGAATTTTCTAATAACCACACTGTCCCTCTAACCAGCATGGAGCTTGTGAAGAGCAGACCACTGTCAAGTTAAATAAATTTATATTAATAGGTCATAATGGGAAAAAACACAACCAGGAGTCCTAGGTAACTCCGGCCCTCAGGTGAGTAGCTGTTCAGTGCAACTCAGTGTGCAGGGCTACTGGCAAAAGCACTGGCCTGTGGGCCTGGCGCTGACTTTGTGTGTCCACTTGACTTTAAGCAAGCCTCCTGGACTTCAGTTAAATCATGTCAAGTGGGACAAAGTTACCTCAAATGTTCCTCTTAGCACTAAGATTCTATACTGATGATCTGACTTTCTGACCATATAAAATACAGACCAGGAATAAGGAGGGGTAAATTAAAACACTGTGGAGATAAAACTCGGCAAAAGGAAAAAAAGCTGTTTGAAAGTGAATCACTTCTGCACTTTTGCAAAATGCTTAAATAAAAGAAAATTTGAATATTTAATGTATTTCCCCTTTGGAAGAAAAACAATTGTGTTAAATCTAGTCCCCTCTTTCCCCCTCAGAAACACCACTGATAGGGAATTCAAATAATCAGTTTTATCTGCCAATGGTATCGAATTACTCTTGTTAGCGCACACCACCATGAAAAGGTACCAATCACAAAAGGAAGTGGAGAGCTAACAGTTCACGTCACAAGGTGATGTGAGGCATTCTAGAGCTATGTGCACTCATACACGTGGATGATTCGAGGAACACCAAAGACAAGATTCAGGAACGTCTGCAAAGCACTTTCAGGCAAAGAACATACCAGGCAGCACTCAGAGAAGGATTTTTTAGGAAGTCGTGCAGGAGGAGGTGGACCCTGATCCCACTCCCAGAATGCCATGGAGTTCTGACAGACCACAAGTTCCCCGGAAGGCTAAGAGGATGGAGAAGTGCCAATGACAGAAAAGCAAAAAAGAAAAGGACAGGGAGAAAGAGACAGCAAAACAAGCATGCATATGATAAAGTCACAGCAGAAGGGAAGGGAGAGAAGAAATACTGCAGCACAAAAGAAAAGCAGTACACAGGCTTCAGTTCTTAAGAAAATGTTTAAAATCATATATATATATATGAACACATCAACAAAGAGCAATATATATATATCTGGAATGCTGTTTTCTGCTTTATTTCTACCCATCTGAGTTTAGAAAATAGTTAACGGATCTTCTGACTGCATTTTCTTTTGATCACAAGAAAAAACAAAAACTTACTTATCATTATTCAAATGTGTAATCACCGTTTTATTTTCAAGTAGTACAGATAAAGCATAAGGATCTCAATTTAAAATAATTTTAAACCACTCCTAAAAATGGTGTCAGCAAGTCAAGGACAAAGCACAGGCAAATATATCTTTACTTACTAAGTTTAAATTATGCTTGAAACTTAGAAAGTCTATGCTTCTTATACCTTTTTTTCCCTGTGGGAGACATACTGACCAAAAATTTATCCTAAGCTTAACCTTTACTTGATGTGGTTCACAGGGAGACTTGCTTTACAGCCTTATTTTCGATGTATTAAAATTACAAAAAATGGAAAAAAAGGTGCTTTCAGCTATGTCAGTATAAAAGGATTACTATTTTAAAACATAAACGAACGATTCTTTTAGAAGAACACAAAAGAACCTACATGATGACACCTGCTGGTCTAAGTAAGCCTAGTTCACAGCTCTTGCATCAAGGCATCCCGGGAAGGCAGCCCACATACCTCCCTCAAGTCGTTGTCCAGCCCGACGTGCTCGGAATGCTGGCGAAGGCGGTCTTTCCGGCGCTGTGCAGTGGCACTCCGACTTACCCAGCGACTGAAAGAACAGAAGGGGTTAAAAGAAACAACCAAACCAACAAAAAAAATGTGATCACTTGTCTTTAAAATAGAAAGAATGTACCGTTGAAAACCAAAGACCAACAATACTTATTTTTCAATCAATTCTTTTTAAACATATATAGCAGCTTTATTGAGATGTAATTTAGATACATAAAATTTACCCATTTAAATTATCCAATTCATTGGTTTTTAGTATATTCATAGAGATATGCAATCATCACCACCATCAATGCTTTGTTGAAACCGAGGTTAAAAAATGCACAATAGCTGTAATGATCCTCTCTTTTCCACCTTACCTGCCCAACAGAACCCCAAACCTGGATAGAGACTACCCTCTCACTTCCTTTTAAAATATCCATGCAGGGGCTTCCCTGGTGGCGCAGTGGTTGAGAGTCCACCTGCCAATGCAGGGGACACGGGTTCGTGCCCCGGTCCGGGAGGATCCCACGTGCTGCGGAGCGGCTGGGCCCGTGAGCCATGGCCGCTGAGCCTGCGCATCCGGAGCCTGTGCTCCGCAACGGGAGAGGCCACAACAGTGAGAGGCCCACCCACGTACCGCAAAAAAAAAAAAAAAATCTGTTTCTTCACTCTTCTCATGTAAACATTCTTAAGAAAAGTTTAGATGTAAGGCCTCTACTTATTTATCTTTGGATATTTTGTTCATCTCAAATCAGCTTCTTCCCCTGAAAATGCTCCTGAAGCCATTTATAGCCCTCACTGCCAATCCAATGGCTATTTTTCAATTCTTAGCTTACTTAAACTCTCTGCTGATCACCCTTTCTACCTTAAAACTCCAGTTGTCTTAACTACCTCAGTGCTTCCAATGGGATAAGCTCTCTCACCTTTGAGCCTTTGAAGATGAAGTTTTCTCCCAACTTCTATTCATCTCTCAGACAGCTTTAGATGCTACACAGGAAGTCTTCTATGGTTCCTCCAAATCTAAATTAGCTACCCCTCTTATACTCTCCAACTGTAGTATTTATCACAGTGTGTTATAATTACTTATCTCTATTTTCTATACAATCCTCTCTACTATAAACGCTTGAAGTGTCGGTATCATGTCTTTCAGCCATTTTATTTGCAGTCAACTACATCACCTGACCCTTCTATAAATATACCCTAAATACATGTAATCAGAGACACAGTCTAATATTTAGGTTTACAGATGTTCATCACAGCATATATGCAATAACCATTTCTGTGTTTCCATTATTCTAAGACTCACATTTTGGCTTTTAAATGTCCCTGAAACTAGGATGAATCTTCTACTTCCTATACATGTTTAAAGTATAATTTTTCCAAAAGCTTTTGAATTAATAGCAGATCTTACAACCAAAAGTTACTTAGAATCAAGTAAATGTGCTCAAAGCAACCCAAATGTTCAACAGTAGGAGGTGCTGTATAATGAAACATCATATAGTCATTTACAAATATTAAGTTACTAGGAATTATCAATAATATGGGAGAGTACTCATGATACAATGAATGAAAAAGCAGGATACAACATTGTGTAAGCATTTTCTACTTTTGTAAAACACAAAACAAAATAAGTATGGACATGCACACATATCAGGATCCATGCAACGGAAGGGCATAAAACCAAATGTTAACATCTCATGGTGATGGCATTATAGGTGGTTTTATTTTTATTTACAATTAATTTTTTATTGAGGTATAGTTGATATACAATATTATACAAGTTTCAGGTATACAACAAAGTGATTCACAATTTTAATTATTTTTTTAGTTAAAAAATTTTATTTTTTAATTTTTGTTTGCATTGGGTCTTAGTTGTGGCATGCGGGATCTTTTGTTGTGGCGTGCGTGCTTCTCTCTAGTTGTGGAGCGCGGGCTTAGTTGCCCCATGGCATGTGCGATCTTAGTTCCCCCACCAGGGATCAAACCAGTGTCCTCTGCATTGGAAGGCAGATTCTTAGCCACTGGACCACCAGGGAAGTCCCAAAGTGAGTCACAATTTTTAAAGGTTATATTCCATTTACAGTTATTATAAAATATTGGCTACATTTCCTGTGTTGTACAGTATTATCCTTGTAGCATATTTATTTTGTGCATAGTAGCTTGTACTTCTTAATTCCCTCCTCCTATCTTGTTCCTCCCCACTTTGCTCTCCCCACTGGTAACCACTAGTTTGTTCTCTGTATCTATGAATCTGTTTCTGTTTTTTTATGTTCACTAATTTATTTTTTAGATTCCACAAATAAGTGATATCATTATTTGTCTTTCTCTGACTTATTTCACTTAGCATAATACCCTCCATGTCCATCCATGTTGTTGCAAATTGCAAATTTTTATTCTTTTTTATGGCTGAGTAATATTCCATTGTGTGTATATGTGTGTGTGTGTGTATACACACACACATCACATCTTCTTTATCCATTCATCTGTTGAGGGACACTTAGGTTGCTTTCATATCTTGGCAATTACAAATAATGCCGCTATGAACATTGAGGTGCATGTATCTTTTCGAATTAGTGTTTTCTGTTTTTTCAGGTAAATACCCAGAAGTGGAAATGTTATAAAATATAGCAACTATAAAATAGTTCTATTTTCAGTTTTTTAAGAAACCTCCATACTGTTTTCCTTAGTGACCTCACTGATTACGTTCCCACCAACAGTGTACAAGGGTTCCATTTTCTCCACATCCTCACCAACATTTGTTATTTGTGGTCCTCTTGATAACAGCCATTTTGACAGGTGTGAACTGATACTTCTCTGGTTTTAATTTGCACTTCTTTGATGATTAATGATGTTAAGCATCTTTCCTGTGCCTGTTGGCCATCTGTATATGTCTTCTTTGGAAAAATGTCTATTCAGGTCTTCTGCCCATTTTTTAATTGAGTTTGTTTTTTTGATGTTGAGTTGTATGAGCTGTTTATTTATGTTGGATATTAATTCCTTATTGGTCATATCATTTGCAAATATTTTCTCCTATTCAGTAGGTTGTCTTTTGGTTTTGTAGATGGTTTCCTTTGCTATGCAAAAGTTTTTAGGTTTAATTAGGTCTTATTTTTTTATTTTTCCTTTTATTTCCTTTGCTTTAGGAGACAGATCCAAAAAATATTGCTACGATTTATGTCAAAGAGTGTTCTGCCTATGTTTTCTTCATATATCAAACTATTTAAAAAGATTTCTCAGGTCTTGACTTATTCCCATGACTGTATGCATTGTACGATTCTAGAAATATTTACTCGAGTATATCCCTGACAGCACAGAGCTATACACGAGTTAAGAAATGACTTTATACTTTTGCCATTCAGCGAAAGTCATATTGCATTGCTGACAATTCACAATTTAAAATTTTCTTATTAATGAAGTATCCAATTTACAAAACGCTTAAAATGAGAATGCTGCTTCTTTTGCTGCTTTTTAAATAATTTATGCATGGCTTTGGTTTCAAACTGACGAATCATCTCATTTCCGTCTGCTATTTAGAGGAACACTGAATAATTATGATAAAAATGGTAGCAAAGGAAGGTAACCCCTCTTAAAATAGTGTTGTTGTTGTTGTTTTTAAAGAATGGGTTTATAGCGGGGGGGAAAAAAAGGTACAAATATCTAGTGACAGATCTTTGAACTAGAATCCTTGGAAATGTCCCTAAAGCAAAAGATCAATAAAAGACTGTAAAAAGGATACAAAGAGAATTGGGTGACTGAAAAGGAAGATCCAGAAGAAAAGCATATCAAGACAAAGATTCTCTGCTTGACCAAACTTTAGTCAGACTCCTAACCTTTCCTAAGCCCATTTGTGCATTTCTTTGTAAAATTCAGTTTTAGCAAGAACCTAGCTAAGTCAGTTTAGCAGAAACCATCTCCCCTCTCATTCTAGGATCACTCTGGATATCTGACCAGGTTCTGAATTCTCCACCATCCCCCAGGTGATGTTTAATCACCTAGGCATGCCTTCCACACGAATCCTGTTAGGTCAGTTTAGTCAGAATCCCCCATACCCATGGTGTTTCCTCTTAGTAATTTTCTTTTCTTTTTTTTGGTTTTTTTTTTTGTGTGTGTGATACGCGGGCCTCTCACTGCTGTGGCCCCTCCCATTGCGGAGCACAGGCTCCGGACGCGCAGGCGCAGCGGCCATGGCTCACGGGCCCAGCCGCTCCGCGGCATGTGGGATCCTCCCGGACCGGGGCACGAACCCGCGCCCCCCGCATCGGCAGGCGGACTCCCAACAACTGCGCCACCAGGGAAGCCCCCTCTTAGTAATTTTCTATCCGCAGACCTCCACTCTGCTCCTTGATGGTAAATTCCCACCTGTCCATGCAGCATTCAGAGAAGCCTCTAATCTCCCTCTGCACTGCAAGACCTCATTGCGGTGGTCCCTACACCTTGAATAAAGTCTGCCTTACCATCTTCAACAAGTGTCATGAATATTTTTTTAATAGCTCTGAAGCAAAATATAAATACCAGCTGATGAACTTATATAATAAATAAAGAGGAAGAGCAAAATATAAGTAATACAATGTACAAAGACCTGGAGGCCTTGGAAACAGCCTTGTAGCAAAAAACAGTCAGTGTAAGATAGTAAAATTTGTTCAGGGATTTAAAAAATTAGGGTTACTGGGCAAGGTGGTTCAAATAAATAGTAAAAATATGAAAGAGATTATAAACACCAGCTAATAAACTTATATAATGCATAAAGGAAGGAGCAGAATACACATTGGATGAACGTTTCTCCTGGCAGGCAAAGTGGAAAAGCACAAACGATAAGGATAAATATTAATTTACAGGATATAACTAGCATCTCACTCTGTGAGACAAAATGCCCAGTTTAATTTTATCTTCAAAACGGGGAAATGAGCATCTACTTAAGAAAATTACTATGAAGTCCACATATTCCTGGTCTTGTTAAGTAATTAATTTATTCTTTGCATTATTAAACCTCATCTCTAAGCATAATTTTACCAAAGATGACCACATTTGCTGAAATACTAAAGACTGCTTATTTGCTTTTGCTCTGTAGGTAGTGTATGAAATTCTTACAGTTGATCAACCATTTGTACAGGCACGGTTATAAATCCCCTTACCCTGTAATCAGTTCTGACACCTATTCTCTTTCAGACTACAATCTAGCTGAAAATGTAATGCTTGGGGATCTGTGTGGAAATGGAGAGATTATATATAAGATGAAAAGCAATAAAATATGGCATTTGAACATTGAAATCTTCCCTTCTAAGCACTCCTTACTTCCTTTCCCTTCCTTTATTTTTCTTCACAAACCTTATCGCTTTCTGACAGGTTACTTATTTTACATATTAAGTTTTTTTGTTTGCGTCCTCATGTTGAAAGCAGGGATTTTTGTTATTTTGTTCGTTGGTAAACTCCCGATGAACAGGACAGTGTCTCACATACAGTAGGGGGTTCCACGAATATTTGCCAAATGAATGAATGAGCACTCTAACGCTACCAAAAGGAAATAAAAACCATTTACATTAATAGTCTACTCATATCAAATTGATTCAAAAAATCAGGATAGGGCTTCCCTGGTGGCGCAGTGGTTGAGAGTCTGCCTGCCGATGCAGGGGACACGGGTTCGTGCCCCGGTCCGGGAAGATCCCACATGCCGCGGAGCTGCTGGGCCTGTGGGCCATGGCCGCTGAGCCTGCGCGTCTGGAGCCTGTGCTCCGCGACGGGAGAGGCCACAACAGCGAGAGGCCCGCCTACCGCAAAAAAAAAAAAAAAAAAAAAAAAATCAGGATAATTTATAAACATAAGAAAAAAATGAATAAACTGATGACTAGTCGTTCACTTCTGAAAGACAGAACATCGTATCCAGTACAATCATCTGTAAAGTCTGAACCCCCATAATGGTCAACATCTCTTAGCACATTTTAAGTTCAGTGTTTATAAAAGCAGGGATAGCTCTTCACTAGAAGGTGAAACCCTGTAAATTAACTAAGGTAAGTAAGGTAAAGTTTTCAGCCCTTAGCTATTCACTTCCATCTTGTAAGAAGCATATTAAATTCTCTCTACAGTCTTCCTACCCAAGACTTTAGCATAAACGCCTGCATTTCTACAGGAGGGGCCACCTTTCTAGTGAATCATCCTCCTTTACTGTCTTCATTAAAGTTCAAACAACCTATTTAAATAAAAGAGTTCAATCAAATAAAGCTTTTTAAAAATCCACAATTCTTTCACTTAACTGCACAGTGATCCTTCTCCAAATACGTAAAAGAATGCTGGTACTGAAGATTTTCCAGACCTTTCCACAGTTCTTATGAATGAGACACCATGAACATGGTGCCAGGAATAAGGAGACCTGGGTTCTAACCCTAACTCTGCCATTAACCCAAAAGTGTGCTCTTACCAACATACAACGATGACACTACTTCGGGGTTAGTCTATTTGATCTCAATCTTTTCTTCATGAGGCAAGATGGTGTCTGAGAATGTATCTTGCTTCCCAAATTATTATCCTATCTTCTTTTGGGTCCACCCCTCTTAACAGAGCCCAGCGTGAGGTAGAAGTGAGGCATCTGAGGACTCTTTCATTCTGAAAGACCATTAGGCTGGTATGACAGGCTGTTGCTAAACTCCCTTACGTTCAATATTTTAGGCTATTCAAAATTTCTTGGGAGCTACCAAAGCAAAACATCCAACTCCAGAGGTAACAAAAGGCACACGTCACCTTTATATTAGAGTAACAGAGCCAGGCAGTATATGTAGTACAACGGTTAAGTGCTTGGGCCCCTGAATCAGCAGACCTAGGTTTGAATCCTAGCTAGTTTCACCACTTCCTACTATGTGATCTTGAAGCAAGTTGTTGACTGTCTCTGAGCCTCAATCATAAAATGGGTAAAGCAATATAGGCTTTATATGTAGGGATATGCTTGTCATAAGGATCAATGAGCTAATGTACTTAATGCAGTCAGAAGAGACACTAGTGTAGACTGGCTTAATAATATTAGCTATTATCAGCAGCATCTCCACAACCAACACTCTCTTGGCACGGAGAAGGCTCCACCAGCAGGGAAGATAATGCTTTCTGAAAGCAGAAAAAATGGGTTACAAAGAAGGATAATTACTTTAAGTGAAGCAGTGATGAAAATTTCCAAATTTTTTGACTGAGATCTCAAAAGGGGCGGATATTTATAATGATACATACAAGCATATCTCATTTTATTGCACTTGAAAGATACTGCATTTTTTACAGATTGAAAGTTTGTGGCAACTCTGTGTTGTCAGATGACGGCTAGCGTTTTTCAGCAATAAAGTATTTTAAGATATGTATATGTAAAAAAATAGACATAATGTTATTCTACACTTGATAGACAACAGCATAGCGTAAACATAACTTTTATATGCACTGGGAAACCAAAAACTTGTTGCTTTATTGCGATATTCACTTTATTGTGGTGGTCTGGAATCAAAACCATAATATCTCCGAGGTATGCCAGTACTAGACTCTGACAGCAAAGGAAACAGCAATGTATACAGTACTGTAACTGTTTTCCTTAATTCATACACACCATCTTTTTTCCTTTGACGTGTTTGCCATCACTGTAGTTTTCTCACATGTAGACCTAAATGAATCAGTAATTTTGACACATTTCAGAAACACATTTATTTTTATTTATTTATTTTTTTGGTGGTATGCAGGCCTCTCACTGCTGTGGCCTCTCCCGTTGCAGAGCACAGGCTCCGGACACGCAGGCTCAGTGGCCATGGCTCACGGGCCCAGCTGCTCTGCGGCATGTGGGATCTTCCTGGACCGGGGCACGAACCTGTGTCCTCTGCATCGGCAGGCGGACTCTCAACCACTGTGCCACCAGGGAAGCCCCAGAAACACATTTAAAGGAACACCTTTAGCTGGGAAAATGGTAAGGGTTTCATTCCTTCAGGTTATTAAAAATAGGACAGTAACTATACAAACACAAGATATTACCACATATATATGCATCCCAAGAAACTCCAAATAGCACAATACTTAGCTTAGTATAGTTTTTAATAAATTAAACCTAGCATTACCATCACATATGATAAAGATAATTTACTAAGTTTTCTTCCTTCCTGACCAATAAAATCATGACAATCATCATGGGAAATAAAAAGGTAAGTACCAACACTTCCCCAACATGTAGCTCAGCAGATCATATGTTAGACAGAAACATCACACTTTAAAGCCATCTTTCAAGAACTTGCATATTATTATTTAGATTGGGCCATTTAGGTTTAAAGGCATAATTCCACCCGTCTTATTCCCCTCACTGATTCTCTACTTGCCTTCTGACAATTCTGGTGGCTCAAGACCACTTCCATTTTATACACCCAATCTCTACCACAGTCTTCTATCTCATTTGTTGGCCACTGCCTGGCTCCTCCCTTTCCTGCTCCGAGCCTCTCTAATAAAATCACAGATGTTACAGAATGTTAGAGTGTTTTTAAATGAGAAAAGGGGCAAGTGATTCCAAATTGTCCAAGGATCCTAAGCTGGTCAGTGGTCAGGAATGAACTAAATTCCAGAACCTGCTGATTTCCAATTCAAAGGTTTCTTTCCAACTTAGCATATTTCCCGTTAATACTCTCCTTTGAGTTCTTTTCCTGTAAAATCCTTCTTTATTACATTCTTGTGTTCAACTAAAATCAAGAATTCCCCTAAATCCAAATAACTCTTTTCAATTCTAACCATATTCAGATATTTTCTGAGTGGAATCATCTACCATAAAAAATGATATGGTCTACCATTATTTTTGGTTGTTTTGTAATTTCTGCACTTGATACTTAAAAGTACAAAATGGTGTCATGGGTTGAGAATTGTGTCTCCCTAAAAGATATGCTGAAGTCTTTTTTTTAAAAAAATTAATTAATTAATTAATTTATTTATTTATTTATTTTGGCTGCGTTGGGTCTTCGTTGCTGCACGCAGGCTTTCTCTAGTTGCGGCGAGCGGGGGCTACTCTTCATTGCGGTGCGAGGGCTCCTCATTGTGGTGGCTCTCTTGTTGCGGAGCACAGGCTCTAGGCACATGGGCTTCAGTAGCTGTGGCACGTGGGCTCAGTAGTTGTGGCTCATGAGCTCTAGAGCACAAGGCTCCGTAGTTCTGGTGCACGGGCTTAGTTGCTCCACGGCATGTGGGATCTTCCCGGACCAGGGCTTGAACCAGTGTCCCCTGCATTGGCAGGCAGATTCTTAACCACTGAGCCACCAGGGAAGCCCCAAGATATGCCGAAGTCTTAATCCCAACACCCGTGGATGTTACCTTATTTGGAAAGAGGGTCTTTGCACATGTAATCAAGTTAAGATGAGGGCATTTAGGGTGGGCCCTAATCCAACATAACTGGTGTCCTTACAAGAGGAGAGCAGACACAGAGGGATGGTAGCCATGTGAAGAGGAGGCAGAGACTGAGTTATGTTCCTGTAAGCCAAACAATGCCTGGGGCCACCAGAAGTGGGAAGGGGCAAGGAAGGTTCCTTTCCTACAGGCCTTGGAGGCAGCCTGGCGCTGCCAATACCTCGATTTGGGCCTTCTAGCTTCCAGAAGTATGAAAGAATAAATTTCTCTCATTTTAAGCCACCCAGTTTGTAGTACTTTGTTACAGCAGTCCTAGGAAACTAATAGACAGTGAAGGCATAACTTTTCTAATTCCATTAGACAGTATTGGCATTACATTTAAAACACAGTCATTTAAAATGAAACTATTCCCAAGTGTACATTACTTCAACAAGAGAAAAATACCTAGTCTTCGGATTTTCTTACATGATGGAATTAAAAGTCAAATACTCATTGAGTGTCAATTCATATTTCAAGCAGATTAATTTGGTCTTTGAAAAAGTAATGATTGATAAAATGTTTAATAGTTAAGCATTCCCCATTAGAGCACTGCACCCTTCATTCACTCCTTCAACCAACTACCCAAGTGAAGAACATGCTTACTTGTTATTGGCTGGTCCTGTTGCCAAGACATCAGACTGTAACTTTGGAAAGAACCCTTGCTCATATTTGCCTTGACCAATTTTCATATCAAGTAGATGTGGGTGGATTGCGGTGTGATCCATTTTCATCAGTCGCTGCTCAATTGATTGGGCTATAAATTAAATTCATAACATATTAGAGACATTTCATTGGCATTTCATTTCATTTCATTACTTTTCCTTAAAAAATAATGCTTCCTCCATTCATGCAGTGACAAGAAACTCAACCTTTCTGATAGTCTGACATAGATTTTTACAAAAGCTCTACAGAAATCAGTATAATGTTAAGTATAAAAAGATTAGTTTTAAGTAAATACTAGATAATTAATTTTCATACTATATTCTGCATTTGTCAAAAGCAGGGCAGTGGGGTTAAAAAAAATCTATAATTTAGTATTGAAACAGTTTCCCTTAAGTGGGAAATTCAATATTCTTAATGAAAATATGGTTCTAAGTACAACATTCAAGAGAATGATGGCAAATAAAATAGTTTCCTTGAGCTGAAAGACAAGTAAAGGGAAGAAAAAAGCAAGCACTGTAGCCTTATGTTACTTTATTTCTTTGTGCAAAGATCCATTAAATATTCATGCTTCTCCATTTGTAAAAACAAGGAACTGTGTAAAGTTTATTACCTCACTTTTAGCAACACATTCTCATTAGTAGGAGTCATTTAGGAGTGTTTATTAGATCAAAAGGCATAATGCAGAGAAAAATAAAATAAGCAGGCATTTAGAAAATGTCCAGGGGATAAGAAACTGCCTTTTGAAGAATAAAATAGGCCAGAGTTAAAAGATAGGAATTACTCAACATTTCTATTTTAAAACCACATAAAGTTGAGAGATGTTTCAAAGGCCCAGGAAACAGTGAACTATTTCTCTGGTAAAAAAAATCTGATCATAAATGCCTTTATCAACTGAATTTTCAAGAAAAAATACAACACTTGTGAAGCAAGATTAGGTCTCCCATCCCTTGCCTAGAGATTACTGCAAGGAGAACAAGCAGTAAGTATGGTTGTGTGATAAACAGAACACACCGTGGGAACTGCCAATCTTGGGATTTGAGAGAAGTAAAAAGGTATTCTTACAAATATTTCATAGAATCAGTTTATTTTGCCCCATTCAATACCAGCAGATTGAGTATTGCTGGTTCTTCCCCATATATACTGTAGAAAAATTTCTGTTTTGGATGGGGAGCGGTCTGTCCATGACGCATTCCACTCTTGTCAAATGGACCTGCTTAAGACCATCTTAATGTGAGATCGATGCCTCCCAGCCAGTTGTTTGCATCTGCAGCATTAAGGCATGTGTGCAGAAGGCATTATTACCCTAAACTTCAAAATGTTAGATATCTGTTTTAAGCTTCCCTAATTTTTCTTTATAACTCATATGAATTTATCCACAACTTTTTGAATTTCATTTTATTTTTAATGTGCAACTTGTAACTTCTCATGAAACATAGTCCATATGCTCTAGGCCTGGCCAAAGGATGTCATGTTTTAATGTGAAATGATGTTTAATTTTCAATGATGCCCCCTGACTCTCCACAACCATATCTATACTCTTAATGCTTCCTAATATTTATAAAACACAATTAACAGATGGTTAGAGAAATAATGCTTAGATTCATGGCATGGAATTCTCTCAAGTCCCTGACAATTTTATGTTCCATGAAATACTACAGAATTCCATCTCTGCCAAAAAGTGCTTCTGTTCTCACAAAAGGAGAAAAGGAAAAGTAGCTTCAGTTTTTCCATCGGATTTAAAATGACAGAAAAAAAATCCATCTGATATTGAGTTATTCTCCTTTAGTTAGGAAGCTCTGTAAAAACAAAAATCATGATTCACAATGAATGACTCTAGGGTTTATAAGATTGCCATAGGGAGCATAACACAATGCTACTTTTCAGTGATTATATCATCCGTGAATACTGAACATTCAGAAATTATTAAATGCCTGCTTCGAGAGATCATGGGGCTGTTGTTAGACTTTCAAGGGTTTGTGCCAAAACTCATTTTCTGTGACCAGTAAGGAATAAGAAAACTCTGCATTACTAGCAACTTGGTGTCTTTCTGCACAGAAATCATGAGGTTCTGGTGCCACAATATCAGCAGCAGAGAGCCTCTGCCTAAAGAGTTCACCTGCAAATCAAAATTCTTTTTAGTTACAGGCAAAACAGAAACAAAAGCAAAACAACAAAGGACAAAAAAACAAACAAACAAACAACAAAAAAACAAGGTACACAATAAAATCCAATGTCAACAAAAAATCCTAGTCTCTAGTTTCTGTTGTGGGTGAGGGTGGGGAGGAGACAATTTTACCTGATAAAAGAAATAACTGCACCATTTGTGAGACAGACATAGTTACAGCTGACTGCCTCCTTTTACTTTTTTAAAAAATACATTTATTTATTCATTTTTATTTTTATCTTTGGCTGCGTTGGGTCTTCATTGCTGAGCCCGGGCTTTCTCTAGTTGCAGTGAGTGGGGGCTACTCTTCGTTGTGGTGCGCGGGCTTCTCATTGCAGTGGCTTCTCTTGTTGTGGAGAATGGGCTCTAGGCACGTGGGCTTCAGTAGTTGTGGCACATGGGCTCAGCAGTTGTGGCTTGCGGCCTCTAGAGCTCAGGCTCAGTAGTTGTGGCGCACAGGCTTAGTTGCTCCGCAGCATGTGGGATCTTCCCGGGCCAGCGTTCAAACCCGTGTCCCCTGCATTGGCAGGTGGATTCTTAACCACTGCGCCACAAGGGAAGCCCTTTTACTTCTTAAGAAAGTCTTTGATAAATTAAGTTCCTGGGAGACTATTCCTAATCTCTTTTTCATATATATTAAATCTGTAATGGTACATTTTTGTTTTTGTTGTTGTTGTTCTTAAAGCTCTTTTAATAGAAAAGCAGTAAAGAAGAAGTGTTTTGGGTACGTATTGTCTGTCAATGCTTTTTTAATAGCATCATAAAATAAAAGGACTTCACATATAAGCTATAATGGTACATTTTCAACAGTTTATGTAATTTCTGCAATGACAGTAGGAATATAAAACTCTGAGAAGCTGATAGAAAATCTGTTTTAATTGAAAAGATTTTCTAGAAGCACACAAATACAGCAATCAGCACTTAACTTCATTTAAAAAATTCTGTCAGGAAGGGAGGAATAAAATTTGCTCAACAAGGCATTATATGATTTACATGACTATTAAAGCACTGAAAGTCATACTATTCTCTGAATAGGCATAGACAATTTCATTCACTCTACTCCCTCAACTTCTAGAAACACAGAAACAATTGTCACTTCCTAAAGGGGCTCCAAGGATCTATCCTCATACGTGGGATACAACAGAATGATGTTTCAGAGAGTCATCAGAAACCTCTAAGGCTACACAAGAGACATCATTTATATACTTCTTTCCTTAAAATATGCTACAACTACAGCATCACCACTCCTGTAACTTGGATCTATTTAAAATAAAGTGAGAAAGGCAAGCAACAGAGGCACAGCAAAGAAAATCCACATTTGCTGCCCCTTTTTGCTCCAGAAAAAAAAAATTGCTCTCAAATAACTTCTACACAAAGGGGAAGAAATAAAAGGAAGGGGCCCTCAAGGGATAGATATCAGTTTATTTGGCAAAGAAAGAGTTAGGAACCAGGTATAAATGTATAAAATTGTGTGGACTGGTACATTTTACATGTTTATTTATTGAATGAACAGCTAATGTGGTAGTGAGACTCCAGGGGCTAGAATCAGTCAAACTCTGGTTCAAATCAGGGCTCTACCAACCACAAGCTATGCAATCACAGCAAGTTACTTAACCTCTCAGTTTTCTCAACTGTAAGATGAAGACAGCAATAAAACAGACAATAAAATGTGTCTACACCCCCTCATTATTAAGATCAAATGTCAAAATGCACGTAAAACAGCTGGTATTATGTCCCGCACATAGTATGTACTCAGTAAACACTGACTATTAATATGATTGTTTATTTAATGGACTATATTACATTGCCAGACAAGATTGGCCAAGAATCATAATTCTCTGAGAGAAAAAACTAATGTCAGGGTTGGGACCCTCTAATTTGAACACAAGAATCTAGAGATTTAATTTCAATAAATGAAGCTATTTTAATTAATGGCACCACTAAAGTAAATATAGTATTTTTAGTTATGTAAATTAGGCAGCAACTCAAATTTGCTATTTTAAATTGATACTTATCTTTCCTTGGATGAAGAGAGAATCGGTAAAAAGCAAAAAGGCAAAATAAGCAGCAAGACTGAAATTAACATTTTCACAGCAACCTTATAGTTGTATTCCATTCAATTTGTTATTGTTTTTCATCTTCTGAGGGAAGAGGAATGTCAAGCAGGAACAGGACAGACATTAGCTCACAAAACAGAAGGAAACAAAACGATAGAAAGCATCTCTTGATACAGTACAAGGGTTAACCAAGAAGTCTAAAATTGAAAATTAATTCTGTGGTTTATAAGGCCAACGATGTGTAAAAAGATATGATCATGGATTTTAAGTTAATTTTAAAAGGCATAACAAATGTACCTGCTTCTTTTAAAGTGCTGCATTTCTGATATATAGATGTCCTCAAGGTGGGTGCCCTTACATTATACAGTCTTATCTTCTCAATCCGAGAGTCAAAGACTCGAAGCAAAGGATCTTTCTCTTCCCACTGAGACATAATTTTATTATCAATAAAGGTGGCAAACATCTGCGTTTCAATGAAGCGTGAAAGAAATGGCAGGTAAGGTTCAGGCTGGTCAGACAGAAAGGAAGCCTGTAATGAGATAATGAGGCAATTATTAGTGCAAAGAGACCTCTCAACACTACATGATAAATCCAAAAATTATCTGTTGCTAAGATCATTCCTTTTCAATCTTATAACACACAAAACTGATGCTTGAAATTTAAAAATCCTTAAAACTCCACTTTTTCTTCCTATCTTCTAAAGTCATAGAATTTAGGTCACTTAGTTCTTTAGCACTGATCCCACCTTTCAAAATTGATTTACGTTCTAGTCCTCATGACCATTATGCAGAAAAAAGGGCATCACTAATGAAAGATGGTGGATCAGTTGCTACATGATCGTCAATCCTTCTCTTCACTTACCGTTAAATTTGACCCCTTTCCCCAGTGAGCTGTAATTTCTTCTGCTCTCTATTCCTAGCCTGTGTCAAATACCTCCAAGTCATAAGGCATCGAGGTGATTAACTGATACAATAGTAAGATATACATAAGCAATAACCTTAAAAAAACCCAACAACGTGGAATTTGTGCTTATGGGTAAAATCTTTGGTTCAGGGGGTTGTTTTCCTAGGTCCCCACCGTTAAAAACTGATGAATGAGTATTAGTTAAAGATCAAACTCCATCCAGACCTGTGCTGAAAGAATCGTTTGGGCCTTAACAACTAAAAAAAGCACTGCCTGAAAAACCATCCAAAGCAAGCCAAGCCTTTGGAAAACATGTACAACCAGCCACATGTTCCTGTTACCAGCCTGTCTGCTTGCATGGAATGGTTCAGTAAATTGTAATCAGTTTCTAATTCAAAGGGTTCATTTTTTTCCTTTGGCTCTTCAGGTCCATGTGTGTAGAGGAATTCTAGCCACAATGTGACACTAGCTAAAATTTGGAAGTGGATTACTATTTCAGCTGCGGGGTTGCTTTTGCTTTTCATTCTTTTGATTAGGTGCAATGTGGCAAAAGCCAGAAGGGGAAAGGTGGAAGGATAAGTTCTGACCTAAGGTTACTCTCCTTAATACTCACTAGCTTCCTCCTAGCATATTTATGTGGGAAATAAATTCTGAAATTTAGGATGCCTTTGAAAAACTTCCTTACAGAAATCCACTTATTCAATTTAAGTGCCTCCATAGTTCAGATGTAGTTACACAAATCCAAATAACCAAAGAAAGGTTCACAGTCATCTCCAGAAATAGTTCACCTCTTCAAAAGATATTTTACAGATAAATCTCAATTTTACTTCTCATAGAGCAAACAGCCTTTTTTTCCTAAATGGACCAAATGTCTGGCTTTTGATATTCAGATCCTTGTGGGCTACATCACTTAAGTCAGCAAAGACTTGGCTTTGCAGGACTACTATGTGATAGTCCTGTAAATTTTCCTAGTGAAAATGAGATGATTACAAGCCTTCTGGAATCCAACATGAAACTTTCATTTCTCTAGGGGTTATATAAAAAGAATTCCATTTATAGTTTGAAGCTACATAAAGATTAAGAAGGAAGAAAGTACCAGTGCTCGATTTAGATAAGAATTTGAATTGCTCCAAGGATAAATCATGAGTATACACAGATTAGTTCCAAGCTGGCTAGGAAAAAATGTGGAAAAATGGTTAAGCTTAATGAGAACGGAAACTAAGAGCAAGAATACATTTGGAGAGGTGAAAGCTTCTTAATTTATTAAAGAAGTTTTCTCAAACATAAAGTGTATCGGAAATTAACTGTTAAATGTGGTTTATATAACTCATCTAAAAAAATCTGATGAAATCAGAAAATAATCTTTTATACCACCCACCTTTACAAAAAATTTTTTATTAATTCTTATTTGTCAGATGCTCCAAGATTGTAGATTAGCCTCTTAGAACATATTAGCCCCTTTGAGCGGTCTTTCATGATACGAAGATACTATTTAGCAAAAAGCCATAATTCATTCTAATAGCAATATCATGCCTTGGCAAGCACAGAGGCAAGGGGCTGAACTATACCCTAGTGACCTGAAAGAGTTAATGCACACCCCTAGGTGCTTCTGTCTGGAAGAAAAAAAAATTTGGTGGATATGTCCAGAAAAATTGGCAGAAGAATACTCTATAGTAAACCTTAGAAGGAAGCTTCAATTTCAGCAGGACAATCAAAAGTTAGTGTCCTTTTCTGTCTTCCCTTTCCAAAAACTTAGGAACAGAGGGTTAAAGTCATAAAAACTCATTTTTCTCATAAAACCTCACTTTTTCTCTCTTTTGATCCTAAGATGAGATAAAAATTTACCTCCTGAAAGTAAACTGTTACCTTTACATGGGCAAGTTGTGACTTCATTGCAGGATGAAGACAAAACATAAGAATAAGGATTTATTAGAAAAGGAATAGGCCTCATTTAACTAGACTTGATCCTAAAATATGAGTAAGTAAAATGCATACAAGGTGAGATAGTATTAACAGATTTGAAAAACATGGAATCTAAGTTTCATTTCAAACATCTTCAAAGTATAGAAAAGTTAAAAATAAGGTTAAAGGCAATTAAATACATAATTCAATGAGCAGCTTAATGACCTAGTTGATCTATACTTTCTGGTGAAATTATTTTATATAGTATAAAATGCTGGTAAAAAAAAGAGTTCTTAAAGGGAAAGGAGAGGGGGAAAAAAATCTGTATTTTTTAAAAGTTAGCAAAATCAGTAATGTATAGCCCACTAAGAACCATAAAAAGGGAAACTCTGCTTCTTTTTACTTTGTCGAAGTTCTGCATTTGTTCCCGGTTGGTCAGCCAAGATTCCATGTCCTGGGCAGTCTGAATCACAAACGCTTCATAGTCTGCAAACATCTGTGTAAAGCGGTTAGCAAAGACCTCCCGGAGCTGTATGTTGAGCTGGTAGTCCCTTAGTTCTGCCTCCTCACACTGCAGTTTTAAATCCTTTTCTTTTTCACTCAAAGAGGCAGAGAGGTCCATTTTTTCCACGGTCACACCAGTCCGCTTGGCTAGAGCCTGGAGGCGGGCTATGGTTTCGTTGCCCTTCAGTAACTCATACATGCTAATGTTATTGGCAGAGACGTTGCCGTTCTTCTTGTCATTGACCAAGTCTTTGAGAACCAGGTTCTTTAGCTTGGTGGCACTCTCACTGCAATGTAGGCTGCCCTCAGGAGGGATCCCATATTGAAGAAGAATTTCAGAGAGTTCCTGGATAAAATCGACTTTATTGGGGAACTGTGGAAATTCTTCAGGCAACTCAATAAAATGGTTGTCAATATCCACAAAACACAAATTAGCCTGAAAGAGGAAAAATACAAAGGTTTTTAAATGGGAGATTGGGATTGACATATACGCACTATTATATACGAAAGATAACTAAATAAGAACCTGCTGTATAGCACAGGGAACTCTATTTGGTGCTCTGTAATGACCTATATGGAAATGGAGTCTAGAAGAGAGTGGATGTATGTATATGTATGGCTGATTCACTTTGCTGTACAGCAGAAATAACACAACATTGTACATCAACTATACTTCAATTAAAAAATTAATTTAAAAAACTTTCACTTAATACAATGCTAAAAATATCAATTTAAAAATACAAAGGTTTTATAGTAATTTTATGTTCTAATATATTCTTGCCAACTATTATAAACAAAATCAACTATTATAAAGAAAAGGTTGCACTGCCTTTCATGTTATTAACTTTCTCAGAATTAAGAATATTTTATTCTTTAAAAATAAATCTCTGTTGCCAGCATTTTTCCCTATGTGAGGGAATATATAAGTATATGTTTAATACATATGAATCATTTCCCCTGGGTCTCATCAGTTTATTATAATCTGGATATAACTCTGTAATACATGGCATCGAATAGGCTTTCCTTAGACAGGTAAAAGCACACAGACTCATAGTACCTTACAAATTAGGCACTGGGTAAAATAAAATGCTTACTGAGCTTGAACTTTCTATGCCATTCCACTGCTCTAACACCATGTATAATGTAGAATTAACAATAACTGCTAAAATTTAGCAGCTGTAGTACCCCAAGATGGAATAAATTAGCAAAGAGCAATCCAGTCCACAGAAAACCCACAAATTTTCACTTTATCTAAAATTAGCTTCAACCTCTTACATGGCAAAACCATTTCACAAGCCACTGGACAAAGAGCAGGAGACAGAGAGCGGTGCAGGCGAGTGCCTAGAGAAAGATAAGTGACTAACCCTTGGGTAACTCAGACTTGACTTGAACATTTTTGAGTTGAGGAAAAGAGGAGACAGAAATAAGAGGAAATGTTTTTTTGAGTTTGTTTACACGCTGGATTTTGAATTAAAAGACTTTTAAATATCTTTCAAATAGATATAGAAAATTCAAGGGGCTAAGTACCTGCCTAAAATTTGGATTGTCCCTCAGGTACTTGATGACAGCATATACAAAAACAGTATTTTACCTTTACTGTCCATACCCTCTTGATCAGAAAAAGGTTGTCAGAGTAAAGGAAAACTAAGCTCCTAAACTGGCGAGGAGGAGGGGAGAAAGGTGGTCCATCACATAAAACTGATCCTGGCTGCATTAGCAGCTGGACACAAGGCATGGGGTGAAGTCAATAAACAGAATAGGAAGCCTCACCTCATGCTTCCCCATCTCCCCGCCCCTCAACAATGCCCACAGGTCAGCAAGGACAGAATTCATACTGTCCTCTGATCCTGAATGCCAAGGTAAGATGAAAACAGGAGAGCAAACAATTAGGTCTCTGTTATTCTCTCCGTTTTTTTTTTAAGTCATTTTTTAAAAATTAATTAATTAATTAATTTTTGGCTGCATTGGGTCTTCATTGTGGCACCCGGGCTTTCTCTAGTTGCGGTGAGTGGGGTGGGGGGGGCTACTCTTCGTTGCAGTGTGCAGGCTTCTGACTGTGGTGGCTTCTCTTGTTGTGGAACACAGGCTCTAGGCATGCGGGCTTCAGTAGTTGTGGCTTACGGGCTCTAGAGCTCAGGCCTAGTAGCTGTGGCGCACGGACTTAGTTGCCCCGCAGCATGTGGGATCTTCCTGGACTAGGGCTTGAACCTGTGTCCCCTGCAATGGCAGGCAGATTCCTAACCACTGCGCCACCAGGTGAGTCCCTGTTACTTTTGTTTGATCCCTCTTCTTCATGTTAGATACTGATAAGCAAGAAGTATAGCAAAATTCCAAATTAAGATTGATTAAAAACTCAAGATTTTCCACCATCCAAAAACAGAATCAACAGTGATTCTTCAAGACTAAAATAACCTTTGAATCCAACCCTTTAATTCTGCAGATGAAGAAACTGAGGCCCAAGAAGGTAGGTGACTTCCTGACACCTGTTCCAGGTACGCACCCTCAAACAGCCTGGTAGCTTAAGGGATTTTTTTCTTCTCCATTATGCCTCATCTCCAATGTCAATAGTATTCTCTAAATAAAGTAAGAGCTGAAGTCACACCTTACTGAAGACAGTAGTGCTATTACAGCTTTATTTAATTCCACATCTTTATATATGTTTTTTACAGTCTCTAGAAAGTAGGATATATTGTAAGGCTTAAAGGGAGAAACTAGGTCACCATAAGTCAAATGGATGATTCAATATCTTTAAAAACGGAAGAAAAATTTCACTAACTTGCTAATCTAAATGTTAACCAGCAACCTCTCACCACTTACATTTTGTACTGTATCCTTCATTAATGCCTTCCTGCTATCCTTTTCTATACCTCTCCTTCCCCTGTGAAAAGAGAAAAATGATACATTTGGGGAAATTTTAAAGCTTGTTATGCTCATGTAATCAAGTGCTGAGCCAAAAATGTGCTGCAAGGTGGATGTTCCAGCACCACAGCTACGGGCCTGTCTTCATGTTCCCGCGAGTCTCTCTCACCCTCCTATGCTGACTTACAGGGGCCTGAATTGGGGCTTTGATTGTTACCAAGTAGAAATAGGGAATGTAAACTTGTGTTATAAAAATTCATTGAAGGACAACCAAAAATCCCTTTTTCTAAAACAGATAAGAACTCCATACAATAGAGTATTCTAAGTCAGTTTCTCACTTTTAATACCATTAAATTAAAATAAAATTTTAAGAACTCAAGAATGAAAAATATACTCAACATCTCAATCTTATGATGTTTTAGAACTAAATATTTCTTTTAAAAAAAATATTTAATTATTTATTTGGCTGCACTAGGTCTTAGTTGCAGCCCGCGGGATCCTCGTTGCCTCGTGCGGGAACTTCGTTGTGGCATGCAGGCGCTTTTACTTGCGGCATGTGGGATCTAGTTCCCCCACCAGGGATTGAACCCAGGCATCCTGAATTGGGAGCGCGGAGTCTTAACCACTGGACCAACAGGGAAGTCCCTAGAGCTAAACATTTCTATATTTTTACCGATTAACACTGCCCAGAAGCCTTCATATGTAATTACTTCCAATTAAAAACAACAAACATTCCCTCAAAAGTAGGGGACAAAGACTTGAAGCTTAATGATCTTTTCTGCCAGGAAGGCTTCCCATTCCTATCCTAAAGGCATCTTGATTTCCTCTGTATATATTCTTAGTTCTTTCATTCCTCTTATTCTTTTTTTTTTTTTCAGCCTGTGTTATTGATACTTGTAAATGTCTTATTTTGGAAATCAGAAATCACCTCTTAAAGGTGACATTTTTCTCTAGATGTCTCCCAGTATATTGTACACTAGTAGCGTATGATACAACTGTTTGATGAATGAATGAATAAGGCTTAAGGACATTGTCATTTTGTGGAACCTTAAAAATATAGGCAAGAGGAAGAAGTATCTGGGAATGTGAGTCCAGGGCAGCCCTCTTCATGTTTGGTAAGAGTCCTGGTTTCTCAAAAGCTGGAGTTAAGCTGGCTGGGGCACATTTAACATTTTCATAAAATTTTAGGGCAAGATATGACAAAAAGAAAGTAGCAAAGCAATGCTGTTTCAGTTTTTCCCTAGATTTTTTTGTCTACCGTTCACTGTAAAGATGAGCAAGAATGGTAGAAACTGAGGTACAGTCTATGCAACTAACCCCCAGTTCTACATCCTTCCACCATCACTCTCCCCCCCTCCCCCGACCAAAACAATATAACAAATGGCTACCTGTGCCTATCATTTTGGAATCATGGGGCAAGTGAGTGGGTAGTTAATTATAAGTCTATGTAGTTACCTTAGTTAGCTAACAACTAAAATCACGTCTTCTTAAAATAATCATTTCGTAAACTTATTTTCACAACTGTTCTAAGAAGCCCTCTCACTATTTTTAGCTATTAGTTTATTTTACAGTTTTCAAGGCAAGGGAAGGTATTACCAGTCACTTTTTTTTTTTTTTTAATTTTTTTTGCTGTACGCGGGCCTCTCACTGTTGTGGCCTCTCCCCTTGCGGAGCACAGGCTCCGGACGCGCAGGCTCAGCGGCCATGGCTCACGGGCCCAGCCGCTCCGCGGCATGTGGGATTTTCCCGGATCGGGGCACGAACCCGTGTCCCCTGCATCGGCAGGCGGACTCTCAACCACTGCGCCACCAGGGAAGCCCCCAGTCACTTTTTTAAAATGACTATTTTTTTTTTTTTTTTTTTTTTTTTTTTTTTTTTTTTTTTTTTTTTTTTTTTTTTTTTTTTGTGATATGCGGGCCTCTCACTGTTGTGGCCTCTCCCGTTGCGAAGCACAGGCTCCGGACGCGCAGGCTCAGCGGCCATGGCTCACGGGCCTAGCCGCTCCGCGGCACGTGGGATCTTCCCGGACCGGGGCACGAACCCGTGTCCCCTGCATCGGCAGGCGGATTCTCAACCACTGCGCCACCAGGGAAGTCCAAAATGACTATTTTTATACCCACTTCCTCCTCCAAATTCTGTGGAGTAGATTATTTCATCTCATTGTTAAATGAAACCAGAGCAAAGTGATATGCTATTAGCCTTTTCTTATAAAGCAGTAATGCACTAATGAATACTCTGTATACAGAAGCAGTGCTATTTTCACAGCTGATTCAGGTTATTTCTTACTATTCTACTCTATGAATACATGAGTATGTATATTTATTAAATAGTGTTGGTTTAGTGAATGAAAAATTAGAAAAATCACAGATATTACTGTAAGAGCTTTCAGAATTTTTTTTTTTTTTAATTGCGGTACGCGGGCCTCTCACTGTTGCGGCCTCTCCCGCTGCCGAGCGCAGGCTCCGGACACGCAGGCTCAGCGGCCATGGCTCACGGGCCCAGCCGCTCCGCGGCACGTGGGATCTTCCAGGACCGGGGCACGAACCCGTGTCCCCTGCATCGGCAGGCGGACTCTCAACCACTGCACCACCAGGGAAGCCCCCAGAATTTTTAAGTTTGTTTATTTTTAGAGTCAGAGGATACACACAGGCAGAGACAGAAAGATTTCCTGACAACAAATACATCAAGGTGGCATTTAAAATGCCTCAACAATTATTACTCATGAAAAAATGGAAAGATAATATTTATGTGTCTAAAAATTTATCATTTAATTAACATGCAAAGAGACCAGATAACTCAACAAGAAGCTAAAACATATCACTGTTTAAGTCTTTAAAACAAAATGCATTTAGCTAGTCTATTTCTTTTTCCTTAAAAATTTAACGGACTTACTTCTTTGAACCAACAGGATACTTAGATTAATTTAATAAAAGAGAAAATGAGAGTTCAGGTATTAGAAAAAAGAGGTATAAGAGAGAGGGAGAAGCAGAGAACGTGCACAAGCTCACAAAGAGCAAAACAGTTTGCATGTGTATTTTATATGATCTGAATCAAGCTATTTTCCCCTGAACAAAAATGTTAATTTGGGTAGGGAAACATTCATTAGAATAAAGTAAGCAGTGGATGATTAACAGGAATCATTACTGGGTATAATGTCCGTGGCTTAGTGTGTTATTTTAAATTCATTTATTAAAATGAGAATATCTATGGGTAGTAAGAACAAATAAGAGTGAAGCACAGCATGAAAGATTTTATTAAGAAAGGTGCTAATTAAATAGCGAATAATATAATGTAATTAACCAGCTTATGTTTTCTAATAGGCCATGGCACTCTCATCAATATTTCAACTCAAAGGCTTTACATTTCAATTCTGAGTACCATTAACAACAGCAAAAAATTAGATTCAAAATGCTTTCAAGAATTCCTGTTTATTTTCTTCTGAAACAATATTTGAAAATATAACACACAGAAAGCATAGTAATCTTAAGGTAGACTAAAAGCTAAGGGTTAGAATTTTTACCTCAACCAGCGAGCTAAGCTAACATTTAGAAAAGCTGGTAACTGGCCTTACGTCTGAAAACAGACTACTAAAGTATTTAATATTTCCATGATCCCTAGCCTGCTGAAAGATGTAACTTTTCATTTGATAGAGGTCAAGAATCAAATTCACCTCAATTAATACAATAATTTAAAGGATGTTAAAATTGGGCGGTACCACTTAAAAACAAAATTTATAACAGGAATAGGGAAAAAGAAATAAAATGTTATTAAAATAATAAAGCTCCTAGATAATACTACTACTGCTCCATCTTCACAAATTTACAGCTGTGAAAATTTGCCACTGTCCTGTTTTGATCCATGTTTAATTAATGACTATGTCATATAATAACCATCAGGAGTCAGGATCTGCATTCTGTGGCTGAGCCTCTTCCCTAGACCTGCTTGGAAGATTCCGAATAGCCAGAGACTCAGTTCAGACAAAGACAATGCTATCTAACAAAAGTGGGCTTGACCTAAATCAACAAACAGCAAGCGCTTCATGGTTCATTGTTAAGTTTTTACCTCTTGAGGAAGTTCTAGCTTAGAACGGTCAGTTCCTTCTTTTGACTGAAGGCCCATCAGATAAGGGACAGGAGCATCAAGAAAATGTAGCAGAGAAGCAGGGAGGATGGGCACATAAACATGCTGCCACTGAAATGGGAAGAGAAGTGTGGTGATGCCTTCCGCCACGGTCATCAGGCGTTGATAATCTGTACAGAACAGCAACGACAAAAATGGAGGGGAAGATTACAAGTCAAAACATAATCACTGCATTAAGCTTGAAAATATCAATTTCCAGAAAAAATTCGTGTGCTAATAAATAAGTAAAATGTTTCTTCATGACCATGCAGAAAAGAGGTCAGCTCCATTCCACCGTAATGAAAGAGTTAGATGGTTTCACTGAATGGTTTTAAGGGCGTATGAGTAGGTGGGAAACATCATTAAGCTCTTTGCTTCTGAAAACACTGGTATGTGAACTGACATTCCCTCAAAATGCAAAGCAAATAAGAACTAATAAAACTGCTCTCGGCACTTCTCCCATTGAAAATGTGTAAGAATATTGCTGCTGATCACTTTTTATATACATGTATATCTATGCAATCCTCAATTCAGAGGTTCTGTTTCTCTTGTATAAATGATCATGGCTATAGCCTATAGTTATCCTTATTATATTTATTTTAGCCTTCATTTTGTGGGTACAAGAAATCAACAGGGGCTTCCCTGGTGGCGCAGTGTTTGAGAGTCTGCCTGCCAACGCAGGGGACGCGGGTTCGTGCCCCGGTCCGGGAGGATCCCACGTGCTGCGGAGCGGCTGGGCCCGTGAGCCATGGCCGCTGAGCCTGAGCGTCCGGAGCCTGTGCTCCGCAACGAGAGAGGCCACAACAGTGAGAGGCCCGTGTACCGCAAAAAAAAAAAAAAGAAATCAACAGATATATGCATTCATAGTCACACTTCCTACATTGACCTCCAACTCAAATCTAGGGACAAAGTGAAAGCTACCAGAAGATTAGAGGTTGGTTTTTTTGTTGTGTTTTGTTTACATGAACTAATTTATCAAAACTAAAAACTGTCCACAGTATTAAAGTGCTTTCTCACCCCACCCCCAGTTTTATTGAAATATAATTGACATATAACATTTGGTGCACAACATGATGATTTGATATATATATATGAACAGCAAAATAAGTTACCACAATAAGTTTAGTTAACATTCATCAACTCACATAGCTACAGATAAAGTGCCCTCTAAAACCGCTCTGCCATGGATGCTATACATACATATGTCTATATCCCTATTTAGACCTTCAGAGGCAGCCGTGTTTCAGAATTCAGATTTTTTCTTTTTTAATTTAGAAAGGTAATATTGTGCATACCACACATACTTGAAATATCCAGGGCAGCACCCTATAATCAAAGACATTAATGTTTCTGCAGCGAACTATATGAGTGTCCCAGTATACTCAAAGAACTTAAATAGGGTCACTTCGGTTCAGATCTGATTTTGCTGATAAATGTTACCAAGAAACATTTGGTTTTCAGAATGGATACTGTGGAATTGTAATAATTCTCTCACAGAATTTATTGTGCACAAATACAGTAAAATCTGGGGGAGTAAGACTCTGGGGAAGTCTTAGGGAAATGATCCGATGCTACTTGGTTCATAACAAACTCGAAGAACACCCAACCACGCAAAAGCAGGATGTTTTCCATTAAAATTTTTTCTTGTGTTGTTTTATAATCTGTAAATGACTACCTTTAATAGTCTACAATGGGATTTTGGTCACGAATCATCAGCTATCCATAGCCTATATGTATTTAAAATTTTCCTTATTTGATTCATTATAAAATTTTAGGTGAAAACCTGTTTACAGGAGTACTTCTAAAAAACAAATACCAGGAAGCTTGAGGGAAGAGGGTGTCTGGTATTTTGTGGGTTGCACAGTGACCTTGCTCGGGGTGGATGGTCCCATGAGACCTTTTGTGCTCTACAGAACAACATGGCTCAGCTATGAGCATCCGATCAGTCTACAGTGACAGGGAGGCTGAGCTGAGAGCTCGATCAGTTCCTGGGCGTCAGGGGCTTGTTTATTTCTTTCTCAATTAAAAGCCAGACACAGGTGAAAGGTTCAGGGTTTTAAGCAGTCAGATCCTGTGCCAGTTATCTACTGATCTATTCACTGAGCTCCAAATCACTCCACAGGTGGTCTACGAAAATGGACTGGACTGTAAGCATGTTCTCTTTTATAGGGAACACACCGGAAAACTCTGCCAGCAGAGGACAGCGGAGGGACACCGCAGGAGGAAGCGCTTCTCTTCCCCGGTTTTGGCGTGCAGTGGGCAAGGTGCGGTGTTCTGCGTGTTCTTGCTCCCTCCGCACGGCCGATCACTGGTGTGGACATGTGAGGACATCTGGTGGCCCACTTCCCCGGCCACACGCCCAGAGCGGGCAGCCTCAGCGACTGGGCCCTCCTCACGCGGGTACGGCACACTCGTATCTCACAGCCACCTGGCGCCCTGACAACTTCTGTGTGCCTGCTCAGCAGCCACAGCTCACCTGGACCTGGGAGGTTTGTCTTCTGCTGGCCTGGTGACTGAGGATCAGCTCGGGCCCAGGCAGCCCACTGACCTCCACCATCCAATGAGCTGCCACCACACTTCCTTCAGCGAGATATGAACCTCAGCCTTGGGCAGTGGCTCCCCTTCCAAGTTTGTCCTTCCTAGGGTACCCTTTAGAGTTTCCTTCATGTCTTTATAGTTTCCTACTATAGTTTAATAATTCTTATTACATTCCTCTATTTAAATTACTGTGCGGTTTAATCTGTCTCCTGATTGGACCTGTCCTGAAAGGCAGAGGGTTTTAAGCCGTCATATCAAATCCCTAGCAGCTTGGCTACTTTATTTGCTGTTGATGGAAAATGTTCAATCTCAAAGGAAACACAAATTCTTTAAGGAATGGAAACCAGCATCTTGGGCTATTTTCTTCCTTTGATTATAGTAAACTTTCACTTGGGAAGTGAAAATAAATTATATGTTTTCCCCTCTTCTAGTAGACATGAAAAGACTGGTACACATGGTTTATTTTTCCTTCACCACAATTCCACCAACTTGTGGGTGTTCTATGTCTATTCTTTTTTCCAGTTCTGCTTTCTCAAGATTGGTTTAAATGCCATACACTTTTTTTTTTTTTTGCGGTACGCGGGCCTCTCACTGCTGTGGCCTCTCCCGTTGCGGAGCGCAGGCTCCAGACGCGCAGGCTCAGCGGCCATGGCTCACGGGTCCAGCCGCTCCGCGGCATGTGGGATCTTCCCGGACAGGGGAACGAACCCGTGTCCTCTGCATCGGCAGGCGGACTCTCAACCACGGTGCCACCAGGGAAGCCCGATATTTTTTAATCTCAGAATTTCTAGCACTTGGTACGGGACCTACTACATAGTGAGTGATCAATAAATGTGTACTAAGAAATTAATATGTTAACATCTAAGACATGTAAAATGAAATAAAACTATTGGACATTATGCTTGCCTATGTTATACAATAAAACATACTGCCAAAAATTTGCCTAGCAGTGGCACAGGCACAGACCCTGAGACGGCCTGGCCTCCACTGTCTCATCTCCGGGTCTCGGCCCCTGTCCACCACCATCACTGTGGAGAATTAAGGTTAGCCCTGTGGGGACAGTCCAGCGGCCTGGGGCTGGAGCTGAGGTTGGGGGCACAGGATCCATGTTGCAGGCTGAGGAGATGGCTGAGTGAGACAGAGCAGGTCCAGCGCTAGCCGGTGATGCAATGCCCCATGAAAAGGCCATGATTATTGGGGTTTACATACTGCGAAGCACTGCCAGGGGAGGTGTGAGGATGGCGGTGTACAGCACATCTCTGGTGAACATCCTGATGCAGCTGAAAGATTATACATTTACTAACCCAAGGCAGTGACTGGTTACTAACTGAGCCAGGCTGGCTTTGAGGGCTTGGACCCATGCATAATTCAGCTTATCTTCCTCGTTCACAAAGATATCACAAAAGGCAGAATACAAATTCAAATGAACATTAAAAAAAAAAATCACCCTTGATGATGGCTGAAAAGTGAGCTACATTTTGCTTTAATCAGATTGAGAGATTAAAAAGAAAATCACAGCAAAGGTGTGGAGAAAAGGGTATTCTCATACATTGCCTTATAAAGGCAGCATAAATTGCTAGAGCTTTGTATTTGGCAATATCTATCAAAAGCTTAAAAAATATACAGATCATCTCACCCAGCAATTCTAGTAATTTATCACATAAATATATAAAAACGTATGTACATGGACGCTTGTGTATAAAGTATCATTTATAACAATAAACTATAATACCCTAAGTAACTAACAAAAGGGTTAGATTTATGGCCAGTTATATAATGAAATATACTGAAGCTATTAAAAGTATATCTATATTATCAACACAGAAAACCAAAGTGTGTTTGGCAGCAGCAGGAAGCAGCTAAGTACTAAAAACCTGCTGAAACTCCACTTCTGGGTATATGCCCAAAAGAACTGAAAGTAGAGTGTTGAAGATATATTTGTACATCTATGTTTATAGTACCAGTATTCACAGTAGCCAAAAGGTGGAAACTATCCAGGCATCCATCAATGGATGAATGGATAAACAAAATGTGGTATATACATACAGTGGAAAGTTATTCAGCCTTAAAAAGGGAGGAAATCCTGACATATGCTACAACATGACCTTAAGGACATTATGCTAAATGAAATAAGCCAGTCAAAGAAAGACAAATATTGTATAATTCCACTTACATGAGGTATCTAAAGTAGTCAATTCATAGAAACAAACGAAGAATGGTGGTTGTCAGGAAGGGGCTAAGAGGAGTGCAAAATGCAGAGTTACTGTTTAATGGGTATAGAGTTTCAGCTTTGCAAGATGAAAAAGTTCTGGAGATTGGTTGCACAACAATGTGAATATACTTAATGCTACTGAACTTTTCACTAAGCAATAGTTAAGATGGCAAATTTATGGGTTTTTTTTCTTACCACAATTTTTAAAACTTGCTGAATATAATCTATATGGAAATAATCTGTGGGAAGTGGAATCCCCCCAAAATGGATCTATGAGAATAAATAATTTGAATCTGACTTGAAAAGGATTTATTTGATATGAGATGACTTTTTAAAAAAGTATACACGTTTCAAAGTCAAATAAGCTTGCAAAATAGGCAATGAACTATATATTCATTGAGAATTGTTTTCTAAATTAAAAGGTCTTGTTTAATTCATAATTTTAAATAAAATATAGCTTCCTATAAATATATATATCTATACATTCATAAAAATATAATTTTCTAACACTCATGAGGATATGTGAAAAGTAGTATCTTATTGCTTCAATGAAGGTTAAAACAAAAAGTATTTATGCACATACTATGTACTTAAATTATTTAATGTAGCTTAAATATAATTGGTAATTGTTGGTAAAAGAGGAAAAAGATCTGGATTATTTTCCTATTTTACATTACTAATAGTTACATTAATATGTCTAGCAGTTGTTACATCCTGTAATATCTGTCACAATCAATCTGTTCATTTTAATTTTAGTTCAGTGATCTTTTTTAAACATTTCTATTTACGGCAGTGTTGTAGACTAGGACTCCAAAACTAATCTACAAATGGTAAATAAAATAGCTATATAACACCCAATACATGACTATGAATTTGCCAAAAAAAATAAGGGAAGTTGGGGCCTCCCTGGTAGTGTAGAGGTTAAGAATCTGCCTGCCAATGCAGGGGACACGGGTTCAAGCCCTGGTCTGGGAAGGTCCCACATGCCACGTAGCAACTAAGCCTGTGTGCCACAACTACTGAGCCTGTGTTCTAGAGCCCGTGAGCCACAACTACTGAATTCTGCATGCCTAGAGCCCGTGCTCCGCAACAAGAGAAGCCACCACAATGAGAAGCCCATGCACCGCAATGAAGAGTAGTCCCCGCTCGCGGCAACTACAGAAAGCTCATGCGCAGCAATGAAGACCCAATGCAGTTAAAAATAAATAAATAAAATAAATAATTTTTTTTTTTTTTTTTTTTTTTTTTGGTGGTACACGGGCCTCTCACTGCTGTGGCCTCTCCCTTTGCGGAGCACAGGCTCCGGACGCGCAGGCTCTGCAGCCATGGCTCACGGGCCCAGCCGCTCCGCGGCATGTGAGGTCTTCCCGGACCGGGGCACGAACCCGTGTCCCCTGCATCTGCAGACAGATTCTCAACCACTGCACCACCAGGGAAGCCCGATAAATAAATTTTTTAAAAAATAAAAATAAGGGAAGTCATTGGAGGCTGGGAACAAAATGTGAGCAAGAGTCCAGTGTGGTAAAACTCAAACGTCTGGCTGTCTTTGGAGTGTTTACTGATCTCAGGTGGCCTAGAGCTTCAGTTTTACTTCTGTGCCTGTTGAGGGACAAAGTCCAAGAAGAGCTGGAATTAAGATGGTAGATCCTCTTGCAAAAAGCTAGACCTAAAAGGCCAAAAACCTGTAGAAAGGAAAAAACAAAACCAAAATCTGTACTGCCAAGGAAAGTAGTCTGTCCTGGCCCTGGCCGTGGCCTAGGGAGGAAGGGGGAAAAAAGCCTCCCTGTGAATTCCTACCTACTGGCTAGTTTTCAAGGATGTTTGGGGCTCTCATGCTATCTATACGGCCCAAAGAAAGAGTAAGAGTGAGAATTTTAACTTAAAGTAAACCTGTGTTGCCAGTGAATTCAGGTGCCTGGTGAAAGAAAATACAAACCCTTCCTGGAGGAATAAACCCTCAATCCTCAACTCATGAGATATTGAATTTATCTGAGAAGGAATATAAAATGTGTATGTTTAATATGTTTAAGGAAATTAAAGGAAGAATTAGGAGTAATACTATTTATAGGACCACTGAAATTAAAATGTCAAAGGAAGGGTTAACTATGGATTAAACATGGATAAAAAGAGAATTTATAAGGTGGGAGATAAATCAACCAGAATAAGCACAGAGACAAAGAGGTAGAAAAAGAGGTTGAGAGATATGGAAGACTGAGCAAGACAGTAACACGTTTAATTAAAGTTCAGGAGGATAAAAAAGAAAAAAGACAGATGCAAACAAAATTTAGAAAGATGGTTAAGAATTTTCCAACACTGGTGAAAAATATTAACCCTAGAATTCAGGAAACACAATGAATCACAAGCAGGACAAATTAAGAAACCCTCATTTAGATAAATCACAGTCAAAATACAGGACACCAAAGACAAACAGAAAATCATATATATAGCCAGAATGAAAACAGATTTCTGGCCAAGGAATGACAGTTAGAGTGATTGTCATAAATGACTTCTCAATGGCTACAATGGAAACCAGAAGACAGTAGAATATAATGTGCTAAGAGAAAGAGGAAAAAAACCTTTCAACATAGAATATCCAATGAAACCATCTTTCAAAAACACGGACAAATTTAAAACACTGTCAGATGAACGAAATCTAATAGAGAATGCCACCTCATTTAAGGAACTTGTAAGGATACACTTTAGGAATAAGGAGACTAAATCCCAGAAGAAATACCTAAGACACAAAATTGAATGTGAATTTTTTAAAATGGCAATTATGAGTAATTTTAAGCAAAATCAAGAACATAAAATATACCTAATTTGAGGGATTATCAAAATTTTGAACAACTATAACAAGTAAGCCATGATGGGGGTGAATGGAGTCAAAGCATTTTTAGAGTATCTGTATTTTAAAGATTCCAATTAACATAACACTGAGTGTTCACGTTAAAATCTCAAAGTTTACCATTAATAAAGAGAAACAGCATATAACACCTACAATAATTAAATTAAAAAAAAACTGCAATGAGCAAAAACATTTCAATTATTTCAAAAGAAGGCAAAAAGAAAAAAAAAGAGGGAGAAAGGCAAATGGTCAAAATAAATGAAAATTTTAAAATTCTTAGAATTGAATAATGAAAATACCAGATACTAAGACTTGTGGGATGCAACTAACATAACACTCAAATACTTAAGATGCTAATACTGGGGGTGGGATGGGTCCAAAGGAAAAAAAAAAAAAAAACCAGAAATTAATAAAACAGAAAACAAAGATAAAAAAGAGTACAAACAAAGGTAAAAGTTAGTTCTTTAAAAAGAGTAGGGCTTCCCTGGTGGCGCAGTGGTTGGCAGTCCGCCTGACGATGCAGGAGACACGGGTTCGTGCCCCGGTCCGGGAAGATCCCACATGCCGCAGAGCGGCTGGGCCCGTGAGCCATGGCCGCTGAGCCTGCGCGTCTGGAGCCTGTGCTCCGCCACGGGAGAGGCCACAACAGTGAGAGGCCCGCGTATCGCAAAAAAAAAAAAAAAAAAAAAAAAAAAAGAGTAACATAGTGGGGGACCTTCAAGATGACAGAGGAGTAAGACGTGGAGATCACCTTCCTCCCCACAAATACATCAGAAATACATCTACGTGTGGAACAACCTACAGAACACCCACTGAACGCTGGCAGAAGACCTCAGACTTCCCAAAAGGCAAGAAACTCCCCACGTACCTGGGTAGGGCAAAAGAAAAAAGAAAAAACAGAGACAAAAGAATAGGGACGGGACCTGCACCAGTGGGAGGGAGCTGTGAAGGAGGAAAGGTTCCCACACACTAGAAGCCCCTCAACTGGTGGACATGGGGGTTGGTGAGGTGAAGCTTTGGAGCCACAGAGGAGAGCACAGCAACAGGGTGCAGAGGGCAAAGCGGAGAGATTCCCACAGAGGATCGGTGCCGACCAGCACTCACCAGCCTGAGACACTTGTCTGCTCACCTACCAGGACAGGTGGGTGTTGGGGGCTGAGACTCGGGCTTTGGAGGTCAGATCACAGGGACAGAACTGGGGTTGGCTGTATGAACACAGCCTGAAGGGGGCTAGTGCACCACAGCTAGCCAGGAGGGAATCCGGGAAAAGGCCTGGAACTGCCGAAGAGGCAAGACACCATTGTTTCGGGGTGCACTAGGAGAGGGGATTCCTTCCCTGTGTGCCCACAGAAGGCAGAGAACTGCCTGAGCAAGCTCCAGAGAAGGGCACAAGTTGCAGCTATCAGTTCAGACCCAGAGATGGGCATGAAATGCTAATGCTGCTGCCGCTGCCACCAAGAATCCTGTGTGCAAGCACAGGTCACTACCCACAACCCCTCCCAACCCCCCCAGAGCCTGTGCAGCCCGCCACTGCCAGGGTCCCGAGATCTAGGGACAACTTTCCCAGGAGAATGCACTGCGTGCCTCAGGCTGCTGCAATCTCATGTCGGCCTCTGCCACCACAGGCCACCCCACATTCCAATCATGACTACCGTACCCCTCCCTCTCCCCAGCCTGAGATGGCAAGAGAGCCCTAATCAGCCGCTCCTTTAACCCCCTCCAGTCTGGGTGGGGAACAGACGCCCTCAGGCGACCTACACGCAGAGGCGGGGCCCAAACCATAGCTGAACCCCAGGAGCTGTGCGAACAAAGAAGAGAAAGGGAAATCTCTCCCAGGAGCCTCAGAAGCAGCGGATTAAATCCCCACAATCAACTTGATGTACCTGCATCTGTGGAATACCTGAATAGACAATGAATCATCCCAAAATTGAGGTGGTGGATTTGGGGAGCAACTGTAGACTTGGGGTTTGCTGTCTGTGACTGATTTGTTTCTAATTTTTATGTTTATCTTAGTTTAGTTTTTAGTGCTTGTTATCATTGGTGGATTTCTTTATTGGTTTGGTTGCTCTCTTCTTCTTTTATTTATTTATTTAAATAAATTTTTTAATTTTCTTATTTTTTCTTCTTTTAATTTTTCTTTTTCTTTTATTTATTTATTTTTCTTTTCTTCCTTTTCTTCTGAGCCATGTGCTGACAGGGTCTTGGTGCTCTGGCTGGGTGTTGGACATGAGCCTCCGAGGTGGGAGAACCAAGTTCAGGACATTGGACCACCACAGACCTCGCGGCCCCACGTATTATCAATCCGCGAGAGCTCTCCCAGAGATCTTCGGCTCAACACTAAGACCCAGCTCCACCCAATGACCAGTGCTGGACGCCCCATTCCAAACAACTAGCAAGATAGGAACACAACCCCACCCATTAGCAGAGAGGCTGCCTAAAGTCATACTAAGTTCACAGACACCCCAAAACATACCACTGGATGCAGCCCTGCCCATCAGAAAGATAAGATCCAGTCCCACCCACCAGAACACAGGCACCAGTCCCCTCCACCAAGAAGCCTACAAAAGCCTGAACCAACCTCACCCACAGGGGGCAGACACCAGAAACAACAGGAACTATGAACCTGCAGCCTGCAAAAAGAAGACCCCAAACACAGTAAGTTAAACAAAATGAGAAGACAGAGAAATATGCAGAGATGAAGGAGAAAGGTAAAAACCCACCAGACCAAACAAATGAAGAGGAAATAGGCAGTCTACCTGAAAAAGAATTCAGAGTAATGATAGTAAAGATGATCCAAAATCTTGGAAATAGAATGGAGAAAATACAAGAAACATTTAAGAAGGACCTAGAAGAACTAAAGCGCAAACAAACAATGTGAACAACACAATAAATGAAATTAAAAGTTCTCTAGAAGGAATCAATAGCAGAATAACTGAGGCAGAAGAACAGATAAGTGACCTGGAAGATAAAATAGTGGAAATAACTGTCGCAGAGCAGAATAAAGAAAAAAGAATGAAAAGGATTGAGGACAGTCTCAGAGACTTCTGGGACAACATTAAACGCACCAACATTCGAATTATAGGGGTCCCAGAAGAAGAAGAGAAAAAGAAAAGGTCTAAGAAAATATTTGCAGAGACTATAGTTGAAAACTTGCCTAACATGGGAAGGAAATAGTAAGTCAAATCCAGGAAGTGCAGAGTCCCATACAGGATAAATCCAAGGAGAAACACGTCAAGACACATATTGATGAAACTATCAAAAATTAAATACAAAGAAAAAATATTAAAAGCAGCAAGGGAAAAGCAACAAATAACATACAAGGGAACCCCCATAAGATTAACAGCTGATCTTTCAGCAGAAACTCTGCAAGCCAGAAGGCAGTGGTAGGATACATTTAAAGTGATGAAAAGGAAAAACCTACAACCAAGATTATTCTACCCAGGAAGGATCTCATTCAGATTCAATGGAGAAATTAAAACCTTTACAGACAAGCAAAGAGTTAAGAGAATTCAGCACCACCAAACCAGCTTTACAACAAATGCTAAAGGAACTTCTCTAGGCAGGAAACACAAGAGAAGGAAAAGACCTACAAGAACAAACCCAAAACAATTAAGAAAATGGTAATAGGAACATACCTATTGACAATTACCTTAAATGTAAATGGATTAAATGCTCCAACCAAAAGACACAGACTGGCTGAACGGATACAAAAACAAGACCCATATATATGCTGTCTACAAGAGACCCACTTCAGATCTAGGGACACATACAGACTGAAAGTGAGGAGATGGAAAAAGATATTCCATGCAAATGGAAATCGAAAGAAAGCTGGAGTAGCAATTCTCATATCCGACAAAATAGAATTTTTTATTTTCTTATTTTTAAAATTTATTTACAATTTATTTACTTCTGGCTGCATTGGGTCTTTGTTGCTGCTGCACATGGGCTTTCTCTAGTTGCTGCAAGTGGGGGCTACTCGTTGTTGAGGCAGATGTGCTTCTCTTTGCGGTGGCCTCTATTGTTGCGAAGCATGGGCTCTAGAAGTGTAGGCTTCAGTAGTTGTGGCACACAGACTCAGTAGTTGTGGCTCACGGGCTCTAGAGCACCAGCTCAACAGCTGTAGGCACACTGGCTTAGTTGCTCCACGGCATGTGGTATCTTCCCGGACCAGGGCTCAAACCTGTGTCCCATGCACTGGCAGGCAGATTCTTAACCACTGCGCTACCAGGGAAGTCCCAAACTGGACTTTAAAATAAAGACTATTACAAGAGACAGAGAAGGACACCACTTAATGATCAAAGGATCAATCCAAGAATAAGATATAACAATTGTAAATATTTATGCCCCCAACACAGGAGCACCTCAACACATAAGGCAAAGGCTAACAGCCATAAAAGGGAAACTGACAGTAACACAATCATAGTAGGGGACTTTAACACTTTCACCAATGGACAGATCATCCAAAAGGAAAATAAATGAGGAAACACAAACTTTAAATGACACATTAAACAAGAGGGACATATATGATATTTATAGGACACTCCATCCAAAAACAACAGAATACACTTTCTTCTCAACTGCTCATGGAACATTCTCCAGGATAGATCATCTGTTGGGTCACAAATCAAGCCTCGGTAAATTTAAGAAAATTGAAATCATATTAAGTATCTTTTCTGACCAAAATGCTATGAGACTACATATCAATTACAGGTAAAGGACTGTAAAAAATACAAACACATGGAGGCTAAACAATATGCTACTAAAAAACCAAGAGATCACTGAGGAAATCAAAGAGGAAATCAAAAAGTACCTAGAAACAAATGACAATGAAACTGTGAAGACCCAAAACCTATGGGATGCAGCAAAAGCAGTTCTAAGAGGGAAGTTTACAGCAATACAATCTATCTCAAGAAACTAGAAAAATCTCAAATAAACAACCTAACCTTACATCTAAAGTAATTAGAGAAAGAAGAACAAAAAACCCGCAAAGTTAGCAGAAGGAAAGAAATCATAAAGAACAGATCTGAAATAAATGAAATAGAAATGAAGGAAACAATAGCAAAGGTCACTTAAACCAAAAGCTGGTTCTTTGAGAAGATAAACAAAATTGATAAACCATTAGCCAGACTCATCAAGAAAAAAAGGGAGAAGACTTAAATCAATAGAATTAGAAATGAAAAAGAAGTAACAACTGACACCGCAGAAATACAAAAGATCATGAGAGATTACTACAAGCAAATATATGGCAATAAAATGGACAATCTGGAAGAAATAGACAAATTCTTAGAAAAGCACAACCTTCCAAGACTGAACCAGGAGGAAATAGAAAATATGAACAGACCAATCACAAGCACTGAAATTGAAACCGTGATTAAAAATCTTCCAACAAACAAAAGCCCAGGACCAGATGGCTTCACAGGTGAATTCTATCAAACATTTAGAGAAGAGCTAACACCTATCCTTCTGAAACTCTTCCAAAAGATAGCAGAGGGGGGAACACTCCCAAACTCATTCTATGTGGCCACCATCACCCTGATACCAAAATGACACAAAGATGTCACAAAAAATGAAAACTACAGGACAATATCACTGATGAACATAGATGCAAAAATCCTCAACAAAACACTAGCAAACAGAATCCAACAGCACATTAAAAGGATCAGACACGGGCTTCCCTGGTGGCGCAGTGGTTGAGAATCCGCCTGCCTATGCAGGGGACACGGGTTCATGCCCCGGTCCGGGAAGATCCCACATGCCGCAGAGCGGCTGGGCCCGTGAGCCATGGCCGCTGAGCCTGGGCGTCTGGAGCCTGTGCTCCGCAACGGGAGAGGCCACAACGGTGAGAGGCCCGCATATCACAAAAAAAAAAAAAAAAAAAAAAAAAAAAAAAGGATCAGACACCACCATCAAGTGGGGTTTATCCCAGGAATGCAAGGATACTTCATAGGCAAGTAAGCCGTGTGGGATTGGTGTTATGATAACTAGTACATTCACAACTGAAAATGCCCATTACTCAGGTCATGGTAAATACTGTGGGCCCCCTTCTGCATTAGCAACCCATGTAACCTTACAGTCAGAGAAGCCTGTCTCAGCTTACCCTCATGAATCTTAGCAGATGCTAATAAAAACATTATATTAATTTAAAAGAAAATGTGGAGAGGCAGAGGAAGGAGTCAAGGGACTCGTCCCAGCATGGTGGAAATTTTTAAACAGTTATTAAGAAACTGAGTGAATAAAGCAAATGTTGATAGAAGTGGGAAAGAGGAAAAAGAAAGAAGGGTGTCAAGAGACTCATCCCAGCAGGATGGAAATCTGTGGATGGTTATTAAGAAATGGGACGGGGCTTCCCTGGTGGCACAGTGGTTGAGAGTCCGCCTGCCGATGCAGGGGACGTGGGTTCGTGCCCCGGTCCGGGAGGATCCCACATGCCGCGGAGCGGCTGGGCCCGTGAGCCATGGCCGCTGAGCCTGCGCATCCGGAGCCTGTGCTCCACAACGGGAGAGGCCACAACAGTGAGAGGCCCGCATACCGCAAAAAAAAAAAAAAAGAAAAGAAAGAAAGAAAGAAATGGGACGAATGCAGGGGACACGGGTTCAAGCCCTGGTCCAGGAAGATCTCACATGCCGCGGGGCAACTAAGCCTGTGTGCCACAACTAGTGAGCCTGAGCTCTAGAGCCCGTGAGCCACAACTACTGAGCCTGCATGCCACAACTACTGAAGCCCGCGTGCCTACAGCCCGTGCTCTGCAACAAGAGAAGCCACTGCAACGAGAAGCCCGTGCACTGCAACAAAGAGTAGCCCCCCCTCACGGCAACTAGAGCAAGCCCATGCAGCAACGAAGACCCAACGCGGTCAAAAATGAAGGAAGGGAGGGAGGGATGGGAGAGAGGAAGGGAGGAAGGAAGGAAGGAAGGAAGGAAGAAATATATAAATAATTTTTTTAAATCTTAAACATAAAAAGATTTTAAAACAAAAAGAAATGGGATGAATAAAATGGACATTGACATTGGTGGGGTTGAAACAAAGGTCTTAATCCAGTACCATCTGAGACTGGGTGGATCAAAGGGACCCCTGCTGGACCCCCTACATTAAAGGGCTCTAAGCAAGTTGAGTTTGTTTATCCCAGTTTGGAGAAATGTAAGACACAGGGAAAGCAATGATTATAATGAGAAACCAGACCTGACATCACCTGGGGCAATAGTCAGGCAGATTAATCTTGGCTCAAACCGCCTCTGCTGGCTAAATTGGTCAGGGAGTGGAGAAGTTTCTGGGAGTCCTTTACTTGGATGGGACCTCATACACTGTGATACCAAAACCCTTTGGTGAAGTCTTAAGGCAGGCTACAATTAGATTGAGAGAATATGAAAAAAGTTAAGGTTGACTGATTAAGGTGGAAGTTTGGGTGAAAACTGGAATGTTTAAACAGGCTTACCTGAATGGTTTATGGGAATGGACACTATGTCTGAATGGGGAACACCTCCCCCCAAAGTAAAACAGATGGCATGTCAAGCGCTCTCCAATCCAAGCAATATTAATTAGACGTCATGCTAAATGGGAATAAGACTGCCGGAGCCCACACAGTGTTATAGACAAGAAGCTGGAGCCTGGCAGACAAACTCTGTACAGGAGCCCTACACAGGGCACAGACTGGGGCTTACGGCTAAAGCCTGTGAGCACCTCCCAGTGACAACTCCTGGTACGATGGGCTGCAGCATTTCCATTTGAGAGGCAATTACTAGCCTGCTATTGAACGCTAGTCTAAACTGCCCCTATGGCTGAAAGACAAAATAATCCCGAAACCCAAAATACCCATGATGTCTTGGGTGATGTTGGAAAAACACTCTAATGAGGAAGGCAGTGCACAGAAGAGTTCCATAATTAAATGGAGATTGTTTATAGGGGGTCTTGTTATGAGGAGAAGGCAAGGAGGAGATACAATGAGGAGCCTCCTTTCCCAGAGGACTGACTCTGGAACTGAGTGAGGAGGTGCCAGATTCTGTTGTCACCTGGACAGCATAAATACCTCTCAACTGACCAACAAAGAGCTGCTTGGTTTATGTATGACGGTTCCAAGGTGAATGGCCACCATTCTGATCAAAGAAAGTAAGCACAGACGGGCTCAGGGGGCTGACTTACACGCTGTTTTCCTAGCAGCGATGGAAGAACTGAACAGTGGTAAAGTCCATATGCTTGGGTTTTTTTTTTTTTTTTTTCTGATATGCGGGCCTCTCACTGTTGCGGCCTCTCCCGTCGCGGGGCACAGGCTCCGGACGCACAGGCTCAGCGGCCACGGCTCACGGGCCCAGCCGCTCTGCGGCATGTGGGATCTTCCCGGACCGGGGCACGAACCCGTGTCCCCTGCATCGGCAGGCGGACTCACAACTACTGCGCCACCAGGGAAGCCCTATATGCTTGGGTTTTTACTGAGTCATGGGCAATGGAAAACTGGACTATTAAAAGGATGCCTGTATAAGGTGCAGCCATACGGAAATCGCTCTGGGAATTTATGGGCCACTTTAAAGTAGGACATGTTAATGCCCATCAGAAGAACCCACTTTCAGGTTTGGGAGGTGATGTAACCACCAAGTGGACCTTTTGGTCCACTCCCTTCAAGTGGCCACCTGGGGAACTGCAGCAATGCAGAGATGGGCTGAATCTAGACATAATCCTCTTATACCCTCGGAGGCACAAATTGCCAAGAAGAACTGTTTTGTCTGCCAACAGGAGAGACAGAGGCTACAGATGGCTGGGGGGAAGGCCCTACTACACATTGCCAGCAAGTAGACGACACTGGACTAATGCCAGCAGCCCTGGCGGGGTGGGGGTGGGGGACTATAAATGGGTCCCACCAGGAATAGACACTTCAGACTGGGCTCTGCATACGAGGCAGTAGATGCAAATGCTTAAAGTACTATTAGAGGACTGGAACAGAGGATACTCTACCAGTGTGGGCCGCCAAGTTACACATCTTCAGGCTACGGGACACAACACGCTTCACGGCACACGGTGTCCAATGGTGGGCGAAGAGACGCCACATCAAATGGACATACGAGGCTGCCCATCACCCGCACGGTAACGGCTTAATTGAGAACCAGAGCAGGCGGTTGGAACATCTGCCGTCTAAAACGCGTGAGATAAAAGCATAAAGGGCTGTGACTTTCACGCCTTCACGAGTGTGTGTGCTCACACTCAGCGTAAGGGAGAGTCCCCACTAGACAGATACCTCTGTTCTTCTGGTGGGTCTGGGGAAAAGGGGGTAGAGATGGAGGCTGGTACGACTACAATTCTTCCTAAGGGGTTAAGGGTGCTGGTATGACAATATACTTTTTATTTTCTTCCCCACATCACCTCAGCTTTCTTTTTCCTACCTGATGCAGGACCAGGACTACAGCTACAAGTGCCAGAAGCAGGGATGAAAGTCTATTTTTAAACCTTTATGTCAGAATTCCTAAGAGCCTGCTGGGGTGGTCTGTGCCTTCACCCCATCTGGCAAAATGGGGGTTAACAGTGAATGCGGCTGTAACGCCTGGAGGTAAAAACAGCCCACTTAGTTCTGTACCTATGTAACCTTACCCTAATATGAATGGTAGTGAAGTGAGGCGGAGGTACTCGCTAGACTACTATGGCTGCCTGCAATCTAAACCCGCACTGTGGCCAAACCTAATAATGTGCCTTCCAAAGGTGGAAAAGTTTGGGTATAAATGGAAAGAAGGAGGAATAGTAGTTAAGGGTAAGGGAGTAAATAAATGAGTTATGGTAATAAGAGAAATCCAATATTACACTAACACCCTGAAAGAGGCTCGGGGCAAGAGATGACATTGTCTCTTAGCTCAGTTATACCGGATGCCTTGAAAGGGGGAAGCCATATATTGCTGCAGTTGGAACCTGAGAAGATATATTGTACTGGAACGCTGCAAACCTCAGTGGCCTTGCTCTGGGAGACATTTTCATGCAGTAGGATGATGGACTGAACTCAGCAGTAATGCCAAAGGGACAGGTACCATGCCAGCATCTTTTAACTATTAGGATTCTTTTACTCTAAGGGATCGTGGTCAAAGACCGGGGGTAGTCTGTGGTATAATAAAAGTATCTGACTTTTGTCCCCAGTTGATGATGATGATAATGATGACAGAGGAGGAGTGAGAAGGAAAAGGGGGAGGAGAAATAGAAAACCGAAATAAACCATTAAAGACACTGGACTGGTACTTAACATCTTCCCAACAAGACCAAACAGTTTACAGACAGGTTCCCTCAAATAGTCATGGATCAAATAATTACAACCTTAAATGAAGGGGCTTCTTTGGTGGCACAGTGGTTAAGAATCTTGACAGTGGTTCAAGCCCTGGTCCAGGAAGATCCCACATGCTGCGGAGCAACTAAGCCTGTGCGCCACAACTACTGAGCCTGCGCTCTAGAGCCTGCGAGCCACAACTACTGAGCTCACGTGCCACAACTGTTGAAGTCTGCACACCTAGAGCCTGTGTTCCACAGCAAGAGAAGCCACCACAATGAGAAGCCCACGCACGGCAGTGAAGAGTAGCCCCGCTCGCCGCAACTAGAGAAAGCCCGCACGCAGCAACAAAGACCCAACACAGCCAAAGATAAATAAATAAAATAAATTTTAAAAAAAGAACCTTAAATTAATTCTTCTCCATTTTATCTTCCAGACAAAAATGGAATGCTTTCCAACTCATTCTATGAAGTTAGAATAATCTTAATTCCAAAAACCAGATAAGTTAGTGCAAGGAATAAAAATGATAAGCCAAATCAATAAAAAACGTAGATGTAAAACTTCTAATCAAAATAATAGCAGACTAAATCAATCCATATCTGAAAACCATGACCAAATCAGGTTTGTCTCAGGAAGATAAGGGTGGAATATACATTTTTCACCTTAATGAATGGTTAAAATGAGAAAAACACGATCATCTTACTTGATGCAGAAAGAACATTCAATAAAATATGACATGCATTCATAATTTTTAAAAACTTTGAACACGCTAGGAATAAAAGGAAACTTCTTTAACCTGGTAGAAGGTACAAGGTATTTACCAAAAACACTATAGCAAATGTTATGCTTAATAGTGAAGCATTAAAAGCATTCTTTTTAACATCAGGAAAAAGACAAGGATGCCTGTTATTATCAATTCCATTCTATGCTGTACTGGAAAGCCTAGTTAGTACTACAAGGCAAGCAAAAGAAATAAAGGTGACAAAGATTGGAAAAGAAGAAATAAAACCATCATTATTTGCACACTGTCACCTACTTTACTATTATAAAACTACCTAGAGACATTAAAGAAAGCCCTTATAAATGGAGAGATGTATCATTTTCATGGAGGGGACACTCAACATTCTAAATACGTTAATTGCCTCAAAACTACATTCAATGAAATTTCAGTAAAAAGAAGGTGGTGAAGAGAACTGTCCTATAAGATACCAAGACTTACTTTAAAGCTATAGTAATTACAACAGCGTGATTTACTACAGGGACAGAAAAACTGGCAGAATAAACTGAATGCCCAGAAATACATTAGAGGAACTTCACATACAGGAACTTATATATGACTGAAGTGGCACTGCAGATCAGAGGGAGGAAGAATGGTCTATCTAATAACGAGTATAAAATAACTAGTTACAGATATTTCTAAAATATTAAATTTGATCTCTTCCTCACAACATAAGCAAAAATCAATTTCTTAGAGATGCTAAATATAACTTAAAAACATTTAGGAAAAAAATGTAGACTATTTTTACAAACTCAGAATAGAGAAGGATTGCTTAAATAGAACAGAAAGTTAAGTCATAAGAAAGATTTGTAAATTAGAATTTATGATTGAGTATCTTAATTCATCAAAAGATCCCTAAAAGAAAATTAACAGCCACAAACTGGAAGGAGACATGTGCTTCTCATATAACTGACCAAGGATTAGTTTCTTGAATATATAATGAAAACTTATTAAGAAAAATGTCTTAATATTAAGTTTTTGTTTATCACCAAAGTAAAACTAGTATTATAAAAATATTGGCCAAAGCTGTTAAAATTCTAATGCTTTTTGGATACAGGTCATGGGAACCCACTTTCTGCCATCAAAATATCAAGTTTGATTTTATGATTTATCAACTCCATAACCAATAAGCTATAATGTTTAGTTAAGCATGACTAGCAATTTGTGTTTACAAGGCTCCCAACTTCTTCAAGAAAACTTCAAGCAGCTTCTACTTTCTGACAAGGTTAATTCATGTACAACTTACAAAGGGAGGGGAAGGGAGAGGAGTACTGTGAAGGCTCACAGGCAGGCAGTGCAGCGTGGGCTGTGGGTAACTGCTTATTTCCATTGTGAAGAGTCAAAGAAGGTAATAAGCAAGATCCAAAAATGTTCCTGACACCTTAATGACTGGTATCAAAAGTTAGACCCTGGTGTTTAAATTCCCCTTTTCTTCCTCCACTATTTCCTTTGAAAAGATGATCCGACTCCAATCTTCCCACTGTCTTGCTCCAAGTATTTCTAGGCTGCAGAAGAAAAGTACTCTTTTCTGATCTGGGGTCCTAGAAAAGAGCCTTTACCTCTTGGGTTCATTCCCTGCTTAAAATTTCTAGCCAGTTACCACTGCAAAGTGACTGTGATGTACACATTCTCTAAATAACAGACTGGATAGATTTTTTTTAAAAATTTTATTTATTTTTATTTATTTATCTTTGGCTGCATTGGGTCTTCATTGCTGTGTGTGGACTTTCTCTAGTTGTGGCGAGCGAGGGCTACTCTTCATTGCGGTGTGCAGGCTTCTCACTGCGGTGGCCTCTCTTGTTGCGGAGCACAGCCTCTAGGCACGCGGGCTTCAGTAGTTGCGGCACACGGGCTTAGTTGCTCCACGGCATGTGGGATTTTCCCGGACCAGGGCTCAAACGTATGTCTCCTGCATTGGCAGGTGGATTCTTAACCACTGCACCACAGCCACCAGAGAAGTCCCCAGACTGGATAGATTTAAATGGGCTCTGGGGGACTTCCCCGGTAGTCCAGTGGTAAAGAATCCGCCTTCCAATGCAGGGGGACTCAGGTTCGATCCATGCCTCAGGGCAACTGAGCCCACACACCATAACTACTGAGACCAGGCGCCTCAACTAGAGAGCCGGGTGCTGCAAACTACAGATCCCATGTGCCACAACTACAGAGCCTACGCACCCTGGAGACCACATACCACAACTAGAGAGAGAAAACCCGCATGCCACAACTAGAGAGAATCCCACGTGCCGCAACTAGAGAGGAGCCCATGTGCCGCAACAAAGATCTCACGTGCCTCAACTAAGACCAACACAGCCAACAAACAAACAAACAGGGCCCAGGAATGTGTGCGGCAGCATTTTTTAAAGAATAAAGAAGGGCTTCCCTGGTGGCGCAGTGGTTGAGAATCCGCCTGACGATGCAGGGGATACGGGTTCGTGCCCCGGTCCGGGAAGATCCCACGTGCCGCGGAGCGGCTGGGCCCGTGAGCCATGGCCGCTGAGCCTGCGCATCCGGAGCCTGTGCCCCGCAACGGGAGAGGCCACAACAGTGAGAGGCCAGCATACCACCAAAAAAAAAAAAAAAAAAAAAAAAAAAAAAAAGAATAAAGAAAAAAAAAAAGGGGGCTGTGGACAAGAATTTCAAATCAGTCTAGAAGGACATTTTCATCACTGAAATCCATCTACTTTTATTCTTTTTGGGTTTTCATTATAATTGTTCAAGACTTGTAATGTTTTTAAATTTTATGGCATCAGTGAACAAGAAATGAAGTATCAGATGTTATTAAAACCCCTTAACACAGTCAGGAGAAACAAAGAATGGCACCAGAGTACAAATCAACGAAAAAACTCTTAATTCATTCCTTTCTTTCTCTAATGGGAGAGACACCTGTGCATTTACACAGATAATCTACAATTATTTAACAAGGTACCTTTACAAAAGACCCTCAGAGGTGAGTCTATAATTTAAAAATAAATACTGAGACAGATAAGGAAAGGTTAAGTGCAGTGCCCAATACAGCTAACATGTGGGTAAGTGTCCTGGATAAAGACCGATCCAAGCCCATTCTCAGTTCCACCACATCACCTAATAGCTGTGTGATCTTGGGTAAGTTACTAAGCTTCTCTGAGCATCAATTTCCTCCTTCATAAAAGCATGTGCAGTACTAACTCATTGTTGAGAGGATTAAATGCAGGGGGCAAAAAGACCAAAATGTACAAGGCACTTTAATAGTACAATTCCTAATATAGAGTGATTTCTGTGAAGGATTAGAAAATTACTTTATGAGCCTTTTTTTCGTATGACACTTTAAAAATATATGTATGAGAGTTCTACAATCTCAAGATTCACTCTTGTGTTCAGCATAAAAGACCAAGTTACAAAAAAAATACTCATTTGAGTATAAAAACATGCTCATAAATATTCAGTCTTCTTAATTTGAAACTGAAATTAATACGTAGATATTATTCAACTATAACTTTCAACAGACTCCATAAACTACATGGGATAAGCGAACCAAGCTGAGCAGAAAGATGAGAGCTCAAGACATACCACAAGCACAGAGACATAAAGTGCTATTTAAAACAGGAAGTGTGATAACGAAGGGTTTTTTTCTTTAAAAAGCATGACATTCAGTATAAGAGAACATTTACTAAGTTCTCAACCCTGAAACAAATGCCTCGACTATTTAATTTAACAAAGTTATACTTTGAATGCAATAATATGTCAGACCCTCACAACTTAAGATGTGTATAATTTTATAGAGGATTATGTAGGACTAATAAAACTGATAATAATTACAACAACATTGGCTATCATTTAGTCAGCACAGGTTTCTTACTTTCTCACAATAAATCAGTGAGAGAGGAAGGAAAAAAACCTGTTATCCCCGTGAAGATGAACTGACTGACAGTCAGGAAGATTATGTAACTTGTCCAAGGTTACAAATAGTAAGTGACAGAACAGAGATTTGAAGCCATGATTGTTATCACTTCAAAAACCAATATTCTTTCTGCCCCAAATTGCTTCTCTAGGCAGAACGTTAGGAAACGGAACTAAATCACTGGGAAGATCTCTTGAAAATCTAGGATTTAAATTCTTTTTACTAATAAGCTAATATACCTGAGGGTATTAAGCTTCAAGCCCCTGCCCCAACAAGCAATTCTCCAACCTCTATCCCCTTCAGGGAAAAAAGCAAGACAGGAAGACGGAGAAAGGAAGAAATAATTGCTTAACATTAAATCTTTCAGATACAAAAGGGTGATCTGCCGGTAATGACCAGCACTAAGAAAGTGAGAGCACGAGGACAGGAAAGAATTTAGATTAGTCATTAGGGAAGAACTTCCTGACAACAAAAATTGAGACCCCGGAACACATTATCAGAGAACATTATGTAGGATAAACTGAAGAAAATACAACCTCATGAAGGGCTGTCAACACATAAACAGTATCAACATACACACAAGATGGGGAGGTACAAATATAGCCTACTTGGCTCAGCCTCATTTATAATTTAAAATAGAAAAGAAAAAAAGGAAACTGGTAAAATAAGCTTGACAGCAACAGTCAGGAGACTGCACTACAATTCTGTCAGCCTAAGTACAAGTTAGCAAAATGCTAACCCAGTATTTGTGCCACATTTTTCAAAAGACCCATCAAGGCACAGGTACCATTTTATATTTTCCTTCAATTCACTATCCATTAAAACACAGCATCTCTATTTCCTCTGCAAATTCATGTTCAGACTAGAACCAGTGCTCTAATCTAGGCTCAAAGTTAGTCATCACAGATGCACTGGTAAAATAAAACCCAAATTCTGCTAGTTTCTTAAGTATGTTTTGGGAGAATTTTGAATGAAAAATATCACAAACATAACTTCCCTTGGGATTAAAAACAAAACAACCCCCCCCCCCACATAACTTTGGTGGAATTATTAGACCTAGGAGAATCGTGGCTGTTCCACACGCCTGTACCCCTTTCTCTCACTACATGAAATCAACCCATCCAAAGTTGATCGCCTTAGGAAACTGCAGAGTCAACGATTCTGTTTATCCCTTTCCAATGTCAGCTGAGTCTTGATATGAACCTTTATTAACCTGTAAATAAATGAGAGGTCTACATGTTCCTGGTAGTAAGAGGATTCTCTCACTTTCATTATAAAAAGAAATATGTTTCTTTTATGATGATTATGTTATTATCAGGGGGAAAAAGGGCTGCTTCCATTAAAGAACAAATACTCTCAAGTCAGCCAAGTTAATGCTTTTATATTCCTTCCCTTTTCTTCTCTACAGCCACTGCCATCCAAAAGAGAAGTGACCTCTCAGCCTCTGGTCCTACCTAAAACCCTCTCCCTTTACACAAGACAGAAGAGACTTCGGACCATTAATTATTTGGTTCTAATAATATACCCCAGTAGTTGAGAGCGTAAGTACTTGCTTTGGGGAGACCTAAAATCTAGGGCAGACCTACCTTGTGAGTAGAGAAGGATCTGCATCTCTAAAAGAACACAGGTAAACACCTGTACCAAGTTCTCCAGGCCCAGGAGCTCGAAGACCTCTCGGAGCGGGTAATCGGAGAGAGGAAGTTCACTGGGGCCCGGCCTCTGACAGATGACAGGTTCATAAACACCATAAAATTTCAGTGATCTCCCTGGAGGAGGAAGGGGCACCTCATAGAGAATATTATGGATGTAGCTCTCAAGCGGCAAGGGTGGTGGCTGCTGTGAGGTAACTGCCTTGTAAAGCTGGATAAGGAATTTCTTGCAGGCCTGCATGAAAGGCAGTGGTGTGATCAAACATATACTTTTTGAAACATACAGAGTGTCTCTGCTGATGTCATAAGAGTTGTACCGCTGGAGTTTCAAAAGGGAAGTGGTATCTCCCTCGTCAATACTGCTCGCCAGGGAGTCCGTGCTGCAGGAGGATGACGCATACAAGCTGCTGTGATGCTCTGCGTTGTGCATCTGGTAGAGCGTCTGCATTGCTGTGCAGATTTGCTTACTTGTAACTTCTTCATAAAAAGTGAGGACAAAACCGTAGGTACGAGAACCATCTTCCCGGGTAATTATAAACGAGTGGAACTGAGGGTCTTTATTGTCAGTTTGTGTTCTGAAAGACAGCCCTTTAGGCATGCACAACTGTGGAGGAAGGAAAAGAAAAGCATCAGAAGGCAGTACACAAACAACTTCAAACCAGAAAAAAATGTTTGTGGAGCTCCATCTGAGCTTGTGACCTTCATTAAGTCATGTAACTTCTCTGAGCCTCGGTTTCTTTACCTACAACATTTGCTGCATCAGTGACTTGAAGACAAAATATGCAAGGGCACTTTACAAATATTTAGTATTTAAGGACTATTTTTAGAGTAACGTTGATAATGTTTCAGAGGAATACACAGACAGGTGAAGGCTCACTTGATAAATGGAAAAAAAGTTAAAACACAGAATAATAAAAACAACAGTATTATTTTTGCTATTTTGAACAATATTATCCTTAGGAAAATAAACTTTGAAAATTAAATGATTTTTGATTTACTGAAGCAGAAGGGTAGAAACAAGACATTTTAGATTATTTCCAGCAGAGATCATGCGCCAGGTCTTGGGAACTACACAGGATTGAGTCAAACTTGGGAATAAAATTACGTGAGGAGTTAAAGATGCTATATTTAAGATACTTACAAAGCACAAGAAATTAAAATCGAGTCTTTAAAACAAATTACAGAAAATTTGAAATACACTAAGGAAAACAGAACTTGTAATTCAACTATCCTAAAATAACGATCATTATTAACTTTCCTATTATTCCTTTCTACTTTTGTATTACAATATACTTTCTGCACAGAAATAATTTTATCATACATTATGACATTTTTTTTCAGATTTAATAATCAATCTGGTATAAAATTTAGAAGTTCTCCCAAATCCCCACATTACCCAAAAAATGTAATTCACTTAAGAGTTACACGTCCTTCATCCAAACTGTGAACAAACACTTATTAAGTGCCTTTCTGAGCTAGGCCCTGTGATGGTGATACAATGGTGAGAAAGACACAGTTCCTGCTCCTCTCTGAAGCTTTCAGTCCAGTAAGGATGACAGATGATTAAAAAATTATATATAAAAAAATTATAAAGTATTGGAAGTGCTATGATAGGGTAAATATAGGCTGCTAGGAAAAAACACAGCAGGAAGACATAAATGAGAAAAGAGGGAGCCACCAGGGGAAAAAACTGAAGGAAGCCCAAGTGGAGACCTGAGGATAAGTATAGGTGTATATAGGTGTTAGTGAGATGAAGAGAAGGCAGAGAGGGCACGTGCAAAAGCCCAGAAGACAGAATGTGAGATTTTGGGGAATTGAAACCTGCTCTTTAGCTCTCCTACTCTGCTGGGGGCCTTCAGACAATCCCAGTCCTCGGCCTGGAACCACCCTAACTCACATCCAGTAGAGCAAAGGGGCTACCCTGCCAAACGCTACTCAAACTGCAGATCTGTAAGCAAAACGATGATTTTGTTGTTTTAAATCAAGAGACTGCAGCCCTGAGGTCAAATCCAATCTGCCCCTTGTTTTTGAAAATAAAATTTCATTGGAACACAATCACGCTCCTCCATTTAAGCACTGTCTGTAGCTGCTTTTGCACTACAACAGCAGAGCTGAATAACTGCAACAGAGACTGCATGGTCCACAACGCTCAACTATCTACTATCTGGTCCTTTGTGGAAAAAAAAAACACCCTGCCAGCCTATGTTTTAAGCCACTTAAGTAACATTGGGATGGTTTGTTATAGAGCTATAGATACCCAAAACACTCCCTTACTTCCTGTAAGTCTCCATATAAATACTACCTTAAAGAGGCCTTCCTTTATCTTTCCATAAAAAATAGTGTTTTCAGCCTATAAATGCCGTTAAAATGTCACTTCTCCTCTAAAAAGTCTTTGTTGAATGAAGCAGTTAAAATCCTGCACCATAGTATACACAGGTACATTGTATACTGACACACAGTAGTTCCTCAAATTTTGTCTCATCTCTAGATTGAAAACTACTCAAGGACTGGTAATAGCCTTAACCATTCAAGAGTACCACACATGGAACAATACACTATTTGGGGCCGTAATAAATGGTGACTGACAAAGATAAAAAGCAAAAATTGTGAGGCTCAGCATAAGTACCCCAGTGAAAATGTCTTTATATTTCGTATCACTGAATATAAGAATTGGAAAGAGCTATGGTAGCTTTACTTAATTATTATTATATACGCATGTTGACAAAAATTAAATTACTGTGTATATTTGGGCAAAATAAGATATAGATTTAGGTTAAACACATGAATACCTCAATTTGTTAGGGGGAAATTCTGCTTATTCCTAATCTTGGGAATAAAAGGCCATGGCAGAATATTTTCATAATGAGGGCTTCATAATGAAAGCTGCTTTCACCATAACAAGTCAATGAGATCGTCTACTGATTATGAATGAAAACTCATCTGACACACTTACTATAGTCAATAAAGATTGTAGGAAGGATGATCTGAATGAGTCTTGCTCCAGGCGAAGCTCAAACCTGCACAGCATAGTGCATGGCACACAGAGGTATTTGTTGAATGAATGAACGAATGAATGAATGAACAAGAAAACAATCAAAAACAACAGCTCGGGGTACAGGATCAGATTCAGTTCATCTCCTCATTCAATCTGTAGTTTTCTTTTTACATCAAATAGGCAACACAGAAACACAGTGACCTCCAAACTCAACATAAAGACTTAATATATTTGACAAGGTTTCCTGACATCATAAACCACAAAATTCCAGCTCAAACTGTTTTTGAACAGCTGCCGAATACTCCCTTAAGGATTTGCAGTTTTCGCCAGCGTGCGTTCAAACGTCTACAGGAAAAGCTTGCCAAAAGTTGTGCTCAGAATGAAGAATGACTTTCTATGCTACAGATAACAGATGTGAGAATTATTAAATTCTCTTCCGACACATCAACAAAACTGAGAATTATACTTCTAATCTGGGAACCATAAATTGGAAAATGCTATTGCTTTTTCATTTTTAAAAGTGAGAATCATGTGATTTGTCAAGTTTATTTTTCATAATCCTAAAACTGTTAAGTCAAGATTTGCTCACCATGGCTTTCAACAACATCTTTTATCCCCTGATATTGCTGTTTACCGACAATATCCCCTCCCCACCCCACTCTCCCACAACAACTAAGAGTTTAGAGTTGTCACCGCTGACCAGATTGTCGCCGGCAATCAGATTACTCTAGCCGAACTGGGCTCACAATGCTGTGTACCTCTCCTGGTTTGAGCGACCCAATGTCCCTATTATCTCTCTGGACTCTTGTAGGCAGTGTGGCTAGAATTTTAACAATTCTTTTTTCCATTTCCTATCGTTCTATTAATCCCACTCCTTCTCTCTTACTATACAAATAAAACTCTCAATGAGTCAGCTTGCCCTTCCTTTTTTCCTTCCTTCTTTCCCTCTCTTTCCTTTCTTCATTTAATAAACATTTATTTTATGTCATGTTTTGCATTAGATCTTGATAACTCAAAGGACAAACATGAAAATAATCCCTTACTTCTGGGAGCTTCTAGCCTAATAGGAAAGAAGGACATATAAACCAGCAGTTACAAAATAATGTAATCAATACTGCTAAGGAGTGTGTTCAAAGTATCATAGGAATAGAGAAGAAAGAGCACCTAATCATTCCTGCTTAAGAGATGGCTTTGCAGTGGAGGTGACAGCTGAACAAAGACAGGGAATGGACGTACTGTAAGCAAGCATATAGACCTTCATTTGTTCAATGATTAGAACCTCTACTATGTGCAAAGCTAGGGAGATAGCAATGAATGAAAGAGAGTGTTCCTGTCCTAATGGTACTTACTTTATAGCAGGAGACAGGGAGTAGACAACCAGCTACATAATTAATTAATTGCAACTGTTAACAGTGCTACAAAAAAGTACAAGGTGCCAAGAGAACCTAAGGGGACCTGGCTGAACACTGGAAGGCTGATGGAAGGTGGTGGTTAGAGATGGCTTCTCTGAGGAAATCATGTTTACAATGAAATCTGAAGGGTCAATACGAAGAATTCACTAGGGGAAGGAGAAGTGGCAGAGCCTTCCAAAGAGAGGTGAAAGCAGAGGCAGAAGCTGTAGTGTGAGGAACAAAAAGGACAGGCGCAGGAGGCCAGTTAGACAGCTATTGCAGGAGTCCAGGTAAGAGGGCTTGCTGGTTTGGACTAAGGCGGGTATGCAGAAGCGGAGAGAAGTAGATGATAACTGACTGCATATGGGAGAGGGTGAGAAAGTGGCAACTTTCAAGCACGATGCTAGATTTTTGGCTTTAGGCACCTAGGTGGATGGTTGTACCATTCATTCACTGACCAAGATTGGTGGGAAGCCTGTGAATTCAGTTTGGGCTATGCTGAGTCTGAGATGCCGGTGAAATATCCTAGCTGCGATGTTAAGAAAACAAGTGGGCTCCCCCAGTAATGGCTGGATTAAAAGCCCCATTCCTATGATTTTATTGTGAGACATGAACTTCAAGCTGGGTCAAAATGAGGGCTTACTTTCATTCCAATGTCAGATCTGTTAATGTAACTAAGGGTTATCCATTTCAAATTCAAGTACTTCCTGAGTCTGTCAAAAGTATATAGTGCTCTTTTTCCTTGCATTTTGCAAGATGGGTGTCTAAATAGGTTTTTTCCAGCCAACCCTTTACCCTTTACTCTTCACTCATCATTCCACTCCACCCTTCTTTGTGACCAAAGTAAATAGTAAATTGTAAACTTAGAGCTTTACAGATTATAAACAGCTATATAATAGTCATTACTCTTTAGTTACCTGAAATATCATATATCAGATGTTTCATTTAGGACATATATAAGAAAAAGAATCTTTATATTTCACGAAACTTGCTTAAAAAGTATTAACCATATTTTCTTCCTAACAATTCCTAGGTTCTCTACATTCTTAAGGATAAGCTCCATCTATTAGAACATTACATAGACAGTCATGGATGCCAATATGCAGATTTCCTTAAAGAGATCTGAATTGGGGGTGGTGGGGTGTGGGGGGAAGACAGGGGAGCTTCAGCTCCATTTGCAATGTTTTGTTTCATTTAAGAGGAAAGGTATGACTCTGAAGCCAATCTGTCAAATGTTGACATGTTAGTTCTGGGTGATGGGTGTATGACTTGTTTTGTTCTCTCTGTTTTATGATACTTCCATTTTTTTCCCCACAAAAATCTGTGAATCCACAACCAAGAGACGTAAAAGCAATTAATTCAGAAGCAATTTCAAATGTCACATATCTATTTTCTGCTATAGATGTACTGCACTCATATACATGGAATTTTTTTTTATTTAACAAGTTTCATTGCTTTGGGGTACTTAATTTGTATGAAATTAATGACCCTATCCAAAGCTCCACTTTGTTAGCAGAATGAGTGATATCACAGAAGGCGATAATTTATTGGAGTAGGGTTTTGCTAAACGCAAGAACAAAGCTTTATACCTTTAGGTGGGAATAAATTATAGCTTCATACAAATGTACTTACTAATAAATCAAAGAGGAAATTAAGGGAAGTAAATCTATAACCCAAATGCAGACTAGTTTAATGGGATGCTTTTCAGAGATTTTCAAGGAGTACCAGCAAATCCCTTTAGATCTGCAGCAATAAACAAAATGTTGTATGGTGCTTAAGCCTCGAAACACAAGCCTACATGTCTATTCAGAGGGAAATGTTTTCTGCTTATGTAAAATAATTCAGAGAGAAGGGGTAAAGAAAATATCAAAGAAAGATCAAGGAAGCTGATAACTGCTTTAGAGATGAATGTTATACAGACAGAGGTAAAGGCTAACACAGATATCTTACTGTTAATCCATCCAAATGATTAAAAGTAATAAAACACATCAAGTGTGGCATTTTGTTCCAAATGACTGTGGATTCATATTGTAGTAAGAAACTAGTTTTGGACACCACTCTGATTTCTCACAGAATAATTTATATTTTGAAATATATTACTAATTTTAAGAAGATTAAGTGTTGTAATCTATTTACATTCTTATCCATTTTTCCACTGCTTCATTTAGGCACTCTTTTCTTTAGTATCTTTCCATCAATTTGCTGGCATAAGCAGCTGATAAATTATTTTCTGTCACTGCTGTTTGCTCACTGTTTTAATCAGAAGCTTGTCTGTGCTCCTCCACGTCTCATAAATATAACTAACAGTTGTGTTCCTCTTAATACCTATAGCACTGGCTTCACCAAAGATGAGGCTAGGCCCCACAGGATGAACTTCCAGCAAAATGGCAACTCTCATTATTTTGGTATATAACAGTTAAGAGAAATAAGTACACTGTGCTCTGTAAAGAATCAAAGTCGAACTGCCAAGTGCCTTAGGCATCTGTCCTTAGGAAAAGTACCATGCTATTCCATCCTTGGAGTAAGTCCAGACTGGAATGGGTTTACTGTGATAGAGAAATACCGCAAAGGATCCAATGTGACCCATATCATTTTGGGGCATGTCAAAACCAAGGTACACAGCTTTTCTTTGGGGGAGGCAGCATGCAGGTGGGAAAAAAGTGAGCTAGAGAGTAAAAATGATCTGCATTTAACCTCTGAGACTCTCTGTATAACTCTGGGCAAGTAAACTCAACCTCTGTAAAATATGAATAAGAATCCTCACTGGGTACATATGTAAGCATGTATGTGAAAGTAACATTCATGAGGTATCTAGCGGGCATCTACTACTAAATATTAATTTTCTTCCCTTACAGTATCACATCATAATGGGGTCTTTTGGCTCCACCTTTAAAATACTCAAAAAGAACCACAACTATGTGTCTCACTCCACCTTTCTTTTTTGGCTGCGCCACATGGCATGCGGGATCTTAGTTCCCCGACCAGGGATAGAACCCACGCCCCCCTGCAGTGTAAGTGCGGAAGCTTAACCACTGGACTGCCAGGGAAGTCCCTGTCCACCTTTAATCACTTCTGTGCCTATCGTGCCTGATCTCTGATTTACTCACTTTGGGGGCCCCTGATTTTTATAATCACAGAGATCATGGAGGAACAAAATATTATCTAGGCTTCTAAGAAGGACCCTTCCTAAATGACCTGAAAATTATGACCTACTGTATTTTTAAGAACCTCTAAAGGGACTTACAATCACCACTGGTAACTCATTACATTAATTTAAATTCCTTATAAACAAATTCCTACTAATGTCTAAATGATGCATTGAAGTTCCTTTCCTACCTTACTTTGTGAATATGATAAATTACAGACCCATCATACAACATTCCTTGAAATATGAAAACTGTAATCATGCTCCTTCCATCAGGCTCCACTTCAGGCCAAGAAAATGATATCACTGTTACCAAGGTGTCTACATATTAATTAATACAAATTCACCACACAGCTTAATAGCCGGAAAAGAAAATGGGCTTTGAGGGTCTGTTATATACACTTATTAGCTATGGGGACCTTAGGCAAGTTACTTAACCTATCTGAGCTTAATTTTCTACATCTGTAAAATGAGGATAATATATCTTAAAGAATTTTTTATTTAAAGGGTTAAATTAAATGAAATAATGTAGACATTCAAAATATAGTCACTACTGTCATCTTAAAATAAAAAGAAGGCTGAAGAGGAAAAAAAAAAACCCAAAACCAAACACCTACCATGTTTACTGCATCTTGATCGAAAGGGTTCCATTCTATATTCTGAGGATAGTGGGCCAGAACTTTGGATTTGAATGTTCTTCTCAAAGGACTCTGGTCAAAATTTTCACCTACGACAGATAATTAGTAATTAGTTAATATCTACAATTTTTTCAAAAGCACGTCATAGTTTTATTTTTATTTTCTATATATACTGACTGATGATATTGAAATCTGATTCAATTTCTACCTCTAACAGTCTCAGCTGTAAATTTTTCAATGGACATCTGAAAAGGAACTGTTAATAAGAGATCTGCATTTAAAAGTTCAGAATCTGAATTTTAAAATCCTGGCTACACAACTGATACTAAAAATCAAGACATGCTAAAATAATCCTTGCTGTAACCTAATTACTGTCCTCATTTCAACATGTGGTGACCAAAAAAAAAAAAAAAAAATCTATTTGGAAACATTTAACTCACTAAAGAAACATCTCAAATTAAGCTAATTATACTTCTTAAGATCCTGAAATTTTGTACATGGATAGACTTAATGCTGCAGTGCCCAAAGGAGGCAACTTTGCTTGAGTTCCCACAAAAATCTCTGGTAAATTTGACTGCATCGCCGTGCTTTTACAAGTAACATTATTAACAGAATCAGAAACATCATTACTGAGTTGTCTGGTTTAGCAGAAAGAACACATTAAGAACACTAACCTCTGAAAAGAAACAAGCTATTCTAAGCCATTTTCATCTCCCGTTAAAATTCTGGAAAGGTAAAAGACTATCCTTTGATTATTATACATAAGAAAATTCAGTAATAATTGTTAGCTCAGTTCTTTATGTACTTGACCAAATTAACTCCCATGAGACCTGTTACCTCCAAATGCCTTACTTTCACAAAATATTTTAATATGGATGGATCTTAAATTCTCAGTGTCAAAAAGTTGAGATTAAGGAATTAGAAGCAATACCATTCTGTCTCCTGTGTTCTTTCTACTTGTTAAGTTCTAAGTAAGTACAAAACACAAGCTGATGTATTAAAAGATAAATGCCACCTACCAGTATTTGTACAAATAAAAATATCATAAAGCAATTCATGAGTCATATTTGGACACCTAGTTAGACTCAGTTTCCACCTCTGGTAAAAATATAAAAGACGTATACTAAAACACCTTTCAGTGCAAAACTTATCAGATCACAGAAGGAGGGAAAAGTCACACTGTAAAATCTTGTTGGAGACTGCAATATAAAATACACAGGAGCGTTTTTGAATAAAGGCACATAATTTAAATAGATTTACTGCAGCAACTAACCTAATTTAAGTCCTTGGCTAATGATCATTTTCCTTTGGATTCCTCTCACTTATTTAGGCAAGCACTTCATCTCTATGTCTTTCTACCTCATATTTCCATCTTCTAAGGGATAGAGAGCTTTCACTTCTAGAAGAGAAACTGTCAAAGGCATCCCTAAGGAAAGTTTATCAATTTCTGCACCATGCCTCTAGGGTATGGGAAAGTCAATGGAAAATGTGAAAACATCCATGGGTCACTACATCTGAAGAAAGGAGTCAGGGCTCATGGTTGATCTCAGAAAGGATAAATGGTATCTTTAAGCTGGTACTAGATTCTCATGCAAACGCTAAGAATTTTTAGATTATTTATTTCTTCATTAAAAAAAGAAAGGTTACTTTTCACTTCAAGACAGAGAAAAACAAAAATTCTCTCCTGGTTCTAAGGTTTATGCTGCTGACTGTGCTAGTGACACAGCAACGGGATAATCCTCAGATAATACCCAGCTGTCAAGAAACCCTCTCCTTCGCCCACCCTCAAATACCAAAAATGCTTATTTTATCATTCACAAATGTAAATAAAATATGAAATACTGCAGGAGCAGAAGAAACGGCATATAATGCAGGATATTACTCCTTGCAACACTTACCTTTTAATGAATTCCTGCCTCAGTTTGGTTAAAATAGTAACATTATCTTCATTCATATATCAAGTTACTAATGGATGGGGCAATAAATCAGAAAAGTCATGACACTGCCATTTTCAATATAATTGTCCTGTTAAGGAAGGAACACCACACCCTCTTGAGGCACAATGAATCAACCAGAAGAGAGAGAAGGAAAACCACCACCAGGGAAAAAGAATTTCACAAAAACAAAAACCCAGGAAACAGAAATACAAATCTAACAAAAGAAAAACAGAACCACCACCATCACTTCTTATTAGACTGCTTTAAAAGGGGGGAAGATCATTGCTATATACACAGCTGTCTTGGCAAATATTATTTTGAAGAAAATTTGGAGAAAATCTGAGTGATAATTCTGATAACACTGTTAAGGATTCAGAAGTGAGTAAACGCAGCTACTCCTACTAGCACCAGTCAAAGAAGAGAACCTTGGAGATGCCTTTTGGAGGTGTCAGACAGAGTAACAACCTAACCTTTGCACTTTGAACCCATGAACCTCTAACATAGAATTTACTGCTAGGACTTAGCAGGAAAAATGAATCAGTCTAAGAATTTGGATTCCCAGGAAATGGAAATTACATAAGTATGCTTTACTTAACTTAAAACCCACCTTTTAAAACATTATCCTGAAATAAACAAGGATTATAAATTTGTGCAAATATTAATATCCCCCACGACAACTACAAGTGGACTTAATTTCAAGTAATGTTGCCAAGTAACCTCCTACTGACCTTAAGCTACAGTTAAGACTTTCCTCCTAAGAAAATAGGACATATCTGCCAAGAGAGCTTAGACCCTAATGAATAAATAATTTCTTCAAGGCTTGAGCAAATGAGGTCTTTACAAAAATTAAGATTCAAATGAGAGAACAGAAATACAAAATAATACCTTTTTTTGCCTAAGCAAAACTGAATAAAGAAGCAATTTGATGGGCTTGGGATGAATTAAAATAATAATTTCTAACACCTCAACTTTTATTTTTATTTTTACCTGAAGTCGTATTTGCAGCATCTTGGCTCTTGCCATGACGATCTGCTTCTAGCCATTGGTACAAAACTACATAATGTAACAGAAACAAAAAAGCTTTATGAACAAAGAAACACAAACAAACAAAAAAGCAAAAATGACTGTGAAGAATGGAAAATGAGAATTAAAAAATTAAACAAAAGCAATTAAACATGAGACATTAATATCAACGGAACATAGCTTAACACTAACAGTACGTAGCTTCTAAGCTATTAGTAATAAGAAAGGAAAGAGAATAGGTAATTGTATTTTAATGTAATAAGTGAAATGCTATTGAAACATCTGTAACAGTTATTCATATGGGAAAAAGTACACACTTTTCTTAATGCTAATTTAAAGAGAAGTATCAGGAGAAAGCTAATGTTTCTATAGTCGGATATAATAAAATATGGTAGTAAGACTAAATGACCAACTATGGAAATTGCATCCCAATTTCTGCAAACCTATCAGTATGTCTGAAGTCCAAAAAACTGACTACACCAAATGCTGACAAGTATGCAAAGAGAACTCTTGTAAATTGGTGGTGGTAATGCAAAAAGGTACAGCCACTTAGGAAAGACAGTTTGCAGTTTCTTACAAGGCTAAACATAGTCCTACTATATGATCCTATAACCCCAGTCTAATCAGTAGAGAAAGATAATACAAATTTCAAGAGGAGCAACCTACAATATGCTTGATGAATACTTGTCAAAACTGTCAAGGTCATCAAAAACAAGTAAGGTCTGAGAAACTGTCATAGCCGAGAGGAGCCTAAGGAGACAAGACAACTGAATGCAAATGTGGTATTGAATGGAGTGTAGACTTTAGTTAACAATAATGGATCATATTGATTCATTAATTGCAACACAAGCATCATACTACCCTAGGATGTTAATGACAGGGAAAACTGTGCATGGAGGGAGGTGTGGTGGGGTGTATGTGGGAACTCTCTTATTATCTTCTCAATTTTTCTGTAAATCTAAAACTGTTCTAAAAATCAAGTCTGTTTTTAAAAATTACATTCCAATATTTAATGTAAGGACAAAAACATATATTATATCTAATCTTATAAGTAGTCTACCTTTTGTAAAGGCTAACACAGATATCTTACTGTTAATCCATCCAAATGATTAAAAGTAGTAAAACACATCAAGTGTGGCATTTTGTTCCAAATGACTGTGGATTCATATTGTAGTAAGAAACTAGTTTTGGACACCATTCTGATTTCTCACAGAATAATTTATATTTTGAAATATATTACTAATTTTAAGAAGATTAAGTGTTGTAATCTATTTACATTCTTATCCATTTTTCCACTGCTTCATTTAGGCACTCTTTTCTTTAGTATCTTTCCATCAATTTGCTGGCATAAGCAGCTGATAAATTATTTTCTGTCACTGCTGTTTGCTCACTGTTTTAATCAGAAGCTTGTCTGTGCTCCTCCACGTCTCATAAATATAACTAACAGCTGTGTTCCTCTTAATACCTATAGCACTGTCTTCACCAAAGATGAGGCTAGGCCCCACAGGATGAACTTCCAGCAAAATGGCAACTCTCATTATTTTGGTATAGGGTAACAGTTAAGAGAAATAAGCTATGCAAACACAAGCTCAAGTTTGCTCAGTACAGAGATTCCATTAGTCAACTATCCTCTTATGTACCATTAACTAAGAAGTATCAACTCTTGGGGAAAAGTTTACTACAATGAGGACACAGGCTATTAAAAAATTCACACTAGAGCTCTGTAACTTAGAAGTTTGAAGGGTGTGTAAACTTCTGTATGTCTTAGAGATGTCAGAGTCTTTCCTTTAAAGAGCCAAATAATGATCACTGTAGGGTCCGAATAGCCAGGGAACCTTCCTATCCACATCTCAAAGGTCTGCATGATCCCAAGAGAGTAGCACAGGCTAAGCTTCTACTTTGGGATGCTATTTATCTATCCACAGATATCGTGAGAGTTCTAGATCCCAAACAAGATTTGCAGAAATTTTCTATGCTCTCCCTCCACAAAACAACAAAAACAGGGCTGGGAAAGCTACCTATGGAACTCCTGAACTGAAGGAATAAAGGAACTGATTCATTATAAATGGCTAAGGGTGCCCTGAAATCACGACGGAAATTATTTGCATCTTTAGGGACAGCCAGAACTGTGAACTGACATCCATCTATCATCAGGGATAGATGACCCAAAACAGACCTCTGAACAGCCCCCCAAAATACACCCAGTGTGCAAAGCCCTTGGTTGAGGGTGCCCCAGTGGGCACACAAGTCAGTGCCCTCCTCCACTCCTCCAGGTTACCGCATACTCCTGGGGGGCAATATTGTTACAACTGGGACTAACATGAAAGAAGTGGAGAAGCAGACCTTACTCATTGAATATATACTACAGGCGTTTCCTCTTTCTGGGTCACAGGAACAACAACTACTAATTAGAGCAGTAGCAGAGCAGGGTAGTATTAGATTACTTACTCCAAGTGACACAAATATCTCCCCATTTAGAAGAGCAAGCATGAATTTTACAAATGATGCTGAATATCCCTCTTACAGAAATGAGACACAAAGTAGGGAAACTAATCCATTCAATGGTCTGATAATTCTGCTAGCTCTTATCTAAAGGCTATCCTGCCCTGTTTAAGGAGTAAACTCTTGGCTGTGTTCAGAGTATCACTGCCATTATATTTACCAATTACTTCATATAGCCTTTGTTTCTGGTTTTACTGGACAAAAAGAAAAAATATGAAAATTATTCCAGATCATTTTACTCTGGTCAGTTATATGGAGAATGGTACATAAGCAAAAATAATTTTAACAGATTTGAGATTCAATTATTTTATTACTGCCTCCAGATTACCAAAATCCAATTAACTATGGCCTAAATAATTCTGAGAATTTCCAGCGAAATAAGTGCATCTGCTTCATGCAAAGCTATAATGTGAATCACCATTAGACCAAATTTGGATTGGCACTGGGAGTAAGGGACCCTGCCCCCAGCTCTGAGTCACTGGTGAGGATTTCTATAGTCTGTGCATGAGGTTGCAAGTAGAGGGAGATCTGTGAACCTTGGAGCTATTTCTCAGGCTGAGAGACCCTGTTACATATTTCTTCACTCATCTCCTCTCTGAACCTTCCCACTCCTAGGGCCCCACTGAGCTCCCTCCCTTGTTGTCCATTTCCACCACAGTCTATTTCTGAACAGGGTATTTCTCCACAAAACAAGGCCAAGTCTCCCAATACTTCCCTATGCTCCTGTCCCTGAAGGATATCACTGAAGTCTAGATGCTTTAAAGAAAGTCTGCTGATAGGAATAACGAAAACAGAAGGGAAGGTGAAACAGGTAATCTCTTCTGCCCTGTCCCTTTTTCATTGGGTTCCTTTTCTCTCTAGAGGTAAAGTTAACACACACACACACACACACACACACACACACACACACACACACACACAGAATACTCACAGTCAGTAATCTTTCCTCGGTATTTTGATAAAGGTGAGAGGAGGAAATGGAGATACTATGGATGCTGCCTAAGAAGTCCATGCTGAGGCAAAGACAAAGGGATGATATGGTGGTGAGGTAACTCTTCTCCTTCCCACGTCTAACCCTACAGGTCTCCAAATGTCTTATCTCCAAAGACCCAGCCTGAATTACTATGAGCGGGAGTTGGGAGAGGGGATACTAGGCAGCAGTGGGCCCTACAAGAGACTGACCAGGGAAAGAGAAATGGGAGTGGGTGAGGAGGGGTGGGCACCTTCACAGCGGTAACTAAAATAAAGGGGGCACTCCTGTGACGTTCACAGAAAGACATTTCCTGCACATGTGCTGTCTCTACACCACAGTAAGATGTCCCCTTCGAAGCACATCCCCCAGGAGGCTGCATATTCACTATTCATTCTGATAATTCTCCAACTATTTAGACATCTCTGAGCAGGCGACGTATAAGCAGAGACCTGATGAAGTAGTAGCCATCAGAGTTAACACACAGAGCTTACTATAGGCAGGTGTTATTCTAAGTGCTCTACATATATTAACCCATTTCATCATCATAATTACTCTATGAAGTAGGTCCCATTATTGTTCTCATTTTACAGATGTAGAAACTGAGGCACAAAAAGGTTAAATAACTTGCTCAGGTCAGATAACGAGGAAATTCAAACCTAAGCAGTCTGACTCCAGAGTCTGTGCTCTTAATTCTATGTACGAGGTCATCTCAGGAAAGAGTATTTCAGGCAAGGGAAATAGCAAGTGGACAGCCCCTGTGGTACAAGTGAGCTTGTCCCAGCTGAGATGCAGCAGGCCAGGACACCGGTGCATCTGAGTGAGGTGGTGGAAAATGAAGTCAGAGAGATAGCCAGGAACCAGATAAAACAGGACCTTGTAGGCTGTGGTGTGGACTTTTGATTTTATACTAAGTATCATGGACAGTAACTGGAGTGTCTTAAACAGAGAAGTGACTTTGTTTTAAAAAGATCACCCTGGCATCTGAGAGAACAGACTGCAGTGGTCAAGGGTAGATGCAGAGATCAGTTAGGAGCTTCTGCAACAGTCCAGGCAAGAGACGATGGCAGTACAGATAAGAGAGAGAGTGCTACGGTGGTGAGAAGTGATAAGATTCTAAATACATTCTGAAGGCATAAAATATTATGTATGATTTGCTGATGGATTAGATGTGAGAGAAACGAATAGTCAAGAAGGATATCATGATACCATGGATTTTGGTCTACACACCTGGATGAATAGGGTAGCTATTAACTGAAACAAGGAACAATGGAGAAGACGGGGATTTTACTGCGGGGAGGAGGGCTGTCAGGGAGCTGGAATGAAGAATTCAGTTTTGGATATGTTAACTCTGAGATGCCTATTAGATATCCAAGAGAAGTTTTTGAATAAGCATTTAGATATATGAATTTTTTAAAATTTTATTTATTTATCTATCTATCTATTTATTTATTTATGGCTGTGTTGGGTCCTCATTGCTGCACATGGTCTTTAGTTGCGATGAGCGGGGACTACTCTTTGTTGCAGCGTGCGGGCTTCTCATTGCGGTGGCTTCTCTTGTTGTGGAGCACGGGCTCTAGGTGCATGGGCTTCAGTAGCTGGGGCACGTGGGCTCTAGAGCTCAGGCTCAGTAGACGTGGCACATGGGCTTAGTTGCTACGCGGCATGTGGGACCTTTCCAGACCAGGGCTTGAACCCGTGTCCCCTGCATTGGCAGGTGGATTCTTAACCAGTGCGCCACCAGGGAAGCCCCTAGATATACGAATTTAAATTCAGGGGAAAAGTTAGAAACGTAAAAAGGACGGTATTCAACATCACAGGGCTGGGTAAGATCACTTAGGAAATGACTGTAGATGAAGAGAGGAAGCCTGGGGTCAGACCTAGGGGACTCAAGCAACACTGAGAGGCTGGGAAGAGGATGAGGAACTAGCAAAAAGGTAAATGGGAAAAAGCAGTCAGTAAGGTAAGAGAAAACCAGAAGCATCATGGAAGCTAAGTTAAAGAAAATGTTTTGACAAGGACGGTGCTGACAACAGGAAGTCACCGTGACCTTGACAGAGAGATTTCTGTGTGGTGTGGGGGTGAAAACCTGTCTGGCGTTGTTCCAAGAAAGACTGCAAAGAGAGGAAGTCGAGGCAGAGAGCATAATCAACTCTTCTGAGGAGTTCTGCTGGAAAGATGATAAAGGGATAATATTGGAGGAGAATGTGGGGGGGTTGAGGGAAGGGTTTCAGGTTTTGTTTTGTTAAAGACAGGAGGATGTTAACTCATTCAAGCAACATTTCCAGTGTGCCTACGCTATGCCAGGCACAGTGACTGATGCTCTAGGTCTGATCAGGACAGTCCAGTCCTCTGAGGATCTCTCACTCTCCTACCTTGCCTTCCTAATTCTACACAGAGAGCTGGTTTGCCCATTCCATACTACATTATGGCTGATACAGGGTGTACTCCCCAGGCAACCACACTTCCTATCCTCAGCATACAGCTTACCTACTTTATCCTTGTAAGCCTTTATGAAACAGAACAGGACCCTCTGAAGCCCTCCCAGGTACAAATCCTTTCCATGTCACCCATTTCTTGTTTGCAGGAAATAGGCTTCATTCAGCCTCCTTGACCTTCCCTGAGTCCCAAAGGGCAGATTCAAACAGTTGCTTATCAAGGAAGGGAGGGAATGCAGAAGCGAAGGAGGAGCAGTCAAGAAAGAGTAGTGCAGCCACAGGGCAGGGTCCTGGTTCCATCACAAGGAATATACTTAACAAATACCTTTGAGTTCTTCTGCAGGAACTAAGTACCCCACCCAGGTGGAGGATGGTAACTTCAGGCTGAGCACAAGAGTCCTGGAACACTGCCCTGTTACCTTACCACCAATCAATCAGAAGAAAGTCTGCACACAGTGGAAGAGAACAAAGACTCTGATGCCCTCCTCAAATAAAAATAAAAATAAAAATTTCATGGTAGAGCAGAGTCTTTGGAGTTGGTTTTCAGACATGAGTCCGCTTTCTCCCCAGGTTGCTGGCCTTCTGAATAAAGCAACCTTTCCATTCCTACCAGCACTTGTCTCTCAAGTATTGGCTTTCAAGCATCAAGCAGCCAAACCTGAGTTTGATAACATTTATACAGGACACTGAATCCACGAGGGACTGCATTCTCTCCACTTTATCTTTTCTCCCTCTGGCACTCCTTGAAACAGTCCCAAACCATTCTCACTTGAATAAGCCATGCCAATTATCTTAGCACCAGTGAACAGCTATTGCTGATACTGGATTTATGACAGACAGCAGGCGCTCACCAACATCCATGTTCTCCTCTCCTTCCCAATATCCTTGCATCTGGGTGGGGGCCAAAAGACTATTTCTTACCAATGAAATGGGAGCAGAAGTGATGGGTGTCACCTCCAGCTTGAGGCACACAACCTGTCTTTCTTCTGCTACTCATCAGCTAAATGCAAATGGAAATGGGGCCTTAAAGACGGGAAGACCACACATGGAAGAAACCTGACTCACTGAATGCCTCTGCAAAACAGAGCCCCTTCCCACCTTGGCCCACATTAGACTAAACAATGAATGAGAAATAAGCTTCTATTGTTTTGAGCCACTGATAGTCTAGGGTTGTTATTACAACAGTTAGCTATTTTTATATTTCTGGATTAGCCTGAATTTTAATTTGTGTTAGTTTTGACCTTTTGACTATGATGCCAAACCCTGACTATACTGTACCTTCTCTTCCTTGGTAATGCTCTGCATTGCCTGCTACTGTGCTCAAATGCATGATGAGTATAGTTCTTCAAATATGGGATAGAATTTGCCAATTTTCTATGAATGCTCTCTACCTTTCATAGAAGAAGCCATATAACCACCACTAAGCTACTAATCAAGACCACAGGTTTTAACTCACGATGGGCCTATTAGCCTTTCTAAATCTACAACCTCTAAATCCAGCTGGCAATCTTGCAGATGTAGGCTGCTGGTCACAAAGGGAAGCAAGCAAAAGAAGCTGGAGGGATCTCTGAAAATTCATAGACACTAGTGAAAAATGTTCATCGACAAAGAAACCTGAATTCTGGTAAGCCTAAAAGTTTATTTTGATTTAGATCTTAATAAAAGTACATCAACATACATCCAGTAAGTTGTGAATTTCTAAGAGACTCATAATATATTTCCTTCTTGATTATATCAAATTTAAAGAGCCATACTTTATTTAGTTAACATTAAATATAAATACACTTCAATTATAGAAGTTTATTCACTGGGAACCAAAGGAGTACACAATACAGATATTCTGTTTCAAACTCAGCTGGAGGTACCCCAATTTAATTCTGTCCCTAACCACCTGGAGTTCGTGCGGGCATTATCCATTAGAGGGCATGGTTCCCAATAAGACTGCCCTGATTTCAGAGATTCCGCAGGCCACCTGCTCTTCTCACAGACTGGTAATACATTTGGAAGTTCCCACAAACCCCTCTAGTTTGACAATTTATAACTCACAGAACTCAGGAAAATGCTACACTTATGAGTGTAGTTTTATTACAAGGGATACACATCAGAAGGATGAGACAAATGAAGACACACACAGGCTGAGGTCTGGGAAAGACTGCAGAACTTTCACGCTCTCTCCTTGTGGATTCAGGGTGTGTTACACTCCATCACACCCCCTCAACAATGTGTTCCTCAACCAGGAAGCTCCGCTGAGCTTTGGTGTCTAAAGTTTGGGGCTCGACTGGGAGCCTGAACCAAGATGGCGGAGCAGAAGGACGTGCTCTCACTCCCTCCTGTGAGAACACCAGAATCACAACTAGCTGCTGGACAATCATCAACAGGAAGACACTGGAACTCACCAAAAAAGATACCCCACATCCAAAGACAAAAGAGAAGCCAGAATGAGATGGGAGGAGGGGCGCAATCACAGCAAAATCAAATCCCATAACTGCTGGGTGGGTGACTCACAGATTGGAGAAAAATTATACCACAGATGTCCACCCACTGGAGAGGTTCTGAGCCCCCCATCAGGCTTCCCAACCTGGAGGTCCGGCAACAGGAGGAGGAAATCCTAGAGAATCAGACTTTGAAGGCTACTGGGATTTGACCGCAGGACTTTGACAGGACTGGGGGAAACAGAGACTCCACTCTTGGAGGGCACACACAAAGTAGTGTGCGCATCGGGACCCAGGGGAAGGAGCAGTGAACGCAGGGGACACTGAACCAGACCTACCTGCTAGTGTTGGAGTGTCTCCTGCGGAGGCGGGGGTGGGGGGTGACTGTGGCTCACAGTGGGGATGGGAACACTGGCAGCAGAAGTTCTGGGAAGTACTCCTTGGCGTGAGCCCACCCAGAGTCCACCATTAGCCCCACCAAAGAGCCCAGGTAGGCTCCAGTGTTGGGTTGCCTCAGGCCAAACAACCAACAGGGAGGGAACCCAGCCCCACCCATCAGCAGTCAAGTGGATTAAAGTTTTACTGAGCTCTGCCCACCAGAGGAACTCCAGCTCTACCCACCACCAGTCCCTCCCATCAGGAAACCTGCACAAGCCTCTTAGATAGCCTCATCCACCAGAGGACAGACAGCAGAAGCAAGAACTACAATCCTGCAGCCTGTGGAACAAAAATCACATTCACAGAAAGATAGACAAGATGAAAAGGCAGAGGGCTATGTACCAGATGAAGGAACGGGATAAAACCCCAGAAAAACAACCACATGAACTGGAAATACGCAACCTTCCAGAAAAAGAATTTAAAATAATGATAGTGAAGATGATCCAGAACCTGGGAAAAACAATGGAGGCAAAGATCAAAAAGATGCAAGAAATATTTAACAAAGACATACAAGAATTAAAGAACAAACAAACAGAGATGAACAATACAATAACTGAAATGAAAAATACACTAGAAGGAATCAATAGCAGAATAACTGAGGCAGAAGAAGGGATAAGTGACCTGGAAGACAGAATGGTGGAATTCACTGCTATGCAACAGACTGAAGAAAAAAGAATGAAAAGAAATGAAGACAGCCTAAGAGACCTCTGGGACAACATTAAATGCAACAACATTCACATTATAGGGGTCCCAGAAGGAGAAGAGAGAAAGGACCCAAGAAAATATGTGAAGAGATTATAGTCGAAAACTTCCCTAACATGGGAAAGGAAATAGCCACCCACGTCCAGGAAAGCACAGCAAGTCCCATACAGGATAAACCCAAGGAGAAACACGCCAAGACACATAGTAATCAAACTGGCAAAAATTAAAGACAAAGAAAAATTACTGAAAACAGCAAGGGAAAAATGACAAATAACATACAAGGGAACTCCCATAAGTTTAACAGCTGATTTCTCATCAGAAACTCTAGAAGCCAGAAGGGAGTGGCATGACATATTTAAAGTGATGAAAGGGAAGAACCTACAGCCAAGATTACTCTACCTGGCAAGGATCTCATTCAGATTCGATGGAGAAATCAAAAGCTTTACAGACAAGCAAAAGCTAAGAGAATTCAGCACCACTAAACCAGCTCTACAACAAATGCTAAAGGAACTTCTCTAAGTGGGAAACACAAGAGAAGAAAAGGACCTATAAAAACAAACCCAAAACAATTAAGAAAATGGTTCTAAGAACATACATACCAAAAATTACCTTAAATGTGAATGGATTAAATGCTCCAAGCAAAAGACACAGGCTTGCAGAATGGATACAAAAACAAGACCCATATATATGCTGTCTACAAGAGACCCACTTCAGACCTAGGGACACATACAGACTGAAAGTGAGGGGATGGAAAAAGATATTCCATGCAAATGGAAATTGAAAGCTGGAGTAGCAATACTCATATCAGATAAAATAGACTTTAAAATAAAGAATGTTATAAGAGACAAGGAAGGACACTACATAATGATCAAGGGACCAATGCAAGAAGAAGATATAATAATTATAAATATATATGCGCCCAACATAGGAGCACCTCAATACATAAGGTTAACAGCTGTAAAACAGGAAATCAACAGTAACACAGTAATAGTGGGGGACTTTAACACCTCACTTACACCAATGGACAGACCATCCAAAATGAAAATAAATAAGGAAACAGAAGCTTTAAATGACACAATAGACCAGATAGATTTAATTGATATTTATAGGACATTCTATCCAAAAACAGCAGATTACACTTTCTTCCCAAGTGTGCACGGAACATTCTCCAGGATAAATCACATCTTGGGTCACAAATCAAGCCTCAGTAAATTTAAGAAAACTGAAATCATATCAAGCATCTTTTCTGACCACAACGCTATTAGATTAGAAATGAATTGCAGGAGAAAAAACGTAAAAAACACAAACACATGGAGGCTAAACAATATGTTACTAAATAACCAAGAGATCACTGAAGAAATCAAAGAGGAAATCAAAAAACACCTGGAGACAAATGACAATGAAAACACGACAATCCAAAACCTATGGGATGCAACAAAAGCAGTTCTAAGAGGGAAGTTTATAGCTATACAAGCCTACCTCAAGAAACAAGAAAAATGTCAAATAAATAATCTAACCTTACACCTAAAGGAACTAGAGAAAGAAGAACAAACTAAACCCAAAATTAGCAGAAGTAAAGAAATCATAAAGATCAGAGCAGAAATAAATGAAATAGAAACAAAGAAAACAATAGCAAAGATCAATAAAACTAAAAGCTGGTTTTTTGAGAAGATAAACAAATTGATAAACCGTTAGCCAGATTCATCAAGAAAAAGACGGAGAGGACTCAAATCAAAAAAATTAGAAAGGAGGGCTTCCCTGGTGGCACAGTGGTTGACAGTCCGCCTGCCAATACAGGTTTGTGCACCGGTCCGGGAAGATGCCACATGCCACGGAGCGGCTGGGCCCGGGAGACATGGCCACTGAGCCTGCGAGTCTGGAGCCTGTGCTCCGCAACGGGAGTGGCCAGAACAGTGAGAGGCCCTCGTAGCACAAATAAATAAATAAATAAATAAATAAAATAAAATTAGAAAGGAAAAACAAGTTACAACAGACACTTGCAGAAATACAACGCATCCTAAGAGACTACTACCAGCAACTCTATGCCAATAAAAAGGACAACCTGGAAGAAATGGACAAATGCTTAGAAAGGTATAACCTTCCAAGACTGAACCAGGAAGAAATAGAAAATATGAACAGACCCATCACAAGTAACGAAATTGAAACTGTGATTAAAAATCTTCCAACAAACAAAAGTCCAGGACCAGATGGCATCACAGGTGAATTCTATCAAACGTTTAGAGAAGAGCTAACACCTATCCTTCTCAAACTCTTCCAAAATATTGCAGAGGAAGGAACACTCCCAAATTCATTCTATGAGGCCACCATCACCCTGATACCCAAACCAGACAAAGATACTACAAAAAAAGAAAATTACACATCAATATCACTGATGAATATAGATGCAAAAATCCTCAACAAAATACTAGCAAACAAAATCCAACAACATATTAAAAGGATCATACACCATGATCAAGTGGGATTTATCCCAGGGATGCAAGGATTCTTCGATATACGCAAATCAATCAATGTGATACACCATATTAACAAATTGAAGAATAAAAACCATATGATCATCTCAATAGATGCAAAAAAAGCTTCTGACAAAATTCAACACCCATTTATGATAAACTCTCCAGAAAGTGGGCATAGAGGGAACCTATCTCAACATAATAAAGGCCATATATGACAAACCCACAGCAAACATCATTCTCAATGGTGAAAAACTGAAAGCATTTCCTCTAAGATCAGGAACAAGACAAGGATGTCCAGTCTCACCACTATTGTTCAACATAGTTTTGGAAGTCCTAGCCTCAGCAATCAGAAGAAAAAGAAATAAAATACAAATTGGAAAAGAAGAAGTAAAACTGTCACTGTTTGCAGATGACATGATACTATACATAGAGAAACCTAAAGATGCCATGAGAAAACTACTAGAGCTAATCAACGAATTTGATAAAGATGCAGGATACAAAATTAATGCACAGAAATCTCATTCATTCCTATACACTAACGATGAAAAATCTCTAAGAGATATAAAGGAAACACTTGCATTTACATTGCAACAAAAAGAATACCTAGGAATAAACCTGTATGCAGAAAACTATAAGACACTGATGAAGAAATTAAAAGACAATACAAACAGATGGAGCAATATACCATGTTCCTGGATTGGAAGAATCAACATTGTGAAAATGACTACACTACTCAAAGCAATCTACAGATTCAATGCAATCCCCATCAAGCTACCAATGACATTTTTCACAGAACTATAACAAAAAATTTCACAGTGTGTTTGGGAACACAAATGACCCTGAACAGCCAAAAACATCTTGAGAAAGAAAAACGGAGGTGGAGGAATCTGGCTCCCTGACTTCAGACTATATTACAAAGCTACAGTAATCAAGACAATATGGTACTGGCACAAAAACAGATACATAGATCAATGGAACAAGATAGAGAGCCCAGGGATAAACCCACGCACCTATGGTCAACTAAGGAGGCAAGGCTATACAATGGAGAAAAGCCAGTCTCTTCAATAAGTGGTGCTGGGAAAACTGGACAGCTACATGTAAATGAATGAAATTAGAACACTCCCTAACACCATACACAAAAAAAACCTAAAAATGGATTAGAGACCTGAATGTAAGACTGGACACTATAAAACTCTTAGAGGAAAACATAGGAAGAACACTCTTTGACATAAATCACAGCAAGATCTTTTTTGATCCACCTCCTAAAGTAATGGAAATAAAAACAAAAAGAAATAAATGGGACCTAGTGAAACTTAAAAGCTTTTGCATAGCAAAGGAAACCATAAACAAGATGAAAAGACAACTCTCAGAATGGGAGAAAATATTTGCAAATGAATCGATGGACAAAGGATTAATCTCCCAAATATATAAACAGCTCATGCAGCTCCATATTAAAAAACCAAACAACCCAATCCAAAAATGGGCAGAAGACCTAAACAGACATTTCTCTGAAGAAGACATACAGATGGCCAAGAAGCACATGAAAAGCTGCTCAACATCACTAATTATTAGAGAAATGCAAACCAAAACTACAATGAGGTATCACCTCACACCAGTTAGAATGGACTTCATCAGAAAATCTACAAACAACAAATGCTGGACAGGGTGTGGAGAAAAGGGAACCCTCTTGCACTGTTGGTGGGAATGTAAATTGATACAGCCACTATGGAGAACAGTATGGAGGTTCCTTAAAAAACTAAGAATAGAATTACCATATGACCCAGCAATCCCACTACTGGGCACATACCCTGAGAAAACCATAATTCAAAAAGACACATGCACTCCAATGCTCACTGCAGCACTATTTACAAGAGCCAGGTCATGGAAGCAACCTAAATGCCCATCGAGAGACAAATGGATAAAGAAGATGTGGTACATATATACAATGGAATATTACTCAGCCATTAAAAGGAATGAAATTGGTTCATTTGTTGAGACGTGGATGGATCTAGAGACTGTCATACAGAGTGAAGTAAGTCAGAAAGAGAAAAACAAATATCGTATATTAACGCATATATGTGAAATCTAGAAAAATGGTACAGATGAACCAGTTTTCAGGGCAGAAATTGAGACACAGATGTAGAGAACAAACGTATGGACACCAAGGGGGGAAAGTCGTGGGGGTGTGTGTGTTTGTGATGAATTGCTCGATCGGGACTGACATGTATACACTGATGTGTATAAAAATGATGACTAATAAGAGCCTGCTGTATAAAACAAAAAACAAAAAAACCTGAGCCTAGGGGATTAGGGGAGGGATGGAGTGAGAGGTTGGGGTGAGCAGATGTAAGCTATTATATATGGAATGGATAAACCACAAGGTCCTACTGTATAGCACAGGAACTATTTTCAGTATCCTATGATAAACCATAATGGTAAAGAATATTTAAAAAAGAATGTATATATGTATAACTGAATCACTTTGTTGTACAGCAGAAATTAACACAACATTGTATATCAACTATACTTCAATTAAAAAATAAATTAGTATTAAAAAAAATAAAAATAAAGTTTGGGGCTCCATTACATACGCACGACTGATTAAATCATTAGCCATGTTACTGAAACTCAATCTCCAATCTCCTCCCCTCTCCTAGGTTGGTTCAATGTCCTTCTGTGACCAACCCCTACTTGAAGCTATCTAGGAGTCCCATCATTAGTTGCCTCATTAGGATAATATTCTTATTACCAGGAAATCCCCAGGGTTCTAGAAATTCAGTGCCAGGAACTCAGGACAAAGACCAGATAAATTCTTACTGGGCACTGTGCATCCCACCACCAAGCATAGAACACAACAGTACATTATTTACTTGCAAAAATAATCTTAACAATGAAGCCAGGATCTACAGTCCTCTGCTAATGATGAAAAAACAAACCGTTCTGCTCCTAATCCATGCTTGTCATACTATCCCTTTTGGAATAAAATATGAAACAAGAAAAAAACTTTTAAAAGCTATTGAAATAAAAATAATAAATATAAATTATACAGTATGTTGAAAGACAAAAAAGTGCAATGGAAAGTTACAGAAAAATAAGAGTAGGGTGAGGAGAGCAGTACAGAGCACCGGTTGCAATATTAAATAGGGAGGTCAGGTGGTCTCATTAAGATGATGATGTCTGAGTAGAGACTTCAAGAAGTGAATAAACCTTATCTCTCAGGAAAATCAAAGTGAACTAAGACACCAATCTCGTAAGTTCAGATCCCTGTCACCCACAGTCCAGATTCCTCAGATGGCACTTGAGGACCACCATGATCTAGACCTAGCCTACATGTCCAGCTCCGGCTTCCGAACTCCCCACTCCCAATACACCTGAACTTGAGCTCAATGACTTGCAATTCCCTTTAAGTACCGTGGTCTTGTGTCTGGAATGTCTTCCCTCATATTAGTTTTCTATTGCCTCCTTAATAAATTATGACAAACTTGGCAACTTAAAACAATACCCACACTTATTATCAGTTTCTGTAGATCAGAAGTCTGGGCATAGTGTGGCCCAAAGGGTTCCTTTGCTCTGGGTCTCACAATACTGGAGTCGTCCTGTTGTCAGGGCTGCATTCCTGAGCTCTGGGGAAGAATCATTTCCAAGCTCACCCCAGTTGTTGGCATAATTCAGTTCCTCTCGGTTACAGGGCAAAGGTCTCCCATTCCCTTACTGCCGGGCAGCTGGGCTGCCCTTAGCACCTAAGGCCTCGCTCTGGTCCTTGCATTTGGCCCCTGCTGGGCTCCTACAGGTCTTTTAAGCACAAAAAAAGTAAAGAGTTTCTTCCATAACACAGTATAAAACTACAAATTAGAACAGATCATTTTTATGGTCCAACATCTTATAAATTCCATGAGCTTAATTTTTAAATGAATCACTACTGTACAAACATTGTACTAAATACCTATTAGTTGACGTGTTAAAATAAAAACTTTCACTGATATTAAGGTTCAGAACACAGCATTTCTCTTCTTTTCTTGATTGGCACATAACACATAAATATAATGCCTTTTTTTTTTTTTAAGGAAATAGAACAGTTTAGTTTTTGGAACTCCATTCCTGTAACTACTCTGCATATTGCTATCCACTTAACATACTGTATTAAAACTGTTCAATTCTATCTCCTCCTTTCGACTTTAATCTCTTCAACACATTATTCATCCTTACTTCCTCAACACCTACTTAATACTGTGCCTGGTACATATGTTCTTTAGTGTTTGTTGCATAAATGGATAAATGAATGAAAATTGTTCTCACATCTGAATCATATACTCTACAATTTGTAAGACTTATTTAAAGAATTGGTAGCTGTGAAAATGAGTCATTTCAAAACTTTGACTATATAAACTGAAATGTAATTTAAGTAAAGGAATAAAATTAGCCCATTTTCTTTAGAACATTTTATTTCTTTTCCAATTTGTGCTGACTTGTACATTAAAATTTGACACCTACCTTATTTCAAACATAAGAACATAAGGATATTATTACTGTATCATATGTCCATGGTGGTATCACATGACCAGAATTTTATTATTCTTTGCTTTGAATCCAGGACTACCTGGCTAACTCTTTTTTTTTTTTTTCAAAGTAAACTTTAGTTTTGGGAATGGTTTTAGATTTACAGAAAAATTGGGAAGATAGTACAGAGTTCCAATATACCCTCCAACTAGTTTCCCCTTGTCTGTAAACATGACATTACCATTAATGAAGCAATATCGATACATTTTTCTTAATTAAAGTCTATACTTTATTCATTTCCAGAGTTTTTATCTAAGGTCCTTTCTTTGTTCCAGAATCCCATACACACATTACATTTAGTCATGTCTCCCTAAGCTCTTCTTGGCTGGGACAATTTCTCAGACTTTCCTTGTTTTAGATGACACTGACAGTTGTGAAGAGTACTTGTCAGGTATCGTGTAGAAAGTCCCTCAAATGGGATGTGTCTGTTTTCCTAATAATTAGACTGAGGTTAAGGGTTTTGGGAAGAAGATCATGGAGGTAAAGTGCCGTTTTCATCACATCAGATCAGGAATACACATCACCAACAGGACTTAATCACTGTTGATGATCACCACCTGACTGAGACAATGTTTCTCCGCTGTAAGACTCCTCTGTTTTCTCCGTTTTCCAACTATAATCTTTAGAAGGGAATCACTATAACCAGCCCATACTTAGAGTGGGGAGTTGGGCTCCATGTTCTCGAGGGAAGAGTATCTACATATATTATTTGGAATTCGAATGCAAGGGAGATGTGTCTCTCCCCTCCTTAACTTATTTGATCATTTATTTACATCTGTATGAACTCATGGATATTTTATATTTGGGGTCATAATCCAATGTACTTTTATTTTGTTGTTCACACGGCCACTGGGAACTCTTTCATTTGTCTCTTGGGGCCCACTGACATACTCTGATCTATGTGCTGTGCTTTGGTTTTGGTTTTGGCACTCCCTTAATTTCTGGCACTATAACGTGCTCCAGGCTCATCGTGAATATTTCCTGCTCCGTTTCCAGAGTTATAGCCATTTCTTCAAGGATCCCTCAATGCTTTAACTGGAGAATGGTATTACAAACAAGATCTGGGCACTAGGTGTGCTCATTTCTACTGGGGTATCACTGCTTCTAGGCCCTTCAGAAGTTAACTTGTTTTTAACTACTACTTAAATAGGAGAAGGTTTACAATACTAGTTTAGAAATACATTTTTAAACTTCTTTATAACAATATCTTATGAAGTATTTGTTCTTTGTAATATTTTCAGCAGTTGCCTAATATTTTCATATTAGGATTAAACCTTTCCCCTCCACTCTGCATGGTCGTCAATTCTCAACCTGGAGGGGCAACAGGAGATACAGTTTTTAGCATCTTTGTTGAGATCTTTGCAGAAAAGATGCCAGGAATATTTTTATAAACTTATTAACTGCTGATTTTATACAAATGTACAAATAGTTTTGTACAAATGTAGCTGCAAAATAGGTCAAACTCTTAATGCAAATAACTTTATCCTACCCTTCCCACATCTGAAAAGATTTTAGGAATCTCATCCATCCCAGACAGAGACAAGAACTGAATATATTCAAGACAAGAACTGAGTATAGTCAAGAACTAAGTATATCCATATTTCTGTGGAATTCTTGTATTTCTCAGAATTTTTTATTTTGGATGGTCTTAAATCTTTCAAATACTAAACAATTTATGTAGTATTATATAGGAGGGCATTTCAAAGAAAAATATATATTTCCTATTCTCTAGGAGTCTCTTTTCACTATGCCCTTTCAGCAACACGTAAGGTAAATTACTTTTACAGCGTACTCATTTTATCCCATTTTCTTGCCTATACTGTACCTTCATTATTAAATTTCTCATAAACTCTATGATTCAAGTTGTCCAAACCAAAGAACTTTATAGGACTTAACTAAGCCTGCGTGCCACAACTACTGAAGCCCGGGTGCCTAGAGACCATGCTCCGCAACAAGAGAAGCCACCACAATGAGAAGCCCATGCACTGCAACTAAGAGTAGCCCCCAGCTCTCCACAACTAAAGAAAGCCTGCACGTGCAGCAACGAAGACCCAATGCAGCCATTAAAAAAAAAAAAAAAAAAAAAAAAGCTTTACAGAGGCCTTCAAGTAGTTTCTACTCTAATATCTTATTTATTTCTTAAAAAGTTTTCCCATTACATTTCAAATATCTTTACAAAGAGATTTTTATCAATTTGACAAATGCAGTGTCACCTTACTTTATTTTTGGCTTAATTCATCAACTGTCACAAAGCTCTACATAATCCTTTTTACAGTTAGTAACTTTATGCATTTGTTTTATATTGCCACTTTGTGAACATAAAATGGATCGTGTAACTTTGTTCATTCACAGAATTGTCATGTTTGGTCATTTAGATGTAAACTATAAATTTTGGAAGCAAGTGGGAATTTGAATATTAACTAGATAATATTTTTTTAGTGATATTATTTTTAAATTTTAGGTTTGATCATTGTACTGGAGTAATGTAAAAATTTTTGTGCTCCTGCATGACCATTCCAGATACTTATAATTTTGTAGATATACTTGTATAGTGGATAAATTTAACTGCCATAAATGTTTGTTAAATTGTACTTCTGTGAGAGAATATAATAAGTCAAATTCTTTTAGGATGAATATTTTCCATCAACTTTTTTATTGTAGTAAGATACACATAACATAAAATTTACCATATTAACCATTCTTAAGTATACAATTCCATGGTATTAAATACATTTATAATATGCAACCATCACCACCATTCATCTTTATAATTCTTCTCACCTAGTAAATTGAAACCCTATGCCCATTAAAAAATAACTCCTCATTCCCTCCACCTCCTCAGGCCCTGGCAACCACCATTCTACTATCTCTATGATTCTGATTACTCTAAGCACTGCATATGAATAGAATCATACATAGAGTGCCTTCTCATGCCTGGCTTATTTCACTTAGTATAATGTTCTCAAAGTGTATTCATGTTGCAGCATACTGAAGAATTTCCTTCCTTTTGAAAGCTGAGTTATATTCCACTGTATAGTATAAGCCAAATTTTGCTTACTCATTTATCCACTGATGGACACCTGGGTGGCTTCCTTGCTATAGCCATTGTGAAGAATGCTGTTACAAACCTGATACATATATCTCTTTGAGACTCTGGCTTTCAATTCTTCTGGGTATATACCCACAGAGATGGAATTACTGGATTATATGATGAATCTATTTTTAATTTTTTGAGGAACCACCATACTGTTTTCCATAGCAAGTGTACCATTCCACATTCTAACCAACAGTGCACAAGGGTCCAATTTCTCCACATGCTCACCAACATTTGCTGTTTTCTGGTTTTTTGATAGCAGCCATCCTCATGGGTGAGGGGTACTTTTAGGATAAGTTTTAAAGGCTTTCCATTTTGCATGAATGAATGAACAAAAATCCAACAAACTCAAACTTCATTCAATTACATATAAATAATCAGTAGTTTGTCATTTAGAAAAACTATGTTACATGGACATACTTTTTTCAGTAAGATTAAACTTATTTTTTCACTAGGAACACAGTATTACTGGTAGTTAATAGACTGTTCATAGTTCTATATCACCAACCAACAAATGTATCCAGTTCTTTCTATGAGCTTAACCAAGCTTATTAGGAATACAGAAAAATTATTAGTAATGGTTCTTCCCTCAGTGCTTACAGAAGAAATTCCTGGGAAGGCAATAATTCAAGCTGGTGAACAGAGACAATTATATCACAAAAAAGAGGCTATACAGTATATTTTTACAGAATTTAAATATATGGTCTTTTTTTTTTGTCACACCGTGTGGCTTGTGGGATCTTACTTCCCCAACCAGGGATCGAACCCATGCCCCCTGCAATGGAAGTGCAGAGTCCTAACCAATGGACCACCGAGGAATTCCCTAAATATATGTATTAAAGCCATTCTCTCAGAAAAATAATTCTTATGCTTACGATTATTTTCCATGGATACATATATAGGTGTGAAAACTAGATGTACAGGTTATACTTACTTCCTTTGTTCCTGAACTTTCTCTTTTTGATGATAGTGACTCATCAATATATATATTTATTTATATATATAAATATATCATTTATTTATATTCATTTCCTCCAATGATGTACAACATATTTTCTGTGTAAGCATATCTCACTGCATCCTACTCAACCTAAAGGAGGTTAAGTCCAAACCATGGAGAAGCTTTGGCCTGTTATTTATTTTTTCCACTTCTTCATTAATTTGATCTTTCATGATGGGTGATTTTAATCACTTTGGTTGCAGAAAAATACATTATTTGTATGTTCCTTCAAGACCCTTGATAAAATGACTACCATTACCCATCTGCCTACTCAAGAGCTGGCTACTGACTTGTATGTTATTTAAGTTCTGTCATTTGTCTCTTGCACCGCCCAGCTTTAAGGCTATTTCTTTTCCTTTTTACCTTTTTTAGTAGTTATTTATCTATTTGGCTGAGCCGGGTCTCAGTTGTGGCATGTGGGATCTAGTTCCCCAACCAGGGGTCGAACCGGGCCCCCTGCATTGGGATCGCAGAGTCCTAGCCACTGGACCACCAGGGAAGTCCCTCTTTTCCTTTTTGTAATTAAAAAATATTTCAAACAGAGACAAAAGGAGAACAGAAATAATGAACACCTGTGTGGGTATATTCCACCTGAATTCAACAAATGTTAACACGTTGCTGTATCTGCTTCACAATTTTTTAAACAGAAATAAAACTTTAGAGATAGAATAAAAGTCTCCTTTGTGCCCCTCCCTGGCCCCTTTAGGCCTGGAGCTTAGAACACCAGCCTGTCCTCACTTGGCCCATCCTCCTTCAGGATGCAGCTTAAATGATCAACTACCTTACTACAGCCCACAGTGATTCCTGTTTTCCCTAAACCCGACCCACTTTATTTCCAATAGAGGCAGATCTTTATTTTTTCTGTGAGTTCCCTCCAGCCCGAACTTACTATGGCCTGTGAGGAGGTAACGCCCTGACTACGCTGCTCTGTGTCTTAATTTAGTACTCCTGTTGCTTCCTTGGTCTTAGACATCAAGTAAATTACCTCAGTGGAGGTGAAGGGCAGTGAAATGTACAGTACGGTGCTGAATAAGAAGTACACAGTTGGTAGACGGAAGGATCTCTCTCTAACCACACAAGCTGCAGTTTAATAGTCTATTTCATTAATGGTTATATTCAGGGGTTGGTCTATAAGAGAAATCATTTCCCTTAGGAACAGTGTTATAAGCTGGTTAAGTCTCCCTATCTCCCCAGCCCTAAAACTAGCAGGGGTAAAACACCTCACGACCCAGGATAGGAAAGGTCACAGCGAAGAGAAGATCAGCGGCTCTCAAACCCACAGTGGATGAAGGACTAGGGGGGGTGAAGCATAGAGGCCGGGGAGTCAGATGAGACACTGTGCCTTTCGTCTCATACTCTCTGTATTTGCCTTTTCTTCCCCCTTTCCCGTCCTATACTTCTCCTGCTCCTCAGCTAATTACTCCTCCTCTTCCCCTCAACTCGGCCCTGAATGCTAGGGTGAGAAGCCTGGGTGCCCCAGAGAGGATCTGTGGGCAGGCTCTACAAAAGGAAGAAGAGGGCTTCCCTGGTGGCGCAGTGGTTGGGAGTCCGCCTGCCGATGCAGGGGACGCGGGTTCGTGCCCCGGTCCGGGAGGATCCCGCGTGCCGTGGAGCGGCTGGGCCCGTGAGCCGTGGCCGCTGGGCCTGTGCGTCCGCAGCCTGTGCTCCGCAACGGGAGAGGCCACAACAGTGAGAGGCCCGCGTACCGCAAAAAAAAAAAAAAAAAAAAAGGAAGAAGAGGGGAGCCTGGTGCACCAAAGCCTGGGAAGTCAGAGACCTCTTGGGTTCGGGATTCTCTCCTTACATAGTTCACCTTGCTTTCTCATCTAGTCTGCAAGTCCGTCAACCAGAGACTGCTCTATAAACACATAAAATCTGATTCAAATATTTTAGAAAATAACTGCAAAAATAAGTAATTCATACCATGCTAGACCTGAATAATCTTTAAAAGATTATACAGTCCACCTACACCCCTGTCCCATTTGGAGAAGCAAATCTTTCAAGCTACTTTTAATCAGCTTTTAGTACTGTATACTACCTTACCTTTTCAAACTAATTTAAAATCACCTGAATTCCATACTCACTGCATCCTACTCAACTAGCATAGATGGTTTTCAATTTTTTTCTTTTTTTTTAATCCATTTTGCTTCATGCTGTGCTAATTTAACCTCATCTTGGTAAACAAGAAAATGGTCCGCATCTGACAGACTCTACTTGCAGCAACTGCAGCTGGCCTGTGTGCAAACCACTTTTGTTCATTCTTCATCCTGGCAGGGAGCTCTGCCCTAGAATTGTTTGGGGACTAATCAGCATTAAACCTGTGTCAGAAAGGTTGCTGAAAGCAGCCCTAGAGCAAGCCCACAGTAACAAGGCTGAGCAGGAAAGGGATTAGGACAAAATACAGCAGCTGTGTAAAAATCTGTGACGAGTTCTGCTTTTAACAGAAAAACCGGGGCTCAGCTTCTCTCCTGTGCCTTGGCACTTCTGTGGAAATGACTTGGAAAGAGGTTATGGAGAGAAAAGAGATGCACCAAACCCACTCTATTTCTTCCTTTCTGGGATGATAGGTGCTTGGTGATGAGCCAGAAAAATCTTACTTCAGATGGTAGCAAACAGGAAAGAAACAGTAAATGCATCCTCTGCTAGTCTCTATAGCTGAAAACACTGCATGGCTGTTCTCTGGGTATCTAGTGAGTTAGATGGCATGATTTTCTACAGGATAAACTGAGATACAAGAAACAGGAGACATGCCTAACAAGATCCAGGGTAGATATAAACCAACTCTAACTTGGCCTAAAAACTTTAAGAATAAATGCCTCAACATCAAATGATCAAATATTGGAGTATTATTTTTTCTACTAACCTGCTGGATTCAGTCTACACCTTTCAATGTATCACATTCATTTTGTACCAGAATATGAATGAGAATCTAGTGTACTCAATCTTTCAATCCCTTAAGCTAGATAAACACTGCTTAATAACTTCACAAGTACCCACCAAAAAAGGCCACTAGGCTTCCCATCTACCACCAGATCTGTGAGGCTGGTACAGAAGCCAAAAAAGAACAGACCATTTTTGTGTGATCACAGGCATTTTTGTATATATGGTTGCTTTTTGTGTGTCTGCTCACATAATTCTCATTAAATAACTAAGAAATCAGTAACTGCAACAGATATGCATGTAAAGATTGAGTTTTTTTGTTTGTTTGTTTGTTTTTTGTGGTACGCGGGCCTCTCAGTGTTGTGGCCTCTCCCGTTGCGGAGCACAGGCTCCAGACGCGCAGGCTCAGCAGCCATGGCTCACGGGCCCAGCTGCTCTGTGGCATGTGGGATCTTCCCGGACCGGGGCACGAACCCGTGTCCCCTGCATCAGCAGGCGGACTCTCAACCACTGCGCCACCAGGGAAGCCCGATTGACATTTTTTTATAACAGCTTTACTGAGACACGTTCATAACCCTAACATTCACCCTTTTAAAGTATACAACTGAGTGGTTTGGGGTATATTCACAGAGTTGTACAACCATCACCATTATCTAATTTTAGAACATTTCATCACTTCAAAAAAACTCTGTACCCATTAGCAGACAGAGTTTTTGATACAATAGCCATCCCTGTTAGCTATGAATGTTTGTTACCTATGAGGGCATTTCTTGGCCTTTGTCAATTGGAACATGGCAAAAAAAAACCCTCCAGAGTGTTTAGACAACACTTCAAAAGTTTCAAGAAGTGTTTTTCAAATAAACTTTTTCTCTAGTCCAGTCTTATCCATGCACCAGCTTTGGAACATTTGTTGCAGAAATAATTTATTTGCAGAAGAGTGAATAAACATTATCTAACAACGAATTTAAAAATGCACTGTGACCTCATTGCAAAAGCCAGTTTCCTGCAGATACTCTGTGTTGACACTCTTATTAATAAAATTAATGAATTAATAAAAATACGGTCTTACAGAGCTTTTCAACCTTGTTTCCAAAATATATGAAAACCATTTTGCATTTCTGAAGTTTCCAGACCTATTATGAGTTAAAGTGAAACGCTTTCTAATCAAACAGCTAGCATAAATTAGGCAAGTAATTGAACTGAAATAAATTTAGTCAGCAATGAAAAAAAATAAAAATATAATGTGAGCCATACATATAATTTAAAATTTTCTAGTAGCTACGTTCTTAAAATAGTAAAATGAAATAGGAAGAATTAATTGTAATGATATATTTTACTTAACCCAATGTCTTCAAAATATTGCTTTAACTTGTAATCAATATACAAAAACATTTTACTGAGATACCGAGGCTTCGAAACCTGGTGAGTATTTCACACCTACAGCACATCTCATTCTGCAACAGTCAAGTTTCAAGTGCTCAACAGCCACGTGTGGCTAAGTGGCTCCCACACTCAGCAGCACGGCCTTAGATTACTGAAGTTAGTTTCTCTTTCATCATAAAGGAGGGCCTTAGTTTAGGTACTCATCGTCTCTGGCCCAGTAGACTCCTACCTGGGCTCCTTGTCAATCTGGCCTCTATACTGCTGCCACAATGATCTTCTTAATATGCTATTATGCTAGTCTGATCATTAAAATCCTCTGCATAAAATCCTTCAGTGGCCCTTTAATGCTGAATAAAAATCCAAATTCCTTAGCTTGTAATAAAACACTTGTATCTGGCTCCTGACTACCTCTCCAGTTCAACTAACGACTCTTCCTCTTCCCTCCCACATTAGCTAGAGTAATTACTTGCTGGCACATTCTTACCCCTTTCTGCCTTTACAAATATTTTCACTCAGTTTAATACATTCTCCCCTCAATCCCTGCCAATTTAGCAAACATCTGCTCCTAGTTCAGTGACACAATCTCAGGGAAACGTTCCCCATTTCCTGCCAGGGAACATTAGATGCACTCCTCTAAACCCCCTTTTTCAGCATCTATCACATTGTGCAGTGGAGTCAAATTTTACAAGGGTTTGGCTCTAATGTGATCATGTAAGACTAAAATCAGAGTCAAATTACCTCTGGAAACTTCTTAGGATACCATGGCCTTATTGGGAATTGAAATTTGCTGTACTCTGCAGTCCTAAATGCACCTTCTTGTAGGACTAAGGCAGATCTCCATTTCACAGACAAGGGAAATATCAAATAAGTTATGACTGGTATTAAATTTTAATTAGTAAGGTCGCTAACATTATACTTGATGTATCCCATAATCATCAGCACTACTTTTCCAACATTTTGTTAAAAAAAAAAAAAATCACTGGGCTTCTACTATCTAAGGAGGTTATTTTCTCTTTAATCTTCTTGCTTCTATTCTATTCTATCCCATTCTAATCATTAAGATGGATACTGGAATGATCGATTCTTCTGGGCAGAGTATTTCTTTGTATTTCTTTTTCCTCACAGATGTCTCCTCCTTCCCCCATCCCTCAAGGATGGTGGTAGCTAAGTCTTGAGTCTATTGTAGGTGTGTGAGGGAGAGTATAGCAAAACTTTAAAAACATCTTTAAATCTCTAATGACTTACTACATCTGTTCAGTTCTTACCTGACCCCAGTAAAACAATGACAGAAGTATCTAAATATCTTTCCATTTTTAGGAGAAGAGGGAGCAGGGCCTGCAGGTAGCCTTGGCCCTCAGGACAACCTGTGGGTCAGTCATTCTGAGGCATAGAAAAGGACGGTTAGAGGCTAATGAATGCTCACAATCTCTGCTCCCCGGAAAAGCACTGTTCTCAGATCTAGAATGGGTCTGTGAAACTCCCAAGCCTTGGGATAGAGGGGACCAAGGTGGTAGAGTCCCTGAGACTGCTTACCATCCTCAGAAGAGGAAAGGTAAGATAAAACTGAACTAACACTGCAGTTTTGGAGGACTTAGAAGGCTCGCAGGAGACAAGAAGGAGATTGCTTAGGCCATGCTGCTGCTGACCAGACATCAGTGGGAAGGCAGTGGTCCCAGCATACCTCTTAAACCATTCCACCAAAGAAGTGTTCTTTTTGAGTTAACGTTTGGACATCTTATTAGTCTTTTTTGCCATAATTTTATTGTTCTTCATTTCCCTGACATAAACCCTTCCTTTAAAAAGTATATGAGGAGACGTACAACACTGTGAATGTACTAAATGTCACTAAATTGTACACTTTTAAATGGTCAATGGTTAACTTTATGTTATGGGAATTTTACCTCAATTTTTGAAAATGAAAATGAAGTATATGATAAGAAAAATACTGCAGGATTACCAAGGCCATCCTACTTCCCTTCACTGTGTGTACGTGACACACTTGGCCCTATAATGTTGCCCAGGATCAGATCTTGAATCCTAAGACTGCTGTGATGGGCTCAGAGAGAAGAGATTATAATGTCAGAATACTTAGCGCCCAGGATGTGATTAAGCTCATTTTGTTCATCAGTAAAGTGGCATCATAACGTTCTTTCTAGCATATTAAAGGAAATGAATCCTAATTAACATTTTTAATAGCTCAGTAAGCCTCCTTGTTATATACCACTGAGCCTTTTTTTATCATCTCCAATTTTGAATCATATCCTAGAAACGTTGGTAGCAGAAAATATGCAGTAAGGGATAAACAAATGCATGAAATACAAAAAAAAGAATTGGAAAGATACTTAGAAATAAATATAGGAATAACTTACAAATTATATTTTTAATGAAATCATCTTTCATTAGGAAATTCTAAACATCTACTCCACTGTAATAAAATATCACAAAAAATGGCCACCAAAAATTCTTCCCTGCCCTGTATGTGTACATGCTGCCTCTTCCATCAAAAGAAGGGTTCTATTTTCCTCCCCTTTAATCTGGGCTGGTTCTGTGACTTGCTTTAACCAGTAGAATGTGACAGAAGTGTCACTGTGCCAGTTCCAGGGCTAGCACTTAAGAGTCCGGACAGCTCCTGTTTTTTCTCTCTTAGAATCAAACCACCACATAAAGAGATGGGCTAAACTACTAAATAATAATGAGAGATGACATAGAGAAGCAGGAGAGGCCCACCTGGCCACTAGCCGTTTCAGCCACCCAAGTCAAGTGAGAGAAGCCATCCTGGACATCTAGCCAAATTAGCGACCCAAGTAGGCACTGGGTGAAGAAAAACAGAAGACCTGCCTAGCTGACCCAGAGAATTGTGAGAAATAGTAAATAACTGCTGATTTAAGCCACTATGGAATACAGCATACATTGTTACACGGCAATAGATAACCGAAAAATCCACATACCCCTAACCAATTTTCTTCTACAACCCTAGATTTATAATTGGAATTGAATTTCTGCTGATAATAAACTGACCTATTACTTAGATGCCCAAAGAATCTTGAAACCTCTAGATTGAATATTTTACTAATTTTCAAAACCAAAAGTCTTTATATCTGACAAAGGATTCATCACCAGAATATTTAAAGAATTCCTATAATCAATACTTTTTTTAAAAAAGACAAGCCATTTTAAAAAAATGGACAAAAGATCTGAACAAGAGAATAAATTTAATATATACAAGAAGCCAATAAGCAAATGAAAAGGTACTCAACATCATTAGTTGTCAGGTAAAATACAAATTAAAACCACAATGAGACACCACCTCAAACCTACTAGAATTATCAAAATTTAAAAGACTTACAATACCAGTAACAAGTATTGGTGAGGATCTTGACCACTTGGAGCTCATACATTGTTGGTGGGACTATAAAATGGCACAGCCACTTTAAAAAACTGTTGGTGAGTTTTATACCTAACCCACACACCTACAATTCAACTCCTAAGAAGCATATATCCACAAAATTATTTGTACAAGACTGTCAGCTTTACTCCTAATAGCAACAAAACTGGAAACAACTCAAATGTCCACCAACAAGAAGGATATACAAATTGTAGTATATTCATTCAATGGGACACAACTCAGGAGTAAAAGGCAATAAACTGCTGATGTACACAGCAGCACGGATGAATCTCAGTGACATTTTGTTACGCAAAAGAAGCCCAACAAAAGATTCCAGATGATGTTTAAGAACTAACCTATGGTTCTGTCAGCGGGAATCACCATCGTCCAGTAATTCGTAAAAAATGACCAACACAAAGGGAAACGAGAGGTACCTGCTACATGTTCTCTAGGCCTTTTAGAAAACATGGAGTTGTTCCTTTGGCCACATACATGTGAATCTGTAAGAAAAGTGATACTCTAGACATGGGGTACAGTTCAAAAAGGAATACCCCACAACCGTTAATATGGCAAAACTGGAATAAGTCCATCTAAAGAAAGCAGAGGAAGTACACAGCAAGTAGGTTTTTTGGAAGTTAGACAAAGAGGAAAATTATTTTTATAGCTATGTATCTAAGTTTGGAATAAATAAATGGAGCATCATTAATTAAGACCTGTTGACATAAGAATAAATTAACAATATAATTTAATAACCTTGACATTTGGACCAAAGTACTTTTGGTTTATAAACTTTCTGTAAAACAAGAAATAATTCCTCAAATGGGTGATTGGTTTTTTAAGGACTCAAGAGATTTTCCAGCCTTTTAATAAATATTTATTGAATAGCTTATATGAAATAAGATACTCTACAAAGTGCTATGAGAGCAGCAAAGATTTTAAAAAATCCAGATTTCTGCAGTATTTCATAGTAGTATCTCATAGAACTTATTCATTATAATATGAAGATTCATTATATATCATATGGAGGGGTGTAATGACTATCGCACCCATCAGATTCAACAAACGTTATGGTACTATCAGCAATCTGATGCCAGATTAATTGGCACACCATCTGTAACGCTAATAAATGAAGCAGACAATTGGGGCAATTCAAAATCTATCAAGATTTCTGGATTATAAGCATACCATTAAAAATTTTTTTTATTGTAATAAGATACAGTATCTGCTCTCCACCAAACTTAAAAATTAAATGGGGAGATAAAAAGTCATTTATTTCTCCTTAAGACCATGAGACCTATAATAGCTTATAAGACAATAACTTAAAGAATATTAACGTTATGCAAGACTGAAACAAGAGATTACAGGGCTTAAATTAGGATGAATTTAGTTTGTATAGATAAACCAACTGCACATTTCATACAAAAATTTATTTTTTACACCCCTCAAATAAGTCATTAAACTTCTTTTCCAGTGACATCATGAAATAATACATTCTATTTTTTTAAAGTCTTAATAATTAGAAAATAGTTTAACATACAATCTGCTTTCTTATAATTTATACTCTCTAGTCCTGGTTCAGTTCTCTAGAGCTACTGAGGTCCACATTCTCTTCTGTATGACTAGGCCTCACATTTTGAAATTTGGTTGATATATTCACTAATCTCCTCTTCTAAGGAATCACACCCTATTCATTTTATCATTCCTCAAGAAATAATAAAGAAACATCACCATCCTATTCTCTATTCCCCAGATTCAGTAATTTAAAAAATTTTTTAAACTGAGCACCTTTGGTCTGCCAGGCATTAATACTCTATATTGTATGTACTGGAGATACAGCAGTGAATAACAGACATAGTCTCAGTCTCTCTGAATTAACTTTTTAGGGGATGTGCTCAAGTTAGTCAATATGTATCTTAAAATCTATCACCCTAGTTCAACACAACATAAATACAGTGGAACTATTCCGAACAGTGGAACTATTCTGAACACACAACTAGTGCAACCTAGGAATCACACTGAACTGGTCATATTATTGAGTTATATTGAGCTTGCAGTCAATTTTTTTTTTAATTAATGTATTTATTTGGCCATGCTGGGTCTCTAGTTGCAGCACAAAGGATCTTTGTTGCGGTGTGCAGGATCTTTAGTTGCGGCATGCGGAATCTTAGTTGTGGCATGTGGGATCTAGTTCCTTGACCAGGGATTGAAACCAGGCCCCCTGCATTGGGAGCACAGAGTCTCAACCACTAGACCACCAGGAAAGTCCCAGTCAATTCTTTTTTAAAAGTGAATAAATGATTACATGCCAATAATATACTAGGAACTATGAATGTAACAACAAGAGAGTACACTTTTGCCCTCAAAGAGTATGAAATCCCATAAGGAAGACAAACAAGTAGATGATTATAAGCAGTGAATTAAGTTATAAAAGAGGTCTATATAGAGTGCTAGAAGAAAACAGTGGAAGAGTACTTAACTTGGAATATACAGAAGCAGCTCTCCTAACCAATTTCTCCTTAACCAATAGCTTGGATTGAACTAACACTGTTTCTCCTGTAAAACATAATGGCTGATGTCCACAGTAGGCCAAAAATGCTCGTAGCCAGTAGCACTTCCACATCCTGTACTTGAATTTGTTTGCCACAGCCATTCCCAACATGTTTATCCAGTTTCACATGATACTGAATTCATAATTTAATTATTAAGTAAATTATGAAATATGATTGTGAAGACTTCTAATTTCTATGAAAATGAAGCTGAATATGTACATAGGCAAGCTGCTACAAAAATAATAAGCTGTCTAATTAGATTCAGAAATACTAAAGACTGGAATGGAAAATCATAAAAATCTAGAAGGATTTTTGCACTCATATTTCTTTGAAATGGCTTTAAATTCTCTACTGTAAAGAAACGGAAACTAAAAATCATAGATGATTCATTATATGTGGGCTTTATATTAAAAGACATAATAGAAAATTATAGTCAGCAGATGTTTATTCAAAGGAAAAGCCTTGGTCCTAAAACAAACATTTATGAAATACACATAGTATGTTTTAAGAGAAAGTGTCTAAAATATTCATGTAACTTTTCTTTATAGTTCATCAGTCTTTTTGATTAATTGGTACAAACGACAGTGGAAAAAAACTTCAAGTGTTAACAGTCCCCAAAAGAGAAACAAGGATGCCAAGAGGGATTTCAGGATGCTGCTGTGTAAGGGATGATTAAAGATTAAACTTTAGGTCTGAAAAGGTGAAAGCTGAAAGGGGCTATGACCCAAGCCAACAAAATCAGCAACAGCATGAACAAAGTAGACCTGGATTTGCTTACCGAGCCCAGAAATGCTGGATAAAGGCAGCCTCTAACAGGCAGTTTTTTATTGGTAAAAAAAGTCACCCCCACTAGAAAATAAGCTCCGTGAAAAGCAAGGACCTTGACTGTTTTTGCTCACTGATCTACCCCTGTTACTAACTGAGGACTGGAACGCCTGGAATGAAGTAAGCCCTCAATAATTCTTTATTTAAGGTTGGATGAATCAATCAAATGCGCTAGCCACAACACACTGACGTTTACAAAAGAAGGAATATCCTTGAAATTCGAGCAATGTTCAGCTTAAGAGAAGCAGAGGACAATGTGACTTGACTCATCAAAAAATAAACTTGAGACCCACGTATCCCTAAATTTTCCAGTGTCCTCTCTCACTCCCTTCTTCTGGAGACCCTACTCTATAGTTTTACTGATTCTTCATCATTTCTCAGGCCTTTGACCCTGTTCTGTTAGGCTGAAGTGCTCCCTTCCCTTTTCCTTTCTTTATCTATTAAAACTCTACGCCTCAAAAGAAGATCTACAAATGGCTGATAAGCACATGGAAAGATGCTCAAGCATGATTAGTCATTTGGGAAATGCAAATCAAAACCACAATGAGATGCCACTTCACATTCACTAGGATTAGGCTAAAATTAAAAAAACAAAAAACAAAAAACAGGGGATTCCCTGGAGGCCCAGTGGTTAGGACTCCACACTCCGCACTCGCATTCTCACTGCTGAAGACCCCGGTCAGTCCCTAGTCAGGGAACTAAAATTCCACAAGCCGCGTGGGGCAGCCAAAAAAAACCAAAAACCAGAAAAACAGGAACACGTGTTGGCTAGGATGCAGAGAAATTGGAATCCTCATATACTGCTGGTAGGAATGTAAAATGGTACCTTAGGAAATATTCTGACAGTTCCTCAACCCAGCAATTCCACTCCCAATTTCAATACCCAAGACTACAGAAAATATATGTCCCCCTAAAACCCTGTACGTGAATATTCACAGCAGCATTATTCGTAATAGTCAAAAAGTAGAAACACTCAGATACCCATCGACTGATGAATGGAAAAATAAAATATAATACTTCTAGTACAATGGAATAATATTTGGCAATACAAAGGAATGAAGTACTAATATGTACCATAACAAGGATGAACTTTGAAAATATTATGCTGAGATAAGTCAGACACATATTGTATGATTTCATTTATATGGATTGTGCAGAACAGGCAAATCTACAGAGACAGAAAGTAGATTTGTAGTTGCCAGGAGCTAAAAGGAAGGAAGAATAGGGAGTCAACACAGACATGGGGTTTCTTTTTAGGATAATGAAAATGTTCTAAAGTTGATTTGTGCTTATGGTTTCATAACCCTGTGAATATACTGAAAGCCATTGAATTGTTTGCTTTAAATGGTATGTTTGGTATGTGTAGGGTATGTGAATTACATCTCAATTAAACTGTGTTAAAAGCTCTATGAGTACTTTAAGGGCAAGTTCAAATATGATCCTCTCCCATTTCTTACCCTACCTAACAAAAATTAATAATTTCCTACACTGTCAAACCAGTTGTTATTATAGTTTGTTAGTTATATGTTACCTATATTAGAGCACAAGCTTCTGAACAGTAAAAAACTTCTTAACTCTTCTTTGCATCCACTTTCCTAAGACCTAAGGCAGTGCATTACATAGAGCAGATACTCAATATATCTTTGGTGTACTACAGAATTAATTACCCTCAAAGAGTAACATAGGCAAATAATGAGTGAAATTAAACATACTGAGTCAAATTTACCTGTTAAAAAGTCAAAAATGGTTAAGTGTTATTCTAGGATTCATCTCTTCAAGTGATAGCATGGATGGGGTGGGAAGTTCTGACGGCAGAAGAAAATGGACTAGATAGGTATACTCTGCACCTAAACCAGAAGATATTGTCAAATCCTACGATCTTCTTGTCTGAAGTTTACCAGTGTCCCATGGCTACATATTCTGGTGCTCCTGAGTTTTACCATCTTTCTTTCCCTTGAAATAGCCACTTGTTCAAATAATGCATGAGTTGCAGTGTTTTACCATAATTTACACAAGGTAGTATTCCTGGGAAAGATTTACAGTCCTTTTCAATCAGTCTCTCCACAGATTAGAGCACACTAAAGAGACACAACCAAATGCAATGTGTGGTATCCTGGACTGGGCAGAGGAACAGAAAGAGAAGAGCAGTGGAAAATCTAGTGAAATCCAAATAGAGTCTGTAGTTTAGTTAGCAGTATTATGCCACTGTTAATTTCTTAGTTTTGATAAATGTACCATGATTATGTGGAATGTTAACATCTGGAGAGGTGGATGAAAGGTATACAGGAACTCTGTAGTGTCTTAGAAATTCTTCTGCAAACCTAAAGTTATTTCAGGGACCTCCCTAGTGGCGCAGTGGTTAAGAATCCACCTGCCAATGCAAGGGACACAGGTTCAAGCCCTGGTCTGGGAAGAATCCACATGCCATGGAGCAACTGAGCCCATTTGCCACAACTACTGAGCCTGCGCTCTACAGCCTGTGAGCCACAACTACTGAGCCCGTGTGCCACAACTACTGAAGCCCGTGTGCCTAGTGCCTGCGTTCCACAACTAGAGAAGCCACCACAATGAGAAGCCCAAGCACAGCAATGAAGACCCAACACAGCCAAAAATAAATAAATAAATTTATTAAATAAATAAATAAAGTTATTTCAAAGTACAGTGTTTTATTTTTTTTTAAAGCAGACTCTCTACTGTGGAGTAATGTAAAATTAGATATACTCATCTAAAGTTCGTTCACTTTTATTCAACAAATGTTGTGTACCTGCTATGAACATAAGATCATGGGATGAATCTGTGAACAAAAAACAAAGATTTCTGCCTTGTGGTGCTTGTATTTCAAGTAGGAGAAGCAGACAATAAATAATAACTTTAATAAGTAAGTTATGTGGTGTGTGAGAAGGTAATAAATGCTATGGAAAAACACAACAGTAAAGCCGTGTTGGGAGATCAGAAGTGGGGGAGGGGAGGAAAGATGGATTTTTTAAAAAATAGTGGTGTGGAAAGGCCTCACTGAGAAGAGGACATCTGAGCAAGACATGAGGGGGAGCAGGCCAAAGGATACCTAGAGGAAGAGCATTCCAGGCAACGGGGCAGCTAGAGCAAAGGTTCCAAGACTGGAGCGTGCCCAGCTTGTTCAGGAAGCAGCACCACAATCAGTGAGAAGGCAGCACAGAGTGAGGGGTGAGTGGGAGGGGAGAAGGTGAGGCAGGTTTCAGGAACCAGACCACAGGAGAGCTTTGGCTTTTCCTCTGAACAGAATGGGGGCCACTGGAGACTGCACAGAGTACTGTGCCCCAACTTAATGTTTTAAAAGAATCACTCTGGCAGTGTATTAAGAATACTCTTGGGCTTCCCTGGTGGCGCAGTAGTTGAGAGTCCGCCTGCTGATGCAGGGGACACGGGTTCGTGCCCCGGTCCGAGAAGGTCCCACATGCCGCGGAGCGGCTGGGCCCGTGAGCCATGGCCGCTGAGCCTGTGCATCCGGAGCCTGCGCTCCGCAAAGGGAGAGGCCACAACAGTGAGAGGCCCGCGTACCGGGGAAAAAAAAAAAAAAAAGAATACTCTTGGGCTTCCCTGGTGGCGCAGTAGTTGAGAGTCCGCCTGCTGATGCAGGGGACACGGGTTCGTGCCCCGGTCCGGGAGGATCCCACATGCCGCGGAGCGGCTGGGCCCGTGAGCCATGGCCGCTGAGCCTGCGCGTCCGGAGCCTGTGCTCCACAATGGGAGAGGCCACAGTGGTGAGAGGCCCGCGTACCGCAAAAAAAAAAAAAGAATACTCTTTACTCAACATCACCTATGTGGTATTCTCGACAAAAAAATGCTTAGCCTGAACCTAACCGTGAGAAAACAATAAGGTAATTCCAGAATATGGGACATTCTATAAAACAACAGGCCTGAACTCTTTAAAACAGTCAGTGTCATGAAAAACAAAAAAAAGGGTGAGGGGAACTATTTTAAATTAAAAGAGCCGTAACGACCAAGCAAAATGAAATCCTTAAAAGGGGTGTATATTAGTTTCCTATGGCTGCTATAACAATATAACAAACTGTGTGACATAAAACAGAAATGTAATGCCTCACAGCTCTGAAGGCCAGATATCAGAAACCAGTATCACTGGCTGAAAGCAAGGTGCTGGCAGGGCTGTACTTCTTCTGGAGGCTCTAGAGGAAAATCTGCTCCTGGCTTCTGGTGGCTGCTGGCATTCCTTGGTTTGTTGACTGTAACACTGCAATATTTACCTCTGTCTTTACATCACTTCCTCCTGTGTACGTGTGTGTGTGTGTGTGTGTGTGTCTGTGTGTCTGTGTAATCTCTTTCTGCCTCCCTCTTATAGGGACACATGTGAAAAGCATTTAGAGTCCACCAGGATAATCCAGGATAGGATAATCTCTCCATCTCAAATCGTGAATTTAATCACATCTGCAAAAATACTTTTACCAAGTAAGGTGACATTTAGGTTCCAGGAGTTAGGATCTGATATTTTAAAGGGCTATTATTCAGCCTACTACAGAAGGGAAAGGTATAAAAGATGTTTCTTAGACATTAGATGATACTGAATTAACATTAATTTTCTTAGATGTGATAATAGGATTGCAGTTACAGGATAATATCCCTGTTCTTAAGGGTTATATATTGAAAGAATCAGAGATTAACTTTCATAAAACGTGTAACTTTCTTTCAAATTGTATAGCAAAATCAAATACACAGATATAGAGAGAGAGAACACTCACTAGATAAGTTACAAATGTAGCAAAATGTTAACAACAGGTGAATCTAGCAGGAAAGGTTTATGGGTTTTTATTATACTATTCTTTCAACTCTTCTATAGATTTGATATTTTTCAAAATAAGAATCTGCAGGAAGAAAAATTTTAAGTATACACTAGAGGGGGCAAAGGAAGAAGCAGAAGACTGTAGAAGCTGTAATCTAGGCAAAAGATGATAGTAACTCTAACCAGGATGGTAGCAGTGAAGTTGGTGAGATGTGGCTGGAGTCTGGATATATTTTGAAGGTTGAGGCAGTAATTACTGATAGACTAAACAGAGTGTTAAGCGTGAGAGAAAGAGAGGAATCAGGAAAGACTCCAAGGCTTTGAGACTGACCTACCATCAACTGAGAAAGGAAAGAATATTTTTTATAGGAAATAACCGAATTCCATTTTTGGACATATTAATTTTGAGATACTAATTCAAAACGGAGATGTTACGAAGGCAGTTAGATAAAAGTCTGGATTTCAGGAGAAAACTCTAAGCAAGAGATAGGAGACAGTTACGCAACCTATAAAATCGCAAAGTGGTACACATCAGGGCAGAAAAGAACCAAAGAAAATTTTATAACCTCAGTCATTCTAAGATTGGATGGAGCTATCAAGCATTTCTTCAAGGAAACTGGATCCATTGAAGGAAGCCCAAACTACTTAAATGTCTTGAAAGATTTTCTGGTTCCCCCAAATTTTACAATATATACTGCTATATAGCATTCTAAGTCCTACAAAAAGAATTAAACATCCATCACTCAAGAGAATACCTTTAAAAAAATGCCCAACACAAAATGATGACAGTTTTTATTAAGAATCTCTTATACTACATTTTTAAAAGACAAAGTATATACAAATATATAAAGTATATAGAACAAGGATAGCTATATTTACCTTATCAGTAGTCAATGCTTTGAATTCTGCACCCTCCAAAAAATCCATTTAGCACAACTGCCCCTCCTCTATTTTCTTTAAAAATATTTATTTATATATTTGGTTGTGCCGGGTCTTAGATACAGCAGGCAGTTCCTTAGTTGTGGCACATGGGCTTCTTAGTTGTGGCATGCCAACTCTTAGTTGTGGCATGCATGTGGGATCTAGTTCCCTGACCAGGGATTGAACCTGGGCCCCTGCCTTGAGAGCGCAGTCTTTTATCCACTGCGCCACCAGGGAAGTCCCGCCCCTCCTCTATTTTATTATTGCTTCCAAAGAGACAATCTAGAACTTTTGTGTTATGCAAACTAAACACTATAGCACTGTAATTCAATTTTAATGAAATTTAATACAATGAGACATTAATTAAATGGAAACAGACTAGTAACATATCTAAGGAGGAGCAACAGTTTTGGGTTTTTTTCCTGTGGTAGAAGGAACCTTGTTTTTCAATTTTATTTTATTTTATTTTATTTTGTTTTGTTTTTTAACTTAGGAGGTGCAACAGTTTAAAAACAATATATGGATTTTTGTTTCAGGATATTTGTGAAAAATTTCACACTGTATACAACATTTTGAAAGTACATACATTTTTCTAGAAAGAAGGTTCAAACATTTTATTACATTTTCAATGGGATCCATGATCTCAACATAGTTTCAGGCTTGAAAATTAACATTGCTAGAGATCTGAAAATCGAAGCACAAACTGAATGTGTCAGAATTAAAAATTTACTGGATTTTAAAAATAGAATACACACTTTCACATCTTTAAAAGCAAGTATACTGATGATAAGGGAAATCTGTCAAGTTCAAGTCATGTTCAGACACCATGAAAATTTTCTTATGAAAACATGCTCCAAAGAAATTCTGTAACAGAACAAGTACATTTACTTCTGAAAACTTTAAACCTTAAAGGAACAGAAGCCTAAGACCTTCCATTTAAATTCCTGTTCTCAATTACCGGTGAGATTATCAGCTAATTCCCCCTGCTTCTAATAATCAGCCAAGATTTATCTCCCATTTTACTTCAGGCATCTAAAAAAGGTTTTTAAATTAGAGAAATAGGTAAAACTGAGGAAGGTCCTCAGTAAAATGGGTAAAACATGAAAGAGAAGAAGAGGCAGAAATAGGCTTAATCATTATTTTCAACTTGGTTCAGTTCAAAGAAATTCACGCTTTCTTGTTAAAAAGTATGTAACAACTTTTAATATTAAACATAAAAGCTGACTTAAAGTCTCCTCAATTCTTTACACAATACCTAACACTTATATTCTAACTAAGTGGTAAGAATTGTTCTTAGCACTTTATTTGTATTAGCTCACTTAATCCATGTATGTGTATACATATCTTTTATTTTGTTTTGTCCTTTGCTGAGGCTTGAACTCCCTGGGCTAACAGAAATACCTGTATCGCATCCTAATTATCCCCAAAGTTTCACTTTGGGGTTTGATTCAGAAGTGTGACTTCCCCAAGAAGAGCCTTCCAAGTCCTGAATCCTGGCATCAGAGCTGTCACTGGTTTGGACTAAAGGTCTAGTGTGGCTCTATTCAACCTGGGATTACATTCTTTCCAGGATAAATATAAGAATCTCTTTCGGTTCAAAACTCAAATATCTAATGGACCCCACAACTGCCTTGATCTCTCCAACAGAAAATGACTTCCTATGCCCATTTCCCTCATCATAATAAACAACCTAGACCTTGCCTAAAAATAAATCAAAGTAGAAAGATACTTCTAAGCTACCCATTTGGGGGCCATGAAGGTCTTCACTCTGACCTGAAAGAGAATTACTTTACTCAGGTTATATTTATAAAGGACTGAATAATAATGAAAAGTGCATATTTTACAATATTCAGTGAAAGAACAGGATAAAAGGATAAGGTAGGAGAAAAACTATATAAAATCACATTAAAACAGAAAGGAAATACAATGAAATATTAACAATCGTGGCTGGGGTTTACACTTCTAAAATATTTTATTTTTTATTTTCTAGTTTTTGTTATTAACTTAGCATTAATTTGTGCTTTTAAAATATTGATTCTCAAATTATAAACTATATATATGACCTATAAAATAACTAATATAGAGAGCTAGCTTTATATTAGAGTATATTTGTTTATCCCATATCAAAATGTTATTTCCTGGGCTTCCCTGGTGGCGCAGTGGTTGAGAGTCCGCCTGCCGATGCACGGGACACGGGTTCGTGCCCCAGTCCAGGAAGATCCCACATGCCGCGGAGCGGCTGGGCCCGTGAGCCGTGGCCGCTGCGCCTGCGCGTCCGGAGCCTGTGCTCCGCAACAGGAGAGGCCACAACAGTGAGAGGCCCATGTACCGCAAAAAAATAAATAAATAAATAAATTTATTTCCTAAACAGGGTGTCATCCTATAACTATTTTCTGATCATTTTCCCGAAACCTTACCAAAACAAAGCTCTCTTATATTCTTTCTCCATTTTTTTTTCAACTCCTCCCTGAAAAATACATATTTAGTGGGAATCAAGATTTTCTGCTCAGAGTATAAAATCACTCTAGATTTAAAAGCAACATTGGGCTTCCATGGTGGTGCAGTGGTTAAGAATCCGCCTGCCAATGTAGGGGACACGGGTGTGAGCCCTGGTCCGGGAAGATCCCACATGCCACGGAGCAATTAAGCCTGTGAGCCACAACTACTGAGCCCACATGTCACAAGTACTGAAGCCTATGCACCTAGAGCCTGTGCTCCACAATGAGAAGCCACCACGATGAGAAGCCCACGCACTGCAGCGAAGAGTAGCCCCCGCTAGCCACAACTAGAGAAAGCCCATGCACAGCAACGAAGACCCAATGCAGCCAAAAATATATAAATAAATTTTTTAAAAAAATTAAAAACCTTGTTTATACAAAATAAATAAATAAATAAATAAAAATAATAAAAGCAACATTACAACCCCACATCTAAAAGCCCCTGGAGGGCTTCCCTGGTGGCGCAGTGGTTGAGAGTCCTCCTGCCAATGCAGGGGACACGGGTTTGTGCCCTGGTCTGGGAGGATCCCACATGCTGTGGAGCGGCTGGGCCCGTGAGCCATGGCCACTGAGCCTGTGCGCCCGGAGCCTGTGCTCCGCACCGGGGAGGCCACAACAGTGAGAGGCCCGTGTACCACAAAAAAAAAAAAAAAAAAAAAAAAAAAAGCTCCTGGAATAGCAGAAAACATTGTTGAATGTGTATTTCCTGTACACTAAATTAAGTCTTTGTCCTATTAAAAAATATGGTGATATTTGATTGATACATTCAACAACAGCAACCAAAATCTATGTACAACAGCAACCAAAATCTATGTTGAGTTCACAGTTTGCAAAGTGAATTTCCAAAAATATCACACTAACACATTCAAGTTTAGTTGGCAGAGACACATCTGCAATGTTTAACAGAAACAAACAGCCTAAGATTGGCACATGGAGAATGGCAGCTTTGAGTTTATCTCCTTCCAGCAAATGTGCTTCATTAGCCATTGTGCTTTTTTCCTTCAAAGACTCTCTTAGGTCACTGCCACATTGCTTCCTATTAGGCAAGTTAGTACTGAGAAATGGTGCCTAAAGCTAGACAGATATTGATATGTATATATATCATCAGCCTGTGATCCTGGCAAATTCACATTTAGTTTTGTGTTTTACTTTTCTTTGTTTAAAATACATTTTCAAACTTTCACCTAAGGACAGAGAATAAGGGAAAAGTATAATTAACCTCTATGTACCTGTCATCCAGCTTCAACAATTACCAATATTTTGTTATTCTTGTTTTATCTATTCCCCCCCAACATTTTTAAGGGAGGGAGTGGAATACTTTAAAAACAAATCTTGGACATGATCAGAAAAAAGTCTCTTGCTAGCAAACTTAAAAGTTGTGAAGACACTTGTCTTCTTTCACTTAAACCTAATAGCATTAAAAATATTTAAAATGGGGCTTCCCTGGTGGTGCAGTGGTTGAGAGTCCGCCTGCCGATGCAGGGGACACAGGTTCGTGCCCTGGTCCGGGAAGATCCCACATGCCACGGAGCGGCTAGGCCTGTGAGCCATGGCCGCTGAGCCTGCGCGTCCAGAGCCTGTGCTCTGCAACGGGAGAGGCCACAACAGTGAGAGGCCCATGTACCACCCCCCCCACGAAAAAAAAAATTTTTAATGGAAACTTCCCTGGCGGTCCAGGGGTTAAGACTCCATGCTTCCACTGCAGGGAGTGTGGGTCTGATCCCTGGTTGGGGAATTAAGATCCTGCATGCCGCAAGGTGCGGCCAAAAAAATATTTATTAAAATGTTAAGATATTCAACAATGTCTACTACAGCTTAAGTTAGAATCAGTCTTTTGGAGCTAGAAGAAAACACAGATATCATCTATTTCCTTGCTATTCAAATTGTGATATTTGGGCCAGCAGCATTGCTATTACCCAGGAGCTTGTTCAAAATGCAGAACCTCAGGCCCAGCCCAGACCTACTGAACCAGACTGTCCCCCCCAGTGACTGACATGCTCATTCAGCTCTGCGAAGCGCAGCTGAACCAACTCTGCTCACTGAGAAAACTGAGGCCTAGAGAGGTCAAGTGAGTCTCCCAACAGGAGTAAAACCCAGAATATCTGACTCTGAGACCAGGTTTTTTCCTTACATGACATGCTGTCTCTCAACAAACCTGCCTCCCATCACAAGACCTGAGGCTTTCACATCCTTCTGGAAACTAATTCAATAAACAGGTAAGTGAATTTCCCATAGGATAATTTTTTTTAATTCATGAGAGCCTGCTATTTTCCCAAATAATATATAATATGCTGGAGCAGAATCTGTAAATTAATCAAACCTTTTCCTTCTTTGGGTAAAAGGATGGACCTTTTCAGCAAGAGTGCCCTCAAGGGGACGAATTTAATTAATTTATGGCTAGGTATTTTTTCAATGGTCAGTACTACAGTTTCCTTACACAGAGAATATATTACTGCATGCAAATGAAAACTTGGGCCTTTCAGCATAGGATCAATAAGCACAGTACTGAAAGCCAAGCTCATTTTCTAATTATGGCTTCAGTTAGAAAGTTCAGAAATGAGTTAAAATGTACCATCTACTCACATCAGCAGTGATAACCAAGTCTCCCTGTTACGCTAAAAAGGCACTCTTTTTTTCTTAATTCTAAGAAAAGAAATTATAATTTTTAAAGTTTGAATAAAACCTAAGATTTTAAAAATTATTTTAAAAGGCAAATGTTACTTTAATTATGGTACCTATGTATTTTTTTAAATTAATCTATTTTTATTTTGGCTGTGTTGGGTCTTTGTTGCTGCATACAGGCTTTCTCTAGTTGTGGCGAGTGGGGGCTACTCTTCATTGCGGTGGGCGGGCTTCTCATTGTGGTGGCTTCTCTTGTTGCAGAGCACGGGCTCTAGGCACACAGGCTTCAGTACTTGTGGCATGTGGGCTCAGTAGTTGTGGCTCGTGGGCTCTAGAGCACAGGCTCAGTAGTTGTGGCGCACGGAGTTAGTTGCTCCACGCTATGTTGGATCTTCCCGGACCAGGGCCCAAACCCGTGTCCCCTGCATTTTCAGGTGGATTCTTAAGCACTGTGCCACGAGGGAAGTCCCTATGTATTTTTTTAGAAAAAGAAATTTTTGTCACATGGGTTTCTGGAAGAGGACACTCAATTTTCAAAAGAGAACTTTACAACACCTGGGAATTCCAGAGGCTTTTGCAGGACACTAGTAAGAAAGCTCTTTTCTATAGAATAAAGAGATTCTGAAACTTTCACTGGAGTGTCTTTTCTTAACAAAATAAATAATGGAGGATTAAAAAAAATGTCAAAACCAGTAATATTTCTTCAAGAATACTGGTAGAGTAAACCCGTGCAGCCCTTATGGAGGGCAGTGTGGCAATATGCATTAAAAAATAAAATATAGGGGCTTCCCTGGTGGCGCAGTGGTTGAGAATCCGCCTGCCGATGCAGGGGACGCGGGTTCGTGCCCCGGTCCGGGAAGATCCCACATGCTGCGGAGCGGCTGGGCCCGTGAGCCGTGGCCGCTGAGCCTGTGCATCCGGAGCCTGTGCTCCGCAACGGGAGAGGCCACAACAGTGAGAGGCCCGCGTACCGAAAAAAAAAAAAAATAAAATAAAATAAAATAAAATAAAATAAAATAAAATATATATGCCACTGGATCCAGTAGCTTCCCCCTTAGGAATATGACCTAAAGAAATAATTTAAAATGTGTGCAAAGATTTTCCTACTAGGAAGTTTTGTGCAATACTGTTTATAAATAAAAAATTCAAAACAACCTAAGAACCTTTTGGAAGACAATATGTAAATAAATAAGTGCATCATAAAGTACATGATATTCTACTCTTAAAAGGATAATGCAGCTCTAAAATGAAATCACCTCCAAAATACATTATTCATTTTGAAAAGATTAAGATAGTGTTTTATAAAACATTTAAGTCATATATATTAAAGTTACTATTAAATAAACAAATAAATTACTTATTATATGTTGTATCTTCACTTATAGAGAGTAGAAATATGATGTCCAATAAAATGTATCAGTAGTTACCTCTCAACAGTTGGGCTGCTGTTTATTTTTACTTCCTTTATATTTCCCTGTACTGCTTGAATTTTCTATAAAATCACGTATAACATATTAACAATCAGTTTAAAAATACAATTATATTCTTTTTTTTTTTTTTTTTTTTTGGCGGTACGCGGGCCTCTCACTGTTATGGCCTCTCCCGTTGCGGAGCACAGGCTCTGGACGCACAGGCTCAGCGGCCATGGCTCACAGGCCCAGCCGCTCCGCGGCACGTGGGATCTTCCCAGACTGGGGCACGAACCCGTGTCCCCTGCATCGGCAGGCGGACTCTCAACCACTGAGCCACCAGGGAAGCCCTATATTCATTTTTTTTAAAGGCAAAAAGCAGAAGTACAAATTCAAGGCTTAGAGTGAATAAGGAAGCTTAACAATGGAAAAAATAATAATAAAAGCAAAAAGCCCTCCCCACCTGCCTACTACACTTCACATCTTTTGGAGAGTAGGGAAGAGGAGAAATGAGTAAAAGAGCTGAAGGGTGGCAACAGTGAGCAACCTGTTACACCACAGAGAAGCTCACCACTTTAGCCACAGCAGAAGCATAGCACGGAAAGGTGCTCTTAAGTCTACCCGCCCCCGCCCCCCAAAACAAAACCAACCACACAGACTAGTCTCAGCAGCCCACTATCATGATAATCTAGCTTTGGCCATCCTCGGTCACTGAGCCCATTCTAAAGTTACATGGAAGTATATCACAAAGTTTTACTGTTATTTTCAGTAATTCCTCATAGAGGGCAGTTCTAAATTTCTTCATATATGATGTATCAATATGGGTCAAAACTTCCCTGTCCCTCCTTTTTTTCTTTTTCCTGGGCTTGGAACAAAAAGCAATTGCAATGATATCACTTCACAAAGATTACTGCGGTGAGGGGACTTCCCTGGTGGGCCAGTGGTTAAGACTCTGCTCCCAATGCAGGGGGCCCAGGTTCGATCCCTGGTCAGGGAACTAGATCCCACATGCATGCCGCAATTAAGAGTCCACATGCCACAACTAAAAGATCCTGCATGCCGCAACGAAGATCCCACATGCCACAACTGAGACCCAGTGCAGCCAAATAAATAATTGAATAAATATTTTAAAAAAGATTACCGCAGTGAAACTGCAGGAACAGCAAAATAAGAAAACCAAACCCCAGCTCTTTGATCTATGGAGACTTGTAGATGTCCAAGATCAAACAGAAACTCTTCTCTAGAACTTCTAAATTTTAGATGCAAAATCCAAATAACTCCCTTCCCTAGTCTTTTAGTTTGTACCCAAGTATCACAAGCTTTTATTTTCAAGGTTTACTCTGACTTTGCAAATAAAATTGGGCATTTTACTAAAACTTCCTTTGAACTCATTAATCCATGAATAAAACAAGAAAAATACCCATACTGATGGAGAAAAACACATTTTGCACAGTACTCTAAATCAACTCCCCTTTGTTTCCCTCCCCTAAAGGACTGGCTTAATTACAGTAGTAAAGCCCCCAAAAAACAATCAATCTGATGACTAAGAATTGACTATGCATCCATTTGGCAACTGAAGGTTTATTTTAGTATTTGAAACTCTGTAGTTGTTCAAACTAGAAACCTCATGAATATAGTTTGATATTGATTTCTATTTACAAATGCAACTGACACAATTTCATCCCTCATTAGGAGTGATTTAAGACTCTTAAGTGCCAACTTAATCCGCATTGTTGAAGCATTATCTGTGTGGAGAAAAAAAAGTATACTTTTGGGCTTCCCTGGTGGCACAGTGGTTGGGAGTCCGCCTGCCGATGCAGGGGACATGGGTTCGTGCCCCGGTCTGGAAAGATCCCACATGCCGCGGAGAGGCTGGGCCCGTGAGCCATGGCCGCTGAGCCTGCGCGTCCGGAGCCTGTGCTCCGCAGCGGGAGAGGCCACAGCAGTGAGAGGCCTGCGTACCACAAAAAAAAAAAAAAAAAAAAAAGTATACTTGTCCTTCCAAATATCAGTCATTCAATCACCAGATACACTTTCATTCAGTGGTAAATATGTTATTTAGAACAGAAGTTTTAATAACAGGTGAAAAATGAAAAGCAAACTTTCTACCATCCTAGTACTGACAGATAATCCTTATTACTGAGGGAAGGAAAAATAATGTCTCCAACCTATTTTAGTTGAACCCTTCCATTAGTAGAGGAAATGAACTGATGGCACATCAAGCTACTCTCCGTAAGTTACTTTTCCTCAACAAATTCAGAGACAAGCTCAAGAACTGGGACACAGAATGGAAGAGAGAAGAAAGAAGGACATGGTCTCCTAAGCCACACTATAGTTCAGAATCGGCTCTATTCAACTAATTGAAACTATCAGTAAGAACTTTCCATCAGCTAGATCAGCTACTTTCTATCATTCATTATGTTACACTGCTTAAGCACAGAAAGTTGCTAAATCACAAATATTCTGGCATTATCTCAAGCAAGGAATAAAAACACAAGAAAAATAGTTAAACCCTACTATGTCCAACAGCTAGTCATTTTCAAAATTTATAATATTAATATATCAAGTACACCAGTGAATATATTCTGCCTATATTTTGTTTCATTGTTCAGCTTAATGAAAGTGTGATGGAAAAGTAAGCATCTGACAGCATTTATTAATATCTGTTTAGCAATTATATACTTGAAGTTCAATCGAAGATTTTAGAACATCAGTGAAACAGTGAAAGGAACACAATCAAAAGATGTTAATCCACCAGGAAAAGGGTCAGCTGTATGTTCACTCTGACCTTGAGCTTACTACCAAGGGAAAAATTTTAAGAATTTTCTAAGAGAAGGAAAAAGAGGGAAAAGAAAAGAGATACTCTGAGTGTAGCCACCATCCTTTACTATTCTATCCTTAAAAAAAAATATTCATGGGACTTCCCTGGTGGCACAGTGGTTAAGAATCTGCCTGCCAATGCAGGGGACACGGGTTCGAGTCCTGGTCCAGGAAGATCCCACATGCCGCAGAGCAACTAAGCCCGTGAGTCACAACTACTGAGCCTGCGCTCTAGAGCCCACGAGCTGCAACAACTGAGCCTGCGTGCCACAGGTACTGAAGCCCGCACACCTAAAGCCCATGCTCTGCAACTACTGAAGCCTGCACGCCTAGTGCCTGTGCTCCGGGACAAGAGAAGACACCGCAATAAGAAGCCCGCGCACCACAACTAAGAGTAGCCCCTGCTCACCGCAACTAGAGAAAGCCCATGTGCAGCAACGAGGACCCAACACAGCCAAAAATAAATAAATAAATAAATTTATAAATAAATAAAAAATTTTAAATATATATATATTTTAAAAATACTCATAATTTTTCCCTAAAAATGTTTTAAATGTGCTTATTAGATACAGTGTTAACGCTAGAGTGTCCATGAGCTATCGTTGGCCCTTCTCCTCTTCCCCATCTACAGTTCTCTCCTTGGGTAATGTTACCCAGTCTCAAGGATTTAAATACATGCATAATTAATCATTCCAGCTCAGTGTTTTCTAACTTGAAACTCATACACTTAACCACATACTTGACCAAGATATCTAATAAGCATTTCAAACTTAGCATGTCCAAAAATAAATGCCTGATCTGCACTGCCACCCCTCCAACCAATGCAACCCACAATCTTCCCCATTTAAGCTGACATCAACTCCATTTTTCAAGTCGCTCAAGTCAAAACCTTTGGAACTGTTCTTGATTCCTATCCTTCTCTCACATCCCATGGTTTGGTAATGAAATCCTATTGCTTCAATCTTCCAAATATATCTAGAAACTAACCATCTCTCACCAAGTGTTCTGAGCTGCCACCACCTCTTTAGATTACTGCAGGCTTCCTCACAGATCTTCCTGCTCCTACCCTAATACCCCTACAGTTTCGTCTTTATACAGCTGCCAGAATGATCCTTTTAAAACTAAGTCAGAGGTCTCTCCTCTATTCAAACCCTGCCATGGCTCCCCGTCTCTCTTAGAGTTGAAACCCAAGCCCTTTCAATGACACAAGGCCCTGCATGATCTGACCTCACGCGTGTGACCCTTCTGCCCTCCCCTCCTGTTACTCTTCCCACTGTTCACTCCTCCAGGCCCCTTAGGGTTACTTGAAGTCACAAGACAACCACCAGAAGCCCACTGAGGGCCTTTGCTTTTCCTGTTCCCTTAGCCTGGAAGGCATTTATCCCAAACATTCACTTGGTTAACTCCCTTACTTCCTTCAAGTCTTTGTGCAAAGATCACTTCTCAGTGAGGCCTACCCTGTGCACTCTACTTAATACAGCAGAAGGAAGGAAAGAAGGGAAGCAGAGAGGAAGAAATTCACCCTCAGTGAACTCATCTCACCTTGCAGAGACTGTGGAAGAAAGTACTAGTACTAGAGGGAGTATATTCCCATCAGAAAATGGAACAGATTAGCTGGAACCCTTCATCAAGACCCTAGTCATGTTTAGAGACTTGCAAAGAAGAACTTTATGTGCAAAGGACAAAGAAAAGAGGAGTTCTGGGCTTCCCTGGTGGCGCAGTGGTTGAGAGTCCGCCTGCCGATGCAGGGGACACGGGTTCGTGCCCCGGTCCGGGAAGATCCCACATGCCACAGAGCAGCTGAGCCCGTGAGCCATGGCCGCTGAGCCTGTGCGTTTGGAGCCTGTGCTCCTCAATGGGAGAAGGCCACAACAGTGAGACGCCTGCGTAACGAAAAAAAAAAAAGAAAAGAGGAGTTCTGCTACCAAAAAGGATCTATACACAGAGGCCCTATCTGAGTCACAAATATATATCTGGTATACACTAATGTAAGAGTCTCATGGGAAAAAAAAAACAAAACACAATTTAAAGCACAGCAAACCATTTCCTTACCTACACATGGCAAAAGAGAAACAGCAAGGAAATATATCTCAATGCCAGGTACATGCAAATAAATTAAATAATTTCTGCTCTGTATACCTGTTACAGTTTGTCTCTTACCTGAGATGCTCAGCTTTAGAAACAAAAAACAACAAAAAAACTCATCATTTTGAAATCTGACTAGCCAACATCTAACTTCCTGAATTCATAGTTTCAGTTTTCAAAAAGGACACCTAAAGCTCCAATCGGTTTAGCATAACATAAAGTGCCAAACAGAAAAACTTGTCATCTCAAGGACAAGTGAAAAATCAACAATTTATTCAAACATGTACTGAGTACCTAATATTTGTCAGGCCTGTGACAGGAGCTGCTATGGCCTTGAGTGCAGTGACTATAGTCAAAATGAGGTACAAATATCAAACACATGAGCATTTGCTTTTATTTTAAGCATATTTATCAATTATATTGATAATGAGTATACATTCTGGCACTGTACTAGATGCTCAGGGGTAATAAAGGTGAATAATAGATTATATTTGTTGTCTCCTATGTACACCAGACACTGCATATTATCTCTTTTTTTTTTTTTTTTTTTTGCGGCACGCGGGCCTCTCACTGTTGTGGCCTCTCCCGATGCAGAGCAGAGGCTCCAGACACGCAGGCTCAGTGGCCATGGCTCACGGGCCCAGCCGCTCCGCGGCATGTGGGATCTTTCCGGACCGGGGCACGAACCCGCGTCCCCTGAATTGGCAGGCAGACTCTCAACCACTGCGCCACCAGGGAAGCCCTATCTCATTTATTAATTCAACAATTTTATGAGTTAAACATCCTTGTTTTAGAGATGATAAACTAAAGCTTAGAAAATTTAAGAGGCAAAACTAGCAAGTCTCAGAGCTGGGGTTTAATCTCAGGCACTTTAAACTTCAGGACTCATGTATGTAACTGTTATGCTAAACTGCTTCCCTCAAGTAGCTTCCAGTCTGGAGGGCAGAAAGATAAGCTTAGAAATAATGTTAATACATGTGGCCAGCACCATCTCATTAGTGCCCAAAAGTCTACCTGGCAAATAAAAATGGCAAATTAAGTACCTACAGTAAAGAATTTACACATTTTATACTACAGAATTACTCCCTAAAGGACAAATTTAATTTTTAAAAATTTATTTATTTTTATTTATTTTTGGCTATGTTGGGTCTTCAATACTGCACGTGGGCTTTCTCTAGTTGCAGCAAGCAGGGGCCACTCTTCATTGAGGTGCACGGGCTTCTCATTGCGGTGGCTTCTATTGTTGTGGAACACGGGCTCTAGGTGCATGGGCTTCAGTAGTTGTGGCACATGGGCTCAGCAGTTGTGGCACACGGAATTAGTTGCTCCACGGCACGTGGGATCTTCCCAGACCAAGGCTTGAACCCATGTCCCCTGCACTTGCAGGCGGATTCTTAACTGCTGCGCCACCAGGGAAGCCCAACAAATTTAATTTTAAATAAATAAATGGCTTATAGTTGTATATAATTTACATAATGACAGCAATTTTACAAGAGAAATAAAATGAATGAAAATAATAGATAAAAGCAACTAAGTCCTTTCTACTCTAAAAAGGCCGATCTGCAATAACTTCAATTTAATTACTTCAGTGACAAGACCTCCAATTCTGTCCAACTCATCTCTTCCTAACACACAAGAACAAAATCAGGTGACTTTAATATAGCACAGGGCTTCCCTGGTGGCGCAGTGGTTGAGAGTCTGCCTGCCAATGCAGGGGACACGGGTTCGTGCCCCAGTCGGGGAGGATCCCACATGCTGTGGAGCAGCTGGGCCCATGAGCCATGGCCACTGAGCCTGCGCATCCAGAGCCTGTGCTCCGCAACGGGAGACGCCACAACAGTGAGAGGACCGCATACTGCAAAAAAAATATATATATATATACAGCACAAAACTTCAAGTCACTTTAAGTATTTACCTAGAAACTTTTTTTCACAAATTCTACATACTTACATAGAAAAGGTTTCCTTCTGCCTCTAAGTAAAACTTCTTTTTACACGTTAGCTACACAAAGCTTCCTAAGACAGATGGGCAGCCTGCAAGGCCTTCAAATCCTTTGTTTAAAAGGTGGCAAATGGGTCCTATTGACCAATAAAGCCAGCCAGGTTTCTGAGAAGCACTGACCCCAATAAAGCCATTATGTTTCTTCATCTTGCAAGACCAGAGCAGACAAAGAAGCCAAAGCTAAAAGAGAAACCAAAGGAAGATCAGACAAACATTAAATTCTGTACCATACAAATTTGTGACACAAACAGCCCCTACTTTTTTTAATACTGCTTTCACAATGTTAACCTACAAAAATGAAAAGACTGACCCCACTCTGTTTTTAAAATCTTAATCTATCACCCAACTAGGTAAAATCTCTGCAGTTGGTATGAATAAAAACTGCTAACCTCTTTAAAAATATATACAAGGGTTTTCTTCCCATGTAAAACAGGGAGCTAACAGAAGAAAGTCATATTTGACCATTGAAGACATTCCTAAATAGTGGAAAATTTTCTTCTTAAAAAAAGAAGTAGGTGGGCTTCCCTGGTGGCGCAGTGGTTGAGAGTCTGCCTGCTAATGCAGGGGACATGGGTTCGAGCCCTGGTGTGGGAGGATCCCACATGCCGTGGAGCAACTAGACCCATGAGCCACAACTACTGAGCCTGCGCGTCTGGAGCCTGTGCTCCACAACAAGAGAGGCCACGGTAGTGAGAGGCCCGTGCACTGCAATGAAGAGTGGCCCCCGCTTGCCACAACTAGAGAAAGCCCTCACACAGAAACGAAGACCCAACACAGCAAAAATAAATTAATTAATAAACTCCTTCCCCCAACATCTTCTTTAAAAAAAAAAAAAGAAGTAGGTATGTATAGAAAACCCTGAAGAAGCTATCAAAATTCTGTTAGAACTAATAAACAAATTCAGTAAAGTTGTAGGATATGAAATCAATACACAAAAATCTGTTGCAATTCTGTAAACTAATAACAAACTATCAGAGAGAGAAATAAAGAAAACAATGTCCTTTACAACTGCATCAAAAAGCATACATATTTAGGAATAAATTTAACCAAGGAAGAGAAAGACTTGGATATCAAAAACTTCAAGACATTAATGAAAAAAAAATTGATGACACAAATAAATGGAAAAATATTCCACGCTCATGGACTGGAAGAATCAAGATTGTTAAAATGTGATTACTACCCAACACAACCTACAAATTCAGTGTAATCTCTATCAAAACTCCAATGACATTTTTCAAAGAAACAGAACAAATAATCCCCAAATTTGTAAGGAACCACAAAAAAACCTGAATAGCAAAAGCAATCTTGAGAAAGAAGAACAAAGCTGGAGGGATCACACTCCCTGATTTCAAACTATATTACAGAGCTATAGTAATTAAAATAGTATGTGACTGTCATAAAAACAGACACATAGATCAATGAAACAGAATACAGCATGCAGAAACAAACCCACACATAAATGGTCAATTAATTTACAACAAAGGAGCCAAGAACATACCATGGGGAAAGGACAGTCTCTTCAACAAATCATGATGGGAAAACTGGACAGCCACATGAAAAAGAATGAAATTCAACCACTGTCTTACACCATACACAAAAATTAACTCAAATGGATTAAAGACTTGACTGTTAGATCTGAAACCATAAAATTCCCAAAAGAAAATATAGGCAGTAAGCTCCTTGACATAAGTCTTGGCGATGATTTTTTGAATCTTACACCAACAGAAAAAGCAACAAAAATAAATAAGTGGGACTATATCATACTAAAAAGCTTCTGCACAGGAAAGGAAACCACCAAAAAAAATGAAAAGGCAAGCTACTGAATGGGAGAAAATATTTGCAAATCATGTATCTGGTAAGGGGTTAATAGCTGAAATATATAAAGAACTCTTACAGTAACCAAAAAAAAAAACAAAAAACCCCAAACAATCCAATTTAAAAATGGGGAGGGGACTTCCCTGGTGGCACAGTGGTTGAAAGTCCGCCTGCTGATGCAGGGGACACGGGTTTGTGCCCCGGTCTGGGAGGATCCCACATGCCGCGAGGCGGCTGGGCCCGTGAGCCATGGCCGCTGAGCCTGCGTGTCCAGAGCCTGTGCTCCGCAACGGGAGAGGCCACAACAGTGAGAGGCCCACGTACCGCAAAAAAAAAAAAAAAAAAAAAAGAAATTGTTTTATATATATATATATACACACACACACACATAATGGGATATTATTCAGCCATAAGAAAATAATGAAATCTTGCCATTTATGACAACATGGATGGACCTCGAGGGCATTATGCTAAATGAAATACGTCAGACAAAGAAAGGCAAATACCATATGATATCTTTTATATGCAGAATCTAAAAACTATACATATATATATGTATAGTTTTATATATATATAAAACCAAGTTCACAGAAATAGAGAACAGATTGGTGGTTGCCAGGGGTGGGAAGTGGAGTTAGAGAAATTGATGAAGGGAGTCCAAAGGTAAAAAGAAAAAATAAAAATGAAAACAAAAAAAAAATTAAAAAGAAAAAAGAAGCACTGGGTAAGGGGGCTCTTTAAGCTTCTCACAAGGCATCCCTCTTAAGACAACAGCATCGCCTCCAAAGTGCCAGGATGTCCCTCCATTAAAGCCCACATCAAGGGAGTTTGAGATCAAACAAACAAACAACAGCAACCAAAAAAAAGAAAAAAAAAAGAAGTAGGAATAACTAGATAAGTGAAAAAAGCATTTTCATGAGCTTCGTAATTTATAAGACCAATTTTCAGAACTTTTTTTTGGAATGTTAAATAATAATTCTAGTATCAATGATCTGGGGTAAAAGAAGTTAAACAACCTACTGAATGGGAGAAAATATTTGCAAATGATATGACTGATAAGGGGTTAATATCCAAAATATATAAACAGCTCATACTACCCAATATCAAAAAGACCCAAAGAACCCAATTAAAAAATGGGCAGAAGCTCTGAATTGATATTTTTCCAAAGAAGACATATTGATAGCCAAAAGGCACATGAAAAGATGTTTAACATCACTAATCATCAGAGAAATGTGAATCAAAACCACAATGAGATATCACCTCACACCTGTCAGAGAGGCTATCATCAAAAAGACAAGAAATAACAAGGATGTAGAGAAAAGGGGAATCCTTTTGCACTGTTGGTGGGAATGTAAACTGATGCAGCCACTGTGGAAAACAGTATGCAGGTTCCTCAAAAAATTAAAAATAGGACTACCATATGATCCAGCAATTCCACTTCTGAGTATATAGTTGAAAAAAATGAAAACACTAATTCAGAAAGATACATGGACTCCAACGTTCATAGCAGCATTATTTACAATAGGCAAGATATGGAAGCAACCTAAGTGTCCATCAGCAGATGAATGGATAAAGATGTCGCGCGCGCGCACGCGCGCACACACACACACACACTATGGAATATCACTCAGCCATAAGAAAGAATGAAATCCTGCCGTTTGCAACAACAATATAGATGGACCTAGACAGTATTATGTTTAGTGAAATAAGTCAGAGAAAGACAATCTACATTATCTCATATGTGGAAATCTAAAAACTAAAACAAACAAATATATATAGCAAAACAGAAAGAGACAGATACAGAGAACTAACTAGCAGTTACCAGTGAGGAGAGGGAAGGGGGAGGGACAAGTTAGGGGTGTGGGATTAAGAGATACAAGCTACTATGTATAAAATAGATAAACAACAAAGATACAGTGTACAGCACAGGGAAATACAGCGATTATTTAAATGGAGTATAATCTATAAAAATATTGAATCACTATGTTGTATACCTGAAATTAATATTATAAATCAACTATAATTCAATAAAGAAAGCTAATCTTAAAATATAAAAGGATTCCTTATGCTCTCTCTTGATCTACATTCTAAATGATTTCAAGAGATCTCTAAGAAATAAGAAACATGCAAATGTCTTTTACAAACAAATTTTTTAAAGTTTACTAATCATATGCTCTTTAAATCAAAAATAAATTTCTTTTATGAAAATGAAGGATATTCTTTAAAGATCAAAAGAGATTTATAATTCAGACATGCTTAGAGTATCATACGTACTTTTAAGCATAAGGAACTGTAGTGGTTACTTTACTCAAATCTGACATTATTTAATTTGTTTCACAGTTTATTTTTCAAGAGAATTTGAGTATACACAAACTTTTCCTTGAGTGTCTATTCTTTACTGATTACATCCACAACAACAAAGAAAGAAAACAAGGGCAACCCACTGCAACTCCAGATTGGCTACCAAAACTGAGACTATGTGAGACTCTAATGGAAACAAGGCAGGGACTGTTGGAGCCCATGAATATTTCAGAAGAATAATGAAAAGGGGTGCCAGATGGGTTCGCTTGCAGCTGGCTAACTACTAAATTTCTGACCAAAGCCAAATGCTTCCTTACATAATCTATCAAGCACTTTTCAGTTCCCTTCTACTACCACCCTTTTTATTCTTTCTTTTCTTCATTTTCCTTTTTCTTTTCTTTTTTAAAGAGCAATACCACCATCATTTCTCTTTCAAAGTGGGACTGTTTTTTGTTTTTAATTTTTAAAGAAAAGAAAAGAACACCTGTGTGCCCTGTACTGCTGAGGTCAAAGCATGAGTCTAGCTAGGTATTACTGCTGAAGCAAAAATGGACAAAGGAAGTGCTACAAAAGCCTAACCACTCTTTCGTAAACAAAGTAGTTTAAAATAAACACTAATTGCCAAGAGTTATCAAACATAAGTACAGGTCAACTCTGCTTAGCTGACAGAGGGGAAGGCTCATACTTTCCAGAGCACACTGGTCCCCGCCTACCTCTCCAGACTCATCTTCCAACACTGGACCCTATATTCCAGAGACAAAAGCAGCTGAGTTCACTCAAGTTCTTTTGACAATAAAAATTAAAATTACAAATAACATGTAATCGCCTACTATGCGCCAGGCACTGTTCTAAGCATTTGATCAGCAAATCCCAAGAGGAGCTAGAGTACTATTATCATTAGGTAAAGGGAATTTAAGTAACTTGCCCAAAGCAGTCTGGCTTCAGAGCCTACACTCAAACTCTGCTACTGCCTCTCTAAAAGAGCAGATCGGTATTATTTCTTTCAAATACAGATTGCTTCAAATTCTGCCCACTAGTACAGCTTTGACATACTCTATATAAAATCACTGCTGAAGGTTTTAAGTCCTAAATCAGAGATTTAAAAGCTTTAATATTGCCAAAATCATCGTGGTCGCCAGCCCGCAAGATGTCTCAATGACCCCTGCCTCCTGACATCCACAACCCTGAGGAACTAACTCCTTCTCACAGTGAAAGAGGTTGGACTGTGGGTCAAACAGCGTAAGACAGAAACGATGGTAGGCCACTTCTGAGGTAAGGTCATAAAAAAAACACAGATTCCATCATGGGCCCCTCTCTCCTGTTTGTCTGTGTCTGTCTGGTCTGTCTCTCTCATCATTTGCTCTGAAGGAAGCCAGCAGCCACGTAATTAGGACAAAGAGGCAGCCTACAGAGAGGCCCAAGTTGTGAGAAACAGAGGCCTGCTAACAGCCACACAAATGAGTGTAGTAGCGGATTCTTCAGCCACAGCTGGGCAGGGCCCTGGGGTGACTGCAGTCCCTGCCAGCAGCTTGACTGCAACCTTATAAAAGAGAGACTCTGAGCCAGAAGCACCCAGCTAAGCTGCTCCTGGATTCCTGACCCTCAGAAAGTATGCAAGATAATACACACTTCTGTTCAGCATTAAATTTTAGGATAATTTGTTCCTTAGCAATAGTTAACTAATACAAGTAAGTGGCCCTATTGACAGCTTACTTATAACAAGATGTTAAAAGAAAGAGCCTTTTACTTTACAGCTCAGGGAATATAGACAATATTTCATAAGAACTATAAGTGAAGCATAATCTTTTAAAAATTTTGATTCACTATGTTGTACACCTGAAAGTTATACAATATTGTAACTCAACTATATCTCAATTTAAAAAGTAGAAAAAGACCAGCAAAAAAAAATCTAAATTTCTAAACTAGAATAACATTGATGCTTTTAATAATTAGTTACATCTTGGGAATTCCCTGGTGGTCCAGCAGTTAGAACTCTGTACTTCCACTGCAGGGGGAGCGGGTTCAATCCCTGGTTGGAAAACTAAGATTCCCCCATGCCACGTGGCACAGCACCCCCCCAAAAAAATTAGTCACATCTTTAAAATCTATGTCAATTTAACTTTCAAAATGTTAAAAGCACACACAAGACTTACTTCTTGACTTAATTACTGCATTTGGTTAATGAAACATTTCATATTTTTTATTCATTACGTAAATTGTTTGTACCGGGGACCTGAAGATTAAATAGAAAACCGAAACTCATTTCATTAAAGTGTACATAAAAGAGTACTTATCTTTAGAGAAACATTCTAAAAGATTATGGTTGGAATGACAAAATCTGGCATTTGTTTCAAAATAATTCTGTAGTGGTAGGTAGGAGTAAGGAGGGAGGAGGGTGAAGATAAAATAATATGGCAGTAAGCTGATAATTAGTTAATGGGCACATGTGGATCCATTGCACTATTCTCTTTCATGTATGTTTCAAACTTTCCATACTAATGAGAGGGGTTTTTTGTTGTTTTTTTGGGTTTTTTTCTAAGCAGACAAAACAAAACATACTCTACACTGGCTAATTTCCTACTTTTTTTAAAAACAAATTTATTTAATTTATTTACTTTTGGCTGTGTTGGGTCTTCGTTGCTGCACACAGGCTTCCTCTAGTTGTGGCGAGGGGGGGCTACTCTTGGTTGTGGTGCGCAGGCTTCTCATTGCAGTGGCTTCTCTTGTTGTGAGCATGGGCTCTGGGCATGCAGGATTCAGTAGTTGTGGTACGTGGGCTCAGTAGTTGTGGCTCGCGGGCTCTAGAGCGCAGGCTCAGTGGTTGTGGCGCATGGGCTTAGTTGCTCTGCGTCATGTGGGATCCTCCTGGACCAGGGCTCAAACCCATGTCCCCTTCATTGTCAGGTGGATTCTTAACCACTGGGCCACCAGGGAAGTCACTAATTTCCTACTTAACTACCATAATCCATCAAAACTTCCACTTAACATACCAAGACTCCATGAAATCCAGGTGATGTCACATAATTTATAGAAATGTATCTTACCAAAGAAAAAGGTTAATTAAACCAAAACATGTGTTCCATACTTCTTTAGATAATAAAGTTTGTTTGTTTGTTTATTTTGGCCATGTGGCGTGGCTTATGGGATCTTAGTTCCCCAACCAGGGATTGAACCCAGGCCCTTGGCAGTGAAAGCACAGAGTCCTAGCCACTGGACAGCCAGGGAATTCCTGATAGTAAAGTTTTTTTAAATTTTTTTTGAATTTATTTTATTTGTTTATTTATTTTGGCTGCATCAGGTCTTAGCTGCGGCACGTGGGCTCTTTGCTGTGGCACACAGGCTTCTCGCTAGTTGTGGCACTGGGCTCCAGAGCACAAGCGCTCTTTGTTGCGGAACTCAGGCTCTCTAGCTGTGGCTCACGGGCTCCAGAGCACCTGGGCTCTGTAGTTGTGATTCGCAGGCTCTAGAGCACTCAGGCTCAGTAGTTGCGGCGCACAGGTTTAGCTGCCCTCTGGCATGTGGGATCTCAGTTCCCCGATCAGGGATCGAACCCAGGGCCCCTGCATTAGAAAGCAGATTCTTAACCACTGGACCACCAGGGAAGTCCCAATAAAGGTGTTTTTTTAAGTAAAATTTTCATTAATCCAGCATGTGCAGTTACACTTGTGGATGATTTTCACCTATCTATTAAAAGAAAAGGTTATATCTATTAAGTCCTTTTACATTTATGCTGCTGAGCCCTTTAGACTGACATACAGACACCTTGCTTATGTGGGTGTCTTTGGTCAATTAGAGGCATACCTCAGAGATACTGTGGGTTCAGCTGCAGACCACCGGCAATGAAGCTAATACTGCAATAAACTGAGTCATGTGAATTTTTTGGTTTTACAGCATATATGAAAGTTATACCTATACTATACTGTAGTCTATTAAGTATGCAATAGCACTATGCCTAAAAAAAAAAACAAAACAATGTACGTACCTTAATTTAAAAATACCTTATTGCTAAAATAAAATGCTTACCCATCATCTGAGCCTTCAGTGAGCTGTTTACTGGTGAAGGTTCTTGCCTTAAGGTTGATGGCTGCTGACTGATCAGGTGGTAGATGGTGAAGGGTGGGGTGGCTGTGACAGTTTCTTTTTTTTTTTTTTTTTCTCTCACTACCCACTGCAGCAGAATCCCCTGTGGCAATTTCTTAAAATAAGACAACAAACAATGAAGTCTGCCACATTGATTGACTCTTCCTTCCATTAACGACTTCTCTGTAGCATATAATGCTGTTTGATAGCATTTTATCCACAGTGAGAATACTTCAAAATTGGAGTTAATTCTCTCAAATGCTGCTGCTTTATCAACTGAGTTTATGTAATATTCTAACTCTTTGCTGTCATTTCAACAATCTTCACAGCATCTTCACCAAGAGTAGATTCCATCTCCAGAAACCACTTTCTTTGCTCATCCATAAGAAGGAACTCCTCATCCATTTAAGTTTTATCGTGAGATTGCAGAAATTCAGTCACGTCTTCAATCCTCTGCGTTTACAACTTGGCTGACTGGTATAAAAGGCCTAGCTTTCTGCCTGTCTCGGTTTTCAACATGCCTTAATAACTAAGCTTAATCATTTCTAGCTTTTGATTTAAAGCAAGAGACATGCGACTCTTCCTTTCACTTGAACACTTAGAGGCCACTGTAGGGTTATTAATTGGCCTAATTTCAATATTGCTGTGTCTCAGGAAACAGGGACGCCCGAGGAGAGGGAGACGGGGGAACAGTAGATAAGTAGAGCAGTCAGAATACACACATAGGAGGCGGAGTCAAGAAGGCGGTGTGGGGAGACGCAGAGTTAGTGTCTCCCCACAGCTAGGGTGCCTGTTGGCAGGTGGTGCCAAACTCTGACACCCAAGGAGATGGGAGGAACCCCAAAGTGAACTGGTAGGATGTAGGGGGACTGAGAGTGGAGGAGAAGTGAAGGCCAGACAGGATCGGCGCCCCTGAGGCCAGGGAGATCAGGAGAGGCAGGCGGGAGGGGCCCTACCAGACTGGAAGAGGAGAGGAGAGGAGGGCATGTGCCCTGCCCACTCGAGCCCAAGAAGCCTGCTGGGCTCCCAGGTGTGGGCCCCTGCCCTCTCAGACCAGGGGTCAGGGGCATGCCGGGGCCCCTTCTGTTCCTTGAGCCTAAGCCCCACCCCCCACGGCCCCCAGGGCCTTTTCCTGCCCTGTGGGTCCTAAGCACAGGCCCTGCCTACAGCCCAAACCTCGCCCTTGCTTAGGCCCCACCCTCCACTGCCAAGGCCTTTTCCCCATCTTTTTTTTTGTTTCTTTCCTTTTCCCTCCTCCTCTTTTTTATTATTGTGTTACTAACGTACCTTCCAATTGTTGATCCATCTATATTTTTATTTTTATATTCTTTCTAACATATCTGTTACTTTCCTCATCTAATTTTATTTTTTACTTGGTTATTGTACGCTTTTTTTTTCTTTTCCCCGCCCCACACAGCTTGCGGGATCTTGGTTCACGAGCCAGGGGTTGGGCTAAAGCTCCTGCGGTGGGAGCTCCAAAGCACTGGACTAACAGAGAACCTCAGGGAATATTCAACAGAGTCAGGTCTCAGGGAGTTCCTCATATCAGCACCAAAACCCAGCTCTACCCAGTAGCCTACAAACTCCAGTGTTGGAAGCCTCAGGCCAAACAACCAGTAAGACAGGAACAAAATCCCACTAATGAAAAAAAAAATGAGAGAGACAGCAAAAAAATATGTCACAGACGAAGGAGCAAGGTAAAAACCTACAAGACCAAATAAATGAAGAGGAAATAGGCAATCTACCTGAAAAAGAATTCGGAGTAATGATAGTAAAGATGATCCAGAATCTCATAGAACGGAGGCACGGATTGAGAAAATACAAGAAATGTTTAACAAAGATCTAGAACAACAAAAGAACAAACAAACAGAGATGAACAACACAATAACTGAAATGAAAAATACACTAGAAGGCATCAATTTAACAGAATAACTGAGGCAGAAGAATGAATAAGTGAGCCGGAAAAGAAAATGGTGGAAATAATTGCTGAGGAGCAGAATAAAGAAAAAGGAATGAAAAGAGTTGAAGACAATCTCCGAGACCTCTGGGACAACACTAAATGCATCAACATTCGAATTATAGGGGTGCCAGAAGAAGAAGAGAAAAAGGAAGGGTCTGAGAAAATATTTTCAGAGATTATAGTCAAAAACTTCCCTACCATGGGAAAGGAAATAGTCAATCAAGTCTAGGAAGCACAGAGAGTCCCATACAGGATAAACCCAAGGAGAAACACGCCAAGACACATATTAATCAAACTAACAAAAATTAAATTCAAAGAAAAAGTATTAAAAGCAGCAAGGGAAAAACAAAAAACAACATAGAAAGGAATCCCCATAAGGTTATCAGCTGATTTTTCAGAGGAAACTCTGCAGCCCAGAAGGGAGTGGCAGGATATACTTAAAGTGATGAAAGAGTAAAACCTACAACCAATATTACTCTACCCAGCAAGGATCTCATACAGATTTGATGGAGAACTCAAAAGCTTTTCAGACAAGCAAAAGCTGAGAGAACTCAGCACCACCAAACGAGCTTTACTACAAATGCTAAAGATACTTCTCTAGGTGGGAAACACAAGAGAAGAAAAAGATCCACAAAAACAAACCTAAAACAATTAAGAAAATGGTAATAGGAACATATATATTAATAATAACCTTGAATGTAAACAGATTAAATGCCCCAACCAAAAGACACAGACTGGCTGAATGGATACAAAAACAAGACCCATATATATGCTGTCTACAAGAGACCTACTTCAGACCTAGGGACACATACAGACTGAAAGTGAAGTGCTGGAAAAAAATATTCCATGCAAATGAAAATCAAAAGAAAGCTGGAGTAGCAATACTCGTATCAGATAAAATAGACTTTAAAATAATGACTGTTACAAAAGATAAGGAGAGACACTACATAATGATCAAAGGATCAATTCAAGAAGAAGATATAACAATTATAAATGATTACGCACCCAACACAGGAGCACAATACATAAGCCAAATGCTAACAACCATGAAAGGAGAGATCAACATTAACACAATAACAGTAGAGAACTTTAACACGCCATTTACACCAATGTACAGATCATCCAAACAGAAAATAAATATGGAAACACAACCTTTAAATGACACAATAGATCAGACAGATTTAACTGATATTTATAGAACATTCCACCCAAAAGTGGCAGAATACACTCTCTTCTCAAGTGCACACAGAACATTCTCCAGGATAGATCACATCTTGGGTCACAAATCAAGCCTCGGAAAACTGAAATCGTATCAAGCATCTTTTCCAACCACGATGCTATGAGATTGGAAATCAATTATAGGAAAAAAAAAAATGCATGCAGGCTAAACAGTGTGCTACTAAATAATCAAGAGATCACTGAAGAAATCAAAGAAGAAATTTTTTAAAAATACATAGAGGGCTTCCCTGGTGGCGCAGTGGTTGAGAGTCCGCCTGCCGATGCAGGAGACACAAGTTCGTGCCCTGGTCCGGGAAGATCCCACATGCTGCGGAGTGGCTAGGCCCATAAGCCATGGCCGCTGAGCCTGCGCGTCCAGAGCCTGTGCTCCTCAATGGGAGAGGCCACAACAGTGAGAGGCCTGCATACCACAAAAAAAAAAAAACACACACAGAAACAAATTATAATGAAAACGACCCAAAACCTATGGGACACAGCAAAAGCAGTTCTAAGAGGGAAGTTTATAGCAATTCAATCTCAGCTCAAGAAACAAGAAAAATCTCAAATAAACTATCTAATCCTACACTTAAAACAACTAGAGAAAGAAAGAACAAGAAAACCCGAAGTCAGTAGAAGGAAAGAAATCATAAAGATCAGAGCAGAAATAAATGAAACAGAAATGAAGAAAACAATAGCAAAGATCAATAAAACTAAAAGCTGGTTCTTTGAGAAGATAAACAAAACTGATAAACCCTTAGCCAAACTCATCAAGAAAAAACGGGAGAGGATGCAAATCAATAAAATTAGAACACACCATACACAAAAATAAACTCCAAAAGGATTAAAGACTTAAATTTAAGACCAGACACTATAAAACTGTTAGAGGAAAACATAGGAAAAACACTCTTTGAGATAAACCACAGCAAGATCCTTTTTGACCCACCTCCTAGAGTAACAGAAATAAAAACAAAAACAAACAAATGGGACTTAATAAAACTTAAAAGCTTTTGCACAGCAAAGGAAACCCTAAAAAAGACAACCTTCAGAATAGGAAAAAATATCTGCAAATGAAACAACAGACAAAGGATTAATCTCCAAAATATACAAACAGCTCATGGAGCTCAATGTCAAGAAAGCAAACAATCCAGTTTAAAAATGGGCAGAAGACCTAAGTAGACATTTCACCGAAGAAGACATACAGATGGCCAAGAGGCACATGAAAAGATGTTCAATATCACTAACTATTAGAGAAATGCAAATCAAAACTACAATGAGGTGTCACCTCACTCCGGTCAGAATGGCCATTATCAAAAAATCTAGAAACAATAAATGCTGGAATGGGTGTGGAGAAAAGGGAACCCTCATACACTGTTGGTGGGAATGTAAACTGATATAGCCACTATGGAGAACAGTATGGTGGTTCCTTAAAAAACTAAAAATAGAGCTACCATATGACCCAGTAATCCCACTACTGGGCATATACCCTGAGAAAACCATAATTCAAAAAGAGACATGTGGGCTTCCCTGGTGGCGCCGTGGTTGAGAGTCCGCCTGCCGATGCAGAGGACGCGGGTTTGTGCCCCAGTCCGGGAAGATCCCACGTGCCGCGGAGCGGCTGGGCCCGCGAGCCATGGCCGCTGAGCCTGTGCGTCCAGAGCCTGTGCTCGGCAACGGGAGAGGCCACAGCAGTGAGAGGCCCACGTACCACAAAAAAAAATTAAAAAAAAAAGAGAGAGAGACATGTACCGCAATGCTCACTGCGGCACTATTTACAATAGCCAGGACATAGAACCAACCTAAATGTCCATCGAAAGATGACTGGATAAAGAAGAGGTGGCACATATATATAATGGAATATTACTCAGCCATAAAGAGAAACAAAATTGAGTTATTTGTAGTGAGGTGGATGGACCTAGAGTCTGTCATACAGAGTGAAGTAAATCAGAAAGAGAAAAACAAATACCATATGCTAACACGTATATATGGAATCTAAAAAAAAAAAAAAAAAAAAAAAAATGGTACCGATGAGCCTAGTTGCAGTGCAAGAATAAAGTGGGAGACATAGAGAATGGACTTGAGGACTTGGGGTGGGAGGGGAAAGCTAGGGTGAAGTGAGAGTAACATCAACATATATACACTACCAAATGTAAAATAGTTGGCTGGTGGGAAGCAGCAGCTTGGTGCTTTGCGATGACCTAGAGGGGTGGGACAGGGAGGATGGGAGGGAAGCTCAAGAGGGAGGGGATATGCGGACATGTGTATGCATATGGCTGATTCGCTGTGTTGTGCAACTGGAACTAACACAGTAATGTGAAGCAATTATACTCCAATAAAGATCTATTAAAAATTAAAAAAACAATACACGCATATATTAAGTTCTATCTTATATGGGCTTGGTTCGTGGTGCCCCAAAACAATTTAGTAACATCAAAGATCACTTAACACAGATCACCATAACAAATATTACAGTAATAATGAAAAAGTCTGAAATATTTCGAGAATTACCAAATGTGACAAAGAAACACAAAGTGAGCAAATGCTATTGTAAAAATGGCACCGACAGACTTGCTGGACACAAGATAAAAACGCAATAAAGTGAAGAGCAATAAAGTAAAGCTCAATAAAACATGTCCTTATGTGTAGATAATCTATTCCTAAAACAGATGGGCAACGAACAAAATCTGTAATTCTCATGCGTACAACAGCCCAAAGTTGGTCTTGATTTCATTCAGAATGCGATTTAAGTTTAATGAGTTTATTATTGTTCTTTTTAAGTATAAGTGCTCTGCTTTCCAATAGATTAAAGGGGTGGGCTCTTTTACCCATGAGAATAGTTAAGTTCTTCTGTAGGGGGGCCTGAATTTGGAGAAGAACCTTCCTCTGGTCCTAGTTCTACAAAAGCAATGCAAACTTTGGCAAGTCATTTAACATCTCTGAACACGACTGCCAACTGCAAACTAGGGTTTGTACCTGACCTGCCATAAGCAATAAAAAATATAATTTGAGCAATACCTTTATCATTAACATTACTAAATAAAGTGAGGTAAAAGGGCAATAACATGGGTAAGAGAAATACATCAAAGTTCAAAAGTGAGACTATACTCTGGAATTAATAAGAAACATGTCATGGAACACAGTGTATCTCCAGAAGTATACACAAGAAAGTGATAACTGTATGGCTGTGTCTGGGGAAAGGAACTGGACAGCTGAGGAAAGGGGACATATTGTTTAACATCATCTTTTTGTATCTTCTCAAAATGATTCCACGTAAATGTATTATGTATGTAAAAATAATGGACAAGATTAGCTGTCATTTAAAAAAAAGGATGCAATCCTAGGAATTATCTTTTAATGTCTAAAGGAGAATTCCAGCTACATCTTAAATCTCACCAGTGTCTGAGGTTTAATCCAACCAATTATGTTAAAGAGGGTAGTAGCTGATGTTTATTGAGCAATTATATCTCACCAGCCTCTACAGTACCCACTATACAAGCATTTTCAGCCAACTGGTATGCATAGTTCTATAGGAGTACCAGAGGACCTGAACGTTCTAGGTGGGAATGCCTAGAACCCAGTACAAGCACTTGCAGTACTGGTCTGGTAGTTGTTTGCTGTACAAACTCCAAAGCGTTTATGTAGCATATGGTTCACTGCCTCATAGCTGAAGAATACAGATGCATTCTAAATGCTCTACTAAAGCCTACCACAAAAACTGTGCATTTTAACTACAAACTGAAGCATTGCAGGAGAAAGGTAAATTACTTACTAATTAATGCCCAACAAATTACCCTAACTCAAAAATAAGTCTCTCAGCTTGTGTCCTAGGCAGTTTCTACATTTTTCTTAATTACGGTATTTTTATACTTCATGTTTAAAAACACAGTTTTAAATTAACATACATCACCTTATCTTTGATAAAGGAGGCAAGAATATACAGTGGAGAAAAGGCAGCCTCTTCAATAAGTGGTGCTGGGAAAACTGGACAGCTACATGTAAAAGTATGAGATTAGAACACTCCCTAACACCACACACAAAAATAAGCTCAAAATGGATTAAAGACCTAAATGTAAGGCCAGATACTATCAAACTCTTAGAGGAAAACATAGGCAAAACACTCTATGACATAAATCACAGCAAGATCCTTTTTGACCCACCTCGTAGAGAAATGGAAATAAAAACAAAAATAAACAAATGGGACCTAATGAAACTTAAAAGCTTTTGCACAGCAAAGGAAACCATAAACAAGACAAAAAGACAGCCCTCAGAATGGGAGAAAATATTTGCAAATGAAGCAACTGACAAAGGATTAATCTCCAAAATATACAAACAGCTCGTGCAGCTCAATATCAAAAAACAAACAACCCAATCCAAAAATGGGCAGAAGACCTAAATAGACATTTCTCCAAAGAAGATATACAGATTGCCAACAAGCACATGAAAGAATGCTCAACATCATTAATCATTAGAGAAATGCAAATCAAAACTACAATGAGATATCATTTCACACCGGTCAGAATGACCATCATCAAAAAATCTAGGGCTTCCCTGGTGGCGCAGTGGTTGAGAGTCTGCCTGCCGATGCAGGGGACACGGGTTCGTGCCCCGGTCCGGGAAGATCCCACATGCCACGGAGCGGCTGGGCCCGTGAGCCATGGCTGCTGAGCCTGAGCGTCTGGAGCCTGTGCTCTACAACGGGAGAGGCCACAACGGTGAGAGGCCCGCATACAGAAAAAAAAAAAAAAAAAAAAAAATCTAGAAACAATAAATGCTGGAGAGGGTGTGGAGAAAAGGGAACCCTCTTGCACTACTCGTGGGAATGTAAATTGATACAGCCACTATGGAGAACAGTATGGAGGTTCCTTAAAAAACTACAAATAGAACTACCATATGACCCAGCAATCCCACTACTGGGCATATACCCTGAGAAAACCATAATTCAAAAAGAGTGATGTACCACAATGTTCATTGCAGCTCTATTTACAATAGCCAGGACATGGAAGCAACCTAAGTGTCCATCATCGGAGGAATGGATAAAGAAGACGTGGCACATATATACAATGGAATATTACTCAGCCATAAAAAGAAATGAAATAGAGTTATTTGTAGTGAGGTGGATGGACCTAGAGTCTGTCATACAGAGTGAAGTAAGTCAGAAAGAGAAAAACAAATACCGTATGCTAATACATATATATGGAATCTAAGTAAAAAAAAACAAACAAACAAAAAAAAACGGTCATGAAGAACCTAGGGGTAAGACAGGAATGGAGATGCAGACCTACTAGAGAATGGACTTGAGGATATGGGGAGGGGGAAGGGTAAGCTGTGACAAAGTGAGAGAGTGTCATGGACATATATACACTACCAAACGTAGAATAGACAGCTAGTGGGAAGCAGCCGCATAGCACAGGGAGATCAGTCAGGTGCTTTGTGACCACCTAGAGGGGCGGGATAGGGAGGGTGGGAGGGAGGGAGATGCAAGAGGGAAGAGATATGGGAACATGTGTATATGTATAACTGATTCGCCCTGTTATAAAGCAGAAACTAACACACCATTGTAAAGCAATTATACTCCAATAAAGATGTTAAAAAAATAAACATAGACACATTGTTGGCTCCCTTAAACGAAAAAGAAAGAAAAGGAGGAGAAAAGAATGCATGAGTTATATCTATAAATAAAAGTAAGTGTGACATAATATAAAGATCATGGAATTCTGGGTCTGAAGGCTTGAATTCAAGTTCTAGCTCCACTACCTGCTCACACACACATCCTTCAACATAGTTAATCACTACTGTTTTAATAAGATGTGGAGAGAGTGGTTTTGGTCCACCCTGCTATAAAGGAAAATAATGTCATACCAGCACCATCACTACCACAAATTCAAAACTAAACTCACCTACATCCTCTGAAATTTATTTCCTCCTGTGTTCCTTCTATGAATGACTTTTTTTTCTTTCTTTTTTTTTTTTTTTCAGTACGCAGCCCTCTCACTGTTGTGGCCTCTTCCGTTGCGGAGCATAGGCTCCGGACGCGCAGGCTCAGCGGCCGTGGCTCACGGGCCCAGCCTATCCACGGCACGCGGTATCTTCCCGGACCGGGGCATGAACCCGTGTCCCCTGCATCGGCAGGTGGACTCCCAACCACTGCGCCATCAGGGAGGCCCTGAATGACATTTGTTTCCTGGGCCCGAAGTCAAGTCATGTGCATCTCACCTCCCCTTTAACCTCACATACACTAAGGCTGCCAAGTTTGCCCTACGTCTACCCTAATCTCCTACACGCTTCCTGCTTCTTTGCTCCCACTGCTGCTATCCTAATTCAGGCCTTTCCCCTCTAAATTTGTTCTGGAGAACAATCTCCTAATTGGCTCCCTACTTCTAGTCTCTTCCCAGTTTAATTCTATTCTACACCCCTTCCTGGAGCATGTCATTCCCTTGTTAAAAACCTTTGAGGGGCTCTTTTCTGTCTTCACAGTCTAGCATTCAGCAAGGATGCTTTCCAGCAGCCACTCCCCCACTCTTCCATTGTGAAGCAGCCCCGTAGTTTTCATCCCAAACCGGTCTCTACACAGTCGGTTTAAGCCCATTTTCCTTGGCCACACTAATGGTTCAAGGATGGCCTTGGGGAAGTGTGACCTAAAGTGGACTGGTCATAGCAAAGACCCAGAATGGGGAGTGGAGGAGGAAAAGTTACATCTCCTCTACTGAAGATGTGATATGCAAATGTGAAGCCAAATGGGGACAGACGGAGCATAAAAGAACTGCAGTGAACCGGGCCGAGAGCTCTGTTTGAACTATACCTGATCACCTCCACCGGAAAAAAGCTGTTATGTGAACCAGCCAAATGCCTTCATTTCTTAGGTCCTGTTTGACCTATAGTCACAAGCATTCTGATAGAAAAGTCTTCTAAAAGCTAGATACAACTCATTTCCACTCCATGAAATGCTTAAAGGAGGCTAGTCTGTATACCTCTTTTAAGTGTGTAAGCTATACATCCGGTTCTAGAAACAAACAGTGGGAGCAGAAATCTGAGCATAAATAAACCCCCTCTTCCCCATGGTTTGCTCCTCTACTTTCTTTTGTCAATGTGCTAATATTCTCAAAAAAATTTTTAAAAGAAACACTGCTAGTCTCAGAGTTTAGAGCAACTGAAATTCACCTCAATTCAGCCCTCCTAAAAAACAACTAAACAGAAACAAAAATGCAGATAATACTCTCCAGATAAGAACTAAGAGTCCTCTCTCCCTCCTCCCCTCCCTCTCCCTCCCTCTCCCTCTCTCTCTGTCCTTAAAAAAATTTCTTTTGAAGGAAGCATTTTGCGCACTTACTCAAAACTTTTAGAATGCATGGTCATTACTAACAAAACTCATATTCATGGCAGGAAATTGACAGGTTTAAAGAAAATGAGAGAAGCACATCTGTCCTTGTAAAGTTTTTCCAATTACAATGACAAAAACATGCCTTCTTTGGTATCTTAAGGTCTCTGGTTGGTTGGTTAAACACATTAAACATATGACTAAGTGTCTTTTAGAAGGAAAGTAATTTACAGAAAGGATCTAAAAGAACCAACAGCCAAAACACTGCAAGACAATCAAAAAATTGTGCCTGTTCTTATTATTCTGCTGCATGAAAAGGGAAACTGCAGGCCCTGCTCTCTGAATTCTCTGAGGCCAGTGCCAGCACTGCTCCTGAAATGTTTACACAGCCCCCACGTGGGAGACAGGAAGGGAGCTGTGAGGGACAAGAGTCAGGTCTGCTGCTGCTTCTAGACTCAGCAACCTGAGGGGAGACAACCAGATTTTCCATCAGAGGTTTCTTATGCCATCTAAACGTATTTCCATTCTGCTATGTGACTAGGAATAAACCGGATTCCCAGTAAGACGGAGATCAAGAGTTTACCTCATTGTTCAATGAACTGCCTCTTTTGCTTACCAGCTTCTCTTTCCTCTGTCTTCCCATCTCATTTGTCCACCAGTGCTTTCCTCTTTCTTTTCCATAATGAAAAAAAATTTTAATATATTATTTTAGTGTTAAACTCCTGAGATTCAAAGCTACTCTTTCCATTTCATTTTAATTACTGATCTTACAGAGGACTTTGGTTTTTAAAAAATTGTGTTGTAAGTACTAAGGATTTAATTTTATCTCTCAAAGTAAACACCTGAGGTAGACAACTCCATACTATTTATTCATTCACTCCTTCAACCAACAGTTCTTCACAGAGATCATCACAACCGTCTTACTAACTCAATGGCAATGACTTGGACAAAAGAAAATCTTATTGTGTTTCTCAGATTACTGCTCAGCTCATTTAACCACAACACCTCAGTAAAACCGTCACTCTGGCTTCTAACTAGTGACCAGAAATCAGAACTTTTCTTAATTTAAATTCCATCCCTTTCGGATAACAGATACTTGTGTTTTCTTAATACAATCCTCTGTTCTGCAGCTTTTAAATTGAGCGTATATTATTTTTATAATTTAAAAGCCACATACTTTTTAAAAAGCACTTATTATCTTTTATTATTTCAAGCCAATTATTTTACCTATCCTCACTTCTGGTAGTATATTCAGTAGCAGGAAAGTGCCATGTAAACAAAAGTCCAAAAGCTTCATTATTATAAAGCCTTCGGACAGTGTGTAAAACACACATTCCTCAGAAAGTCCTACTAAAATGTCCGAAACAGAGCAAATGCGTAGTTTTCTGGATAAACTTGAAAATAGTATGCAAAACAATAATAAAATACATAGACAATCCACAAACCTTTATTTGTGACACTAATTTCAGCCTCTTTCCAAAAACAAAACAAAAACTCACATTAACTACAAACAAGTAGCAAAACTAAATGCGTTCATCTCCTTTTGTCTGTCCCTAATTTTCTTCCTACTCACTTTTTGTCTAAAAAATGCTTATTGTAAGATAAGCAGGTTAAAGTATTGATTCTCTCTGAAAATATTCGATTTGTTGCTCTTGCATAACACCCTATGAATAAAGATTTTTAACTTCTCATACTTAAAGAAACAACAATAGGGAGCACATAGTTGGGTTTCTCTTGGGTTCCCTTATCCTGAAAAGCTCGAATTTTAAGTCTCTCCCTAAATAAACACCTTTATTTTGTGACACTTTTCTCCAAAGAAAAAAACATATTTAGTCATACACACAGTCACAAAACTTTAGAGTTCCTATTAGAAAATATATAGATACTTCGGACAGAAAAAAAAAACAGACTTTTTAAAGAAAAAATATTTACAAAAGTCATGCCCACAATTAAATCTGAATGTTCTCCTCAATTCTAAGAACACCTTTTAAGGAAGCTTAAAGCTTTATGTTTCTGTGTAAGGAAACCTGGGTCGACTGGTGAAAAGGTCAAAGGCCCATAATCTCACACAAAGCAGCAGGGTCAAAAGGCAGAGGTCAGAGAACAGGGGAACAGGGTGCAAAATAGTTCCCACACTTGAGAGGAGGCTGTATCTCATTATCTCAGAAGACACTCAAAAACTGTTCAGTCGTGTTCACTAAAATAATACAACCATTTCCTTTAAGTCCCAAAGCAAATCTGAATTTTATGAAAGAATTCCTTATTTTTAACAGCAAGGAATTTAAGAAGTTACTTCTTTCCCCTACACTGAAAAAACACCAATCTCTCACACACATACACCCATGCTTCAGCTGCCCCTCAAAGACTGACTTCCAGATAAAAGCTGTCACCTGATCTATTCAACAGGGTTCACTGGGGCACAGAAATAACTACTAAGTATGCATACATGTCAACAGACATTTCACAGCAAGTCCTCTGCCTTCTAATGATTCAACAAAATATGTCTACTTCTTGGCCTTATGGGCACATTCAGAAAAAGCTACATTTTTACTCCTAGTTAGAGAAGATTTCATCCCAGGGAAGAGTGAACACGCTTCTGTTAAACTTTTAGCAGGTGTGACATTTGTACAGAAGACCCTGTAATGACTCCTCTAGCACAATTACTGTGGGTACTCCAGGATCTAGGGCATTTGTCTGGATATCTCTGTTCCATTTCTCACGCTCTAACCACAAAATCTGTGTTCCATGTAGAAGAGAGGGTAAGAGATAGAGCAATGAGATCAGGAAAAGAGGATTTTGGAATAACAGGTGCGGTTTTAAGTTTTTGTCTTCCATCCTCTATACAGGCACACTTTAACTCTCTCTCCACAGGCCCCTTCCACCAGGGACAAGATGGTTTACGAGTGCTTCACAGTAAATGAGGCCTGTCAGTCCTTCACTGTGAGGAATACACAAGATTTTACATTCAAGCCCACAAGGCTTTCATGGATTTATTTAAAATAAAATTGTAACTAGGGCTGCCGATGGAAAAATAAGCACTGCCAGATAGGATCTAGAACAAGGAAACAAAATAGCCTATTTTAGCGTAAACACCCCAATGGTACCAATGCTTATGGTTTAATAAGCTGTGAAATCACAGTCATTGTTCTCATGAACAATGGCACAAAGCACAGGGAATCAAGTGCGAAAGCTCACTTTCCTGGAGCTGGGGCAGAATATATTGGTATTTGGACAAAAGTTCATTAAGAAAAAGATCACACTTGAGATTGGAGATGGGGAAACATTTTTAAACAATTTGTTATCTTGTTACCCCAGCCACTTAAGTTTCCTTAAAAGTTAGGGTTAAACTTAAAGTGAAGAAAACTAACCTGGAAAGTAAAACAAAACACTGTGGCCCTAGAAGTGAATCATCCACAAGCTTTAAACCTATTAAGCAGTCCTAAATTCCTACTGCCCGAACTATTCTTATTAAAGTCTCATTCTCCACGAATTCCAGTTGATATGCTGGTACTGATTCTTATGACAGGGAGGACTTCCATGTCAGGGAACTGCATGAGAGTACAGGATGCTCACTTCCCCCAAAACAACTCACTTTTCATCTGCTTAAGGAGAAACAATCTCTCCTTGTTATTTTAGTCCTGGGAGGAAACAAAATGATATATATTTAATATATAGAAAGAATATTGTTGATCTAGCAGATTGTCCCTGTTCTCCCAAAGGACTATGAGGGAAGGAAAAGGAAGAAAACTGAAGGGATACTAGAAACAAAGTATGGAACCTGAATAGCTGTGGGAAATAAGAAAATCCTCCCTGGACTTCCCTGGTGGCACAGTGGTTAAGAATCCACCTTCCAACGCAGCGGACACGGGTTCAATCCCTGGCTCAGGAAGATCCCACACGCTGCGGAGCAACTAAGCCTGTGCACCACAACTACTGAAGCCCACGCGCCTAGAGCCCGTGCTCCAACAAGAGAAGCCACCGCAATGAGAAGCCTGCATACCACAACAAAGAGTAGCCCCTGCTCACCACATCTAGAGAAAGCCCACGTGCTACAACGAAGACCCAACACAGCCATAAATTCATTCATTCATTCATGCGTTCATTTAAACAAATTAAATTAGAAACTCCTCCCTGGGAAATCCCTGTGATCCAGTGGTTAGGACCCAGGCACTTTCACTGCTGGGGCCCAGGTTCGATCTCCAACAGGGAACAAAGACCCCACAAGCTGCAGGGCAGCCCAAAAAACAAACAAACCAACCTCCTCGTGTTTGTGGAGGGGATGAAGGTAACTGGAGGATTCATGAGATCTCAATTTCTTCACTATGAGATGTTAATGACAGTGAAAATTTTTGCCAAAAAATTATTTCCCCTTCTCCACGTTGTTACAGAAAAAAGAACCCAAAGAGCAGGTTGTGGTTTTAAGAGGACTAAGATGAAAATAAGGGTGATCTTTGAAGAAGGGATTAGGGGGAAAAAAAAAGTACAAAAGCCTGGTCTATGAGCAAACTTGTGCCATGCTGACTACTAGATATCACTCTACATGAATGTTTCCTCAAACTATAGAATAATTTTCTGTGTTAAATAACAGTGGGAGTGAGTTGTACTAGAAAAGAGGGAGACAGGGAAGGCAAGAAAACACGATCTTCAAAGCAGAAACCTGGATTCTCTAGGCCAGGGCAGGAGACAATTATGCAAAACAGCTGGATTTACATCACAAGGCCTCTGGGATACAGAAAACAAACTATTTAAAATATCTTTAAACTGGGTTTCACAGTTTAAAACCTAGAGGTCAACAAGCTGTATCTAAGGATTCAGACTACTAGTCCACAGCAGGATTGAACTTTAAAAATTCTACAACTCTAAAATTATAATTCTACCTCATATGTTTATTGTATTCTATAGTTTAAAAGCTCTTTGCAAATCACTGTCTTTTTTTTTTTTTTTTTTTTTTTTGCGGTACGCAGGCCTCTCACTGTTGTGGCCTCTCCCATTGCAGAGCACAGGCTCCGGACGCGCAGGCTCAGCGGCCATGGCTCACGGGCCCAGCCGCTCCGCGGCATGTGGGATCTTCCAGGACCGGGGCACGAACCCGCGTCCCCTGCATCGGCAGGCGGACTCCCAACCACTGCGCCACCAGGGAAGCCCCATTGTCATATTTTATAATTGAGAAAAATATCTAGAAACAATCTAGATCAGTGTTAAGTGTTGAAAAACATACTCCCATGTGCATCCTTGGACTATGAACAAATTTTTTAAAAAATATACAGGGAAGGGAAGCAAATAGACTACTTTTGCAGTGGTATTCCTAAGAGAACATGAATATATGAAAACTATTCACAGCTCATCAATAACTAGCTTGGCAGTAGCATTAACAAGATAGATTTCCCATCATGTATGGGGCTATTCACAATTGCTGGTATGGTGCACGTAATGCCACCTCTTTCTCTTCCACCCAATAAAAGCACATAGGAATGTAAGTGAGAGTGACATCATTAGAGGGAAGACCTTGAATTCATCCCACTTGTTTAAAAATACATACTATTTACAACCTCAGTGTTTCAACTATTATTAATAATTACTTATGACCCAACTCACAACTGCCAGGCACGGTAATATGTCACCACCCAGCAGCTGAGGACAGCTGGTCTGAAGGACTTGGAGGGGCAGCAGGGCACAGTGGAAGGGGGTGTCACCGGGACGCAACTCCAGCTTTGGCCTTTACTGTCTCTGTGACTTAGGGCAACAACTCACCAAACCTCAGCCTCCCTGCCTGTAAAGTGATGATAGTAATACCTTCGAGTTATTGCGAGGATTAAAGACAATGTTTATAAACCAACCACAGTTCATGGCCCAATAAATGTCAACTATTTTCACAGCTTCATCATATAAAGGTGATTTCCTGGAACTACTTCTGACTTAATAGTGCTAGCACATATCTTTGAAAGTCATTTAAAGAAAGCGTTATTTCAAAATTAACTTTCTGTACCAGTGATGTATACAAGTTTTATACATTTTATATATATGAAATATATTTTATTTATAGACATAATATATATGTATAACTTGTATATATTTTATACAAGTTAAAAGGCATTAACTTAAGAAATCCATTAATTAAAATAGTCACAATATTTAATTTAGAATAAAGTTAGTAAAAATCATGGATTCCTGGGAAAGGTGCAGGAATGAAGGGGAAAGCCACTGTTTCATGTTCTTTTAGGCTCACAAAGTGCTGTCTCAGCAGTGCATAAAATACTTCCATTTTTATTCCCAGAATTCTCAGTTCTTACCCGCCTCACACTAAGACAGATATCCTTGCATTCTGTTTGAAAAGTAATGTAGAAGACAGCCTCATACTGAAAATTTTTGGAATCTCTAGCTAAGAGGTTATTAAATGGTGCCATCTTAAAAAGTCAAGCCTTAGGCAGGACAGAACATTATACAAGGTATGATAAAGACAGAGTATAAATGGAAAAAAAATACAAAGGATTAAACTTTAGAGAAGAGAACTGTCCTGGCTGACCAGGCCCAAAACTGATGTGGATGCCCATGAAGAAGGAAACTGAATGCAATTTCCTAAGGTATTCCTCTAAAGACACAACTGAAGCTACCAGTGCTCGTTTGTACATACACTTTCTGAAATCTCATAAACACGACCCACCACTTATGTGCTCATCACTTGGCACTAGTTCATAAATAAGTAAGACATGTTGTTTGCTTAAAAAAAATAATAAATCAAAGCATTGCTGGTCTCTGCATGCTTGCTTGATAAAACTAGTGTTTAAAAAAAAGTTTATTACTTTTATTTATCTATTTATCATAGCTTATTTCAAGAGGGAAGGATTAGGCTAATAAATATTATAGACATAAGAAATTTTAGTAGCTTTCCACAAAGCTGACATACACCTTTTAAAAAATTAATCATTCATCCACTCTCTTGGTTTTTTTAATCAATTTCAAGCTTCCCATTAAAAAAAAAAAAACTCTAGGGCTTCCCTGGTGGCGCAGTGGTTGGGGGTCCGCCTGCCGATGGAGGGGACGCGGGTTCGTGCCCCGGTCCGGGAGGATCCCGCGTGCCGCGGGGTGGCTGGGCCCGTGGGCCATGGCCGCTGGGCCTGCGCGTCTGGAGCCTGTGCTCCGCAACGGGAGAGGCCACAGCAGTGACAGGCCCGCGTACCAAAAAAAAAAAACAAACCTCTAGTCCATTTTAGAGGTTAAAAAACCCACAAATAAACCAAATATACTTTTATTGTTGGTAACAAAAGGAAAAGTTCTATATTTGTCCATCTCAAGTTATTCATTTATTCAAACAATCTGAGTCCCTATAATGAGCCAGGCACTATTTTAGTCAAAGGGTATACAATACTAAACAAGAAGGACAAGGTCCTGCCCTCTAGGAGCCCACAACCTAATGGGGAAGATTGACATTAAAAAGTAAAAGCAGGGCTTCCCTGGTGGCACAGTGGTTGAGAATCTGCCTGCCAATGCAGGGGACATGGGTTCAAGCCCTGGTCCGGGAAGATCCCACATGCCGAGGAGCAACTAAGCCCATGCGCCACAACTACTGAGCCTGCACTCTAGAGCCCACAAGCCACAACTACTGAAGCCCACGCGCCTAGAGCCCGTGCTCCACAACAAGACAAGCCACCACAATGAGAAGCCCGCGCACCACAACGAAGAGTAGCCCCCACCCACCACAACTAGAGAAAGCCCGCGTGCAGCAACGAAGACCCAATGCAGCCAAAAATAAACAAACAAACAAATAAATAAATAAAAAGTAAAAGCAAGCAAATGCATTCACAATATAATGTCCGGTACTAATAAGTGCTGTGGTAATAAGTGTGAGGGAAATACAGCAGGGCGACTGCAGGGTGGGGGGGGCAGGGAGAGGAAGGACACTATTTTACACAGGATGGTCTGTGAAGGCCGCTCTGAGGAGGAAGCACTTGTGCAAAGACCTGAACGAGGAGAAGAAGCCACTCTTGCAAAGATGTAGGGCTGCACTGCCCGAAGGGTGGCCACCGCCCACATGTGGCTACTAAACACTTGAAATGTGCCTAGTCCAAACTGAGATGTGCTGAAAGCATAAAATACACACTGCATTTTGAAGATTTAGTAAGAAAAAAAGAATGTAAAATATCTCATGAATAATTTTTATATTGGTTATATGTTGAAATAATCTCCTAGACATATAAATAAAATTAATATCACCTGTCTCTTTTCACCTTTCTAAATGTGGCTACTAGAAAATTTAAAACTACAAACGTGTCTCACATTATATTTACAACGGACGATGCTGGTCTAGGAGAAGAGGATCTAGTGAAAGGACAGAAGATGAACAGGCCATGAGATAAGAAGCTTGCTGGGGCTTCCCTGGTGGTGCAGTGGTTAAGAATCCGCCTGTCAATGCAGGCGACGCGGGTTCGAGCCCTGGTCCAGGAAGATCCCACATGCCATGGAGCAACTAAGCCCGTGCGCCACAACTACTGAGCCTGCGCTCTAGAGCCCAAGAGCCACAACTACTGAGCCTGTGCTCTAGAGCCCATGCTCTGCAACAAGAAAAGCCACCACAGTGAGAAGCCCGCGCACCACAACCAAAAGTAGACCCTGCTTGCCTCAACTAGAGAAAGCCCACATGCATCAACGAAGACCCAACACAGCCAAAAATAAATAAATAAAATGCATAAATTAAAATTTTAAAAAAAGAAGAAGCTTCTGTGTTTAAGAACCTGCAAGAAAACCAATGTAGCAGGAAAGAGTGATCCAATCTGAGAAGGTGGAAAGGCAGGCAGAAAGCAGATCATGAACAGCTTTGCCAACCAGGGTGAAGAGACTGAATATTTGTGTCACCCCCAAAATTCCTATGTTGAAATTTAACCCCCAATGTGATGAATACCATTGGAGGTAGGGCCTTGAGGATGTGCTTAGGTCATAAGGGTGGAAACTTCATGAATGGGATTCATACATATTCTTATAAACGATATCTCAGACAGCAACCTCACCCCTTTCATATAAGACAGCCATCTATGAACCAGGAAGTGGGCCCTCACTAGACACCCAATCTGCCGGCACCTTCATCTCAGACTTCCCAACCTCCACAACTGTGAGAAATAAATTCCTGTTGTTTTATAAGCCACCCAGTATATGGTATTCTGTTATAGCAGCCTGAACAAACTAAGATACCATTAAAGAATTTGAATACAAAGGAATCTATTGAATTTTAAGTAGAAAAAGTTATTGAAAGATTCCACTGGCTATTTTGTGGCAAACTGGCAGTATCATCCATAATGCTAGAATACAGACTTCTAGAGATTATATAATATGGTCATTTCAAACAGGGGTCTCTGGGTTTCTAAGAGTCCATGCAGGTAACAACTGAGAGCCCATGAACTGATACCAATATTTCAAAAAGCTTATTAAAAATTGTACCTTTCCTGTAAAGGGCACTGTACAAACTAACTTATTTTTTTCCATTCCTTGTGGATGAAATTATAATTACTCCATCAGTCCTCATGTGAAATGTGGGGTATACTCAGTCTTCATGTTCTATGTCATTTAGGATTAATCTTTTAAAAAACCGATATACTTAGTTTTTCATTCAAAAATAATTTCAGGCCCATAGAAGACAGGAGTGGTAAGTTCAGAAATCAGTCATCTCACTTAACCCCTTCGAGACAGATAAAAACACTTGAGACCAGTCCCGCCCATCAGGAAACTTGTACAAGCCTCTTAGATAGCCTCATCCACCAGAGGGCAGACAGCAGAAGCAAGAAGAACTACAATCCTGCAGCCTGTGGAACAAAAACCACATTCACAGAAAGATAGACAAGAGGAAAAGTCAGAGGGCTATGTACCAGATGAAGGAACAAGATAAAACCCCAGAAAAACAACTAAATGAAGTGGAGATAGGAAACCTTCCAGAAAAAGAATTTAGAATAATGATAGTGAAGATGATCCAGGACCTCGGCAAAAGAATGGAGGCAAAGATCGAGAAGATGCAAGAAATGTTTAACAAAGATCTAGAAGAATTAAAGAACAAACAAACAGAGATGAACAATACAATAACTGAAATGAAAAATACACTAGAAGGAGTCAATAGCAGAATAACTGAGGCAGAAGAATGGATAAGTGACCTGGAAGACAGAATGGTGGAATTCACTGCTGTGGAACAGACTGAAGAAAAAAGAATGAAAAGAAATGAAGACAGCCTAAGAGACCTCTGGGACAACATTAAATGCAACAACATTCACATTATAGGGGTCCCAGAAGGAGAAGAGAGAGAGAAAGGACCCAAGAAAATATGTGAAGAGATTATAGTCGAAAACTTCCCTAACATGGGAAAGGAAATAGCCACCCAAGTTCAGGAAGCACAGTGAGTCCCATACAGGATAAACCCAAGGAGAAACACGCCGAGACACACAGTAATCAAACTGGCAAAAATTAAAGACTGGGATTGACATGTATACACTGATGTGTATAGAATGGATGACTAATAAGAACCTGCTGTATAAAAAAATAAATAAAATAAAATTCAAAAAAAACACTTGAGGGCCACAGCTGTCCTATGTAACAGGCCCAAGATGGGACTCTCAGCTTCTGACTGTCCATCCAGCTTTAACAACTGTACTGATAACCACGCAAGCCATGGTTTCACAAGCAACCAACATTCCTCTTAGAAACTATAAACTTACCCAAGGACAAATAATTTATGCTAAGAAAAGATAGGTATAAAACCCAGTAAGGGGCTTCCCTGGTGGCACAGTGGTTGAGCGTCCGCCTGCCGATGCAGGGGACGCGGGTTTGTGCCCGGGTCCGGGAAGATCCCACGTGCCGCGGAGCGGCTGGGCCCGTGAGCCATGGCCGCTGAGCCTGCGCGTCCAGAGCCTGTGCTCCACAACGGGAGAGGCCACAACAGTGAGAGGCCCGTATACAGGAAAAAAAAAAAAAAAAAAAAAAAACAGTAAGAAGAATGAAAAGGTTTAAAATTTTTTTGAAAGTGGTATTTTTATTTATGCAATAAAAGCCTTATACCTATATAATATCTTATCTTTATAAATATTCATTAATAAAAACAAAAGTAGTGCCCACTTAGGCAGCACATTTACTAAAACTGGAACAATACAGGGATTAGCATGGCCCCTGTGCAAGGAGGACATGCAAAGTCGTGAAGCAGTCCATATTTTTGTACAGCAGAAACTAACATAACATTGTAAAGCAATTATACTCCAATAAAGATATTTTAAAAATTTAATACCACAAAAAAAGAATAAAAGTAAATCAAATATATACATATATATTTTTTTAAATAAATGAATGATAGAATGCATGCAGTGCCACCTTTAAGAAGAGACAATCCAAGTCAGGTCCTAAAGGTCATAAAGACCAGTCTTCTCCCTCTTAATATCTTTCCTCTACAGAGGAGTTAAAAGATAATCTCATTTGATTATAAGGTTATCCATGAAGAGTACTGGTAGATTTTATAATCTGTGTGATACAGTATATGTTACTAAGGAGGCAGCAAATGTAGTGGTTATTAGCATGATGGATCACGTCAGACTTTTAATCCAGGTTTCTCACTTCTTATATGAACTTAGGTAAAGTACTTAAATTCTCTAGCCTCAGTTTCCTCATCTGGAAAATAGAGAAAATAGTGCCTCCTCCTAAGGTTGTTGTCAGTATTAAATGAGGTAATAATCATGAAGTATTAGGCCAGTGCTTGGCATGTGGAAAGTACTAAATAAATGTTAGTTATTTTATTATTGCTATTTCATTGCAGATTCTTTCAGAACAGTGACTGTCACCTATATACTCCTCAACCTGACACACTGTAAGCATTTAACATTGAATAATTAGGGGCTTCCCAGGTGGTGCAGTGGTTGAGAATCTGCCTGCCAATACAGGGGACATGGGTTCAATCCCTGGTCCGGCAAGATCCCACATGCCGCGGAGCAACTAAGCCTGTGCGCCACAACTATTGAGCCTGTGCTCTAGAGCCCGTGAGCCACAACCACTGAGCCTGCACGCCGCAACTACTGAAGCCCGCACGCCTAGAGCCCGTGCTCCACAAAGAGAGAAGTCACCGCAATAAGAAGCCCACGCACCACTATGAAGAGTAGCCCCCGCTCACCACAACTAGAGAAAGCCCACGCACAGCAATGAAGGCCCAACGTAGCCGAAAATAAATAAATTTATTTTTAAAAAATTGAATAATTAATCCAAAGCATAATAGCTAGTTATGGCTTTACCAAAAACAAAATTTAGGTCATTATTAATCAAAACTGTTAAGGATCTGGACATATATTACTTGTTTCCTAAAGTACCTTTTTTTTTTAATTGAAGTATAGTTGACTAAATTACCTTATGTAGGAACTACCTCTATCTACCCTCTAACAAATGATAGAAGAAAATGTTTTCTTCCATATGGAGTTCCATGGAAATTATGACTACCTTCTATTACTCCAAGAGTGTCTGTGACCAGAAGTGGAAATGCAAACAAAAGGATATACTCAGAAATTTCAGAACAGTCTGTCTCAACTCCTTAGCAGTGGATATTACGTACTTGCGCTCCTCCAGCCTTCTTTTGCTCTTCCCGTCCCTTCTTTCCCTTTCTCTTACTATTTTCTCCTCCTCCAAAGACACTTATGACCCTCCCTCCTCCCCTCTCCCTATCCATCTCATCTGCTCTGGTCTTCTGAGCTCCCTATGCTGGAAGGTCCTACATTAACCAATGCAGCAGGTGCCTGAGCCCTAGGGTTACCACAGGGACTTAGCTGCCCTCACTGCTGGGCCCATTTCACCAGGAAGAGTTTTATTTCCAGTGGATTTTTTTAAACTTTTTTTTTTGGTTTTTTAAAAAATATTTATTTATTTGGCTGCGCCGTGTCTTAGTTGCAGCACACAGGACCTTTTAGTTGCAGCATGTGGGCTCTTAGTTGTGGCACGTGGGATCTAGTTCCCTGACCAGGGATCGAACCCGGGCCCCCTGCATTGGGAGTGCGTAGTCTTAACCACTGGACCACGAGGGAAGTCTCTCCCAGTGGATTTTTAAAATCAAGTTATCACTATACCACAGCAACCAGACCTTGAATCGTCTTTGGCCCCATTAGAATGGAACTTGATCCTTGTATTATTCCTTCCCCCGCCTCCCAGTTACCAGATCAGACCTTCCAAACTCCCAAACATAATCTATTGTGGGCCAGGGATGTGAACGAGGCTAACAATTGAGGCACCACCAACTTAGTCCGATGAAGGAAGCTCCTACCCCACCCACTCCCGTACACCTGGCAGCAGTTTTTTGAAGACTTTAGCACAGTCTTGACTATTGACATTCAGTCTGGATTAAGGGCAATCCTGAAATGCTTGCTGAACTTGAGTCAACCTCATCTTTTTTCTGAGCTTAAATAACTATGGAGCTTTGTGTATTAGAACAAACAGGCTTGGGAATTCTGTGGCAGTCCAGTGGTTAGGACTCACTCAGCGCTCTCACTGCCCGAGACCCCAGATTCCATCCCTGGTCGGGGAACTAAGATCCCACAAGCCGCGAGACAAGGCAAAAACAAAAAACAAAAACAAAAAACAGGCTTTAGTGTGGTGCCTGCGCTGGTCAAATGTGATCTCTAAGACCTTAAACTCTCAGCCTTGGTTTCTTCACTCTATGATGTCTAAGGTCCTTCCCAGCACTACTGTGGCATGATACTGTCAGTCTCAAATAAATTTTATATTTGAATTTAGACCATGCTCTCCACTGCCTCTAAGCTCTTCTGGAAACCAGAGCCAAGACACCAAGGCTAAAAATAAACTGCTGGAGGCACCAAGGAAGATCTCTAAACAAAGGTCTGTGGCAGTGCTCACCCATCAGACTTCCATATCTATCAGCAGTACTGAATCCAAGCTACCATGGGAAAGCTTTAAGAATATTCTGGTCACCGCACAATTTGTAGACTCATGTGTAAGTCTTATTAAACACTATGTACTATGTATAAGGTACTATGAAAGAGAGAGGCAAAGGCCTTTCCTTCTTGGGGGTTTGCATATTTATGTTACTTAAATAAAGGTCTAATTACATCCTTCATTTTTCTTTTTTTGTTGTTTGCTTTTTGTTTTTAAATTTATTTGTTTATTTTTGGCTACATTGGGTGTTTGTTGCTGTGCATGGGCTTTCTCTAGTTGTGGCGAGCAGGGGCTACTCTTCGTTGCAGTGCGCAAGCTTCTCATTACGGTGGCTTCTCTTTTTGCCGAGCACGGGCTCTAGGCACATAGGCTTCAGCAGTTGTGGCTCGCGGGCTTAGTTGCTCCACGGCACGTGGGATCTTCCCGGATCGGGGCTCAAACCCGTGTCCCCTGCACTAGCAGGCGGATTCTTAACCACTGCGCCACCAGGGAAGCCCCACATCCTTCATTTTTCCATTGGCTGAAAGATCTGTGCTGTAAATCCAGCCACATAAATTCCTACAGCTAGGTCTTAGAGGAAATGAGACATAAAAGAAAATTTCAAAATGATACCTGCTTCCCTTCACATCAACTAATTCCAGTAACTTCTATTTACAGCCCCTTTCTTCTTTATGCAATAAAGAATCCGTTTGAAACTTTTTCTTTTCTTTAACATTAAAGGAAATCTAAACATTTCTGCTTTAACATTTAAGGGACAATTTTGTTTACGGATAAAGTACATCTTGAAAACATACAGTGAGTAGAAGCACAACAGCTAAGACATGGTAGAGAAAGGACAAGAGGCAATACTGCTGCATCAGTATACATACAGAGACATCTCTGTAAAATTTCCAGGTCTTCCATTTTAAAATATTTTAAATTTATATATATTTAAATTATCTTCTGCTGTTAAAAGACTTATTTGAGATGAAAGAAGTCTTTTCCATTGTTGAGAATGCAGTGCCTTACTGGAGGAGTGTCTGAAAAACAATGTAAAGTCCTGATAACTTTATTACAAGGTCTCATTTCTCATAAAGTCTCAGTCTATTTAATTGTTACTTCATCATATGGTTTGTGTCCTTCCTTTGATAACAATGTCCCACCACCTGCACAGTGTGAGTTCTAGGAATACGCATAGGTTAAAAAAAACGTCTATCTGCAATTGGTAGAATTTATGTTTAATAGAAGTCAATTAAGATCTTCTACAGGCAGGGTGACAACTTCCTAAGAAACAGTGTGATAAAAATGGATCAGTTCCAGAAAAGTAAAATAGAAACTTAACTATCATTAACTTTGAAATTAATGCAGCAAAACAGAAACAACCTTCTGACTAATTTGCCTAACTCACTGGCCTTATTTCCTGATCCTTAAATGTAACTCTGTGGAAACAGTTAAGAAGACTGTTAGCTGGAACATGATACTACATTCTCTTGTTTCCTCTCATCTCCCTGGTCACATTTCTTAACCTCCTTGGTTGTTCTCCCCTCATCCTTCTCACCTCTGAATGTTGGAATGTCTCCAGGACTCAATCCTCCAGCCTCTTTTCTATCTACACCCACTCCCTGGATGATGTCACCCAATTTCATGGCTTTCGATTCATATCTAAAAATAAATTCAGACCCCTGAAAGATGTCTTGCCTACTTGGTATCTCCATTTGAATGTCTAATGGGCACCTCAAACTTAACATGTCCAAAGCTAAACTCATCTTCTCCAGCCAGCTTCTCCATCAGTCTTCCAATTTTTGTAAATAAAGGTGCTTATAATCGCTTAGGCAGAAAATCCTGGAGTCGTCTCTGATCACTTTCTTTGAATATGAATACCATACTCAATTCATCAGCAAGTCCTGCTGACTCTCCCTTCAAAATATATCCAGCTTCTAACCACTTCATGGCTACTGCCCTGGTCCAAGCCACCAACAACTGACACCTCAAACAGTGAAAAAGAGCCTCCTAACCGGTCCATCTCTATCCTTGCCTCTGATATACTCTAGTCAACATGGCAGCCACAGCCAACTTTTCAGAAGGTACATCAGATCTCACTACACTGCTCAAAACCTTGTGAGATGGTCTCCCATCTCAGAGTCGAAGTCTGTCTATGAGGCCCTACAGAATCTCCCCGACCCCTCTTCTCAATGACCTGCAAAACTAGGCACTCTTCCACCTCAGGTCTTTGCACGTGCTGCTTCCTCTGCCTACAATGCTGTTCCCTGAGACAATCCACATGGCCTGCTTCCTCACCTCCTTTAGGGTTCTGTTCAAATACCACCTTATCAGTGAGGCCTTCCCTAACCATCTTATTTAAAATCATTATGATCCCACAAGTCTCACCATTCTGCTGGCACTGCCCTACCATCATTTCCCTGCTTTATTTTTCCTCATAGCACTTATTAACCTCTGACAAACTATATATTTTTTATTATTTTGCCATGCTAGAATGTAAGTTCTATGATGGCAGGAATTTTTTTGACTGCTTTGATTACAACTGAGCCCAGGGCCTAGAACACAATCTACACGTAAAGTCTTTCAAAACTATTTGCTGAATGAACGAATGAAAATATTATCAGACAAAATGGTTACCTCAAAACACCAAGTGTTATGAGGTGCAGAAATCCCAAACAACACCCACACTCACCCATAGTATATTGCAAAAGGAGAAGCCAGTTTGTGCCTTAAAAAAAAGCATTAAAAGTTCTTTTACTGTTTAATTTTGTTAAAGCCATTTGCACTATGCCTAAAGAGTTCCAGGCCACACTTACAGGTGTTGTTTTAGCTTCACTAGGCATACAGACTCGATGAAGAAAAAAATACAGGCTTTTTCCAGTCATCAGTCGCCACTGACAGAAGGTCTCCAAGTGCCTCGGTGCCACAAATACTTAGGGAGATGTTTAGGGGAAAAGGGATTCTAGAAACATAAAATAATCCCTTCACCAATCCCAAAAGAGGAATCTCTCCAAATCCCTCTGCAAACATTTTTTTCTAACTCCATAACCCTTAACAAAGCCATTCTTAATATGTACATGAAATCTTAATTGAAGAAACATGAATATATAATTACACATAGAGAAAACCTGGTACTCCTCTTCAAAAAATAAAGTAAAACTAGACATAGTTTTTGTTGAAAATGTTTTGCTGTGAAACTGACTTAAGATATTCACTTGGGTATTGTATCTTAAGGCTAAACAGTTTTGTTTACTGTTGTTTATTATTTAATATTCTTCCCAGTCCGCCCCTCCAAAAAGGAAAAGGAAAGAAAAATACACACTGGTGCAATCAAGAATGCTATGTCCAAAAGAAGCTGTTCTGAAAGGCTATGACCTAAGTGTTCAACACTGACACAGATAAAGTTCAAGCGGTAGATGTCACTTATCTCACCCATTAAAAAAAAAAAAAAAAATCCAGATTCACATCCCAAGAAGGCAAGCAGAAAGAAACAGGCGTGAAAAATGAAATCAGCCTTTTCTCTCCGGCCTCCCCCCGACACTGTGCACTCACCCACCCCCGGCCCCTCCACCATCATCCTTTAACAGCGTCCCTTCCCAGCGTCGGTTCCCCAGCTCAGCCCTGCACTGCGCCACCAAATGAGCCAAGAGGACGGGCCAATGCCCCTCCAGGAAAACCCAGGCGGCAACACTCGATGCACCCAACTGAGGGGAAATATCCAACTACTTAAACTCGGAACAGTATAAGCGGTGTTAACAAAGCGTCGTGCCGGGACCCGAGGGTTCAAAGATCGTCGCCAGCTCCGGAGACACTGCCAAACCGACAGGATTCCAAAAGGTGACTCGACGGTCATCGCAGAACCCGAGGCGTGAGGCGGCGCAGACCCGGGAACAGTCAGGGATGAAGTACAACCAGCCTCCCGCCCGGTGCTCGCCCCACGGGCCACCGCCGCCTGGGTGGGCGCGAACCCCGCGGCCTCCAACTCCCCTCCCCGAGGGGGCCGGGGCGCCGCGTCACGTGCCGAGGCTGAAACTTCGCAGCCGGAGCGGAGGGTGGAGGGTAGGGGGCGGGAGCCGCAGGAGCATAGCGAGGCCTGGAGTTAATGCGCCCGGTGACTCACCGGCCGCCTCCGCGGGCAGCTGCGGGCGAGGGGGCCGGCGCGCCGGGCTGGGGCCGTGCCCTCGGGGCTGCCCCCGACACTGCCCCCGCACCCGTTATTCCTAACCCCGCGCCCGCCAGGCAAAAGCCCCCGGCGGCGCCCGCGGGCTCAGCAGCGCACCCTGCACGCGGAATAAATAACAATGTCATTAATCGCCGCCCGAGAGCCCGGCCGGCCAGAGAGCGGGCGCCGCCGGGAGCTGACTTTGTCTGCAGCCCGCACGCCGCCTCCCGAACGTCCCCGCAGCGCCCCCCGCGTCCCTGAGGGGACCCGGTCCCGCGCCACCGCAGCCCGGCCTTACCCGCCAGCTCGTCGGGCTCCAGGCCGCTGTCCGCGTCGATCCCGCACAGCACGAAGTAGTGCGCGAAACGGCAGGCGGCCGGGGAGGAGCCCGAGCCCGGGCCGGGCGCCGCGCCGCTCCCGCTCATCCCGGCTGCGCTGCTCCTGCCGCCGCCGCCGCCCGAGAGGGCTCGCTGCCGAGACTGCCGCTCCGGCTTTGGTCTCCGCGCGCCCGCCCTAGGGCGACCCGGGCGCGCCCATGGCCGCACAGCCGCTGCTCGTCGCCGCAGCTTCGCTCCTCGCTCAGCGCCGGGGAAGGGGCCGCGAGCTCGCGCGCAGTCGGTCCGGATCCCGGTGCGGGGTGGGGGAGGGGCGTGCGGGTGGGGGAGTGTCGCCGTGAGAGGCCCGCGCCGCCGCAGCTGCACTCGCGAGCTGGGAGCCACGGCGTCTGGCGCCCGCGGGTCAGCTGAGCCGGCGCTCGGGCTGTGGGAGCGCGGGGGCGCGGAGGACCGGCGCGTGGGGCGGGGGCGCGGAGGAGAGGGCGCGCTCGCGAGGGGCGGGAGCGCGCGTTTCGGCCGTGTGTGTGCGCGCGCGTCCAGCGGGCTCGGAGGGAGAGCTCAGGGCTGGCGGGATTCGTGCCCGCCCGCCGGCCGGGGCTGCGGCGCGGGGGCGACCCCACACACACGGCTCCTGGCCTCCTCCTGCCCGCAAGAGGCAAAGCCGCAGAGCAGGATTATGCCTTCTAAACGGGATGCTACCTATCCTGATTTTTTTAAAAAAGAAATGCAGCTTTGGGAAAGGTTAACGGCGCTCTGAAATCATTTCCCACAACGATCTGGACCATCAACATGTTTTAAACTGTGACAAGTGCAGATGCCAATCTCATTTTAAGATCTTAGTCGTTGAATCCTTCTCCCAGCCCTCAGCCCCATTCACAAGGCATCTTTCCTCACTGAATTGGTGCCAGCTCAATGGTGAAGGGGGCGGGGGGGAACAGTACTCAATATCCACAAAGCTTTGAGACTTCTAAAAGGACTTCAATTACCGACTTCCCCTCCTCGACCCATTCCGTAATTTATCCTGACATTTTCCAGGTCAGTGTAAAGTAGCCAAGGCGCTCCAGTTCCCCAGCTCTGTACGCATCTGATATTATCAGCTCTCCCAGCAGGTACAATCGGCGGCTGATAAAGCAACAGGAATTAGACCCTGAACTCTGCCCTTCGCAAGACTGTGGCTCTCTTACCCTGCCCTTTCCTCTGACTTTACATTATTCAGAACGGGCTCACCAATCAGTTCTTACTCCCTTGAAAGGTGAAAAACTGAATCCTTCCACACCACTCCGTACTCTCTTCCTTCGGGATCTGGGTATAAGGGGGCGGGGCGGGGCGGGGGGCGTGTGGGTGTGCATTGTGAACACCGCTGGTAGACACACAAGCAAACCTTCCAGGGAGGTGGACTGAGAGAACGAACCTCAACTATTTGACTGAATAATGTTCTTCCTAGAAGATATGTATGCATGCATACCATCAATTACTGTAGCTTGTACCCTCACTTTCTCTCCAAGTTTGAAGGGTAAGAAGAATCAAAAAATCAGAATGAGCCACAGCCTGGGAAACGCACCATTAGCTCCTGTTGTACCCTTCACTTTTCCTTCAAAACGCTTATAATGACTTTTTCTGTGTCTGTCTGCTCAGCTGGATTGTGAGCTCCACAGAGCAGGAGTCACCATCCTGCTATTCCTATTTCTAGTATCTAGCGGAACCCTGGTCCACCTAGTCCTTCAATTTATGTTTATTGAATGAGTGAAAGAAGGGTGGTTATCTAGGTAGTAACAAGTTGTTGATGCTACTAGGAAAATACAGAAACTGTAATATCTGTGACATTTATGAACATATGCTAATTTGCTATTATACAACGATTGCTGTTTCTCATATACAGAGTACTGAAATATGTAAAACAATTTCTCTAATGGTGGGGGGAGGGAATGACAGGTTGTGTATGTGTTTCTCCTATCTTTGCTGGTAGATCCTTACAGATTGTTTGTTAGATTCTAGACTAATAAAACAAAGCACAATAGAAGACTAATTTACTGTTTACACTAGCCAAGGGATATGTCACTTTTTGTTCATTTGAAAAGTAACTGACTTATGAGTTTGTAAGCCCTGCATTAATGTTTTCAAGATGAAAAAATAGAAAGAAGCCCAAACAGAATGCATTCAATTATGATATATAAATTTCATCAAAATAGACAAAATCTCTAAAATCGCCCCTAAAACTTTCAAGAGAATTGTCACACATTACAAGATTAAATTCTAATTTGAAGATACCTGGGTATGTTCTAATTATCACTTCAGAATGACAATGTGTAGGTATATTCTTCATTAAGCTGCAATAAAACAAAGCTGAAAGGATAACCAATAATTAACTATATATCATTGCATACATGTTTTCCTCCCAAATAATGACATAGAAATAAATTAGCTAAGTGAACAAAAATGATTTAAATCTTACAAAATATTTAAATTGTGTTGAGGAGGGGAGAGATCATATCCCTATTCCCATGCTAAGACAACCTCTGTTGGTACCATCCTTCATTTCCACCATGTCATCCACACATACTCACAACCAAGAGAGACGGGATTGTTAAAGTAACTATTCAGAGTCCCAGATGTTCATTGGACCACATTTTACTAGTAGTCAGAGTCACCACATGATATGCCACCAGGTTAGCCGTGCTCAGTCAATTCCTCATTCCTGTGCTTCCTGCAGGCAGCAGACCCTGGCATGGCTGAGCCCCTCCAAGCATAAGTGGTGCCCTCCATTGGAGTTTTTACCAGAGAGTCCTTCAGAGACAGCAGATCATTTGATCAAATACTTAGAGCATGGCCTTCCATTCTGCTTGTACATATGCTGCCTGACTGGGAACCTGCAATGGAGAAAACAATCCCAACTTTAACCTCTACATAGCACAAAACATGCCAAATAATCACAATTCCAACAAAAGATTTTCTTTTGTGAGTGATGTTTTCTTGAGTGACATTTTCTCCTGCCAGGGTTTTAGCTTTCTGGGGAAATCTTATCACAATGAAAAGTTATTTGGAAAATCAATAACCATATTCCCTCATCATTCGTTTCAGAAAAAGTGTTAGTTTATGCCAATAAAAGTTTGGTAGCAAAACAGCCAACTCACGATTTTGCATAAATCTGTTTCTACTGTATACAATGGGTCCAAGTTTATAAAAAATCTTTTATGTAAGTCATTATGCTAATGCTTTGAGAATATGAAACTAAATAAGACACAATCCCTCTTCTTCAGGAGTCTAGAGTCTAGCAGGAAGGAAAATATTTTTCAAAAATAATTAAAATACCAAAAAGAGATAATAAAAAGTAAAATGTCATATATTCCACAGGACAAATTCAAAAAGTGATGTAGGATTTAGTGAGCAGAGGTCAAATCTTATTAAGGAATCCACTAGGACATCAAGAAAGTGGTAATATTTGAGATGGCCTTATAAGAGGAATAGGAGTTCATCAGGTAGAGATGGGAAGGAAGCTGTTCCAGGCACAGAAGAAATGACTGGGGTATAAAAGTGCATAGAGGACAATAGTTCAGTTGGAGCCAGAGCATGAAGAGCCTTCAATGCCAGGCAAGTGGGGGTGACTCACTTTCTTAAAGTCTTGCTGATACCTGAGAGGTAGCCTTAGCTAATTATTATTATTATTTTTTTTTTTAGCTAATTATTTTTTAATAAATTTATTTATTTATTTATTCATGGCTGTGTTGGGTCTTCGTTGCTGTGCGTGGGCTTTCTCTCTAGTTGCAGTGAACAGGGCCTACTCTTCACTGTGGTGTGCAGGCTTCTCTTGTTGCAGAACTCAGGATCTAGGGGCTTCAGTAGTTGTGGCTTTCGGGCTTATTTGCTCCACCACATGTGGGATCTTCCCGAACCAGGGCTCAAAGCCGTGTCCCCTGCATTGGCAGGTGGATTTTTAACCACTGTGCCACCAGGGGAGTCCCTAGTCTTAGCTAGTTTTGAGTGAGTTTAACACAGAATATTTGAAATCAGCTAAGTCAGCCCCCTCACTTTACACATAAAAATGTCTAAGTTCCACAGAATTTTCGTGACTTACCCAAACACACATTGTTAGTGGAGGACAGGAACAAAGCCTAAAAGACTGGATTGTAGGATATCTTAAGGCCCTTTCAGCTCTGCTGTTTATAAGTCTATGAAATCTCTTTACTTGAGTTGACTAATCTTTCCCCTCTATGCTGCTATGACTTCTTTTCAGAGATCCACTTCGGAATTTGATTATTTTTTCCTTTTGATATGAACATTTTTCAAACACACGGAAAGACTCGGATAATGAGCACATATATACATCACCTAGTTTTAATATTAACATTTTGCCATTTTGTTTCATCTGTTTTTTACTGAAGTATTTGAAAGTAATAAGGCATAACATTTGTCAACATTTTGAGTATGTCTGTACTATCTGAAGTTTCACATGGGGACTTCCCTGATGGTGCAGTGCTTAAGAATCCGCCTGCGAATACAGGGGACACGGGTTCAATCCCTGGTCCAGGAAGAGCCCACATGCCACAGAGCACCACAACTGCTGAGCCTGCACTCTAGAGCCCGCGAGCCACAACTACTGAAGACCACACGTCTAGAGCCCGTGCTCTGCAACAAGAGAAGCCACAACAAAGAGTAGACCCCGCCCGCTTGCCACAACTAGAGAAAGCCCACGCACAGCAACGAAGACCAACGCAGCCAAAAATACATAAAAGGTTTTTTTTTTAATCCTAATTTTAAAAAAATAGGGAGACGCAAGAAGGAGGAGATATGGGGATATATGTATATGTATAGCTGATTTACTTTTTTATAAAGCACAAACTAACACACCATTGTAAAGCAATTATACTCCAATAAAGATGTTAAAAAAAATAATTTCACATGAATGTTTCCTTACTTTCTCAATGAAATCTCTAGACCTTCTTTTCTCCCTTTACCTCACATAAAATACCAAACATTAGTTCCTATTCACCATCTAGTCCTATTCTTTCTCTTTTTTCCAATAATACTATAGTAGATTTATGTGTAATTATTTTCTCAGGACCGCCTCCTTCTTCTGAGAACCCTGTTCCTTTCATCGAACCCAATTGCTCTCTCAGGAGCTATTGATACAATGATATGATACAACATCACACACACACACACACACACACACACACACACACACACACACACACACACACACACACACCCCTACCTCCTCTCAAAGCAATTGATTGGTCTAGAAGAAGGCTTGTGGCCCAAGCTGGGCCAATAAGCAATTTCTCATTGGTCTTGGACTTGGGACCCAGAGAGCTGAGGGGGTCTCTCTGCAGGTGGCCAGCGCTGTAAGCTGAAAAACTCAGGAGATACCAGTGGTCGTGTTTCTGTTATGTGAAGAAAGATAATCTGCAGCAAGAGAGAAGAATGAGGCTGACACTCAGGACAGAGGAGACAAATGGAGCAAGCATCCTCTAATGTTATCATGAATTTGACTTTTTTTTGCCTAAGGTAATGTAAGTTGGGATTCTGCCCCTTGCAGCCAAAAGAGCATATATGTAAGTGTGATTTGGCCTGGAGAATATTGATAGGAAGAATTAGGCAAAACCTTCAGGCTACCCCAGGCTAAAAGGTATAAAAACCTCTCTACGCATCCTACCGAACCCCAATTCAAAAGACGTGAAGAGAAGCTGTGACTCTGTATATGTTTTCAAGATCTCTATATAACTATAAATACATAAACCTATAAAAACTAATTGTACCTTATCTGTCTACTTCTTGAAACAATAGCAGACTATATTTAAAATATCATAAACTTATTTTTTCAATTGTTGATAGATTGCATTTTGTGTTCAGAAATCTTCCCACAGGCCAGACCCTGGCACGGCACACAGGAGGGAACATATGAGACTGCAGAACATCTACATTTTCCCTAGTATTGCTGCCCCACATAAGCTCCAGGTGGAAAGAAAATAGCTGAATCTTCAATGCTTACAACCTTTAATTAGATTAGCTCCATCCAGCAGAGCAATGAGGACCATGAACGTCAGACTTTGCTTTCCATCATTCAAGAGAATAGTCAGCAAGGAGCTGAGTGTTACAGTTTCATAAGTCCCTCCTTATGGAAAAGAGGCAAGAGGAACGGACGTTCCCCCCTAAGGAGTATTTGTTTAATCAGAATCCATTCCCCTCCCTTCATTGTTGAGCCTTGATGTTGTTTGGGTGGGATTGGCCTTACTGCTAGCTCTAGGGTGAGGCTTTGTGAACCTATGTCCCTTTAAGGGTTAATGATTTGGAGATGGACAATTGTCCTAAGCTGGTCTACTTAGTGTTCAGAACTTTCATTTGATAACTGGAGGAAGGAACACCCTCTTCTTGTCTTGTATGTAAATGAGGAAGTATACAGAATTGCTGGTAGCCCTACAAGGAAAGCCAGGCCAAGGATGAAGCCAACATACAGAACAGGGCAGAGACTAGAGGAACTCTAAAAAGCAGATTATATCATGAACTCCCGGATCAAATCGCACAAGAAGCCAGGTCAATATCTGGAATTTGTCAGTTAATGTGAGCCAATACATTCCTTTTATTGTTTCAGCTGGTTTGAGTTATTTTCTTTTACTAGCAACTAAAAGTATGCCCCCCAAATAAGGGGGTTGATCTGTAAGGTCCCTCCTAGTTAAAAATAAAATTATACATATTCTAAATCTAAAAGGAAAGAATATATAATTCCATATTCTGGAAAAAGCCCCAGTGCTATCTCTTCTCAAGGAGGTAACAACGATATGCCACTAGAATCTCAGGCAGCTAGGGCAGGCTCCCCCTGAGAATAACGGACCATAAGATGAGGAAGAAATCTTAACAGTCTTCTGTAGAGGATAGTTTCCTTGGTTGGATGGGTTCCTTCCCTAAACCAAGATTGAGAATATAAGAGTAGCGATTACGGGATTCCCTGGTGGCACAGTGGTTGAGAGTCCGCCTGCCGATGCAGGAGACAAGGGTTCGCGCCCCGGTCCGGGAAGATCCCACATGCCGCGGAGTGGCTGGGCCCGTGAGCCATGACGCTGAGCCTGTGCGTCCGGAGCCTGTGCCCCGCAACGGGAGAGGCCCCAACAGTGAGAGGCCTGCGTACCGTTAAAAAAAAAAAAGAGTAGCAATTAAAATACAGATTTTTCCATCAAAATTTAGAACACTCCTTTTGTTTCATGTTTCATCAATTCTGTTTCTCAGAATCTCTCCTACAAAAATACACAAGCAAAGGATATGTGTGCAGTGATATGACCTGAAACGTTCATGGTATTAAAAAAGCGGAGACAATCTTATTTCTACCAAGAGGAAATGGTTATATAAATTATGGTATATCTATGTAGTGTAATGCTAAGAAAGAAGTTGCACGTATGGAAAAAAAATTATTTACTATATGGTTGAATATATAAAATATATAAAATCAAGAAAGAAAAATATATAGTATGATCCCATCTGTGTTAAATATAAACTCAATACATATGTTTGTGCTTAAAAAATATGAAAAGCTTCCACTTTTTATTTTTCATATCTCAAATATGAAATTTATAAATTGTTAAAATATTTTACAACAGGCATCTGTTGCATTTTTGTAATTCAAAACCTTTCCTGGGCTTCCCTGGTGGCGCAGTGGTTGAGAGTCCGCCTGCCTATGCAGCGGACACGGGTTCGTGCCCCGGTCCGGGAAGATCCCACGTGCCGCGCAGCGGCTGGGCCCGTGAGCCATGGCCGCTGAGCCTGCGCGTCCGGAGGCTGTGCTCCGCAGCGGGAAAGGCCACGACAGTGAGAGGCCCGCGTACCGCAAAACAAAACAAAACAAAACAAAAACACACAAAACCTTTCCTTTGGGCTTCCCTGGTGGTGCCGTGGTTAAGAATCTGCCTGCCAATGCAGGGGACCGGTTTCGAGCCCTGGTCTGGGAAGATCCCACATGCCGCGAAGCAACTAAGCCTGTGAGCCACAACTACCGAGCCTGCCCGTCTGGAGCCCGTGCTCCGCAGCAAGAGAGGCAGTGACAGTGAGAGGCCCGCGCACCGCGATGAAGAGGGGCCCCCACTCGCGGCAACTGGAGAAAGCACTTGCACAGAAACAAAGACCCAACACAACCAAAAATAAATAAATAAATAAAAACATCTTTCCTTTTTAAGTGCGTATGTGTATTTTTCTGTGAGAAAAGATTGTCAGCATTGTGAATCATGATTATTCTCATAAATAACTCAAACTTGTAACTGTTTTATTGACTTCTTAAGATTAAATTGAATGACTATAGATATATTCATATATGCATATATACACATGCATGCATAAAGGAGTATGAATGTTGACAATTCATTCATTAGTCAACAATTCTTATTGAGTGCCTACTGTATGCCAGGCAGTGTTCTAGTGATATGTCAATGAGTCCCATAGATCTATAGTGTTGCACATAATGAGTTCCAAAATAGTCTCAAGAATATAAGTAACTATAAATGTCGAAATGTAGCAAACTATAATGTTTACGTATGTCTAATTTTCAATCATCAAAGCCATTTAATTTGGCTATTCAGTGATGAACTCGATTTCGTGTTATAAATGTGTAATCTTCTTCAGTTTCAACTATAAACCTCATGGTTGAAAGCACTGAAGAGGCAGCTAAATAAAACTACCGATCTTGATTTGGGTGTGTTTTGGATCCAACATCTTTAGACCCTTACCACACGCCAGAATTTAAACCTGAGTTCTCAGTTCCAGACTTCATATACTATTTCTAATGCTTCCTTTAAATCACAGAAATCTCACTCATCAATTCTCTCCCACTCTGAATTCAGAGGTACTTGTAGTTAGTCCCACACAATTTAGTCTTGCAATATTAATTAATTCAGATATATAAATCTTTTCTTTCCAACTTGTGCATCTGAGAGCTTATGGAGGTCAAGAACTGTTTTCTCTTTCTTCACATCCACACATCACAGTTTATTCTTTCAGAAAACTGTGTAAATGCATCCCTCAGCTTCCTCAACAAAGAGTATACATTTAAACTAAAAATAGAACACAGATCCTCTGTGTTTTTCAGTCATAATCAATATGACTATTCCTGAGGCAATTATTTTAAGCTTAGCAATTTAGACATAATCCCATCATTGAATTAGGCTTGAAATCTTAGAAAGAAATTGCAGCATGTTTATTCATCTTAGTTGCTTCTAAGCAACTGTTATCCTCCAAGCTTAGAACCCCCTCCATGATTTCCAGGGAGCAATTTTAGATTACATAATAGTTTTTGGAATACATTCTGGAAAGTACCTATTCTGTTTTAGGAAAATTATAGACCCTTTCTCTCACTCTCTCTCTCTTTTTTAAAAGAATTCTTCTCCTATGACTATTTCCTTGAACTTCAGACTCCAACGATAAGTAAAGGTAACAAGAAAGATTCCGGGAGAAAAGCCAATTTAATTGTGCTATCCTGAATAATTGTTTCTGACTTCCAGCTTGCCCATTGTGATTTTTTTGGCAGGAAAGAAATTAATATCAGACTCCAACAACCTTCAAACAAGTAAAAATTATAATCTGGTGGGTGCCTATTTAAAGTAACAGAATCCAAGGCAACACAAGAGGCTTAATTTTAGATATGCATGTTATTAACTAAGAGTAGGAAAGAGCATTATCTAGTAGTGAAGAACCAAGAGCATGAAACAACCATTTAAAATGTATACTCCCATTTCTTCAAGGTTTGAGATGGATAACATAACTTCAACTTTCTGTATTTAGCTGTCCTGTCCTTAAATTTACTTAAAAGTTAAGTTTGCTTAACTTTTTATCACTTTACAAAATTGCTATCTAGGCTTATAAAACACCAAACTCCTTGTCTTAGTTCAGGCTGCAATTATCATAGACTGGGAGGCTTAAGTAATAAAAATTTATTTTTCACAGTTCTGAAGGCTGAGAAATCCAAGCTCAGAGTGCCAGCAGATTGGGTGTCTGGGGAGAGCCGCCTTCCTGGTTTGCAGACGGCCATGTTCAAGTTGCGTCTTCACATGTGGCGAGGGGGTGGTGGTGGCAGGGGTATCTTATTTAGGGTGTAAAAATAATTTATAGCTAGAAATGTTAAAATACTGTGGAACCACCTTTTCAACACTGTTGGGTAAAAAGTGAGTTCTGGAGACGCCTCTAAGGCAAAATATGCCCAGATTACAATAAAGAACTAAGTTAAAACAGAATTTAAAAATTTTCACCTAAAAAAAGTAAATTACTGAAAAATGAAAAACTTGCTAGGTTAACTCTGAATTTAGACACTAAAATGTCTGTCTTGTCTAGTGATGTATTACTAGGCAGTAGCTACACAAAGGTAGCAATTAATGTGACAACAGTTGAACGTTAAGACCAAATTAGGGGGAATTATTTACTCTCATTGGAAGTGTACAGGAGGCACCCAGAAGCTGCTATAAAGGAGATTATGGATAAATACACAGTACTTTTTATATTCGTCTTGAAATGTACAATTTTACAGAATCCTTTCAAGAAAAAAGAAAAAAGACCCTAAAGCAAGTGAAATGTAGAAAACAATTTAGTCTTGTATCCTGTGCCTTTTTTTTGAACAGCAGCACTCTCTAAACATTGGATAAGTATTGAACTCTTTTCTTAAACTTTTGTTCTGGAAATTTCCAAACATACACAAAGTAGAAAGAAAGAATGCAATAATGAGTCCCCGTGTATTGATTACCTGGATTCAACATTTATCAATATGTGGTCTATCTTGTTTCATTTATAACCCCACTGTCTCCTCACCCCCACTGCACTAGATTATTGGAAATCAACTGTCAGATATAATATCATCTCACCAGAAAATACTGTAGTATGTATATCTAAGAGATTGACTCTTTTTTTAAAAGCAGAATCATAATGCCATTTTCAAATGTAAAAAAATGAACACCTAAATACCAAATAACATACAGTAAGTAATATTAAAAGTCTTACTGGGCTTCCCTGGTGGCGCAGTGGTTGAGAATCCGCCTGCCGATGCAGGGGACACGGGTTCGTGCCCTGGTCCGGGAAGATCCCACGTGCCGCGGAGCGGCTGGGCCCGTGAGCCATGGCCGCTGAGCCTGCGCGTCCGGAGCCTGTGCTCCGCAACGAAAGAGGCCACAACAGTGAGAGGCCCGCATACCACACACAAAAAAAAGACTTACTGATAATAGTCACCTAGTTTAGATAATAGTAGTAATACAAAATTTTTTTTTCAGATTGAAGTTGCAGGAATCTGAATTTTGAGTTTAAGTATTTCCATTTATTGTTTTATTGTGTTGAAATTATGTTAAAATGAATATGTCTTATAAGTCACATTCCTATATTTGATAGGTTGGTTGGTTGGGTGATTAATTTTATCTGAGGACTAGAAATGGAGCAAGTTGATTATTTACAGGACAAGAAACAGAGCAAAATTGAAACCCAACGTCTCTGCTTTTGAAAACAATTTCTGGGTGACGCAAGAGGGAAGAGATATGGGAACATATGTATATGTATAACTGATTCACTTTGTTGTAAAGGAGAAACTAACACACTATTGTAAAACAGTTATACTCAAATAAAGATGTTAAAAAAAAAAAAAAGAAAACAATTTCTCTGAACCCGGAATGAGAGGAGAAATATTTTAACATCCATCTTCCCAGCACCACAAGCTCACTTTCAGCTGGCTTTACACTGCTATAGTTGCACTCTGTTAAAATATTAAAATTCCTCTTAAAAGGTGAGAACTTACCTTAGCACCTCCTCCTCCTCCTCCTCCCAACCCGCCCCCTGGCTTCTCCTGCCCTGAGTGGAGCAGGCCTGGGCTCTGGTTGGCAACTCTGCCCGCACCCTAGTGGACATGCTTGATGCCCACCTGGTCCCCCTCACGTGTGCAATCCCACAGGAAACCTGCCGTTGCTACTCCTTGGAACTGCAGCCTCCACGGGGTACCACGCTGGTTGTTATGTATTTTAAATGTCACGTTTTACCTAAATCCCTTTATCATTTCCTCCTGTTTGGGAGTTCAGATGAATTTAGTTTAGGGAGACTGAGATAAGCCAGGATTTCAGAGTCAGACCTGGTTCAGATCAGGATCTATCTCCTGCGTTCTAGGCAAACTCTGAATTATAATGTCTTCATCTGTAAAATGGAGACAGTAATATCTAACTCATTGGATTGGAGGGAGTATTAAATGAGGTCATCTTTCAATGTCCAAACGTCTAAATTTCTGACCTAGAACTTGGTTTTCTCTACCAAACCTCCTCCTCACACAGTTCTCCCCATTTCAGCTCATGGCATCACCATCCACATTTGCTTAGGCACCAAACCAGAAGCCATTCTTGACCCTTTTCTTCCTCTTACTACTAACATCTGAACCCCCAGCAATGGAGTCTACCTTCAAATCACTTTGTACTACCTCCATTGCTATTATTCTAGTTCAGCAAATCCTCAACCTTTTTGGTCTCAGGGTCCCTTTACACTCTTGGAAACTAGTATTGTGGACTCCCAAGACCTTTGTTTATGTGAGTTGTATTAATACTTATCATTAGTATTAGAAATCTGAGCTGCAACAATTTAAAATATTTATTTACCCATTAAAAATAAGTCCATATCATGTTAATATAAATAATATATTTTTCTAAGTAGACATATGTCCCCACAAAATTTAGAGAGAATAGTGGCATTGCTTTACTTTTTTGCCAATCTCTTTAATGTCTGACTTAAAAAAAAAAAGGTTGCATTTTCACATCTACTTCTGCATTCAATCTGCTGCAATATCACATGTCACGTACCCTCTGGAAAATTCTTCTATTTATTTATTTATTTTTGGCAGCATTTGGGTCTTCGTTGCTGCATGCAGGGTTTCTCTGGTTGCGGTGCGCGGGCTTCTCGTTGCAGTGGCTTCTCTTGCTGCGGAGCACAGGCTCTAGGCCCACCGGCTTCAGTAGTTGTGGTGTGTGGGCTCAGTAGAACGCAGCCTCAGTAGTTGTGGCACATGGGCTTAGTTGCTCCGTGGCGTGTGGGATCTTCCCGGACCAGGGATTGAACCCGTGTCCCCTTCATTAGGGACTGTGCCACCAGGGAACCCCATCGTCTGGAAAATTCTACTGTATACTCATGAAAGAAGGAGAATAAGAGAGGCAAGTAATGTCTTAGTGTTATTATGAAAATACTTTTGACCCTGCAGACCCACGAGAATGTCTCAGAGGGAACTCCAGGGCTCCCCAGACAACACTTTTTAACATTTAAAAATATGGAGCTATACTTACCATAAACTTCACTTACCACACTTTTTAAGATCAACAGAGGATTCCCTGGTGGTCCAGTGGTTGGGAATCTTGCTTCCAATGCTGGGAGCCTGGGTTCGATCCCCAGTCGGGGAACTAAGATCCTATAAAATGTGTGGCACAGCCAACAAGAAAAAATCAAAAATTCAATAGTTTTCAGCATGTTTACAAAGTTGCGCAATAATCACCATTATCTAATTCCAGACATCTTTATCACTCCCTTAGCAGTCTTCACCCATTGCCCCTCATACCAGCCCCCGATAATCACTAATCTACTTTCTTTTTCTATGGATTTCCCAATTCTGGGTACTTCATAAAAATTAAATTGAACTTTAGTTGGTCTTTTCTGTCTGGCTTCTTTTTTTTTTTTTTTTTTTTTTTTTTTTTTTGTGGTACGCGGGCCTCTCACTGCTGTGGCCTCTCCCGTTGCGGAGCACAGGCTCTGGACGCGCAGGCTCAGCGGCCACGGCTCACGGGCCCAGCCGCTCCGCGGCACGTGGGATCCTCCCGGACCGGGGCACGAACCCGCGTCCCCTGCATCGGCAGGCGGACTCTCAACCACTGCGCCACCAGGGAAGCCGCCCCTACAGTTTTTACTCCACACAGCTGCCAGAGCCATCTTTTTCAGAGACCACCTTAGAGAATATCACTCCACTTTGTAAAACTCTCCAACAGTTCCCCATTAAACATAGAATAAAATCCAAACTCCTCCAGGGCCCAAACATGATCTAGTTACGGCCTACCTCTCTGACTGCATCTCCTCACCATCTCCAGAACGTGCTTCCTTCTAATCATTCAGATCTCTACCGGAAAGCAACTTCCTTAGAAGGTGTTTACTTATTTGTTTGTTAATTTTCACCACTGTATCCAGTTTCTAGAACTGTCACATGGTAGAGAATCAATAAATATTTTGGGATGCGCACATTAATAAAAGGCAAAGGCATCTGGTGTTCCAGTTATCTATTGCTGCATAACAAACTATCCCCAAACTTAGTGATTTAAAACAACTGTTCAATTTGGCTAGGCTCAGCTAAGTGATTTTTCTATTGATCTTGCCAGTGGTCACTTGTGTATCTGCAATCAGCTGGCATCTTGACTGGGGCCTGAGCTCAGCTGGGCCTCCTCCTCCCTGGCCACATGACCTCTTCATTTGTCTCTACAACAAGGTAATTGGCTTTCTTCCACGGCAGCCCAGGGCTCCCAATAGCAAAAAGTGGAAGCTACTGCCCTTTCAAGACGTAATCTTGGACCTAGCACAGCATCACTTCTGCCATATTCTATTGGTTAATAGTGTCAACAAGGCTAGCCCAGGTTCAAGGGACTACATAGGGTCTTCAATACCAGGAGGAGTGTTTCATGGGGGTGGGCGGCTGAACCAGTGAAATTGACAAGCACACCATGCAAAGGCACAGTACATTTAACCTTTTAATATTATGACCATCTGGTAAGCTGGAGAGGAAGTAAATCCTCTTAAAGGGTTTGGCTGTATTGCAAATTACAGTATCTTTCCTAATGTAGAGTTGTATGAATAAGAATAAGAGAAAGCTTACAAATTATTTTGAGTACAGGAGTCTTTGCTGCAATTTGATTGAAAAGAATACACCTAGATATGGAAATATTTTATTAGATTCTTTGTAGCTATATTTGTTAACATGGAATTCTAATGGAATCCTTACCCAGGCTGCACAGTACAGTAGTACAGGGCTCTGAAGTCTGGCTACATGGGTCTGAGTCCTGGTCGGATGCTTATTGCTGGTGATCTTGCACAAGTTTCTTAACCTTTTCGAGCTTCAGTCTCTTCATCTGTAAAAAAATACCTGCATTATGGGTTTTTGAGAATTAAGTTAGTTATTACCTGTAAAGTACAGGATAATGCCACATAATGCCTGGTAGATAAGCATTTGTTAAATAAAACACCAATTTCAGGAAAATGAATACTGAAATGTTAATTCTAAGAATACCAGCAGTTACATTAATCAACCAAGTTTTTTTTTTTTTTTTTAACTCGCCAAAAGGCAATCGCCCTAAATCAAAGTAATCTAAACACTTCCCTCCTCTGGGTTTTCTCCAGTCATTATTCAAACACAACTGGTGGTCACGACAACTAATCAGATAGTTCTTTTTTTTTTTTTTTTTTGCGGTACGCGGGCCTCTCACTGTTGTGGCCCCGTTGAGGAGCACAGGCTCCGGACGCGCAGGCGCAGCGGCCACGGCTCACGGGCCCAGCCGCTCCGCGGCATGTGGGATCTTCCTGGACCGGGACACGAACCCGCGTCCCCTGCATCGGCAAGCGGACTCTCAACGACTGCACCACCAGGGAAGCCCCTAAACTTACCTTTTTTTTTGCAGTACGCGGGCCTCTCACCGTTGTGGCCTCTCCCGTTGTGGAGCACAGGCTCCGGACGCCCAGGCCCAGCGGCCATGGCTCACGGGACCAGCCGCTCCACGGCATCTGGGATCTTCCCGGACCGGGGCACGAACCCGTGTCCCCTGCATCGGCAGGCGGACTCTCAACCACTGCACCACCAGGGAAGCCCCAGATAGTTCTTTTTTAAAATTTGTTTTTGCAATTATTTAATCAGACTTTTTTTAAAGACTTTGACCTTTATTGCACTTTCTTTCACCTTCCTTAATAAGTTTTAAAAGGCCTTCAAAAAAAAGACACAGTAAAGACTGGCAAGTTAAACATTGGAGAGCAATGCCCATTCAAAGGTTGGATTCGGCTGTGAAGGGCTGGAGGTCGCCTACAGCTGACTGTCAGAGTCCCAGGCGGGCTGGTCCCTGGTCTCCCAGACCCAGGTTAAATTTGGGGCCACTCCAGGAACTTTACACGGAGTTTGATTAGCATAGACTATTCCAGACTCCACAGCCTCTTTCTTCACATACAAAGCATGGAGTTCCCAGGCAAACAGTGGCTGTGAGACTGGAGGTAAACTAGGTTCTCACTAGAGCATCCTAGGATACATTCCCACGCCAAATTGCTACTGACAATCTTAGAAACCCTGGATAAGATGGAGTCATTATGAAAAAGATTAAATAAAATATCATCTTATGTTTACATGTCATAGTAGCTTTTTTTTTTTTTTTTTTGCGGTACGCGGGCCTCTCACTGTTGTGGCCTCTCCCGTTGCGGGGCACAGGCTCCGGACGCGCAGGCTCAGCGGCCATGGCTCACGGGCCCAGCCGCTCCGCGGCATGTGGGATCCTCCCGGACCGGGGCACGAACCCGTGTGCTCTGCATCGGCAGGCGGATTCCCAACCACTGCGCCACCAGGGAAGCCCCATAGTAGCTTTTTTAAGCGTTTTCAGTCTCATATCATGAACAGCCTTAGGAACATAGCAAGGTTAATACAATAATTATTGCTTCCGTGACAATCAGCATACCGAAGATAAGAGGTCATAACAGAAAGTTAATTATAAATAAGCATATCTGTGGATCCTCTGACCTGGCAGCTTATCTGAATGAGTGAATTACAGGAAGAACTGTGTTCTCCCTATATCTTTCCTGCTCTTCTTCAGTACATGTACCTGCCAAGTACTGGAACACTGACAATTAAGCTTTAATTCTCTTCTTTTCTTCTCATTTTCATTTTTCATGAAGCTGTAAAAATAAAGAGGAAAATGGAAGTCATGCAGAATCTTACCACCTCAAGGCAATTATTTTAATTTCTACATATTTCCTTCCAGACTTTGTCCAGATGTGTGCAGGATTTTACATCATCATAGTGCATGTTTTTTTTTAATTTTTAAAAAAATTTTTAGTTATTTTTTAAAAACTGAGTAATTTTAAAAATTAATTAATTTATTTATTTCTGGCTGTGTTGGGTCTTCCTTTCTGTGGGAGGGCTTTCTCTAGTTGTGGCAAGCGGGGGCCCCCCCTTCATCGCGGTGCGCCGGCCTCTCACTATCGCGGCCTCTCTTGTTGCCGAGCATAGGCTCCAGACGCGCAGGCTCAGTAATTGTGGCTCACGGGCGCAGCTGCTCCGCGGCACGTGGGATCCTCCCAGAGCGGGGCACGAACACGTGTCCCCTGCATTAGCGGGCAGATTCTCATCCACTGCACCACCAGGAAAGCCCCTGAACGTGCTTTTGAATTTTATGTTTTCTCTTTTTATAGCAGCACTTGTTCATGTTGTTACATAATCTTCTCAATTATTATGGCTTTTTATTCCTGTTAGTTGGTGTGTGACAGTTGACTTAGTCATTTAGCTATTGGTAGGCATGTAGATTGTTTCCACTGTTTTGGGTATTTTTTCTACAAAAGTCATAATGAACTTCTCTGTTTCTATACTGTCTTTCTCATTATTTCCATGTGATACATTCCTTAGAAGATTATGGGTTGTGGCAGACTGTATGTTCTAAAGATGGCCAAAAAATATCTCCCAAACCCATTGATCTTCTGCAACGAGAACTTGATACTCTCCTTGGACCTGGACAGGCTCTGTGACTGCTTTGACCAATAGAATATGGCAATAGTGACACTGCACCTGTTTCGGGTATAGCTCTTAATTGGCCTAGTAACATCTATTTCCTGCTTCTAGTAAGTGCAACTTTCTTGAGATCACCATGCTATGAGAAGCCCAAGCCACATAAAGAAGCCCTGGAGTCTGAAACCCCAGGTGGACAACCAGAAAAGCCCAGGAGCATCAAGACATCAGACACATGAGCAAACACGCCACCTCAGAAGTGCAGGGGCAGACCTGACGGCCCCACATGAAGCCAGGCAGAAAGACTGCCCAGGGGAGGCCTCCTCAAATTCCTTACCTGTAAAACCGCATGCAAATAAATGGTTGTATTAAGGACTACATTTTGTGATAGTTAGCTAGTAATACGTATTGGAAACATAGGTCAAAGATTTAAAAAATTTTCCTAACTGCTGGCAAAAGCATTTCTAACAAGATCGAAACAATTTATACCAGAGGTCCCCAACCTTTCTGCCACCAGGGACCAGCTTCACAGAAAACAGTCTTTCCACACACTGGAGTTGGGGGATTGGGCACGGGATGGTTCAGGTGGCAAAGCTCCTCTGAGGCTAAGAGACCCTCACGTCTTATAACCCCCACTTTATGCTCTGCTCATCTTCAAGCAAAACTAATACTTACCATCCACCTACTTTGTGCTTTTTTTTTTTTTTTTTTTGCGGTACGCGGGCCTCTCCCGTTGCGGAGCACAGGCTCCGGACGCACAGGCTCAGTAGCCATGGCTCACCGGCCCAGCCGCTCCGCGGCATGTGGGATCTTCCCAGACCAGGGCATGAACCTGCGTCCCCTGCATCGGCAGGTGGATTCTCAACCGCTGCGCCACCAGGGAAGCCCCATCCACCTACTTTGAATTTAAACACATGAAGCTCTTTGCACTCACGTGAAGAAAGGAACCAGAGAGGACGGAGTGTGTGGGGACACCTGCCTGGTACATTAAAGATAAACACATGCTTGAATCATACATTCATTCCAAAACCTGTTATGTGTTAGGCATACTGATTCTGCCGCTTAGGACCGAGTATACAGTGATAGAAACTAACTCGGACTGGGCTCCGATGAATGGGAATTTATCGGCACACAGAATTGAGGACTGGTTTCAGGAAAGGCCCAACTCAGGGCTCGGACAGCGTGAAGAAGAAACAGATTTCTCTGTTGGCTGACTCTTCTGTCCTCTGTGCGCTGGTTCTGTTCTCTGGCTCTGAGTCGCTGGTTGAAGCAGCCGCTCCAGCCTCACAGCCTCTTGGGTTCAAGTGCAACGAAAGGGAGAGAGATTCTTCCAGAGAGCTGTGGCACAAGTCCCGGGAATCCACGGCTGGACCATCTGGGGTCTTGTGCCCATTTCTGAACCAGTTGTGGTGGCCTGGGGATGAGGATGTATTGCCCCCCAAGTTTCATGCCTGGTGCTGAGTCAGCACAGACAGTGGAAGTTGGCGGGGGGAGAGGGGTACTCTGCACGACACGCACTGCAAACGACACATCCTCCTCCCTTGCAGGAATTCTCTGCGGACAGTAGGGCATCGTTGAGAGCAGTATTGGTTCACAGCCTCATTTGACTAAATACTCAGCTCACCCCCACCCCTCTATTTAATCAATGCCTCCCTCTAAAAGTGTTATCTCTACCCCCACACGGCTTCAGCCTTTTTTTTTTTTTTTTTTTTTTTTTAACATCTTTATTGGAGTATAATTGCTTTACAATGGTGTGCCACCAGGGAAGCCCTGCCCTTCTCTATAGGAGGAAGCAGCCTCCAGGGGAAGGAAGGAGGCCAACAGGTGAAAGGTTACTTCTTTCCTTCCACCCCTAGGAAGTTTCATATTTAGAAGCTTCCCAGATGTAAAGAAAAAGGGCCAGAGCCAGCTTTCCAAAAGTGGAGGGACAAGTATTTTCCCAAAGGAGACAGGTGGATCAGGCAAGTCAGTAAAGTTCCCTCCAGTTACAGGATCCTCTGATTCACACTCTGTCTCAGCACAGGCAGGGTTTGGTTTTGTTTTCAAGAAGGGGAGAGGGCATTGGCTCCTGGCGGGCAGGGAGGAGGGGAGACAAGTCCCTTCAGGAAAGAGGCAGGGGTGGGGCTGGGAGGGTGGCGGGACCCACTGCACCCACTTCCCAGCTGCACGGGTAAGGCTGCTGCTTCTCACACCCCGCTTGGATTTTGAGCATTTTCATAAATCCGCAGAATTAGTTCAGATCATCAGCTTGTACTTGACAGCTTTATTCCCTTGGCTCTTGGAAGGGAAAGTAAATCAAAGCTTGACTGCTCAGAACCTGGCAGGAGCATGTAATAAAGACGTTCCCCAAGGTGGAGGGCAGGCGTGGGCAGCCTCTCAGGGTCTACCCCAGATCCAGGCTGCCTCCAGGGCACATAGCAAATTGTAGGAGTTACAAGACTGCTCCGCTCCATGGTGGACTATATGAGCAGCCCTCAAGCCGTGTCAGTGGAGAAGGAAAGGCTATGCAAGGAGAGGACAGAATGAGAGGGAGATTTTCCAGGTGCGAGCTGGCCTGGTTGGAAAGCCCTGACACGCCAGCCAAATGCTGGAACCCATACAGGCGAAGTGAAGAAAGCAGCGCAGCTTACTTCAGTGGGGGGCAGGGCAGAGGGAGCTCTGCAGGGGGAGCGGGCGGAACAGCATTTCAACGCTGAGACTCCCCAAAGTGCCAGCAGAGAGCTGGGCCCTCAACACAGGTTCAACTAAAGCACAGTTTCCGCCTTTGTGCTGACGTTGCCTCATTTCAAGTTTTCTTTCTTACTGATCCACTTGTAGGTCAGAAGCAATGCAAGAGCCACACGAGTTACACGAGTATGTTCTAAACAGTCCAGTTTGCCGAGGGCTTTGCAAAGAAACCTGCTCTTCCCTGGCCCTTCTGCCTTACAGACCTCAGCCTCTGTGTAAGGATCCAGGAGTCTCAGGTCATATTAAAGCCCAGATTTCATCCTTTATCTGAAACACAGCACTTTGAGAAATAGGAAACATGTAATTTGCAACCTGACAACGCTGAATTTTACCAGAGCCCTGTGATGCTGGAACACGTTGGTGAGGATTAAGAAATCCCCCAACAGCCTTTGCTTAATGCCAAGACCGGTCCTTTCCCATCTGACTTAAGACGCCCCCTGTTCACCTGTGACAAGGCCAGACACAGACCCTCATGATTCCCTTTCTTTGCCTCATAAATGATTAACTGAACTGCTTGTCCCTATCGATCAATGCAACAAAACACTGTTAACCAAACTTTGGTTAAGCTCTCTCCTTCCTCCAGGCCCTTGAACTTTGGCCCGCCCTCAGCTTCTGAGAACAGGCTGACTGCAGGGTCAAACGTTCTCTGATCTACCATGCCCTGGTGCTACTCTTTCATCCCGCTTTCCCGAGCCCAGCTCTTTCCAGGCTTGTTTACTCCTCTCTATAACAGAGGAAAATTTTTTTGCCTAACTCTGAGATGTTTGCAGATCTATGGTCACAGCCCTCTCTCACGGCAGTAGCTCCCCTCACCCCTTGCAATAATTCTTTTGAATACAAGTTATCTCCTTACTCAGTCTGGAATATATATGTTTTGGACAAAGCAGAAATGAAAGACAACCCCTCAGCTTCCTTTATGAGCATATGCTGATAGTAGAAGTTTTTAAAAATAATTGTTTGATTCTTCAGTCTGGGAACCGGCTTGGCCTCCACAGCTGGGAACCGGTTTTACACCTACCAATCCTAAACCGTTTCACAGACTAGCACTGTCTCCTGAGCTCACTCTGTGGAGTGAGACAGACACCACTCCACAACTGTGCCTTTAGCACAAGCCAAAACAGCTAAGAGAACCACAGAAACGACCAAACAACCACCCCCCCGCACCCCCCCCCGCCTCCCTGGTTAACATGAGCAGCTACCACTTCTTTATGGGTGACAGCGTTAGCTAGATGCCGTTCCTGTCACCTCTTCGATGAAAATCATTAAGATAATCACCAAACCATTAAGATACCCCCACTTTCTGGCAGCACCCAATCCAGAGCAATCCTCACTCTGCTGAACCCTTCCCAAAATCATCTAACAGAAACCCAAACCCTATTATAAGCCCTCCCAATTCTCTCTTGTCTAGATGGGGCGCAGTTCCACGGTGTTTACAGGCGCCCTTGCTTTATTTGACTACAGGTGGGAACTTGGCGGGCTGTGCGCCACTTGGTGGTTGTATCATGTAATTGCAGGAGCTTCTGTCTGGGCTGGTTCCTCAAAGCCCACTCCCTTTCCCCTTTCTGCTTTGCAGTCCTCCTCCTTCCCTCTTCTTAACCCCTCCCGCAGCTCTCTTCCCCCATCCCCCAGTCTCCCTCTGGAAAAGGCTTTATTTCCTTTGGGATAGTGTGAATTGTTTACCATACTGCAGAGGTCTCTCTAACTTAGTTATCTTCAACTCAATTTCACCAGCTGGGGAATCTCAAGCCTCAGCCTTTACAGTCCCTGTGCTTTCTCACTACACCTGAAAAGGGAGGAAGGGGGTCAGCAGAGGCTTCTGTGGGTACAGTTAGGCTCTCCCTGTGGGAATAGGAACTCCAGAAGCATCTCTACCACAGCTCCTCTTCCCAAAGTTTGCACCCTTGAAATGAAGGATAAAACTGTTCAGTTAAATTACTCTTCTTACTAATATTCTCAAACACGAATCACAAAAAGTCACACACACACAGAGAGAAACTCTTGGGGCTTCCCTGGCGCCGCAGTGGTTAAGAATCCGCCTGCCAACGCAGGGCACATGGGTTCGAGCCCTGGTCCGGGAGGATCCCACATGCCACATAGCAACTAAGCCCGTGTGCCACAACTACTGAGCCTGCACTCTAGAGCCCACGAGCCACAACTACTGAGCCTGCGTGCCACATCTACTGAGCCCACACGCCTAGAGCCCACGCTCTGCAACGAGAAGCCATCGCAATGAGAAGCCCGCGCACCAGAACAAAGAGTAGCCCCTGCTCGCCGCAACCAGAGAAAGCTGGTGGGCAGCAACAAAGACCCAACGCAGCCATAAAAAAAATAATAATTAATTTTAAAAAAACCCCAAACCTCTGGATTAGTGCAGAATATTGTCTCTAAATTTAAAAGTTTATTTTTGTTGTGACTTTCTTTTATTACCTATAATAATACATGCCCTACGTAACAACCCATGGCTGTGGCCCAGATGAAATAATGACAGCAGCACATTTCTGGAACTTCTTTTGGTTACATGAATATAAGATGATGATGTGGAAACTCAAATGGACACGATGATATTACTGCAGCAGGCTAAAGGCGATGACTGCTCTATATGGCAACACGGTAATGAAAATGGATGGCATCGTCACGTACTAGCTTCCGTTATAATTACACCACAGGATGTTTCTAAGATGATGTGACTGGAGCACATTAATACAGTTTTCTATGACACTGCTTTACCTACTTCCTAAAGCAATCCTCTCCTATGGTAAAAATCAAGGTGAATTTTTTCAGGTTTGTATTTTTTCTAGATATTTTCAGGTTATTTTAGAAAACACAAAACCTGTATTACTTAATGAAATGATAGGTTTTTTTAGTATATGATGTGATGTTTTCTAATAGTACTGCAATGACTAACAGTTCATGTCTATACATCACTTTTAAAGTTCCACAAATAATTCACTGAGAAATAAATTCTCAAGTAAATTAAAATTCAGAAAAATACAGAGTAAATGTTAAAAGTCACCCATCATTCCCAACCCCTCCCCCAACTCTCACTCCCCTTCCCTAGAATAACCACAATTACCACTTTTGTGTGCTCCCTTCCAGATCACTTTTTTTTTGCGTTTACACTCACATATATGCACATATTTTTCAGATAACGATAGTAAACGTTTCTTCCATATTGATGCGTTTCAGATACACTATTTAATCCTTGTAGGGGAGGCAAAATTTTACCTCTACCCTCTTAGAGTTTTCATCTGGGCATGAGAATTAAATTGACATGAGGCAGATCAACCAGAGAAAAGCACACAAATCTATTTAATATAAGTTTTATGTGACATGAGAGCCTTCATAAGGAAATAAAGACCCCAAGCAGTGGCAAAACTGAAATGCCTTTACGACAGGCAATTGCGGAAAAGTAACTAAAGTAAACGGGGAGGCTACATAAAGCTAAGAGTTATTTTAACAAGGTCTGTCTGCAAAGAAGTCTCTTGCCCTCAACTTCCCACCCTTGATGATACGGTTGTTGGACGTCTCCCATAGGGCAGTTTATCTCCTGCTTTCAGGAAGAAAAGGGGGCCAGTCAGAGCATCTGCTGTGTACCTTTAGCTCAAAATAATCCTCAAGCCAAAGTGGCCTGCTTTGGGGTGGCGTATTTGGCCACCCTTCATCTTCACAACAACCTTTGAGGCTGATGCTCTTAGTTAATCCATTTACAGATAAAGTGCCGCAATCACAGAGGAGGGAGCTGTTCAAGTTGCATCACTGGTGAATAATGCAGCCAGATTTTGAACTCAAGCTCTCTGGGGTCTGTCCCAACCTCTCCATCACGACCCTGTATCGCCTCCCAGTGGCAAATTCAGTGTCACCCCAGATGCTTTTCGGTCTGCCAACCACAGGAGCTGAGTGGGCTACATGCTCATGCCCTGTGGCTATTCAGTGGTGGCTGATGCAACTGCAGTGATGGTCTCACCCCGGTAACATTGTGCACCTGGACCTGGGCTGTTGCAAAGCTTTGCTCTGGTATAAACACAATAGGAACACCGTAGAAAGTGCTGCTAACTTGAAGCAACAAATGCAGTCGATCTAAGCTTTTATGCACTGTGAAAAACTAGGGTGGGTTTCTCCAAACTGCAAGATTTACTTAACTGTTTTCGTCAGTTGGGTAAAATTAAATTTGGGAATATTTCTTCAAAATCACGTCCTTGCCACACTGCTGACCCCCAGTGGGGCTCCCCAAATACTGTTCCAGTTTACCAAGAGTGAAAAAGTAGGTTTTTCCTTGGATCTCATTTTACGCTGCTGTCTTTGTTTCATCTATGTAATGAAGATAATCCTGGCCCTATTCCTTCAGAAAACTGAGGATTGTATTGGAGGACATGTAAGTGAAAGCACTTTATAAGCTGCAAAGTGCTGCACGTGCCTGTCTCTGACTAGTGCCCCATGCCTTCCTCTCTGGGCTGTAGAGGTGGGTGAATCAGCTCTTAGCATCAATCATTACGAAACAATTAATGAAAGTGCTCAGGTATGATTAATGCTTTCTAAATAACATTCAACCAACACAGACTCTACCTCCATAACCTCTTGTTACGAATATCTGGTTCAAATATTATAGTGGTAGAATGTTATTCTTCACCACTAATATAAGCACATTCCCTCATAGGGAATATAAAGCAATGAAATAAAAACTGCATTAGGTGCCTGGCACTAGTAGGCATTCAAGTATCTATTCAAAGAATAAAAAAGAGGGCTTCCCTGGTGGCGCAGTGGTTGAGAGTCCGCCTGCCGATGCGGCGGACGTGGGTTCGTGCCCCGGTTCGGGAAGATCCCACGTGCCGCAGAGCGGCTGGGCCCGTGAGCCATGGCCGCTGAGCCTGCGCGTCCGCAGCCTGTGCTCCGCAATGGCAGAAGCCACGACAGTGAGAGGCCCGCGTACCATACCAGAAAGAAAAAAAGAAACACTGGTCCCAGTCCAGCCCTAAGAAAAGCTGACCATTTAAATTTATCACACTTTCCATATGCATCCATTTTTCTCATCTTAAGATGGAGGAAATAAAGTCTGCCATCATCTTTCTCTCTCGGAGGTGTCATGAGATTGAGATCATATATGAAGTATTTTATCTCAATATATAAATTTAAGCTATTGCTTTTTTCTTTTCCATTATGGTTTATTACAAGATATTGAATATAGTTTCCTGTGCTATACAGTAGGTCCTTGTTTATCTATTTTGTATATAGTAGTTTGTATCTGTTAATCCCAAACCCCTAATTTATCCCCCCTCCTCTCCCCTTTGGTAACTATAAGTTTGTTTTCTATGTCTGTGAGTCTGTTTCTGTTTTGTAAATAAGTTCATTTGTATCATATTTTAGATTCCACATATAAGTGATATCAAATGATATTTGTCTTTCTTTGACTTCATTCACTTAGTATAATAATCTCAAGGTCCATCCATGTTGCTGCAAATGGTATTATTTCGTTCTTTTTTATGGCTGAGTAATATTCCATTGTATATATGTACCACATCTTCTTTATCCATTCCTCTGTTGATGGACATTTAGGTTGCTTCCATGTCTTGGCTATTGTAAACAGTGTTGCTGTGAACACTGGGGTGCATGTATCTTTTCAGATTAGGGTTTTCTCTGAATATATGCCCAGGAGTGAGATTGCTAGATTATATGGTAACTCTAGTTTTAATGTTTTGAGGAACCTCATACTGTTTTCCATAGTGGCTGCACCAATGTACATTCCCACCAACAGTGTAGGAGGGTTCCTTTTCCTAAGCTATTATGTATATACGTATTTTCCATTAAGGTCCACATAGGTAAGGTGAGTTATCATCAGTGTGTTACACAGGGCATCGATGGAAATGGAAGCTGGCAGTGCTCAGGTCTTGGAGTTTAGCAGGGGGACCAAGGCCAGGTAGGCAGTCGGTAAGGCAGGGAAGTGTGGGGGGGGAAGCCTGAGAAGGAACAGCTAGAGGGAAGCCTCGTTCAGAGCTCAGGAGGTCTCACCAAGTGAATGGGAACTAGTCAGCACCGGGGAGAGGGTAAAAGGCAAAGGACTCATGAAAGGTCGGCCACAGCAGGCAGGAGACTGGCAAGCAGTGAGAGTGAGCTAGTCCTGGTACAGGAGTTAGTTGCACTTGCCCTGATTTCCCATGTCTGTGCCAGAATTCCATTGAGCTTTGCTCCGTAAGGTTTTGCTGACACGTGGAGCTAAAGGTTGAAGTCAAGAGAGAAGCGGTCACCATCCAATCAGCCCATGTTGCTTGCAGCTGTAGCCACGTCACAGGTGTGTGTTCATGGCCCCATCTGCTGCTAACAGTGAGTCAGTCTTGCAAATAAAATAAATATCAATACATTTACATGCATCATATACCTTATACAAATCCGGTGAGCGGTGTTACAAAAGATAACACATTAGGGAAGCAAAACAAATGCTTACGTTGGCAATTTCTTCACGTGATTCTGGTAGTGCTGTAAACCTTGCTGGGAGATATGACTGTTACCTTATTCAAATACTATCTACTAACGTTCACCCACGTTTATTCAGTGTTTGGATATCTGCTCTAGACTGTAGTTCTCTGTAATACCACTAAACGTAATATTTATTAATTATTAAATAAATTTGTTTCCTATATCCATAATCGTGAATAAAGAGTAGGAATAATGTTAATAATGTTGGCAGTATCTTAAGGAAAACTTATGGTCTCAGGAATCCTTGGGAATTCTGATATCTCATCCCTAAATCCCAAAGATTAATATCTGTCAGGAATTTGGAAACATTAATGTTCTTTGTTGTGTTTGGGGTGGGATTAAGGCTTTGCACATGTGGAGAAGCAAGACCCTACGAATGGCTGTAGGTTCTGATTGTGACGTGGTGTGAAGTCTAAAGGTGGGAATGGTGGGGTGAGGGGGGAGTGTGGTCGTGGAGGGTGGTTTATAATTAGAATACTCTCCCAGGTTAAGTGAAATCTTATGTAGATTAAGATGCTTCTGTAGGTTATGTAGCTGATAAATTCACAAGGATGCAGAAGTTTTATTTAATTTCTCCCCGTTATTAGAAATTTTACAGAATCCCAGAAGGTGGGATTGAAAGGGAAAGATGAACTTGATATTTACAGAAAGTTCCTTTGTTAGAAATAAAGACTCATGATCATGGCAGAGCTGATTATATGTGTCCACCAAACCATTTCTTTTTCTTTTTTTTTTTTTTTTGCAGTACGCGGGCCTCTCACTGCACAGGCTCCAGACGCGCAGGCTCAGCGGCCACGGCTCACGGGCCCAGCCGCTCTGCGGCATGTGGGATCCTCCCGGACCGGGGCACGAACCCGCGTCCCCTGCATCGGCAGACGGACGCTCAACCACTGCGCCACCAGGGAAGCCCCCAGTTGTCTTTTAAATAGTTTAGAGTAACTTAGGCCTTAAAGTAAGCAGATTGCCAGCAATAGGAAACAGCTGAAAGGGGAAAGCTTACTGAACAACATTAGTGTAAGAGAAGGGGGGCCTACAGCCATCACACAGCAACACCAGGTGTCTTCCCAGGGGCGGAGCCCTGGGAACCGAGAGGGGCTGCATGACTGCCATTTTCGTGACTCCGGGTTTGATTTAGTCTGGAATCTGACTCCTGTCTTGACACCAATAGCACTTACGTAGATAAATGTCAGTGCGACAGTTTATCAAATTTAAATAAAGATCTAAGGTCAGATTCTTACTTAGATTTGGTGTTTCAGGGTTCAAAGAGATGAAATAGTCTGCTCCAGCAGACAAAGCCGCTGGGGACTTGTCCAAACTGGAATAATTCTACAGGCTCTTGAGAGAATGGAGAAGAATCAGTTACCCTCAAGACTGCATTTAAAAGCATTTATACAAGGGATGTCAGTGACAGCAAAAGCTGAATCACACCCTGAATCTCTGGCAGTCTCTCAGTTACAAATACTAATTTGTAAAGGTCCCAACTGAATGAATGCATTAACCAGCAATTTGTTTTTTCCTTCTTAAACCACACTGGAAAAGCCCTCCCTCACTTACAGCTCCCCGACCAAGGCAGTTATGAATGAGCTGATGGTGCCACCTGGTGGCCACCATGGAGAATCACCTGGCACAGGTGCTTCCTTGATTTGTACTGGCCACCTCTTTACTCTTGTACTGATGTGCAGCATTTCTGAAAATCAAAAGTTAAAAAGTTGGATTTATGTGGTCTATATGAACTTACGTGTTATGGGAGTTTTCATTGCTAGAGAACTAAAACGGAAAGTCAAATCTTTAATTTTTTTTTTTCTTTTTTTGCGGTATGCGGGCCTCTCACTGTTGTGGCCTCTCCCGTTGCGGAGCACAGGCTCCGGACGCGCAGGCTCAGCGGCCGTGGCTCACGGGCCCAGCCGCTCCGCGGCATGTGGGATCCTCCCGGACCGGGGCACGAACCCGTGTCCCCTGCATCGGCAGGCGGACTCTCAACCACTGCGCCACCAGGGAAGCCCCCAAATCTTTAATTTTATTTCACACTCTTCAAATATATATTTCTAATACTGGGCACATAGTCTTTTAATTTTCTTCTTTTCCTTCACAGCTTCACCAGTGGACATTCAACTGAGACTTAGGAGGTGTTCCTTTGAGAACCATCTCTGTCTCAATTGTTTTCTATTAATGTGGCCTTTATTTTTTAATTTTCTCTGATTTTTTAATTAAAATAAGAGAAAACAGAGTAAGGTATTAAATCACATGGGCTAACAGTGCCAGAGATGACATCCTGTAAAGTTGGCTGGCAGAAACCTCAAACAAGGGCCCAACTCCAACATTTGCTGGGTACCGTTGTTTACCATGTAAAAGTGCAGGTTTGAAATGTGCAGTGCTTGAAAATCAATGACTGTTATATTTTATATTTCTTTTTGGGGATTCGATCCTGCTTTTTTTTCTTAAAAAGGAGTTAACTGCATTCCAGACAGCTTTTTCTTCCACATGTATACATATCATTTTAAGGAGAATGTTTTGTCCTCTTCTGCCTCTTTTAAATTCCAGGTACAGGTGCAAAACCACTGCTAATAGTGGCTGGGAAAAAAAGCCATGTAAGTCCTGAATGAAATAAGACTTTCTAAAAACTTAGGAGTGTCGACCCCTAAAGCCTTTCAAGTACCCAGATGTTTCTTTTCATCTTGTCAGAAATTTCCATGTTCGTTTTCATCCATTTCAAAATCTACCCTGGGGACTCCCCTGGTGGTCCAGTGGATAAGACTCCACACTCCCAACGCAGGGGGCCAGGGCTTGATCCCTGGTCAGGGAACTAGATCCCACATGCATGCCACAACTAAGAGTTTGCAAGCCACAACTAAGGAGCCCATGTGCTGAAACTAAGGAGCCCTGGAGCTGCAGCTAAGGAGCCTACCTGCCGCAACTAAGACCTGGTACAACCAAATAAATAAATTAAATAAATAAATATTTTTAAAAATCTACCCTGTTTTTCTTAAAGTGTCAACTTTCAAGATAAATAAAAAGCTACTGATTATATTTTAAATCGTTTTTTGTTTTTTCTATTATTACAATAGAATGGTTTTAAACTTGTTTTTAAACTGTAAACATGAAAGTCTTAAGTGATAGCATGGCTTAAAGAGTCTTTTGTTTGAGGGCCTGGGAACTAAACATCATCTATTACAATGTTTCTCTATAAAGTTATACATATTCTAACTCCTGAAATAATGAACAGATGAGGACTTCCTGTGCTAATTTTAAAATTCTAGCTGATTTGACTCATGCAGAGGTATACTTATTGGTATTTTAAATAATAATAATTATTATAAATATTTATTGAATGTTTTCTGTCTTCTGGGTGCTACTTTAAGAAGCTTATAAGCATTGACTCATTTAATCCTCACCACGACCCTATGACAGTTACCTCTCATTATCTTGTTTTATATATAGACAAGGACGCTGAAGCACAGAGAGGTTAAGTCACTTAATCAAGCTCACAGAGCTATTAAGTGGGGGAACTTAATAGCTTAAGTTGGCCTTTAGAGCCACTGTACTCTGCGCTTTTACAGAGTTTATTTTGTAACATAGGCAGTTAACTACTGAGATTCATATTTAAGCTCCTTGAAGGGAGGCAGCAAGCCTTACTCATTTTTGTTTCTCCCACAGCGTCCACCCCTAGCAGTTTCTCAAAAGAGAGTTGTTGACAACTGAGCTAGTTGGGGATACCTCTCTCTAGCGGTTACTATTGTCCATCATACACAAGGTTTCTGTGTTCTTAATATGCCCCCGAGGGACATACCTTAGCAAATGTGAAAAACCTCAGTGCCGTAAATGTTGATTTAATTAAAAGAGCTGACGAGTAGCTTGGGGTGCTGGCCTAGGTCCCTCTAGCCTCCACAGGTGACTGGGAGAGACACAGCCCACAGCCCTTAGCAGTATGTGACCGGGTCAGGGGGCACCTTATACCCGATGCACCTTCTTTGCTCTGGTCCCACCCATTCAACCTTCATGTCTCTGTTGTAAAACCTTGGGTTCTACCTGTTGATCACTGCCAAATGTGGTGAGGCCAGGACACTGTGTGTGATGTGAGCTCTTATGGAAGTCACCTAAGTAAACAGAGAGGGCATAGTTCCTGGGTTTCCCTTTCGAAGTGTTTTGCCACACGATCAGGTGGGAGTAAGAGTGGTGGGAGATGCTTCTGGATGCTGTCTCTAATGCGTGGGGCCCGCTGTTTCCTCCCCAGCACTGGTACAGATGTTAAAGGCATCATGTGTTGAAGCCAGAAGCTGTCCAAGCAACTTACTGACGGACAGCAATTTGGGTACAACTGGAGACTGTACCGGAAAAGGCAACGGAGAGAGAAGGGAGTGCACAGGACGTGACGCAGATGAAGTCTTGAGCCAGAGGGACCTGGATCAGGATCCAGGTTCTGCCATGCCGGGCCCAGGTGAATTTATGCAAGTTACTTAAACTGTTTGGCCTCAGTTTCCCCATGTTGTATTAAAACTGAGATTAGCAATCCAGTTCACAAGGTTGTCAGGAGAAGTAAATGAGATATTGTGAATAAAGAGCCTGCCATACAGTCACACATGATACATATTGTTTGACTTTCCCCTGAATTCCCTTCCTGTACTTCTGGCATATGAAAAAAATGATTAGGTAGAAATAGGCTGAGTCCAGAAGGGGAAAATAGACTAAGCTTTCCTGGACTACATTTTTATACGGATAAAGATTTTTGCAACTGCAAATACAGGCAGCACTTGGTATCCTTGAGATATTCGTGATATTTTTCTCTGATGTTCTTGTAGCTCCAGAGGATGGCTGTGGGCTGAGGGTGAGAGCCTGACTTTGTGAAATGCTGCCCAACCCCCCTCTCGGAAGCAGGCAGGACTCTGGTGAGTTTCAGATGTTGTCGAGAAAACTGAACCATAGCGCGCGGATGATATTAAAGTTTGTTTCCATTCTAACAGTCCATGAGTCTAGAACCGAGCATCAGTTTCCTCTTATGGACAGGTTGCTGTGCAGATTAAATGAAATACTTGATGTAAAGGATGTGAAATGCAGTACTCGGGTGATACCGGTCACGACTGCATCATCACTATTAAGAATGGCTAAAAAAAAAAAAAAAGAATGGCTAATTACTGACTAGGACATCTCAATTTGTCTGCTGGAGACAGGGAAAGTTGGTGAGGATTGCCAGGCTACCTTTTCGTCTGTTTAAAATGCACAATTAAAATCCAGAGTCGTTTGAACTTGGTGACGAGAAAGGTTTTCTTTCACCCTCACAATACTCCTTACTGTGTCTGCTTTGTTTTCAGAGGCTATTAACATGCTGACAGCTACTGAACTGCTGTTTACGTTTTGTTACTCCTCTGATCACACACCTACCATGACCCAGTTGAAATTCCTAATGGAATCCAAGCTTCTAAGCCTGGCAGTTGAGCTGTCCACCAGCCGGCCCCACCCTATCGTTCTAATTTTCTCTCCTATTTCCTGGAGCCCATGAATGTCCTCTCTAGTCAGACTGGGCTCTTTATTCGCTCCAGAATGAACTTGTAAATTCTGGCCTTTCGGAAATGCTGTGCCTGAAATATCTTTCTCTTTTCTCATCACCAAGTCTAAATCCTTAAAGGCTAAGGGACTACAGCCTGATCTTTACACGCCCAGCTCTGCCCGAGTTCGTCCGTCATCCCCGCCCTGCTGCGGATTATTTATGAGACTTCGAGCACGTGACCTACCCTCCCTGTGCCTCCATTTTCACCTGTAAAACAGAAGTCACTGGGCTTCCCAGGTGGTGCAGTGGTTGAAAGTCCGCCCGCCGATGCAGGGGACGCGGGTTCGTGCCCCGGTCCGGGAAGATCCCACGTGGCGCGGAGAGGCTGGGCCCGTGAGCCATGGCCGCTGCGCCTGCGTGTCCAGAGCCTGCGCTCCGCAACGGGAGAGGCCACAACAGTGAGAGGCCCGTGTACCGCAAAAAAAAAAAAAAAAAAGACAATTTATGTGAAGTACTTAGCACAGTATCTAGTGGGTAGTATGTAGCCAATAGCCAATAAACGTGAGCTGCTATCGCTCATGCTGCCGTCTAGGACCTGAGCCTTTTGTGACCGCCCAGTGTCACAACGACTCCTTTCTCTAAGTTCATGTACTGGCCCTGCTACTTCTTTGCCACGTATTTGTTCATTCCACAAACATCTGTTGGATGCCTACTATGTGCCAGACAATGTTCTCAACACTGAAAAACAAAGGCCTTGTTTTCATGGAGCTCGCGTTCTAGTGGGGAGACGGGCAGTGGACGATTGAATAAGTGAGGTGTATGGTAGGTCAGGTGGTGATAAACGCGACAGAAAAAAATTAGGCGAGGGGTCGGGAATGATGGTGTGGGCGTGGCGGTGTTATTTTGTATCGGTTGGTCGAGGAGACTCCTTGAAAAGGTCATCTGTGAGCAGAGCGTGGGAGGAAGGGAGAGCTTAGATATCTGCGGAAAGAGCAAAGAGCAGCTGGTGGGAGGAGGAGCAAGAAGGCCAGGTGACCAAATCCTCAGAGGGCGTGGGGGGGCGCGGAGAGGGCTGGGGATGAGAGGGGAGCTCTAGCGGGGGCCTTGAAAGCCAGTAAGGACTTTGGCTTTCCATTAGAAGAAAAGCAGTTTGTACATTTGTGGCTTTTTCTCCCCCTGGGTACTGTCTCTATCAGTTAACTCCCGTTATCTTCAGCTTCTCCCTGTCTATTGTTTTTTGACTTTTCCTCAATGTAAAACAAACTTAGGTGTAGTTATGAATTTAAGAATTTCATCCTCTGGTTTGTATCCCCTCATCTGGAGATCACGTCCTCTCCTCACCTTCGATTTCCACAGCAAGATCCTCGAAAAGGTGTGGTCGTGTGCTTCCCGTCTTTCCCATGGCTCTGCTGAAACGACTGCCCTGGTCAAGGTCACCATTAGACACTTTCAAACATTTATCTTCCTTGGTCTCTCTGCAGCATTTGAAACTGTTAACTCTCCTTATCCTTAGTTTCTAGGACACAGCTCTTTGTGACTTTCTTCCCACCTTTCTTTCTTTCCTTTTCCATCCCTGTATCAGTAGGGATGGGTTTGGCTGTTCAGTGATATCAATCAAGAATCCAAGGCTCTTCCCTTTGGACATGGTTTAGTGGTACCTCCCTCTGTGGACACCAGGTGGCGCTGAAACCCCTGGTAGGTAATATTTGTACCTATCACCAGGACAGTGTCCCATACATTTCATGCCACTTTACCACTGAGGCCTTTCCTGACTTTCCATATAAAATGTTACTGTGCCTCAACCCATTTTCCCTATTCCCCTTATTCTGCTTTTTCTTCTTAGGGATTATCAATAGCTGACATATGCCTTCATTTCTTTATTATCTTTCTCATCCATGAAAAAGTAGACTCCATGAAGTCAAGGATTTTCTTCTCATCTGTATCCCCACAGCCTTGGCACCTGGTAGGCAATCAGTCCCCGCTTGCTGGAGGAACCAACGAATCTCATTTGTCAGCACTGGGTCACAAGTCCACCCTTAGACCCATATGGAAAAGGGGAGAGCATTGCCACGATTGGCTGGGACCAGCCACAAGGGAGAATGGCTATTGGGTGACCAACCAACAGAGCCATACTACCTTGGCCAGTTTTTTATTTCTCTACCCTTCCATTTAGTGTTAGCATGCCTCAGGATTCGTCCCTTGGCAGTTTTTTCTTTACACCACATTCTTCTTGGGTGATTCCATCCCCTCCTTGCTGTCACTTACAGACTGGTGCTACCCACATATACGTTTCTAACTCAGCTTTCTCTCTGGGGCCCCAGACCTGTCCGAGGGTGACCAGCTGTCCTGCTCTGCCTGGGACTCTCCTGGCTTTAGCACTGTAAGTCCCATGTTCCAGGAAAGCTCTCAGTCCTGGGCACCTGGGAGGATTGATCACCTTGCAGACTGTCTACACAACATCCAAACCAGAACTCTCTTGAACTCCGGAAGTCTATCAACTGCCTCTAGAGCTTCCCTTAATCCCAGAGTCCCTTACTTACCTCAAACTCAAGATGAACCCAACCGGAATCTATGTATTCCACCCCAAATCCGCTTCTTGTACTTCTCTAATTAGGGGACTATTGCCACTAATTACATATAGTTTTTCAAGTCAGAAAGCTAGGTGTTATCATCAAAGGAAAAAGTCCACAGTGCATTTGCCTTAGTTCTCTGCAAAATTTCTAGATTTTACCAAAAATGTGAAAAGGCTCCTTAGAGTGTGTTGCTCAGGTAGACAAAAACAGCTGACTGCCACATTTCTGAGTATAATGTCTCTGTGTCTCTTGAACCTGTACTTCCTCTCCATTCCTGCTACAATTTTAATTAAGATCATCCTTTTTGCTGGGGACTAAGCAACTGTCATCCTGCCTGGTTTCTTTGACTCGTCAGACACCTTCCCTTTGCACAATCCATTATGTATACCTTAAAAGTCTCGTCTTAGTTCTTTTTTTTTTTTTTTTTTTTGCGGTACATGGGCCTCTCACTGTTATGGCCTCTCCCGTTGCGGACCACAGGCTCCGGACGCGCGGGCTCAGCGGCTATGGCTCACAGGCCCAGCCGCTCCGCGGCACGTGGGATCTTCCCGGACCGGGGCACGAACCCGTGTCCCCTGCATCGGCAGGCGGACTCTCAACCACTGCACCACTGGGGAAGCCCACGTCTTAGTTCTTGATGCTTAAAATCATCAATGGTTCTCTTTCATAATATGAGTCCCTCCCCCCAACCTACCTCTTCCTCCTTTTTCCAAAAATTTCCCCCTTTACCGTCTTGATCCAGCCACACTGAACTACTTCAGTTTCCAGAACACATCCTGTACTCTCACCCCTCCATCTTTCTCCTCCGGACTCCTTTGACTTGAAGTTCCCCTTTCCCATTCCAGCCTAGTGAACTACTAGTGATCTGTCACGCTACACAGGGGTTATGAATATGGGTGGTTAAACCTCATTATGCCTGGTTAGGGCTGCTCAGCTTGACCACTTCAGAGCTGTGTGACCTTCTTGCCAGAACTGTGAAGTTTAGCCAAGCCCCTGAACTTCACCAAAGTTCAGTTTCCTCATCTGTAACTTGGGGGTAATATTTGTACCTACCACATAGGGCTGTAGAGAGGATTAAATGAGATAGTAATCTGTTAATAATGTCAACTACTATTATACAAGAATTAATTTCGGCTTCTCTTAAAAGCATTTACTGAACCCTCTCCTTCCCCGGCCCTGAGTTAGGATTAGGAAGACCTCCTCTGAGTGCTTGCAGCACCCTATGCTTAGTGCTAGTGTTGATCAAACTGTAATATAATTAGTTTTTCTACTAATTTTCTCCATGAGACAGTAAGTTTCCTGAGGACCTTGACTCATTTATCATTGACTTTTAGGGACTGCCTTATGGGCTGGATACAACAGGAATTCCCTTTTGCTCAATGTATCTTTCCTGTCACTTCCCTGAAGATAAGAACAGTGTTTGATACTTCTTTGTATCTTCCATAGGCCCTGGATATACTATACTCTCCACGCATGGCCTTAGCTACATCTACTGTCCATTTTACTTGGTGGGAAATATGTTCCCTGACAACTCCTAAGAGTCAGTTGGTTCCAAGGAGCCTTCTTGGTTCCAAGTCCAAATTCAGTCATTTCCTTTCTTAGGACATCTGAATCAGGAGGCAGGGTCTCATAGTACAGACAAGCTGGTAGAGCCCAACCCTCTAGAACAGAGCAGGGACCCCTCTGTGGCCTGAAGAAAAGGTGACTACCAAGAAGGTGGGTTATGAGCTGAGTGAATTTGTCTATTTTAGAGAAATTAAGATACTTCCAGATAGAGAATTCCCTGGTGGTCCAGTGGGTAAGATTCCATGCTCCCAATGCAGGGGGCCCAGGTTCGATCCCTGGTCAGGGAACTAGATCCCACATGCATGCTACAACTAAGAGTCTGCATGCTGCAGCTAAGAAGTCCACATGCTGCAACTAAGAGTCCGCGTGCCGCAACTAAAAGCCCGCATGCCTCAACTAAGAAGCCCGCATGCTGCAATGAAGGTCTGCGTGCTGCAGAGAAGATCCAGCGTGCCACAACCAAGACCCAGAGCAGCCAAAAAAAAAAAAAAGGTATTTCCAGGTAAACAAAAGCCAAGAGAATTTGTTAATAGCAGACAAATAGTAAAAGAAGTCTTTCAGGTTGAAATGAAAGGACACTAGAAATGTTTTTTGGTTTGTAACACTTTTTTCTTATCCTATCTGATTTAAAAGGCAACAACAGAAAGCAATAATTATAAATTTATGTTAATGAGCACAGAATGAAGATGTAATATGTATGGCATTAATGGCATGAAAGAGAGGGGAAGAAATGACGTCATATAAGAGCAAAATTTTTGTATACTATTGGAATTAAGTTGGTATTAATCTGAGCTACGTTTTTATAAGTTAATATATTAATTGTAATCCCAGAGCAACCACTAAGAAAATAACTAAAAGATATATACCAAAACAAACAACAAGGGAATTAAAATAGTACACCAGAAAAGATCTATTTACACAAAGGAAGGCAGTAATGGAAGAATAAAAGACCAAAAAAGACATGAGACATATAGAAAACAAGTAGCAAAATGGCAGAAGTAAGTCCTTCCTTATCAGTATACACTTAAATGGATTAAAACACTAACTAAAAGGCAGAGATTGGCAGAATGGAGTTTTTAAAAACCATGGTCTAACTATACACTGTCCACAAGAGATTCACTTTAAAGACATAAACAGGTTGAAAATAAAAGAATGGAAAAAGATATTCCATGAAAAGAGTAAGCAAAAGAGAGCTAGAGTGGCTATAACAATATTAGGTAAACAGACAATTAAGACAAGAATACTGAATAGTTATGAAAGACAAAGAAGGAAAGTATATGATGACAAAAGGGCCAATCCATTGATAATATATTATAATTATAAACACATACACCCTAACAATGAAGCCCCAAAATACATGAAGCAAAAATTGACAGAACTGGAAGAAGTAGAAAATTTAGTAAGTGGAGACTTTGATAATAACTTCAATAATAGCTAGAACAACTAGACAGAAGATCAACAAAGAAATAGAAGACAAGCTACACTACAAAACAAACTAGACCTAACAGGCATCTATAGACATTACACCCAATAACAGTAGAATACACATTCTTCTCAAGTGCACATGGAACATTCTCTAGGATGGACAGTGTGCTGGGTGAAAAAAACCAGTCCCAATGATTTCAAAAGTACTTAAATCATACAACGTGTGTACTCTAATCATAATGGAATGAAATAAAAAATCAGCAACAGATGAAACTTGGGAAATTCACAAGTATGTGGAAATTAAACAACACAGAAAGAAAACTGTAAAATTCGTATTTCTGCAATTTTCTCATTCTCTGAACACCAACTAGGTGCCCAGTTACTTCTATTCTGACACCATCTATTTGGAGTTAGCATCAGACCCCACAGGTCTAAGGGCTCAGTCCCACAGACTGCCCTCACTGCAGACGCCCGTCACAAGGACCTGGTCCTCAGGTTACCAACACTTCTGCCCAACTTGGCTGCAAAGTCAGGGGTTCCCACAATCCCTTTCTCAGTTTCAATAAACCACTACAACTCACAGAAATCAGGAAAGGGCTTTACTTACTGTTGCTGGCGTATTACAACTCAGGAAGAGTCAAATGGAAGAATGCATAGAAGAAGGTACTGGGGAGAGAGGGAGGGCAGAGCTTTCATGCCCTGTCCAGCTGCACCGCCCTCCCCCAATCTCAATGTGTCCACCAACCCAGAAGATCTCTGAACCCCATCGTATAGGGGCTTTTATGGAGGTCCCATTAGGTAGGCACGATCGACTAAATCACTGGCCATTGGTGTTTGAACTCCATCTCCAGTCTGTCTTTGCTCCCGTGAGTTCTGGGGATGAGGCTGAAAGTTCCAGCCCTCTAATCATAAGGGTGGTTCCTCTGTTGACCAGCCCCCAACCTGAAGCTGTCTAAAGGTCTACCAAGGGTCTTCCTTGGTAGTCCAGTGGTTAAGACTTCGTCTTCCAATGCAGGGGGTGCGGGTTGATCCCTGGTCGGGGAGCTAAGATCCCATATGCTTCGTGGTCAAAAAACCCAAACATAAAACAGAAGCAATATTGCAACAAATTCAATAAAGACTTTAAAAATGGTCCACATCAAAAAAAATCTTTTAAAAACTGCATTAAAAATAATAATAAAAAATAAAGGTTGGTTGAAAAGGACTTGTTATGAGTAATGAAAGATGCTCCTATCACAGGAAATTCCAAGGGTTGTAGAAGCTTTGTGCCAGGAACTGGAGACAAAGACCATATATATATTTTAACATATAACACAGGTCTGAGGATCCTAACAGTTAAGAGGTGCAGCACATGACTAGAGCCCATTTAGTCATTAATAATTAGTCCGGTCCAGGATCCATATTGTATGAAAATGTCTCCAGGGTGAGGCCACTCAGGACTTCCATCTTGTCAGATTCTAAAAGCAGGAGTGCTCTCAGCAATATCTACCTTTACCCTTTTAGGCTTCTGATAAATTGAGCTAAGAGACAATGTCATCTCTTGCTCTGAGCCTCTTTTGTGGTATTAATGTAATATTGGATTTCCCTTATTTCATAACTCATTTATTTGTTCCTCTACCCTCAGCTACTATTCCTCCTTCTCTCTATCTATACCCAAACTTTTCCACCTTTGGAAGGGACATTAGGTTTGGCCACAGTGCTGGTTTAGACTACAGGCAGCAATACTAGTCAAGCAAGTACCTGTGCCTCAGTGCACCCTGATTCACATAGGGAAGGGTTATAAGATAAGTGGGCTATTTCTAACACTAGGCAATACAGTTACATTCACTGTTAACCCCAATTTTTTTCAGATAGGGTGAAGGTACAACCTGTACCAGGAACAAAGACCAAATACACATATCTTACTATATCAGAGTCTTCAATAAGCCTTTGTGGGAAATGCTTCATAAGACTTCAGAGGATGTCTCTGGAATATGAGCCATCCATCCACACCATACTCCTGGGAAAACTGTAAAGAAGGAAAATTGAAATGAACCAAAACCTTTATGCCCTTTTAAACCTCTACAGATGGATTTAATTCAGTCTCTTTCTCACGGGATTCTAAATGTGTTCTTACTACTCCGTCTCTGTTTTCTGCTTGGGTTGAAGCCTTCTCTTATTGTAAAGTAACTGCTATGACAGTAGCAAAAATTTTTTTAGTACTTATGTTTCCCACTTGAAGAAAACTCACCTAATTTGTCTAGTGATTGAGGAACCCAATTCACTGAAACAGTAGTTAAGGAACTCTCTCTAGGGCCCTGTCACACACAAGCTTTGCTGCCTTATCACCAACAGTCCTCAGAGAAAATTAAATGAATAAATGGTAATTTATGAAACTACCAGAGGAACTCTGGTTACTACAGCCAAAGGCTTTCATGGCCTTTCGGGTCACTCCAGCAGGAACTCATAGACAATCCCCACATATGCTGCTCTCTGAATACTCCATGTATCTGTGGATCTCACCCTCATCCTTGACTCTGTTCTTGTACAGTCCAGTATGGCAAAAGGTGACAGAGGGTGAATGCAGAATATCCCAGCTTATAAAATGGGTCCAGCAGCTTTTCCAAAAGGTAAACTATAGGAACCTCTGCGTGACCTTCATCCCAAAGACTTTGGCTTACTGAAAAGCATACCTATATAGGACCGTCTTGAGCATCACTGGGATGTTTTCAGAAACAGAAGCATAGGGCTTCCCTGGTGGCACAGTGGTTGAGAGTCCGCCTGCCGATGCAGGGGACGCGGGTTCGTGCCCCGGTCCGGGAAGATCCCACGTGCCGCGGAGCGGCTGGGCCCGTGAGCCATGGCCGCTGCGCCTGCGCGTCCGGAGCCTGTGCTCCGCAACGGGAGAGGCCGCAACAGTGAGAGGCCCACGTACCGCAAAAAAAAAAAAAAAAGAAAAGAAACAGAAGCATCGTGAAGGAGACCATTTTCCCAAAAGCCTCAGACTACACAGCAGGTGGCTCTCTATGAGCAGTTTCTACCCAAGAGCTGGGAATCAGGATGCAGGCATACCTGGAGTCAGTGACTTCCAAACTCTTCTTTGTCTCTTTCTCTTCCTTTGCTTGGCTATCTTTTCTCTCTCTGTTAGTTTAAACCTCCTATTGCTAAAGTGAAATTCATAAAGTTTCTTCCCTTAATCTTTGTTACTTTGGGAAAATGAGAAGGATGAACAAAGAGAATGTTACACAGACCCGTTAATCTAGAACCTTATTTCTCTATAGACTCGGGCCAGCAGGTTGGGTTCTCGGTGAGGACCCTCTTCCTGTTTACCCACAGCCATCTTCTTGCTATATCTTCACATGGTGCTGAGCAGAAAGAGAACGAGCTTCTGCCTGTCTCTTCTTATAGGGACACTAACCCCATCATGAGTGCTCTACCCATATGACAGAATTACCTCCCAAAGGCCCCATCTCCAAATTCCATCACATTGGAGATTAGGGTTTCAACATCTGAATTTGGGGGGATGTAAACATGCAGTCCATGACAGCCAGTATTAACAGGACTGAGAGGCACTGTTCAAGGTCTTCTGATAAATCTCATGCTAATACTTGTCTCCACAGTCATTTGCTATATTCTCCTCTGTGCAGCCACTCACTTTGTAACTGGAGTTACAAAGGCAAAAGTCATGGGAAGCTTGGATGCCTGGTCTTTGCGGAGTCTGAGAGAGCAATCTTCAGGAGTAACATAGATCTAGTGAACTGAACAAACCAAGATGTGGTAAGACCTAGATATGAGACTCAGTATCCATGTCGACCAAAATTAGGGGCTGCAAGACCTTGAAAGACTAGAATATTTCCACTGAGAACCTGGCAGGTGTTTGTCCCAATGGCTTTTCCGTCCAACCCTCTTGCACAGGACTTCAGCCCCCATCAGTTCTTTCCCAGCACTGTAAGCAAAATCCAGATGGCTAAAGATACGGCTGCTAAACAGTTCTTCTCTATTCCCAGAACGAGCTGAATTTTGACAGACCCCTCTTGCTGAAGTTGCGTAAAACAGCTTACTCTTTTCCCCTAAACTGACTGCTCCTCTTGAGATTTCTCATGCCAGGTATTCTCAGATAAAGGCTCATGCTTAGATTCTGTGGTTCATTTTTTTCTACATAAACAAGTAATTAAACTTTCTAAAATGCCTGGGGGAGGCCTAGGGTCCTTTCAGAATCACCACCTGAAAGTCTGATTATGGCAAAGTTGAAGAAACAGCAGTTTATCAAGCCCTGGAGGAGATAATTCGGAAGTTAACACCAAACCTGTCACAGGGAGGAGACTCACACGTGTACGGAGACGAACCTACTTTCTCTTTTCCCACCACAATCCATTGCTCTATGCCCACAGCTGTGCTCGCTTAACAGGAACTAAGGCAGACGCCACATAAGCAGAACCGCAGAACAAGCCAGAGCCAGAAAGGCCCAAGATGGGGACAGTCAACTGCCCTGAACCGGTTCCAGCCTGACCATGAGGGCAGCGCCCGCACAGAAGAGCCCCAAAGTGTCTAAAAGTTGCCTTTGCCCCTTACCATGCTAGGACCTCCGCCCAAAGGTGGGACTTGGACGTTGCGCGGCACAATTAGTCCGTGTGCAAGGGAGCCCGAGGGACTGCGCATGCTCCAGCTGTTTCTCTCCGCCCCTTTCCCAGAATTCTGGTGGTGCACCCACCTCTTACCCCTTAAGTTTTCTGCTCCCCCCAACCCCCCGGCAGGGAGAAGGGGTCTTCAGAGCAGGAGCTCTCCCTTGCCCAGTCCTTGATCAACAAATAGTTTACTCTCTGCTTTGCCGAACCTGGTCTCGTTCAATTGGCGCCATCGGCACGGGGCAAGGAAAGGACCCAGTCGGAGTCCACCCGATCCGAGACGGTCGTGACAAAGTCGAATGAATGAAAGAATGAAGAAATCCAAAACCTGGAAGGCAGAATGGAATGGTTTTTAAATTGTGTTTGAGGGCCATCGTCTGCCAGACTTTTGGGTTGCTAGTCATTTGTGTCCCTTGTAAAATAGATTCCTGGGTTCCACCCCAAACCTACTAAATCAGCACCTCCAGGCGAAGACCTGAGAACTAACATTGAATCCAGTGTCTTAGGTGGTTCTTATCATCAGGGTAGCTTGGAATACCTTGTTCTAGCACTGTGTTTGCAAACAGAACTGGCACTTGGAGCTTTTAAAATGACAGCTCCCAGATTCCACTCTGAATATGTGCACCTAAACTGGTTGTGAGGGATATTACGTGTGTGATTTTTAAACTCTTCTCAGGTGGGGCTGGGCACTGCCTTCCCTGGTAACTCGACAGGAATGCAGACTCTCCGGCACCACCAGGACCTGAGCCAGAATCTGACCTTTAACAAGATTCCTAGGTGACTGGTCTGTATATTAAGGTTTGAAAAGCACTGCCATGGGGTACTTGGAGGTGCAGGTATTCTAATTCTGATTCCTAACGCTTATATAAGACAAGTGCAGCGCCCTCCAGAGGGGAGGCACCGAGGCACCCGTGAAGAGGAGCCCACGGTGCCTTCTTGGGCTCTGGGTAATATTTCATTTGAAACAGTTTTTGCTGATGAGAAAATTGGAAACAGACGAAGGTGAAGTGATGCTGTAGAAAGAAAACTGAAGTAGGAGTAAGCAAGATTTGAGGTTCAGAGTTTAGGGGCTACAATATGACTTGAAGGAATGCTGGGGGACGTGTTTGGAAACTATTTGCAAATGGTTTCTTCTTAGGGTGTTTGCTTATTTGAGGCTGCTGGGAGAAGGGGTTCATGGCCAAAGACACCCAGGCTATCCTTGGGGTTCCCCGCTGCTCTCTGGCAAACCGCATCATCTCCCCAGATCTCCATTTTGACTTTTGTAAACAATGAACTTTGGCAAGGGACAAGTCCCTTTCAGCTTTAAGATTGAGAAGCTGGGAACAAGAGACCTTTTTTCCTGTACTGAAAATTAAAATCAAGTTTACTTTTAAAGTTTCATTTGTAATATTACCTTTATGTATAACAAAAATGACTGGCCTTAGAGTTCAACTCTCTTGTTTGCTGTCCCAGAACTTTTCTGTATGATTTCATATCAGTAATATAGATGAGGAATTTCTAGCTACTTTTTGATCTCCAGGAAGAACGAGTGAACCTGTAGTTTTCTGAGTGTTTCTTCTGGGCCCATAATAAATTCTTCATATAAGTTTCATGATTCTCTAGTGAAGTAAATGTATTGTGTGGAAATAAACGAAGGGCACCCAGATGAGAATGAACAGAGGCTATGTATTGGGAGTTTGCTCTAGCGAGGGAAGCAGCCAGCACCTCTTGCACTGGGCGGAGACCTACAGGGGAGTGAGAGTTCCCAGGTGAGCAGTGATTGGAGATTGCTGGCCCCGGAAGCAGGAGGCGCGCTGACTAGAGCAGGGCATCTTATTCTTTTGGTCTGAGGAGCATTTTGGCTTTCTCCAGTAGCTCCTGAGTTGGAAGCGGGGCAAATATTAAGGAAGCTGGCAGTCATTGACCTCATCTGATCATTCTGGACTAATATCTGCAGAGGTTGTGATTTGGCTTCTGGGACCGCTTGCTGCCAAGGTTGTGGGTCAGAGTCTATTGTCATACAGACTGGTCATTGTCCCTTTGTATATTCAGTCTCTTAATATGAAACTGTTGGAAAAAAGATAGCATTTTGTTTGTTTCTAAGAATAGCTCCTGTCACAAGCCACATTTAAAATACATTTTGAAGCAGAGAAAATATAGAGCTAGTCTATCTTAGACAATTTTCGTTTTTAAAAGACATAAGAACCATGTCTATTGAAGACCAAGTTTCTTTCTTTTTTTTTTTTTTGGAATATAAAGCTTTTTAAATTGAAGTATAGTTGAAGCACAATGCCATATCACCTTCCAGTATATAGCAAAATGACTCAGCCATATGTATATATATGAATATATATAGTTTTTCATATTCTTTTATACTATAGGTTATTATAAGATATTGAATATAGTTTCCTGTGCTATACAGTAGGACCTTTTGTTTATCTATTTATATATGAAGACCAAGTTTCTGATCAAATATTAGCTTAATTACCTCTCTGCAATCTGATCAGCTTGATCTGTACGTAAGTGTGGGGCGAAAAAACAACTAAACGAATTCTGGCTAAACTAAGCCAGATCAGTTACGACAGATTCTCTCTCTGTTAATGATGCATGTAGGTGAACCAGATTCCCAAAGTTAGAACTTAATTATAAGCCTTCTTATATGGTTAACTAATTCTTTAATTGATCAGCCAATTATTTAATTAAAGGATAATTATCCTCCAAAGGGCAAAATTATTACTCCCATACAGATATTATGAAATGAACATGTGTAAAATATTTTTGAAAACTCATTAATGAGGAAACTGGTGTCAAAGAAAAACCATAGGGCTTCCCTGGTGGCGCAGTGGTTGAGAATCCGCCTGCCGATGCAGGGGACACGGGTTCGTGCCCCGGTCCGGGAAGATCCCACGTGCCGCGGAGCGGCTGGGTCCGTGAGCCGTGGCCGCTGCGCCTGCGCGTCCGGAGCCTGTGCTCCGCAACGGGAGAGGCCACAGCAGTGAGAGGCCCGCGTACCGCAAAAAAAAAAAAAAAAAAAACCATAATGGAGGCCACAGTTTGAATATACCCTTAGCAATCACCCCTAGCCCCATAACCAAAGCTTCCAACTGTCCTGATCTCCCCCAAATGCTGACTCTGACCTTAAACAAAACTTAAGCTTTCTTCACATCAGCATGCCCTTACAGCTTCCTAGCCCATCAGCTATAAACAGGTAAGCTTGTGTGATGCTACACTGCCTGCAAGAATGTAAGTTTCTATTAACCAATCGCGACAGAAAACAACATCCTTCCTCATTTAACTGAGCTGTAGCTGCTGAAAGCGAGTGTCTTACCCTTTCTGGTTTTCAAGTCTCCCAGTTTGTGAAGTTTTTCTTGATCAATAAAATATTCATATCAAGTAAAGCTCTCTGAATTTTTTTTTTTTTTTTTGGCCGCACCTCGCTGGCTTGCGGGATCTTAGTACCATGAGCAGGGATCGAGCCCAGCCCCCGCAGTGAAAGCGCTGAGTCCTAACCACTGGACCGGCAGGGAACTCCCTCTGAATTTTCTTTTGACACAGGTAAGCTGTTACAACCAGTTCCAAGAGGACTCTAACAGATTCATTCACAGAGCAGGAGAATTAAAATGAATCTGCAGATGGAGGCAAAACTAGCTTCTTTTTCTGTAGAGCAGGAGAAGAGGAAACTGGACAGGACAAGATTTACATGACTGGTTGGGATTTATTTAGGATTGCTATAAGCTGTCTACAATTTGCAAAGTTGTAAAATAGTTCGCAGAGAATCAGAGTGGGATGATTGACAGAGGCTGTAGGGTAAACAATGCATGATTTTCCATTAAAACAAAATTTTCCTACTACTGTTAGAAATTCTAACCTCAGGGATCCTTATAGTTTAACACCTCTATTCCCAGTCTAATTTTTCTTTATTAAATAAGGTAATAGTTTATGAAAGCTTGTGTACATGGTAGTCACTACACTTTAAGAATTCTGAGCGTATCAAATAAAAACCCAAGGATAATTTCCAATTAGTTACCTACATTTTATTAAAAGCTCTTACATTTTTTTTTCTCCCCAAGTTATAAAAGCCTGATGATGTTCAAAGGTATCAACAGCACTATGGGCATAAAATAATTTGAAAAAATGTAAACAAAGTTTTAGGGAACTAAAGCACTATGGCAAATTCTAACTACCATGACTATCAATGTAATATTAGTTCATAATGGGAAAAATGGGCTGTGAGTTGAATATCATTCCTAGTGAACTAAGCTAGGATATCTTTTCTCTTCCACTAAAGAAAGATTTCAAAATCCACGTCAGAGAGAATGTTCTTTGGGTTATTATTAAGGGGTAACAACCTTGAATCCAATCTAATTTGTTTATTTCTTAGAGTAAATCATTGATTAATTCACTCAACAAATATTCATTGATATCCTAATATGGGTTCCATCTTGCACTAATGGGCAGGAAATCAAGCAATAAATAAAATGGACAAAATTCCAGGTTCAATAAGCATGTGGAAGGGACTTCCTTGGTGGCGCAGTGGTTGAGAATTCGCCTGCCAACGCAGGGGACACGGGTACAAGCCCTGGTCTGGGAAGATCCCACATGCCGCGGAGCGGCTGGGCCCGTGAGCCGTGGCCACTGAGCCTGCGCGTCCGGAGCCTGTGCTCCGCAACGGGAGAGCCCACAACAGTGAGACGCCCGCGTACCGCGCTGAAGAGTGGCCCCCACTTGCCGCAACTAGAGAAAGCCCTTGCACAGAAACGAAGACCCAACACAGCCAAAAATAAAATATAAAAATAAATAAATTAAAAAAAAACAAAGCTGGGAAATTGTCTGCTTTTTTTTTTTTTTTTGTGCGGTACGCGGGCCTCTCACTGTTGTGGCCTCTCCCGCTGCGGAGCACAGGCTCCGGACGCGCAGGCGCAGCGGCCATGGCTCACGGGCCCAGCCGCTCCGCGGCAAGGGGGATCTTCCCGGACTGGGGCACGAACCCGTGTCGCCTGCATCGGCAGGCGGATTCTCAACCACTGCGCCACCAGGGAAGCCCTGTTTGCAATTTTAAATAGGGTGGTCAGACCTCATGGAGATGGTAGCATTTGAGCAAAGACTTAGACGAGATGAGGGGTAAAAATCCTCAGCAAAGGACTAGACAGCCAAATTCAGCAGCACATTAAAAGGATTATACACCACGAATAAGTGGGGTTCATCTCTGGAAGGCAAGGATGGTTCAAATACAAAAGTTGATCCATGTAATGCACCACATTAACAGAGAGAAGGGGAAACCACACCATCCTCTCTCTGATGCAGAAAAAGCATTTGACAAAAATCAAGGACATGAGGGGTTAGTTGTGCACACGGCTAAGATAAGACCATCCCAGGCTGATGGTGGAGCAAGTGTGAAGACCCTGAAGCAGGAAACAGCAAGGTGTGTTTACAAAACATCAAGACTGTAGGCGGAGGGAATTCCCTGGCATCCAGGGGTTAGGACTCCGCGCTCTCATTGCGGAGGGCCCGGGTTCAATCCCTGGTGGGGAGAAAAAGATCCCACAAGCCTCGCAGGACAGCAAAAACAGAACAAAACAAAAGAAAAGTTGGTCGAGTGTATTTGAAAAGTCGTCGAAAGGGGAAGGCAGTCGGAGTGGAAGTCAGAGAAGGGGCTGGGCCGGATGTGATGGGAATGGGCAACGGGGTGAGGTCGGAAGGTTCCAGTGGAGCATCGACTGGACCTAACTTCCTTCTAAAAGGATCACTTTGGCTTTTTTGTTGCAAATAGGCCACAGGGAGCAAGGGCGGAAATCAAGGGGTTGGTTAGGAGAACATCACAATAATCCAGGCTAGAGGTGATAGTGGCTTGTACTAGAGGGAAGCGCTGCAGGTGGTGACGAGAGGTCAGATTCTGGGTATATTTTGAAGGTAGAGCCTACGGATTTCCTGGTGGGTTAGTTGTGGGGAGAGAGAGAGAGAGAGGGAGAGAGAGAGAGAGAGAGAGAGAGAGAGAGAGAGAGAGAGAGAGAGAGAGAGAAAGGGAGACAACCAGAGATGGAGAATGTCATGGGTGATACCAAATCTTTCCTAAACTTTAGGCCTTAACTCTTTTCTTTTTTTTTTAAAGAATCAATTTTATTTAATTTTGGCTGCGTTGGGTCTTCGGTGGTGCGCGCGGGCTTTCTCTGGTTGCGGCGAGTGGGGGCTACTCTTCGTTGCTGTGCATGGGCTTCTCATTGTGGTGACTTCTCTTGTTGCCGAGCACGGGCTCTAGGCGCACAGGCTCAGTAGTTGTGGTGCTTGCGGCTTAGTTGCTCCTCGGCACGTGGGATCTTCCCGGACCAGGGATCGAACCTGTGTCCCCTGCATTGGCAGGCGGATTCTTAACCACTGAGCCACCAGGGAAGTCCGTATTTATATTTTTTAAATATTTATTTTATTTATTTATTTTAGGTTGCGCCGGGTCTTGGTTGCGGCAGGCGTGCTCCTTAGTTGCGGCATGCGTGTGGGATCTAGTTCCCTAACCAGGGATCGAACACAGGCCCCTTGCATTGGGAGCTTGAAGTCTTTTTTTTTTTGGGGGGGGGGGGGGCGGAGCTTGAAGTCTTAACCACTGTGCCAATAGGGAAGTCCCCAAAGCGCCTATTTTTAATGTGCCCAAATTATGAAAGATCAGCAAAATACTGCAACAATTTGCACTTAAATGGGACATAATTGGAATAGAAGATGTATGCGTGGCAAACAAACACATGTAAAGATGCTCAGACATTGTTAGTCGTTGAGGAAATGCAAATTAAAATCATGATGAGATACCACTTCATACCTACTAGGATGGCTATAATCAGAAAGAAAGACACTATCCAAGTGTTGGTGAGGATGTGGAGTGTGTTGAGAAGCCAGAGCTGGTGTACTGAATTAAGAATATGTAGATTATGACCTGATGAATGAAGGGGCACAAGCCACCCATCCAGGGTCAGGCTGCCTCAGCATCCGAGCTCCCATTTAGGGAAGTGAAGCCCACAGGTCATTTTGATTGAAGATGCAACTTCAGTACATCCACACAAAGGAAGTAGAATCACAAGATTTATTATTACGTACAGACCCCAGAAGCAAGAGGGTACAATGAGCTGGGAAAGGGAGAGCCGGGCGAGCAGGAGATGGAGAGCAGGGTAGCGAGCACCTATTACTCATGAGGCAGTTGGACAGAAGTCGCTAACTTTCGGTAGGCTTAACCCAAAGTGGTTATTTTAAAAGGTGCCCCGGGAAACGCAAAGTGGGTACTTACTGTGGGTATCCTCAAGTTTTTTTCTAAATGCTCAGACTCTAGGTGTCAGTGGTGTTTTTATACTGTAAAACGACTAGGCAGCAACTCAGAAAACTGAAATTGTTTTCCTCATCACATGGAAGGAACTGGGATTCTCATTCACTGATGATGAGAATGTACAATGACAACCCTTTTGGAGAAGGTTTGCAGGTAATCACACTACCATGTGATCTAGCCATTTCACTCCTAAGTATTTGCCCAATGGAAAAGAAAGCATATGTCCATACAAAGACATGTGCACAAATATTCAAAGCAGCTTTATTTGTAATGGCAAACAAATAAACAATACCCCCCCCAGATATTCATCAATAGATAGACGGATAAACACATTTTATATATACATACAATGGAAAACTACTTAGCAATGAAAAGGAGTGAACAATTGATGCATGAAACAACAGATGAATCTCAAAATAACCATGTTGAGTGAAAGTAAAGACAAAAGAGTACATACTGTATAACTGCATTTATATAAAAATCTAGAAAATGCAAACTAATCTATAGTGACAGAAAGCAGATCAGCGGCTACCTGGGAATGGAGGGGATGTGGAGGACAGGAGGGAGAGATAACACAGGGCACTGAATATGTTTCAGTCTCTTGATTTTGGTGACAATTTCACGAGGGTATACACATAGCAAAACATCAAATTGTACACTTTAAATATGTGAAGTTTATTGTACGTAAGTTGTACCTCAATAAAGCTGTTAAAAATAACATTTGGAATGAGACACTGATATATAATATTTGTTAATTTCCTCCTTTATTTGCTTTTTCTTTCATTTAACAGCATTTATTGAGTGTCTTAACTGTGGCAGAAGGTAAAAAAGGAATGAGATGGTCTGCCTCTAAGCCCAGTAGAGGAGGCAGGCAGTGACAGTTCTGCATGGTGCTCTTGCTGGATATATCTGTAGGAAGCTAAGAAAACGTCAAGATCGGTGTGTGTGTAGGGGCCATTTCTGAGGGCCTTAACTCTGAGCTGCATTCTGAAGGATGAGGAGGCAGTTAGGGTCAGTGAGGAGAGGGTGTATGTGTGGTGGCCCCGGCAACTTTGTCTCAAGCAAGGCATGGAGCGAGAGGACAAGGGCTTGCCACAAGAAAGCAAAGTGTAGAGGCGGGGAGGGTTCTGAAACAAGGCAGGATGGGTAAGTAGGGACTGATTACTAAGAGCTTCGGAAGCTGTGATGAGGAATTTGGCTCTGATATTGAAGGCATGGGGAGCCAGAGAGGCTTTCAAGCAAGGAAGAATGAGATCAGATAGCATGGTCATTCAGGTCAAGTTGATAAAGAACAAATGATATCTTTCCCTTAGATTGTCTATCATTATGGTTAAGCAAGCATATTTAATTGCTCTCCAAGTCCTGCTAATGGCTCTTCCTGAGTCACGTTCAGATGTGTCCAATTCCTTCCATGCCCTCATCAGTGCTTGCTTGGGTTACCACCACATTCTTCAACTGATGTCTCCTTCAATCCAACCTCTCTCTTTGATACCAGCAGCTTAAAACGGTTTTCTAAAACTCTAAAACTCAAATCGGATCCCCTCACTCTTTGCTGAAAACCTGATCTTCAGCCTCCAGTCCTGTGTCTTACCAACACTAACTCCATAGTTCCAATAATGATAATCACAGTGTTTACGATATGCCAGGAACTGTGCTAAGCACTTTACTTTTATCCCATTAAATCCTCCCAATACATTATTATTATCATCATTATTATTTTACAGAGGAGAACACTGATACTTAGTGTAGGGGAGGAAAAACTTTCCTTTACCCTCTTATGTTCAGCGTCTGGGATCTGCAAGCTAAACTGACAAAAGACAGATTAACAGGAGAAAAAAACCAGAGTTTACACATGCAACACATAGGCACATGAGAATTCAGTGATGAATAACTCATAGGGTGTGGTTAAAATTTTGTGTTTATATACCTAACTTAGTAAGTGTTGATGAAAAATTAATTAATAGTCAATCTAAAGAAGAAATAGAGGTTCTTTTCCGAGCCAACCTGAGGATTATAACCCTAGAGACAGTCTTTCAGAAAACTCTGAGGACTGTTCCCCTAGTCAGAAGTCAAAAGCACATATATATACATTTTTGAGACAAAGGATCATTCATCAAAATGACACACTGACATTTTACATAATGTTAACCAGAGATACAAAGTCCAGACCTACATGTAGGAAGGGAGCAGCAGGTCACCATGACCCCTTACAGGATTAAGAAAAGAATGTTATCTTCTAAGGAGTTACATTGCTGGCGTCAGAAGAAGGGGAAAAAATGATCTTTATGGTTGAGCAGACATTCCTGCCTTGAGGAGGTCTGGCTAATGTATAATGTAGATGCACATTGCACATTAGGAAGAGCCCTGTCAGGAAGGGCATCTGCTATGCTTAAATTTTCTTGTCCTGCTTTAAAAAAACATATATTTTATTTCATCATAGGTGATGGGGAAGGAGAGAAAGGGCACTTATGGGAATGACTTTTTGGAAAGATAAATGGTTTTTTAGGAGAATAGGTAGGAGATATGATAGTCTTGAGACAATGTCTGTTTGGGTGTGGTGCCCACTTCTCAAGTCCAAGAAGATTAAATTTGTTCTCGAGGAGGGGTTTTATGACAGTTGAGTTCTTTTGGGAGAGTCAGCTTTAGGCAGATAAGAGATTTCAGAAACTCTTTCGCTCAAAATAATTCCTGTGCCACACTGGCATATCCTAATCCGCTTCATTAGGAAGGTTTAATAATGTGCCCAAGGACATACAGCTAATAAGTATAATTAAATAACTTGTTCAAAAAACCCTTAAAAACAAATTTGAGTATGGGGATAAATTTTTTTAACTTGCACTTGCAAGAGTGTCCAGTTATTAGAGAACTGTCTCGTGTACAAAAATGTACGCAGATATTTAAAGGCAAAAATCACAAGGTCAGATGATAGCTCAATTGTTATCAGACAGTTGATGGGTCTGATTTGTTGCATTTGGGTCAATTTTGATAAAAGCGAGACAGTTCTTTCAATTAAAAAGAACAAAAGGGCGGGACTTCCCTGGCAGTCCAGTGGTTAGGACCAGGAACTAAGATCATCTTGCATAGAAAGTGGCGTGACCAAAAAAAAAAAAAAAAAATCAACACCAAACAATAGAAAAGAAAATCCACGTTTGTTTCTCAGGGCTTACAGTCTGTTTCTCTTGCCTTATCTGGTTTATCTTATCTTGTAGGAATGTAAGGCCTTTTTTTGGACTATGGAATGAAAGTTTCAGAAAAAACCATTTCAGCTGCACTATAGAGAATGGGATAGAGGAAGGCAGGATTGCAGAGAGACCAGTTGCAGGAATTCAAGCAAGCAATCATAAGGCCGAGGCAGGAGGGATGGAGAGAAGCAGATCGATTTAAAAACTATCACTGAGGGCTTCCCTGGTGGCGCAGTGGTTGAGAGTCCGCCTGCCGATGCAGGGGACACAGGTTCGTGCCCCGGTCCGGGAAGATCCCACGTGCCGCGGAGCGGCTGGGCCCGTGAGCCATGGCCGCTGAGCCTGCGCGTCCGGAGCCTGTGCTCCGCAACGGGAGAGGCAACAGCGGTGAGAGGCCCGCGTACCGCAAAAAATAAATAAATAAATAAATAAAAATAAAACTATCACTGGGATAGAATACAGAAGCTGGTTACAAACAACAATCCTTGATTTCCCTGGTGGCGCAGTGGTTAAGAATCCCCCTGCCAATGCAGGGGACACAGGTTCGATCCCTGGTCCGGGAAGATCCCACATGCCACAGAGCAACTAAGCGTGTGCGCCACAACTACTGAGCCTGCGAGCCACAACTACTGAAGCGCCCCGTGCCTAGAGCCCCAGCTCTGCAACAAGAGAAGCCACCGCAACAAGAAGCCCACGCACCGCAACAGAGTAGACCCCGCTCGCCGCAACTAGAGAAAGCCCATGCTTAGCAACAAGATCCAAGGCAGCCAAAAATTAATAATGTGGTTTGATTGCTCATCTATTAAAAAAAAAAATCCTTAGACAAATTGATTTTTCAACCGGGGGTGGGTGGTGGGTGGCATGCGGGATCCTAGTTCTCTGACCCAGGATGCAACCGCGCCCCCTGCAGTGCAAGCTTGTAGTCTTAACCGCTGGACTGCCAGAGAAGTCCCTAGACAAATTGATCTTGAACATCTATTAAGAATTATTACTAGGGCTTCCCTGGCGGCGCAGTGGTTGAGAGTTCGCCTGCCGAGGCAGGGGATGCAGGTTCGTGCCCCGGTCTGGGAGGATCCCGCGTGCCGCGGAGCGGCTGGGCCCGTGAGCCATGACAGCTGGGCCTGCGCGTCCGAAACCTGTGCCCCGCGGGGGGAGAGGCCACAGCAGTGAGAGGTCCGCGTACTGAAAAAAAAAAAAAAAAAAAAAAAAGAATTATTACTAGCAAGAGAATCAGTGAGTGTTATTGAAACGAGAAGTTACAGTTGAAAAAATAAAAAAGATTGTACGTGTATGAAAATTATTATAAAAGGGAGGACATATTATGATTTAATCCCAGTTGAATATAAGCGTCATTAAGGGTTTGTGCTGTGTCTATTTTGCTCACCGCTCTATGCCCAGTGCCTAGAAGTGTGATTGACACGAAGCAGATGCTCCACGGCTTCAGAGTGGATTTTTTAGAAATCAGTATTTGACATTTCCGTATTTCCCAAGTGAGGTCAGGGCGCCGGCTGATTTCACACTTCCTGTCCCTTTAAGAAGCCCAGGTAAGGGAGAGAAAGTGCTGCCGGGAAGGAGGGCGGAGCAGGAGGGCGGGGCGGGGACGCAGGGTGTTGGGGGCCGGCTCTGGGTGGGGGGAGTGGGACTCAGCGTGCAGTTGTAAAGAAGGCGCGAAAAGAGGCGCAAAGGCGAGTGACAGACCTGCCCTGTGCTTAGCTTCCCAGGACGGTGTTAGCACAGCCAGGTAAGGAGAAAAGGAGGACTGGGCCTGCCCCTTTAAGACTGACTCCCGTCCTCCTTCGAGGGAAGTTACGTGCTAACACTTTGGAACTTGCCCCTTTAAACCTGTCTTCTTTCCTTACCAGATAATCCAGGTACCAAGTGTCCACCGCATAATCACAAATTCATAACGGATGCTTCACTGGTGCTGGCGTGGGCGGGGCATCATCGGTCTGCATGACAGGGTGTCCCAAATCAATCATCTTGTATTTGCTCTGCTTTCTTTTGAAACCTTAGGCTCGTGCGCTTCAAGGGCTAACCCAATCATTCCCTACACAATTAGTCCAGTGAGGTCAGGCTGTTAGAGACCCTGAGATTACAAGGGATAAACGTGGGCTGGCACACCCACTTAAGGTCTATCCTTGGTTCACAGACAGACATTTTGCCCCTCCTCGTGTCTTGGTATTTTAACTAATTGCCCACGTTTAAAAGTGGGAGTTTATGGGTAAGTAGCTGGATTGTTTTGAGAAATTGAAAGATCTGGCCACGTGTCCCCTGGCTGGCTCCTTTGGACTGTTTTGAAATAGTTTCCAGTTTGCCACAGCCCTTCTGTGATCTAACAACCAGCTTGCATCACTCATTTATCACCAATCTGGCCCTGGGTAGGCATTTGAGTTTGGGGCCCTTACTCTTAAGTACTTGGGTGGACGTAAGACTATTTATACATTTATGCAGAACAGATCAGAGGTCCCAAACAACTGGGTGTATAATTTGTGCTTAAACTGCTTTTCCTCATTCTTATTTTTATCAAGGTGTCTTTCTATTAAGTCCAGGTTTGGTAAAGACGACTCATCAGAGGTATTTACAGAAAGAGATTTGGGAGTTGATATTCTTTTATTACAATTAAATCCATAGTTTTTGTTTTGTTTTGTTTTTGTTTGTTTTTAGGAAAACACCTGAATCTTGATTACATTGATGTTTTATGCTAGGACTATCTTTATTGAGCAGTCAGTATAATTTGTATATCTCTAACCACAGTTACAATTTGGTAATCTACACAATCTTCGCTAGACTTTATAAAGGCAAGAGCTGTGTTTGCCCTGATAATTGCTTTATTCCATCACTAGAATCTAAGCTTCCTGAAGATGGGGACTTTATTTTGTTCACAGCTGCCAAGCACAGTGTCTGCTTAAAGGGAAGTGATTTATTAAGTGAATGAAAGAACTTTAAAGGTATACCTTATTTTGTGTAAAAGGCGTGTTCCTGAGGATTCTCTCAAAATCAGATGCTTGTATATTTGTTGTTATAAGTTACCAAAAAGGATTCTGTTGTGGAAAGGCATCTCTTAGAAGATTGGATTTTCCTAAATTAATGCACCAACGCTTTCACCTAAAATGAACTTTCACTTGTGCATCATCTGCTACAGAGCTAACACTAACATTTTCTTACTAGGCAATAGGATTTGTAAGTGTTGGTAAACCTTGGAGTTTTCAGTATTATTTATGTTTTCCGAGGTCCAGGGATTCCAGTTGAGATCAGTTTGGCAGCCAGACCCGTATTCTTTCCCCAGGAAGAGCAGCTGTTATCAAGAGCAGCACCAACAAACCTGTGCTTTGGGACAGGACCCATGGCCTCGAGCCCAGGTTGGAGAGCGTTTACATCATTTGCCATGAACCGCTGTGGTGTCCTTCGGAAGGCTGTGAGAAGCAGCGGTTTTCCCTTGTTTCCCTGGGGCCACTGTCCCTGGAGGGGAACCGGAAGCTTTTTGGACCCTGAGATGAAAGCTTTCCTGGAGGAGAACACTGAAGTCACCAGCCGTGGTAGCCTCACCCCTGAAATCCAGTTGCGGCTTTTGACCCCCAGATGCAAGTTCTGGTGGGAGAGAGCTGACCTGTGGCCCCACAGTGATCCTTACTGGGCAATCTACTGGCCAGGAGGCCAAGCCCTGTCTAGGTACGGCCGTAAGGGAAGCGGAAGCCTTTAGGGCTCCGCATATCCTTATTCTTTTCAGCCCCTTCCAACTCCTTATTCTCCTTGCTCCTCACAAAAAAACAGAGTAAAACCCCAAATTCTTTTCTTAATTTAGAGCAGTTTAGGAATAGTTTTGGGTTGCTTTTGTTGCATAGCTTTACTTTCTGCTCCAAGCTTATCAAGGTGTTTCCTGATATATAGCTCTCTCCCCAAGAAAAATCCTAGGTCAGCTGTCAAGACCCTAGGTAGCTGGTCATGATTCAGAAATCTCACACTGTTCTCAGGTTCATGGTTCATGATGCATGGCCCGTGCAGAGTTCCTCAGTGGAGCTTAAAGCCCCAGTCCTTCAGGTCGCCTGGTTTAATCCTGTAAATATTGCTCCTTAAACCTTACACTTCCTCCATCATTGCCTCTTCCCAAGCTCCCAAAGAAAGAGCGATGTGAGTGATTGGGACATTACTCAGGTGAACTCTGGAGTTGCACCTGCATTAAAATTATTTTTTAAAAAATATTTATTTATTTGGCTGCGCTGGGTCTTAGTTGTGGCACTGCCTCTGCATTTTTAAGGTTCCCCCTTTCTAACTCCCCATACTGCAAAGGTCTTAAAACTGAAAGGAAAAGGATAAGGACTTCTCTTTCACAGGAATGGTATGGTCTTGCAGAATTCAGGTTGTATATAGTTTTAAATGCAAAGTAAATAAATGCAAACATAGAGCTTTTGGAGAATCCTAAGTTCTGGAAAGCTTTCCAATATCTAACAAGTCCAATATTCTGGCTGTTGTGTTGCCAAGTTTTCAAGCTTTATTTACTTATATCATAAAAAAATACATTTTAAGTGATATTTATGAAAGTTGTTGTTTATCAATTCCAAATATAAGTGCAATCAAATTCCTTAAGAGACTGTCTGAATCAGAGGTCACCAAGAGGTGATCCACAGATGTGTTTTCTTTGGCCTTTACTTGTAAACTTAAAAAAAAAATCAGTTGCTAACATTTAAAACTTGAGGGATTGCATGTAAAAATTTATTTTGATTTGAAAAAAAAAAGAATCTCTGAAGAATTCCCAGGTGGTCCAGTGGTTAGGACTCGGCGCTTTCACTGCCTGGCCTGAGTTCAATCCCTGGTCAGGGAACTAAGACAGGGAACAAGCCACGAGGCAAGGCCAAAAAAAAAAAAAAGAGAATATCTGATAACACTGGATTTAAATCTCTGATAACACCCCATTTCTGTGGGGCAACAATTAGCTCAAGACGGGTAACAGCTGCCCCTTTAGACAGGATACTACATCCCTGCCTTGCCATAGTTCCTTGGTCTTTTTCTGGCTTGCTGGATCTTAGTTCCCAGATGGGCCCTCAGCAGTGAAGGCATGGAATGCTATCCATGGACCACCAGGGAATTCCCTCTGCTCTTATTATTACAATACTAAGGCCAAGTGTCAGTTGGCATTTATTATTTCAGTGTTTTCCCATTCACCTTCACTTGCTTGGTAACTGCTTAGCCCAGGTCCAAATTCTTTGGTTGAACTGGACTTTGATTGTACCTTACCAGAGAGGTAATTATAAAACAGTTCAAGCAGTAGGTGAAACCACTCTCTGTTGAACAATGAAAAGGAGACTGTGAATCTTGCATCTAGCTTACTGAGTCCTGCTTTTAGCAGTATTTTGTCAGTCTGTGTTTTTGGTGCTTAGTAGTTTCTGGATCATAGTTAGTGCTCAATACTTCTAAAAAGTTGACTTGAAGAGCATGATTAGTCAGTTGTATGGAACTGCTCTTCACACCTGCCAAAGAGAAAAACCAAAATGACTAGGTCCTCTCTCTGCCACCTCTGCCCAGCTCTTAAGATCGACATTTTATCTCATTCTAGGCAGGCCAAACTTGCCAATGTTGGACCAAATTCTTCTGCTAAGTTTCACTATTTCTTTGTCCAGTCAATCCAAAGAAAAATTTTTGTACACCTCTTATTGACCTTCTTCTATCTTAGATAATGTTTTCCCTTTTCTTTCTAATTTAGGTATCTTTTGGATAATCCTGACATTGTCAGGGGAAAATCTGTGTTAGATATTGGGAGTGGATGTGGAGCTACAGCTATCGCTGCTAAGATGAGTGGCGCTCTAAGGATCTTGGCCAATGACATAGACCCTAGTAAGAATTTCACATTTTAAGATACTTGAAGCTCATCTGTTTTTCTTCCACGACAAATATCTACAGATGCCTCAACTCATCATAGCCTAGCCCATTTCCACGTGCATCTTATAATCTGATAGTGTGAACTTACTCAGTGGGACATTATCTGTGGGAATCGTGTGAGGCCTGAGTTGATGGTGCATTTTTCACAGGAGGACTTCCATTTGTGCCTGGCAGACACACACCAAAGTGATACCAACCTGGGAGCACTAAGTGTTGGTCATTGCTGGGCTAGGCATTTCCTGAAATATGTAGGTAGTGTTTATTTGACCAAAACCCAAATGAAGATAGGCCAGTGTCTTTGAGGGAGGTTTTATTCCATTTGAACCCAAGTTGAGACAGGTAAGTTTTAATTTTATCTGATTTTCTTCTCGTCTTCCCTTTCACTGAGGATCTAGCCCTCGAGGAGCCTTACTGTATATGGGGTCTCAGTTCCAACTTGTCATCCTGCTCAAGCACAAGGCTTGTGGATCAGCAAATGTTCCTTAAAAACCTCAACATTTCCAGGTGTTTGGTATTGTTTTATTTTCAGGATATTCATATATTTGAGAATTGCAGGAAATAGCTTATGTTGGCATATACTTTAGGCTTCTTTACCTAAAAAAACAACTTTCAACAGAATGGGAAAAAAAAACATATTGTTGGAGATTTTCTAGATTATTTAAATTAATTAATAGGGAATTAAAACCACCTAGCATATACCAATTCACTATGTGCTTTTTCTAAAGTTGCAGGAATGGCTATTACACTAAACTGTGAGTTGAACCAACTGAATCCTTTTCCCATTTTAACCAAAAACATGCTGGATTTGGAACAAGATAAGTGGGACCTTGTTGTGCTTGGAGATATGTTTTATGATGAAGGCCTTGCAGACAGTCTACATCAGTGGCTGGAAAGTTGCTTTTGGGTCCACAGAACTCGCGTACTAATTGGGGACCCTGGGCGACCCCAGTTCAGTGGACATAGCATTCAGCATCAACTGCACAAAGTAGCAGAATATTCACTTCCGGAGCCTACTCGGCAGGAGAACAACGGACTGACAACAAGCACGGTGTGGGAATTTCAGCCTTGAGCTGTTGAGGTACCTCCAGTAGGGATATAGCTATGTTTGGGTTTAACCCGAAAAGACTGTCCAGTTCAAAGAAGGACAATTTGTGTTAAATGGCAAATCTCGTTTCCAAAATATGAAGGTTGAAGTTTTGTCACCCTTTGTTATGTAACTTGTTCTGCAGTAAGCCAAATATAGAAATCTCTATCTGTAATTTTTTTTCTAGTTTTACTGCTATAGGAATATAATTATAGAAGGCAATATCCACATGTAATTTAAGCAGCTGAGAGGAATTAGATATTTTAGCAGAGTCTCTTTCTATAGTTGAGGACAACTGTGATGTATCTTTGAACTAAACAAAATAAAAAATACAGAAGAATACTATATTTTAAAAAATTATCTGTTAAGATCAGAGATGCAGTTGGTATGGTACAGAATACAGTAAGTCCCCTACATACGAACCTTCAAGTTGTGAACTTTCAAGGATATTAAAGTGCCCCTGTATGCCAGCTGTTGTACTGTACTACCGTACTTTTCAAGATACTCTACTGTAAGATTTAAAATGTTTTTTTTGTTTTTTATGGTTATTTGTATGAAAAGTATTATAAACCTGTTACAGTAGAGTACTGTACAGTTGACTGTGTTAGTTGGGTACCTCGGCTAACTTTGCTGGACTTAGGAACCCACCCTCGTAATGGCGCTCGTTCATATGTAGGGACTTACTGTACGTGGGCTTCAGAGTGAGGCCACTCTGTCACTTTCTAGTTGGGATTTGGGGCTAGTTAAGCTCTCTGAGCTTTCATTTCTTCACCTATAAAATAGTAATAAAATGTAATAAACTGCACCTCAAAGCGTTATTATAATAAATGAAAGTATATAAAGTGTGTAATATAGGATAAGTACATAATAGGGCATCAATTAAGAAACACAGATAGGGCTTCCCTGGTGGCGCAGTGGTTGAGAGTCCGCCTGCTGATGCAGGGAGCACGGGTTCGTGCCCCGGTCCAGGAGGATCCCACATGCCGCGGAGCGGCTGGGCCCGTGAGCCATGGCTGCTGAGCCTGCGCATCTGGAGCCTGTACTCCGCAGTGGGAGAGGCCACAACAGTGAGAGGCCCGCGTACCACACACACACACAAAAACAAAACAAAACAAAAAACAAAACAAAAAAAACACAGATAAAGATTTTAGAATTTCCTACATACTCAGCACTGTGATACCTTATGATGCCTCTTTATGGTTTACTAAGGAGCGATGACTTCCAATCTCTGTACATGTCACAGACCAGAAACTCGAAGTATGGGTATTACTTTTATTTATTTTCTTGTCTATTCATTCAACAAATATTTGGGTGCTTATTATGTACCAGACACTGTTCTAGGTATTGGAGATACAGCAGTGAAAAAAAGAGAAATAATTTCTGTCTTCATGAAGCTTATATACTAGGGTGGGGAGACAGATAATAAATAAAAAATAAAACATGTCAGATGGTGACAGATGGAAAGGCGAAAAATAGTTTAGGGTGACAGGTAAGGGTGACAGGGATAGGTAGGATAGAGATGGGAGACCCAAATTTTAAACAGAGTGCTGAGAAACAGCTAAGATAACTAGCAGTATTAAAAAAAAGATCAAGCTGCAAACTGCTTTAGGATGATAAATCCTTTATAGACTCTAAAAATCTGATACCTTAGATCTTGAAACTAGTTTCCCCCAAAGCGGAAAAAGCTATTGACTTGGTTAGGTGTTCAATATTAAATCTTACTGAATTTGTCTTTAGAAAAATTTCATAGATGGAACAGGCCTTACCCATTTTACACATATATACATATGTACTACCATTACAGTGGCAATATATGTTATCTACGCTATAAACATATCACATTGTAAAGTAGTTAATAGTAAGGACAAGAAGTAGAGTTGAATATGTAAACCCTTCCATCTAAACATATACAAGAAATCTACCATACCACACTTTCCCTGTTATTCACTACATCACAGTTAAAATAGGAAATCTTTAAGAAAGTCCCACTGAGACAGGCTTATGGCACAGGGAATATGCTGAATTTGGGGGTAGTTTAAGCACAGTATACTTCAGAGAATTTTGTGATTATAGAGAGTAATACATTTCATTTGAAAACTAAGACCTGTGTGTTTATTTCACAATGTGAAACCAGTAGAGCTTCAGGATACAAGCTCTGTGATGACATTTCGTGTTTACTCATTCTTACACATTCTTTTTTTTTTTTTCTTACACATTCTTGACTGCAGTTTTTAAGGATGAAAGTTTGTAGATGAATAGCATGTATTTGGGAAAAGTAGCCATACTCAGTAACATTCATATGCTGAATGGCTAAGGTATATGATTCCTGGATTATGACATTAAAACTATTATATTTCTTTGTTTCATTGAAATAATAAATTCTGTGAAGAAGTTACAGGCCTGATGTTCAGCTTTGCTTTTTGGCCAGTGGACATTTAAATAATTTGGAAGGTAGCAACCAAAAAATAGCTAGGAAGGTAATTATGCTTTTAGAAATACCTTCACTTAGAATTCTCCTAATGTTTATCCATATTGGTAAATTTCTCTTACAGCAGCTCAAAAATCTAGGTAGGAGAAGGACATTTCCAGGGAAAACAGGTAATTTAAAACTTTGCTGTTAAAGAAACGAACACAATACCCTCCCCAAATACATCAGAGGGCATGCTAGGATTGTCACTTCAAGAACAATCACTCCTCAAACAAACTTAGAAATAATAGCACTATTAAAATGTTTAAGAGCCTGGTTAACTTCAAAGCATAAATCATATTATTGGAAAGCCAATCTCTAGGTCATTGTTTCCCGGGAAAGTAGTATGAAGATCATAGCTTTGATAAGCTTCAATAAGCATCAGTATACAGTCCACGTCACTTGCTTTAGTTTGTTTGGGCCTACTAATTGCTCCAAGACTTCTCGTGAATGATCTACAAAAGAAAACAATGACAATATATTAATTCACAGTAATCAAAGATATTGAATGTGTCCTCATGTATAAACTGGGGATGATAATAACTATTATATCTCACAGGGTTATTTAAAGGATTAAATGAGATGATATATAAAGCATACTATAAGCTAAAAATACATTTAATTAGTGGTAACCATCACTATTATTAGCTGCAGTAAACATATCATAGTAATACTTGTAAAAAACAGGTATTTACTGTTTTCTCTGTAATTTCATCTTAATTTCACCAACCAGAGTGTAATAGGGTTAAAGTTTCTCAGGGTCCTGGCAGGAAGTGCATTACACACTAAACTAGGGTGCTTGAACAGGTTTTAACTACAAAGGAGTGATTAAAGAAAGCATGATTAAAGAAAGTCAACAGGTATGGTAAAACACCTCGGGAAGCTGCAACATGCCCATAAAGGTTAGGGGACAGAGTAGTTACTAGAACAGGACAACTTGACCTGTAGTTGAACATTTTTCCATGTCATATAATATTTATAAAACATGATTTTACATAGATAACTATTACATGAATTCCTTGTAATTTAACCAATCTGTATGACTGGACATTTAGATGGTTTTCAATTATTCACAATATATAGCAGTGATTTTAATATAGTTTACATATCTTTTGCAAAGTCAGTTTTATATCTTTTAATACTTTTAATGCTTTAATGCAAAAATACTGCTAAAATTTTATTACTTTAAAAATTATTCAGGAGTTTAATAAACTTGTTCCATAGATACAATCTATGTTGTATGTATAACATATCTCTCACCTAGTCTTGGGAAATTTCTAGTTTAGTCATTCTCAGACTTAAAGATTTTGTAGACCACTAGGAAAAAAGGCAGGCCCAACACATGGTTACTAAGTTTTATTTTAAGTAAAAGAAAAATAAGCCAAAACGTTAAAGATTTAGTGCAAGAAGGAGAACTAGAGAGTGTTTGGAAACAAGAAGTTATAGTTGTGAAAACAAAGGTTTACTTCAGCAGCTAATTTTTTTAAAAGCAGCTAAAAATATAACAAATGCAGTTTTCATTGTCATAAAAATATCAGTTATTATAGAGGAAGTATGTTATTACAGGAGATCTAGATTAAGGACAGGTTTCAAATAGGTTGAAAGTAAAAGGATGGAGAAAGATACATCATGCAGACAGCAACTGTAACAAAGCTGTAGTGGTTATACTAATAGAAGAGGGAGGAACACTTTCCAACTTATTCTATGAGGACAGTATTACCTTGACACCAAAGCCAGACAAAAACATCACATATACAAAAAACAACAGACCAATATTTCTTATGAATATGTACTCAAAAATCCTCAATAAAACACAAGCGAACCAAATATAGCAACACAGAAAGGGTTATAATGCCATGATCAACTGGGATTTACCCCAGGAATGAGGTTAGTTTAATATCTGGAAATCAATTAATATAGTACACTCTATTAGTTTCCTCTTGCTGCTGTAACAAATAACCACAACCTTAATGGCTTAAAACAACACACATTTATTACTGTACAGTTTTAAAGGTCAGAATTTCAAAATGGGTTTTACTGGGCTAAAAGCAGGTATTAGGAGCTTAGCATTCTTTTTGAAGGCTCTAGGGGAGAATCCGCCTCCCTGACTCTTCCAGCTTCTAAAGGCCACCACATTCCTTGAATTCCTCCATATTCAAAGTGAGCAACATTGGACAAAGTCTTTCTTATGCTGCCATCTCTATGGTTCTCCTTCTTCTGTCTCCCTCTTCTACTTTTTTTTTTTATCTTTTTTTTTTTTTTTTGGCGATACGCGGGCCTCTCACTGTTGTGGCCTCTCCTGTTGCGGAGCACAGGCTCCAGACGTGCAGGCTCAGCAGCCTAGCTGCTCTGCGACATGTGGGATCCTCCCAGACCGGGGCACGAACCCCTGTCCCCTGCATCAGCAGGCAGACTCTCAACCACTGTGCCACCAGGGAAGCCCCTCCTTCTTCTACTTTTAAAGACCCTTATGATTACATTGGGCCCACCTGGGTAATCCAGGATAATCTCCCTATTTTAAGGTCAATATACTTGTAGGTTCTGAGCATTAGAACATGGACATCTTTGGGTGGGGGCATTTTTCTGCCTATGGCACCCATATTAATAAAGGACAAAAATGACATGATCATTTCAATAGACACAGAAAAGGCATTTGATAAAATCCAACATTCATGATAAAAACATTCAACAAACCAGAAACAGAAAGGAACTTCCTCAACCTGATAAAAGGGCATCTATGAAAAACCCACCACTAACATCATCCTTAATGGTGAGAGACTAAGTATTTTTCCCCTAAGATCAGGAACAAAGGTAAGGATTTCTCCTTTTGCCACATCTATGCAACACTGCACTGGAGGTTCTAGCCATGGAAACTAGGGAAGAAAAAGAAAAGGCATTCATGTTGGAAAGGAAAAAGTAAAACTCTTTATTTGTAGTTAGGTAATATGGTACTAAGGAATCCACTAATAATTAGAACTAATAAATGAGTTCAGCAAGGTTGCAGGGCACAAGATCAATATACAAAAATCAATTTACTTCTACACAATAAACAATCCAAAAATTAAAAGCAGCTCTTTGCCCTTTTCCTGTTTGCCCATCTGGGTTCCCCTCGAACCTTAAAAGAACCTAATTAGGGTTTCCCTGGTGGCGCAGTGGTTGAGAGTCCGCCTGCCGATGCAGGGGACACGGGCTCGTGCCCCGGTCCGGGAAGATCCCACGTGCCGTGGAGCGGCTGGGCCCGTGAGCCATGGCCGCTGGGCCTGCGCGTCCGGAGCCTGTGCTCTGCAGTGGGAGAGGCCACAGCGGTGAGAAGCCCACGTACCGCAAAAAAAAAAAAAAAGATAAGAACCTAATTATAGGAATGAGATAACTAAGCAATTGAAACTAACTCCTGACTTATGCTCTCCTGAATGCACATCATGCCTTGTCTAACCTGTTGATTCTTTTCCTTTAAGCAGTTAAAAAAATGACTTGCTTTCTACCCCCAACAGCTCCCTTAGCAATCCTGCAGGCAGACCACACAGGCAAGGTTTTCTTCTCTCTGAAGAAAGAGTCAGTCAGTCTGCACTCAATGGAGAATGATGCAAAACCCAACCTCATGCCTCAATGATTGAATGAGATTCTTTCCCCCATTTTTCCATTTAAAAACTCTCATGGCTGAGCAGAATCTTTGGAGTTGGTCTTTGGACATGAGTTTACCATCTCCCCAGATTGTCAGCTTTTCTTTTTCTTTCTTCTTCTTCTTCTTTTTTTTTTTGTGGTACGCCGGCCTCTCACTGTTGTGGCCTCTCCCGTTGTGGAGCACAGGCTCCAGATGCACAGGCTCAGTGGCCATGGCTCATGGGCCCAGGCGCTACACGGCATGTGGGATCTTCCCGGACCGGGGCACGAACCCGTGTCCCCTGCATCGGCAGGCGGACTCTCAACCACTGCGCCACCAGGGAAGCCCTCTTCTTCTTATTTTTGGTCACATCGTGTGGCTTGCAGGATCTTAGTTCCCCGAGCAGGGATTGAACCCGGGTCCTTGGCAGTGAAAGCACAGAGTCCTAACCACTGGACCGCCAGGGAATCACCCCGGCTTTTCTGATTTAAGCACCTTTTTTTTTGTCTTTTCTTAATGGTAGTATCTTTTTATTTTTTCTATTATTTATTTATTTTTGGCTGTGTTGTTGGGTCTTTGTTGCTGCAGGCAGGCTTTCTCTAGTTGCAGTGAGAGGGGGCTACTCTTCCTTGTGGTGTGTGGGCTTTTCACTTAGGTGGCTTCTCTTTGTTGCAGAGCACAGGCTCTAGGTGCACGGGCTTCAGCAGTTGTGGCTCATGGACCCTAGAGCGCAGGCTCAGTAGTTGTGGCGCACGGGCTTAGTTGCTCTGCGGCATGTGGGATCTTCCCAGACCAGGGCTCGAACCCATGTCCCCTGCATTGGCAGGCAGATTCTTAACCACTGCGCCCCAGCGAAGTCCCAAAGCACCTTTCTTTTCTACTGACACTTGCCTCGAATTATTGGCATATTAGTGGCAAGCAGCCAAAGCTGGGTTCCGTTACAAAATGAAATTACCATCAAAAAGAATAAAATATTTAGGAATACATTTAACAAAAGAAGTGAAAAACTTATACTCTGAAAACTACAAAACATTGTTGAAAGAAATCAAAGAAGACCTAATAAATGGCAAGATGTCCATAGATCAGAAGACTTAGTATTAAGATGGCAGTACTCCCCAAACTGATCTACTGATTCAATGCAATCCCTAGCAAAATCCCAGCAAACTTTTTAAAAAGAAATTGACAAAACAATCCTAATATTTACATAGGAATTCAAGGGACCCAGAAGAGCCAACACAGTTTTGAAAAAGAACAAAATTGGAAACGTGTACTTCCCGATTTCACTTTAGCTGGTGCTTCTAAGACTATTTTGGCATCTTTACTAGTTATGAATACATTATCAAATATTATATGTAAATATTTGTTTTCTGACTATATTTGTCACTCTTCTGTAGGAATTTATTATTGCACATAAATAGAAAAACACTTTTCCTTTTAGTTGTGAGCATACAGTATATTTTTATGTAATTTTTAAAACTGGATGCTAGAGGGCAGTATTACATTACTCAAAGTCTCCTCAGGCAGCTTTTCTTTTCCCCATAAAAGTATAGAATATTTAGAGCAGTGAGTCAATAGTAGGAATATTTGATGCCTGTAAGTTTATTACGCTATAGCGAGAAACTGGGGGGGGTCTCTGAGTAGTTCGTATCTCTTGCCAGAATACTCTGTAGAAACTGTGGAGGAGGAAAAAGAATTTTCTCTTTACCCTTCTGAGTTCTTGGCTGAGATCCCCTCTGACCAAAGACAGATTAACAAGAGAAAAACAAGCAGAAGTTTATCAACAAGTATACTTCATGGATACATGGGAGATAACCCATGAAAAATGAGTAAACTCCCTGAGAGGGCCCAAGCCACCACCTTAAATACCATCTTCAGCTAAAGACAAAAGAAAGATTTGGGGGTTGTTGGGAGACCGGTTATGGGAAGTTACCAGGAAAAGCATAGTAAACAAGGGTAATGAAACCGGGCAGGACCCTGCTGGGCCTTCCTGGGTACAAGCCCCTCCATGGTTTCCACTTCCTGTCTGCAGAAAAAGCTTTCATCTCCTAGGCCTTCCCCATGTTCCAAAGAGCAGACTCAAACAGTTAATGATTAGAGAAGTAGAAAAATGTAGAAACAAAGAAAGCAGGCAAGCAAGAAAAGTAATAATAGCTTGAACAATAGAGTCACAGGACTCCTGGTTCCTCCTGAAGGGATAGAGATAACAATCTGACATATCTTTGAGTTGTTCTGCAGAAACTAGGACCCCACCCCACCCCCACCCCCAACCAGGTGAAGGATGTTGACTGCATGCTGACCACCAGCACACAGACCCCAGACTGACTGGAACGGGGAGACTGATGATTAAGATTCCCAGAACTATCACCCTGTTATTTCACCAACAACCAATCAGAAAAATGTCCACGAGCTGATCGCACACCCTGTGACCCTCATCCCTAACGTTGCCTTCAAAACCCTTGACTGAAAGCCATCAGGGAGTTCCAGTCTTTTGAGCATCAGCTGTCCTTTCTCCTTGCTTGCACCCTGCACCACAATCGTGTGTCAGTAGACTGGCTCTGCCGCACGTGGAGCGAGCAGACCTGATTTCGGTTTGGTAACAGTAAGAGTCACTATACAGATTTAAGTCAGTGCCTTCTCCACTGAGTATGATTCTGATTTAGAGGCACCCCTCCCTTCTTAGTACAGAGAGGGAGACACTTTACAAGTGGAGATTTCCTTTATAAATGTATGTTTTCCTTACAAAAGGGTAACTTGTACTGTTTTCAGAGCTCCTCCAGTGTCTGCTATTTCTCAAGAAAAATTAGCTTAAAATAATCCTTATGCCAAAGAAAAGAAGCATATTTGGGGGTGGCTTATTCTGCCACTTGCCAAAACACAGACTCTCAGGACTGAAAAAGACTCTAAAGGTCGTTTATACCAATCACACTACTGATGCTTGATGTCACTCTCCTACTTCCTTCCCTTTTCTACTAATAGTGAAACCACTTGACACCAAAGGCTTAGGAAATTGCTCTACTGGGGAAAGAAGTGGAAACTGTGGATTAGGTGACTTAGGTTTTTACTTCCAGTTCTACTATTAACTATTTCTAAGATTTGGGGCAAGCCACCTAAATTCATTGCATCTCTGTTCCCTTATCTTTAAAACAAGGGAGTTGTGTAGATGACTTCTAAGGAAGCTTTTACCATATTTCTAAAAATCTCTGACTGGGCTTCCCTGGTGGCGCAGTGGTCGAGAGTCTGCCTGCTGATGCAGGGGACACGGGTTCGAGCCCTGGTCTGGGAGGATCCCACATGCCGCGGAGCGGCTGGGCCCATGAGCCACAACTACTGAGCCTGCACGTCTGGAGCCTGTGCTCCGCAACAGTGAGAGGCCCGTGCACCGCGATGAAGAGGGGTCCCCGCTTGCCACAACTAGAGAAAGCCCTCGCACAGAAACGAAGACCCAACACAGCAAAAATAAATAAATCAATTAATAAACTCCTAGCCCCACATCTTCTTTAAAAAAATAAATATAAATATAAAAATCTCTGACTAATGTAGTTGGAGACCACTTTTTGAAAGAGATTCATTACGGGACCTTTTGGAGCCCCAAGAAAAAGAAGAAACTATGGGAAATATAAGTTAACAAACTTAAGTTTTTCAAATGATCAAGGAAAATGTAATTTAGACATTTTTATAGAATACGCAGTGAAAAAAGTGAGGCTGGACACATTTTTACCAACAATGATCAAGGTTCTAATGCTTCACTACGGTGGCATAAAGAAGTTTTGTAATTCTGGATTAGTAATGGATGAATAAATAATGATAAGGAAAGAGAATAATATAGGATTTAGAAAATAAAATATGTGAAATTTTAAAAGTAGCTGTCCTTGAAGCAAGGAATCAGCTTCAATTACAGGGAAACTCTGAAGCAAACCACTTGTCTCTTTGTGGTAAATCTTGACATATTTATTATCCAGGAATCTAAGTAAAGAACTTGCACTGTAAAGTAATCAAGCTGAAACAAATCCTCTGATATCCCTTAAATTTGAGTTGATTCAATCAAAGTGGCAGATTTCCTGTTGGGTTTTCCTGCCTTTCAATGTAAACATAAGGACTCTAGTGCTAATTGCTTTATTGCCCTTCTAAAACCTAAACTTAGATGACTGTGATTACTGTGAAACATGTCTAGATAATGATAGAAACTGAAATGCATGTCCATTATAGGAGATTAACAAAACTGTGTGAGTTGAAATTACTGAAAATCATTGCAGACATAATTGAAATTAAAATAATTTAATACATTTAAAAAGTATTTTGTTTCCATAACGTCTATGGTCTATAGTATTTTAAATAGCAGCTTAGTTTTTTTGTCTCTTCTGCAGAAATAAAATCAGAGTGCTTCTAACAGTTTCAAGACTTAATTTATAATGTGGAGTTTTGCTTATAGTCTGATTGTAATGTTAAGAAATTTTATAAAAACTTACAAATACAGTGGAGAAGATAAACCCTATTAATTCAGGGAATCTGATGAGTAACTACAGTTGACACTGCCAATTTGGGGGTCAGGTTGCTTTGAGGATAACATAACACTAGAATTGCACAAACATATGATATACATACATTCTTTTTATAGAATATGTATCGTTATTGTCTTATCTAGCCAGATGTGAGCAATCACATGAATACGTAAGAGGAAACACAGAAGGTGTCATGAAAGAAGAAAGAACATTTATCAGGCAAAAAAAAAAAGCATTTGTCTTCTCTGGAGAAAAAGAAATTAACAAATAAATGTAAGATGAATATATTAGCCCACTTTATTTTCATTCAATGACGGTAGCAAAAATATACAATGGTAGGTGCTGACGGGAAAGCGGGAAGAGTAGAGATGATCTGGGTAGTTGAAAAACTTCACCTTTTTTTCTCTTTAAGAACCTTTATTGGTAAAAGCCATTGTATGTGAACCCTTATATTATCAGATCACCCAACTGTATGACTGACAATTATATGTAAGGAAAAGCTGAGGTCCATAGAAGTTAAGTTATTCAATGTTTTGGAGACTAGGGATTGGTGCTCATTTCACTTTATCTTGAGATTTTTGTTTAATCTTAGCACTGTTATTAGAAACTATGTCACAATGGACAAATACCACTTCAGTTTCTCACTTTCCTCTTCTGTGAAAGGAGGGATCAAAATAATAATATATGAATTATTCTGTGTTAAAAAAATATGTGGGAGGGCTTCCCTGGTGGCGCAGTGGTTGAGAATCCGCCTGCCGATTCAGGGGACACGGGTTCGTGCCCCGGTCCGGGAAGATCCCACGTGCCGCGGAGCGGCTGGGCCCGTGAGCCACGGCCGCTGAGCCTGCGCGTCCGGAGCCTGTGCTCCACAACGGGAGAGGCCACAGCGGTGAGAGGCCTGTGTACAGAAAAAAAAAAAAAAAATGTGGGAAATGCTTGGGTGGGGGAGCAAAACGTGCCACCCCAAAATGTCTCTTTGGCATGAGGATTATTTCAAGCTGATAACAATCAAGGCCCAAATGACTCAAGAAGAAATTCTGACCTTCCCCTTACTGCCTAAAAGTATAGATCAAGTTATCGCCAGAGGTTGTGTGCAAAGAATATGGGCTAGGTGTGGTGGTGGAAACTCAGCAGGGCCTAGAGATGAGAGTCCCTTTATGGTGCAATTGCGCTGCATGGCCCAACAAATATTTGTTTACCAAACATTTGCTTTTTCATCTTTCATGTGAATTGCCTTCCTCCCCTTTGAAGTCTCAAACCTCTACCCCCAACATCCTCTTTAGCTGCTGAAAATGTTATTTAAGGTGAGGGTTCCAGCCATTTTGGTGAGTTACTCAGTTCTCCTGGGTCTCTTCCATGTATACACGTTATTCAACTTTGTTTGATTTTCGCCTCTTAATCTGCCTCCTGTCGATTTAATTCTTAGACCGGCCTGAAGAACCGAAAAGGGTAGAGGAAAACGCCTAACTCCCTGGCACTTAGATAAAAACAGTTAAGTTTATTAGCAGTAGTATTTCTCAGAGCCTTTGAGAAATTAATATTCATTATAGTGGTACGTTGCATTTCCCAAACATTTGGACATATAAACATATTTTGTTTTATGCTTTATCCCTTGATGTCTTCTAGGACACCATACCATATAACTGTCGTTAGTGAGATCAAGGGATTGTGGGGCAGAGCAAGGAAAAAGATACGACCACCAGGTGGCAGTAGCACACAACGAGCTTTAATTGGGCAGCACTTTGATCGGTTTGCATGGAAGGGGCGTCCCTCACAACAGAAGGACTTCCACTTACTCAGAAAGGGAGTAAGGTAAGGGAATTCCCAGAAGACTGAGCTGAGGAGGGGGGTTATGTAGCTGTAGCTCAGCAGCAAGATGGCTGGTAAATTCAGTATTCTGAGCCATTATGTGGATGCGGAAAGATTTAGTGGGATTAAGCTTTCCTAGTATCTATAATCATACCAGCTAGGCATTTCTCTTGAATTCACCAACTGATAATACATCTTTGGTTTCCAGGGATCTCAGTAATTATATAATTTATCTCAAAAGTCTTCTGCTTTAAAAATCAGACTAATCACTGCAACATATTTTCCCGACTTCAAAATTCATACTTGTTAGTCATTTCTATATTGATACAGGCACCTTTAAGCATTTTATTATTGGCCTTGTTGTACTCAAATTTTAAGTTTTTGGTTGTTCCTTCTAAAGATTTCATTACCTATAGGGTCTTTGATGATTGTTTTAAGCAGTCTGCCTAAGGGTAAGTTTTTCTGGTTGACTGTCTGTATAGTTTGTCTTCACTTCTATTAAAAGTAGAGGGAAAATGCCAAATTAACTACTTCTAAATTGTAATCAGAAAGATAATCAAGATAAAATTAGCAAAGGCTGAGTTTATAACATGTTATGTAGCCAAGTTATCCTGCGACAAATATAACAGAACATTAAAACATTATTTCAGCTAAGGTTCTAGGACTAGAGGTACCACCTGCTCTCTCATTCCAAAATGAGATACCAGACTTGTACCTGACTTGCAAATGCTTGGCTGAAAACTCATTTTGGAATCCATGGTGCCTCATCCATTCAAAGATATAAAAGTGTTAAAGTGGAAAGTGATGGAAAACTGGAAATTGAAGAAAGGTAAGACAGTTGTAGAAAGAGGGTTGCAGGTGCTTGCTCTTGCCTTCAAGCCTAGTGAGAGGGGGCTCTAAGGAGATCAGCTGGAGAATCTGATTTGTCCCTTGGAGCTTGGGAGACACATTACACTAATATCAGACCTAAGAAAACTAAAAAGCAAACGGCTGTGGTAAGAGTCCATGTGGTTAAAGAGAGGACTGAAGTTGGGAAATAACCTGCACTCTTACTGTCTACAGTATTGTGTTTCCTGTGGACAGATGTGGGCTGGCATGGGTTGCCTTGTAGTTTGCTCATGAAAGCAACTTGGATGGTCTAGGAAACCTCAACAGAAAGAGACTGAAGGTGTACTGCCAGCTGCCTGGATGCAGAGGAACAAAATGCTAGCTACTAGCCAGAAGAGACACATTTGCTTGAATCAAGAGAACTGCAGACATAGGAGATATATGCAGTGATGAGGGGAGTGGCGGAAAGTAGACCCTGAAGAAGATCAAAAGTGCCCCACTTTTGAGGGAGTACGCATCAGGATCAGCTCACCCACGGAGCCCTCAGTGCTGCCACTAGGTCCCAGTGGTAGTAGTCAAGTTGGACTTTTCTTCCCCTTCCCTTCCCTTCTGTGCACTGCAGTCCCACCCTGTACTGACATTGATGGGGTCAGAAACCATGGTGGGCAAGCTGGGAAAGGAAGAAGAGAAGCGCGAGGTAAAACAGAGAATCTAACAACGTCCCCTTACCCACAGCAGCCTTTCCACCTAAGCAAACTTGAGTTGACTGGAGGAGCAAAAAGCTTTAATTTGTACTTGTTTGGAGTATTACATGGGTCTAAGACGTTTTAATTACTGAAATGAGAGGGTTTCAGTGATATGAAATGACAAAGACTTTTAACTATCTGAGAATGATAAGAAAAGTCAGTGGCACATGTCGGAGATTTTCATTTGGCTTTGGGAAAAATTAGGCCCTTTAGAGCAAATTTGTAATTAATATAGTGTGAGGAAAATGGAGTCACTTTATGAGTACCACTTTCTTGTTCAATGTGTTGATTAAATAGCTCAGTGAGTAGATTTACATACTTGTAGTTCGTATTCTGAAAAGACCTATTATCAAAAATTGCTGTTATTACATTTCACATATTGTGGTCTCCTCCACCTTACAATAATAGCCTACTTGTTAGAATATAATTTTCTGCCTTGTTTGATGACCAGAGAGCCTCTGCCTGCCTTCTCATAACCCCCAGAATAGTGTTCACATGTACCGATTCCCTGTGCTCAGTCACATGAATTTTTCTGGTTCTAAATTATTTTTTAAAAATTATGATTACTAATTTTTAATGGGTAAAATCATTCACATGATACAAAATTCAAAAGGACAAACGGGTATATGGTGAAAGCTTTTTCCTAGTCTTGTTTCTCCACAAACTTCCCTAGAGGTACCCACTGGTAACAGTTTCTAACGTCACTTTTGGCTTTAGTGCTCTGAGAGATGTCTGCCTAAAATAAGATTTAGTCTTCATTACAGATGTCACTGATAACCAAATATAACCCATTACAGGCTTAGTTTAGATTGGCAGTTCAAACACGAGAAAAACCAGAAGATGTCAAAAGGACTTCTAGGATAGTAACTATTAGACTGTAATTAGGAAAAAGAGCTGGAAGGGCTGGGCATAAGTACTGACTCACACGTAAGATCCTGGTTATACTGTGGTATGGGACCCATTGTAGGGGTGATGTGAAAGGGGTATTATGGCTCTTATACAAGCCAAAAGGGCTGTGACTACTTAGTGAAGTACCATATTAGCCAAATGATTCTGAATCTCAGTGGCTACAGCTCGATGAGATTACAGTTAACAGGTCATTTATGGGGCTTCCCTGGTGGCGCGGTGGTTAAGAATCCACCTGCCAATGCAGGGGACATGGGTTCAAGCCCTGGTCCAGGAAGATCCCACATGCTGCAGAGCAACTATGCCCGTGCACCACAACTATTGAGCCTGTGCTCTAGAGCCCGCGTGCCACAACTACTGAAACCCGCGCTCCTAGAGCCCATGCTCCATAACAAGAGAAGTCACCACAATGAGAAGCCCACACACCGCAATCAAGAGTAGCCAGCCCCTGCTCACCACAACTAAAGAAAGCCCGTGTGCATCAACAAAGACCCAACACAGACATAAATAAATAAATTAATTTTTTTTAAAAACAGGTCATTTAGCATATTTGAAAGATGTAATATTATAAACTTGACTTGATAAAGCATAATGTTTAATATCATGACCACTACCACTGCCACCATCCTCCTCCTCAAGGCAGTTAACATTTACTGAGCATTTGCCGTCACCACCATCACCATCACCATCACCATCATGACTTAACATTTACTGAGCCCTCACTATGTGCTAGGCACCACATGAAGTCTTGTCAGATAGTCATCATGACCAAGTTTATGAGGTAGATACTGTCATTATACGCACTTAATGTGAGGAAACTGAATAATGGAATGGGTTAAGTAATTTACTCAAGGTCACACAGTTATTAAAAGGTGAAACCAAGATTTGAACCCAAGCAGCCTCATACTAACCTGTTACCAGGGGGCATCCATGGAAGAGTAATATACATATCTGAGGACAGCAAGTAAGGACAGCTTCTACAGCCTCATCAGTCAGATTCACACAATATCCCATATGAATCTCCTATTCAAAAATAAAGAAGGTATAATCAAAAGAAAAAAAATAGGACAATAATAACAGGGTGAAAAAGCTTGGGAAATATTGTACTCTGATAACAAAAACCCCAAATATCTACTTGCAAGAAAAACTCTATAGAAAGGACCAGTGAAAGTCTGTAATAATTTGGAAGGTATAGCAGCTTTAAGAGTTAAATGCCCAACCACTTTATAAGGCAATTTGGCAGTATCTATTAAAACTGACAATAAGTATGCCCCAGAACCCAGCAATTCCAACTGCAGATGTCCACTATATAGAGAGAAACTCTTGTACATGTGTGTAAGGGAACAACTTATAAATAATGCCAACTGCAATATTATCTGTAATAGTAAAGAAGTGGAGACTGGGTAAATAAATGGTGGTTCATTAATATATTGTAATAAGATAAAACAGTTACAATGAAAAATATCTATTTGTATTAATAGACATAAATCTTAAACATAATGTTAGTTCAGACACTTTAGAAAACAGTATGGTAGCATCTTACAAAGCTAAACATGTACTCAACTATATGACCCAGCAATTTCATTCTAGGTGTTTACCCCCCCAAGATGAAACCATATGTCTACACAAAGACTTGTATGCAAATGTCCATAGCAGTATTTATAATAGTCCAAAATTGGAACAACCTGAATGTCCATCAAATGGTGAATGTATGAACAAACTGTGTCATATTCCAGACTATGAAATACTACTCAGCAAAAAAAAGGAATGAAATATTAACATGTGCAGCAACATGGGTGAATCCCAAAAACATTATGCCAAGTGAAAGAAGTAAAAGAAAAAAGTAAAAAACCAAAAGATAATTTACTGCATGATTCCATTCATATAAAAGCATAGAAAAGTCAAAAAACTATACTGACAAAATCAGTGGTTGCTTGGGAGAGGGCCACAGCAGGGCACTGACTGCAAAGGGATGGGAGAAAACCTCTTAGGGTGATAGAAATATTCTATACTTAACTGTGGTCGTGGTTACAAGGCTGTATAACAATTATCAAAATTCATCACACTGTACACTTAAAATAGGCGAGTTTTATTGTATGTAAATTAAGCCTCAATAAAGCTTGAAAAAATTTTAAAACAATTTTGAATAAAAAAGCAAATTGTAAAACAACACACACACTATGAAACTATTATGTGCTATTTAAAAACATATAAAACAATACAATATCTTATTTATGGATATATACACACATACACACACATATGCATAGAGAGAGAGATGAAGTATCCAAATATGGAAGGAAAGATACACAGAAGAGTGGTTACCTCTGAAGGAAGAAAGGGGGAATATATGAGGGGAGGGAGCTTTAGATATAACATATAATAATTTTTTAAAAAAGAACTGGAACAAATGCAGAAAATGTTAAAATTCAAGTGGTTGGTCCACAGGTCTCTGTTATATTACTTTCTATACTTTTTCATGTTATTTGAAACATTATCTACCTTTTGTTTAATGTTCTAATTCAGAACCCTTTTGCATTGCTGGTGAGAATGTAAAAGGGTACAGTTGCTATGGAAACAGTATGGCAGTTTCTCAAACAATTATACACAGAATTAGCATATGATCTAGCTATTTCACTTCTAGGGATATACCTAAAAGAATCGAAAGCAGGGATCTGTACACCTATGTTCACAGCAGCAGTATTCACAATGGCCAATAGGTGGAAACATATCAATGGATGAATGGGTTAAAAAAAAATGTGATTATAATGGGCAAATTCATAAAGACAGAAGATAGAACAGAGGTTGCCAGAGGCTGGGGGAGAAGATAATGGGGAGTTATTGTGTAAAGGGTAAAGAGTTTTCAATTTGGGATGATGAAAAAGTGATGGTGATGGCTGTACAATGATGTGAATGTACTTAATTCCACTGAATTGTACACTAAAAATGGTTAAAACAGCAATTTTTATGTATATTTGCCCACATTAAAAAAATTTAACAATTCTGGAAGTAAGATTCATGTGGTAATTGATATGTATACTTATGGTAATATCAACTTTTCAGGAGAAAAGAAATACTATGTTGGTGTACATATTATAATTAATCATATCTTAGAAATAAAGAAAACTTGAATATATTGAAAACTCATAAAAATTGAGGCAGAAAGTATTGTATATTATACATGGGCAAAGGCATCCTATGATATGAATTGGCAAAAGCTACAGACAATGAAATAACAACTGAGAACAACTGATGGAAGGAACAGTGTTCAAGTCAGGTTTCATCTAAAATATATTAAAAGAAAGAAAATACTCAACTCTGGCAAATTGGGGTCCTAACAAAAACTGTGAATTCCCAACATAACCTTTATGGGAAACAATTTAGCAATATGAATTTGGGACCATTAAAAAAAGAATTCATAACTATTGATCCACTTGTTTCACTTTGGAGAGTTCATTAGAGCAATGGAAGAAAAAAGTGATATGTCCTGACACATGAATATTTCCAGTAGCTAAAAGCTGTAAATAATCTGATTTACCAACATTAGAAAAATGATTAAAGGAAAGTGATACATAACATGGACAGCTTTTGTTCTCTGATATGCCAGTGCCTAGAACATAGCAGATACTCAATAAATATGTTTAATAAATGAATAATTTTATACAGCAAATTAAACTTTCAATCATGAAGACTATAGAAAACTATAAAATGACTGTAATATGAAGTTAAGAATATGATAACATTTATTAGGTGCTACCATATGTCTGGAACTGAGTCAAAGCTGGGGATAAAATGATGACAAGTGATGAACAAAATGGTCCATGCTCACTGAGAACTCAGATCAACAGATTTCAGAGGCAATCCTGACATTCAACAAACGCTGTAGCATACGTTTGTACTAAATGTCAATCTTTAGCAGACAGAGGTCCTTAGACTTTTAATCAAATTTATTTTCAAATTATAAACTATTTAGCAACATTGGTAATTTAATTTTCCAGAACTGAACAAATTAAAAGCAACAGATTAAAACAGGGTATCTAATAAATAGCAGGCATACATGTTACCCAAAGGAGAAGAATCAGTGAAAAAGATGAAGACATTTGTACTTCCGTTTCAGTCAGAAATTGTGGTTAGAAGGATGCTATGAGCCAGAGGTTAAAATATATTCCTTTAAGGAAGGAATTAAGTTCTAACAAATTAGAAAGATTTCCATTAAAATGTTTTGGCACTTACAGAAATAAGCTTTGGAAAACTGAAAAAGTGAAAGATTCAATGACACTACAATGACCAGCACACGGGTTACTGGATTTTTTCCTAAGTCTGCTTAGGTTGGTGCTCCTAATTTTATAAAGCTGACGTAAATGTGTAGGTATATTTCCTACCACCGCATAACAACTAATTTCCTGGTCGTTTTATTAGGAAGTGATAAACTAGGTTAACTGTTTGAGAACTTTGTTAAAAACGATGGAGACTAACACACCACTGTAAAGCAACTCTACTCCAATAAAGATGTTTAAAAAAAATGAGGGTGGCCATAGGATAGTGTAAAAATTGAGTAACCTAATGAATGTTAGGCAGCAGCATGGAGGCTAGAATGTAGTAAGTGCTCAACAAATGTTGGTATTTAAAACAGTAAAAATTATGGCAGTTATTGTCCCTACAGTTAGAATGCAATTTGGAACTTCATATTTTAAAGAAAGGAATTTCTTAATTAAAAGATTTGTAAAAATATATACGCTCTTTTATATACACACATACACATACATACATAAATACAAGCAGGATGCAAATATATAAATATCACCAAAAAAACTCTTTCAGCATTCAATCAAGCAGAAATATTTTGGCAAAAACATGGCACCGCCACTCTATTATAATAGTGATTACTAACTTTTATAATTCATTTATAGCCAGCTTACTTCCAAGAAGGATTTGATGTGACTTATTGTTGACAAGCACAGCTATATTAATTATGAGTAAAAACAAAATAAAACACTGTAAACTGAAAAAGGAAAAAAACAAAATCTTGGGACAAAAGCCTTCTTAATATTTAGAAGTAGGTTACAGGTGTCACGTCGGTCATTGAATACAAAGGCTGAACACTAATTTAAGATCTTTTTAAACAGCTGCACAATGTGGCTTCTGGAGAGGAAAAACCTTTTCTCTATCCTCTTATGTGTGTCTTTGGAAGCCTTCGAATTAAACTGACAGGAAGATTAGCAAGAGAAAAGACCAAGTTTATTCACAAGTTCACAAAGAAAGTGGCCCAAAGAAATGGCTAGAATTTAGAGTTTATATACCCATCTTAATAGGGGAAGTGGAAGGGGAGAAAGGACACTCAGAAAAACAGGTGGCTTTTTAGGGAAAACGAAATGACCCTCAGGAGAATAGATGGGACTTAAGGATAATCTTGTGACCATGTTTATTTAGTGCAATTTGTCATCTGACTTCCTCATGTATGAGATGTCTACCTTCAAGGGGGTTTAAGGCAGTTGAATTCTTTTGGAAGCGTCTGCTTTTAGGCAGATGGGGGAAGGTAGGGTTTCAGACAAAGTCTTTTCTTTTTAACCTTGCTGTCTCTCAGACACCTTCAGATCAAAATAATTTTTATGCCACAGTGGTATATAGTCTGGATCCCTTCACGGATTCAGAAAAAGGTGATGGCAAGAGAATAAATATGATGTCAAGAAAAATACACTGGCAACAGAATAAGCAGTCCTGGGAAAAGTATCAGTCAGACATGAAAATTCTAAAGAATGTCATTTTACATTGATAAATTTTCAGTATTTTCATTCATAAGACTATCTTAAAATGTATTAGAAGCTAAAATTTCTGGAGAATAAGAACTTTTATTGCAAGTAAAATGGGTTTTATTATAAAGTACACTTTATCGCCTAACTTTAACCAGTTTTTCTTCACTCTGGGAATAAACAGGAGGAGGCAAAAAAAAAAAAAGTCCATGGAAATACCTAATTGAGAATAAGGCACTGGTTGTCTTCTAGGTTTAAAAAAGAATTTCTGAGGATAATATGAATTCAGGTAATCACCATCTTTACAGATATTTTAAAATTACCTCTAATTTCTTGGCACAAGGTCCACTAACAAGCGCAACCACACCACTGTCAGATACCTGAGCAAAGGAAAAAAGGAACATAGCACGTAAATGGAGATGATGGAAGCAAACTTTTATAAAAATTATTATTTAGATGTAGTTTTATCTCCTCCCGTTTGGCAAACGTGTCTTAGCCACACATACCTTCCACCCTTACTGAAAATAATTGAGGGGGGTGTACCAAATTATACTGTAATTATTTAACTACCAAAGCATGAAGCAACAATTTTAGTGGACTTCCCTGGTGGCGCAGTGATTAAGAATCCGCCTGCCAATGCAGGGGACATGGGTTCAAGCCCTGGTCCGGGAAGATCCCACATGTTGTGGAGCAACTAAGCCCATGCGCCACAACTACTGAGCCTGCGCTCTAGAGCCCACGAGCCACAACTAGTGAAGCCCGCACACCTTAGAACCCATGCTCCACAACAAGAGAAGCCACCGTAATGAGAAGCCCGTGCACTGCAACGAAGAGTAGCCCCCACTCTCTGCAACTAGAGAAAGCCCGCTCGCAGCAACGAAGACCCAACATAGCCAAAAATAAATACATAAATACATAAATAAACAAATAAATTTTTAAAAATTTAGCAACAACAAAAAGAATTAATTGTGTTCTGATGAGTTATGGAAATACTCTGGGCAAATACATACAGTCTCTGAATTTCATGTCTGTATTTCATTTACCTGAGTAGCTGAAAAATCAACACACTGCAAAAATGGGCAGTTTTCTCCTAATGCCTGCAAGGACACATCAGTAATACCTAAGCAGCCACCTAAATCAATGATCTTTAGCAGCCGGCAATTGAGTGCAAGAGCAAGGACTCCTTCATCAGTGAGATTGCAGCATCTTTTCAAAGAAGCTTCGTGCAGGTAAGAACAAGATGAAGCCACAGCTTTTATTCCTGAGGGAAAACATAATTCTGTATCAATGAGCTATATATGTTTATATATGAGAAATGTGACTGATTTTCATTTCAGCAAAATCACCAGTACTGATACATCCAATTGCATGTTAGCTTTTTTCAAAGTAGTGCATGTGGGGATATACTTTATTTCCAGTGATGTTGTCATTATTTAAGACTCTTTTGGAATGTTTCAAGAATTCTCTACATAATCTGTAGTATATTCTTCAGAATATCTGCAATTAATGACAAGACTTTTTTGTTTATGATTAGACTTGTTTTTAGGAAATCACCAAAAGTCATTCAGAACTAAAATAGGTAATTAAATAGTAGATGATTCTCCTTTATGTTAAAAGTTTTAAATAAAGTTAATTTTCTTGTGGACTCTGAAAAGAAATCAAAAGTTAAATGGCCCAAATGTCTTAAGTAATAGTTTTCATGCTTATCCTTAGGAATCATACCTGTATCTCTGGTGTTCTCTCTTCCCTCTTTGATTCTGCCCTTTGCTACCACCATGCTCCTTCTTTGTTAGCCTGGACCAATCTTACATTTTATCAAGGGTCAAGAAAACAGAAGCCCTTAAATCCAATTCAACTGATGTAAAAGCACTTTGGTGACAGGTACGTGATAACGTGCCACATAAATAGAAACGTACTTCAGGAATCCTGGGCCCTTCAGTCATGGACAAACATTATAGCACTGTTAAAAGACACTTTCATGGGCAAAATACACAAAAGGGAAGATGGTAAATTCGTGTGCAGGTCATTTTTATTGTTTTCCATATCTTAAGAAAGAACTCTTATTTTCATTAGTGTCCAGCATGAAAGTTCTTTTTAGTGAATCAATATTTGTGTAAACATTTTAAAATTTATGCTTCTTTGCAGTATTATGAATATCCTAACTTGCTAACCAAGCTAACTGTAAAATAGAGCCAACTACCCACAGATTTTTCAGAAACCTAGGTAGCCAAAAAACTCTTTCTTCCTTATACTGAAGAAAAAGATAAAAATCCTCTATTGAAAAAAAATGGTAAAAATCCATTAATTCATATAACAGTCACACTGAAAAATGCAGTTTGTTTGGCTATAAAAAACTGTAACTGGACAAGGCCGGTACCAAGTGTGGCTGCTTGCTGCTCGAAAGGCCAATACTCCAGAGATAAGTGTTGGTGGAAACGGAAAAGTTAGCTGTATTCAGGAGGCCAGCAACCTGGGAAGCTGGTGGACTACTGTCCTAAGACCATCTCCAAGTTGCCAATTGGGAGACAAAGGATTTACAGGCAGTGTGAGGGAGGGAGCTGCAGGGCACATGAGCAGTTTGTACACAATATTCAGATTGGGTGGCATCAGGGGAAGTTTCAAGCAACACCAATCTTCTGGTTTCAACCAGTCTGGGATCTACGTGCTGATGGTCAGCAGTTTTCATCTCGTGGGGTATGCTTCCTGTAAAAACAACTTAGGAGTGTGTGTTAGACCTTTATATCTTTCAGGGAACTGGGAGCTTGGTGATTTTGCTATGTGACTGGCTTATAGTATAAATTGTTGCCACCTTTTGGGCCCATGTCCTTGAAGTTGGTATCTGGAATTAAGCAAGCAGGATTAGTTCTTTCCTAGTCAATCAGTCATTGTCTAAAATAGTTTTATGGCAGCAGAAGTGGAAAATATATGATTAGTTTTGTGCTGTTCAAAATGGGGCAGCTTATGCTCTGGCTACAAAACTATGCATTGAACAGGCTGATAGGAGAATGCCTAGTAAATTTAATCTGATGATGAGTTAACTTTCTGTTGTAATATTACAAGAAAGCCTTAACAAAGTATGAACTGGTCATTTCTTGTTTCACTATACTAGGAAAAATATATAAAATATAGAGGTATCTATCCATGCTTATTTTAAATATGTTTAAACTTCAAGGTAGTGACTTAGTGTATTTCCCAACTTTCAGCACTGATTATAAGCAAGAATTCTAATTTGGATTCTTTAGCTTAGTTTGAATATTTTATTGATAAATATAGTTCCTATTTCTCTGACATCTTTATACCCTCTTTTAACATATTTTCCCCTTCTCTGCTCCAAAATTATGCCAGATGGTGAATAGTACTCAACCAATTCATTGTGTTAGTAAACATACCTTTTGAAGTTATGGAAATTCTGTTTTCTTTTGAGGAATTTAAAATTAATTTCTTCAATTTTCTGCAGTTACATAGGTGCAGGAGAGCAGTATCTGAAATATCACAGCTTCGTAGATCTAGAGTTTGGACTTCAGGATGTAAAATCTATAATAAATACATGATTTTGAGAAATTAATATTTCCTATAAATATAAATGTTTATTCCATATTCAGTGTTTTGATGGTCATAACAAACAGCAGGTGGAAAATACAGCAAAGAACACAGAAACATATCTGTGTGAAGACAGATACATAGAGCAGGAAAAAACCAACCTACTTCCAACTGGAGGTGCAACTTCTAGTGTCCCCAAAGTCTTACTGGGACACAGAGCACTGTTGAGACAGTTGGTACAGAGTAAGGACCCATGAGACCTGCAAGCAGAACCAAGCTGGTGGGGGGAGCTTATCCTCTTCCAGTGGTTCCTATTATTAGAGATTCTAACTACGTGTCTCTTTGCTCAGCAGGTATGAGTCTTTAAGCACTTATATACCAAATGCTTATCTAGAATATTTACCTCCTTCATTTTTATTTTTGGGAGCTAGTACAAACAAACCCAGTATTACTGAATGTTTACTTGAGGGCAACGAATAGCAGATCAATTTCAAAGCATTCTGAGCTCTTTTTCTGGGGGTATTTTCCTTCTCTTTTGCTTTATTTTTATGAAAATAGAAATGGCTTATACTTTTATGAACATGAAAGTAATGTACTGTTATTGTAAAACATTCAGAGAGCACAGAAAACTTATAGAAATGATATAAATAACTATTTCTATTTATTGAGCACTTACCAGGAAGGGTACTAAGTGTGTTATATAAAATGTCATTTAATATTTTCTCTCTCTCTCTCTCTTACATACACACACACACACACACACACACCACCCTAAGAGATTGGTCATTGCTATTTTATAAATGAGAAAATTGAGGCACCCAGAGCTTAAGTAGCAACACAAAGTACACAGCTAAAAAAGGAGCAGAGCTAGGACTAGAAGCCAGGTCTTCCTAATTCCAAAGGCCACGCATTTAACTAGTTATAGCTAAAATTACCCATAATATCAACACCCAGTAACAAACATATTAGTTTTGATGTTTTTTGAGTTTTTAAAAAAACATTTGAAGAAAAATGGGATCAGATCACATATATTTATAAATGGGCACTTTTTATAAAAATAATTAATTGTGGTTGCATACTGTTTCATTTTGTGCATGCACCGCAACTTATTAAATGCATCCTACACTGGCAAACACTTCAGCTGAACATTCAGACTGATTTTAAGAGGCAATGTAGTACAGCGTATAAGCATGCACTCCGGAAGCAAGGCTGCCTGAGTTCCAACCCTGTGATTGTAGATCAAGCTCTGCTTGCTTTCTGTGCCTCACTATCCTCATTAAGATGAGGATAGGGCTTCCCTGGTGGCGCAGTGGTTGAGAGTCCGCCTGCCGATGCAGGGGACGCGGGTTCGTGCCCCGGTCCGGGAGGATCCCACATGCCGTGGAGCGGCTGGGTCCGTGAGCGGTGGCCGCTGGGCCTGTGCATCCGGAGCCTGTGCTCCGCAACGGGAGAGGCCACGACAGTGAGAGGCCCGCGTAGCACACACACAAAAAAGATGAGGATAATATTTGTGAGAAACCAAGGTGCCATGCTTATAATATATGCTATATATAACTGTTAGCTATTTTATTATTACGAAAATGTTATGGTGAGCATTCTTCTGTGCTTTTTAAGTTATTATTTTCTTGAGATTAACAACAGTAAATGGTAATTATGTGACGAGGTGATGGAGATGTTAACTAACGTAGTGTGGTAACCATTTCATAATATTTGTGTATCAAGTCATCACGTGTGTTGTACACCTTAAACTTACACAAGGTTTTATGTCACATATCCCAATATAGCTGGAAAAAAATAACAGAGGTGAAATTTTTGAGTCAATGGTAAGCAAATTTTTAGGACTTTTGATAGAATGCCAAACTGTCCTCCTAAAAGGTTTTTTCAAATCAATTTACACTCTCACAGCAGGGGATAAAAGTGATTGCCCCCAACACTATTGCCAGCACCAGGTATTACTATTTTTGAAGTCTCTGCCAAACTGAAAGACAAACTGTGACTTCGATTACTAATAAGGTTAAATATCCTTTTACGTATTATTGGTGACTTATATTTTTTCCTTGGAGTATTTCCTGATTCTTCTGTTTTATTATGTTTGTTTTGATTTTTCTTAGTGGTTTGCAGGCATGATTTACACTGGCAAGATAAAAAAAATAGAATTTCATACATATTGCAAATATTTTTCCTAGTTTGTTACTTTATTTTTTTCTTCTTGCCATAAAGAAGTTTATATTTTTATATATTTAAATCTATCAATCTTTTTCTTCTTGTTTTCTAACTTGGTGTCATGTTTAAAAAGGCCTTCTCCACCCAGAGACTATAAAAAGATTTAGGAAATTTTTCAAAAAGAGCCATCCCCAGATGTGTGCAACTTTAAAAAAAAGGTTAGATCTGGTCTTTTAAATAATTTCATAAGCAGGACTTTCATAAGGATGGGGATTAGACGGAAACACCAAGGGAAATAATGCTTTTGATTTTTCTATCTCATTTACCCCCTTAGCCCTTTTTTATTCAGGTAAAATTAGGTTTAAATGAATGTTCAGGACTGTCATAAACCAAAAATTTAAGTCACTGAAATACAGGTTAAAGGGATGTGGGGAAGGAAGGAAACCACGTTTTCTGTAGCGTCAATGTTTCATCTGTGAGCCACACATACATTACATACATCCACAGAACCGTCAACAATAAGAACTGGATTCCACCTCCAAAGAGCAAAGCAGACTACAACACTAAAATGTCTATGTCCAAAGGCAAGCTAACAAGAAGAAAATAAAGCATTAAAGGCCCATCAGGTTAATGCAGAGGAAACACTATGGCACACTGGAGCACAATTCCAATGTGAAGTCACCACTGTAGACATATGGCGAGTGCTACCATCAGAGCTTGCTTCCTTCTGATCACAGGCTTTGGGCAGAATATGTAGTAAAGTCAGCAATAAGCAGTTCCAGTCTCTGTAGGCAGTGAGTGATGATAGCTGCAAACCCATTTTACGGCTAGGACAACTGTGGTTCAATGTCAGAAAGAGTAGCAAGGCTAGAATTTTAATTCAGATTGGAGGCCTTTTCTATACTTATTCCCTTACAGAATAGTTAATTTTAGCTTAGTTGGTGAAGGGGAGTGAGTATAAATTAGCTGGAGTGAGGTACCCAAGAAGAATGAGAAGAATTTAGAAGAGTGATTTTTAACTGACTGCTAACCATGAATGACAAAGCCAATACGCTACGATCATTTTTTAAATGGAATAAGACATACTAGAATAAAATAGAAAATATCCAAATGTATTGTACAGGGTACTGTTACACATAGGTGTGGCTTGTGCGCTAGCATCACAATGTAACATACATATTTCTTACTGTGGGTCTTTTTTTTTTTGCCATTTGTTTATTCACCCTGCATTTTAATTTTTTTCCAGCTCTATTAAAGTATACTCAATCAAAAAGTTTAAACTTCTTGAAAACATGGAGTTCATGGATGCTGGTACCATGAAGACAAGAGAAACACCTGAAAGCATAGTGGGAGAAGATTTTTTAGAAACTATTACACATGGACATTCTGGTTATCTGGAGAAAAGAAGAACCCCAACACTTTATTATATTTTAAAATTATTACTAATCCTACTATAAACCACTGTTACAAAAATCTGAAACCATAGCTAAACAGTAAAATATAATAGCCTGCTTTACAGGCTATACATGCTCTTTGTATATGCTCTTACCTCACTTATATTCGAATCTGTTATCTGCCCCTGCACGCTCATTATTTTGATCAGTCTATCTTTTATGTTGGGTGGCAAAGGCTTAATGTCTGTGATATATCTAGAAATATTCTTCATGAAGCACCAAAGGCATCTGAAATACAAATACAATATAGTAAATTACACTGTACAGGTACTGATTCCTAATATTTGTTTTTTTTAAATAGATCTTTATTGGAGAATAATTGCTTCACAATACTGTGTTAGTTTCTGTTGTACACCAAAGTGAATCAGCCATATGCATACGTATGTCCCCATATCCCCTCCCTCTTGAGCCTCCCTCCCATCCTCCCTATCCCACCCCTCTAGATCATTGCAAAGCACCGAGCTGATCACCCTGTGCTATGCTGCTGCTTCCCACTAGCTAACTGCTTTACATTCGGTAGTGTATATATGTCGATGCTACTCTCATTTCATCCCAGATTCCCCTTCCCATCCTATGTCCTCAACTCCACTCTCTATGTCTGCATCTTTATTCCTGCCCTGCAACTAGGTTCATCAGTACCATTTTTTTTTTTTTTAGATTCCATATATATGTGTGAGCATATGGTATCTGTTTTTCTCTTTCTGACTTACTTCACTCTGTATGACAGACTAGGTCCATCCACCTCACTACAAATAACTCAATTTTGTTTCTTTTTATGGCTGAGTAATATTCCATTGTATATATGTGCCATATCTTCTTTATCCATTCATCTGTCGATGGACACTTAGGTTGTTTCCATGTCCTGGCTATTGTAAATAGAGCTGCAATGAACATTGTGGTATTATGAATTACCTCTTTTTGAATTATGGTTTTCTCAGGGTATATGCCCGGTATTGGGATTGCTGGGTCATACGGTAGTTCTATTTTTAGTTTTTTAAGGAACCTCCAAATGCTATTTGTTAGCACTTAGTCCTTTCATAAACAGGGTGTACATTTTATATGAATATTTACAACTTAAGCTTGGTAAGATGCAAAAGCCTAGTCTGTGCTCAGTTATGGGCAAGTTTCTTTTCCTCTACAACTTTTTCTCAGCATACCTCATTTACTAAAATGCATTCTGATGATAAGATATTTTTCTTAAGTCAGTCTCTCCAATTCCTAAGACACAGTTTCTACCAAGTTTTTAGTCACATATTTCTAAGTAAACATTAAACTAGGGCCTACAGATTGACAAATTTTATTTGTTAATCCAACAATCTTGCTTTCACTATTTTTCTTAAAAATCATGCAGGTATTAGAATCACTGAAGAAAGAACTGTAACCACAAAGACTCCACAAATAGTACAAATCACAGAGATAATAAACTTAGTGCCAGTATTGCATATGCACAGTTATCAAAGCAGGCAACAACGGAGACCTACATGATCAACATACCTCATATGTGGCCTGAGATTCCAACTATCCGAGACACTCATATGTTAAACAAATAATACAAACCTTATTTAATTTCTGCCTACAAATACTCCCTCATATACACACTTTTACATTCATGAATAAATATGATCATACACTTGAATTTTTTTAGTGCAATCTTTATTTTTTCTTCTTTTGGTTGCCTCTGCCTTTCCCTCTCCTTTCCTTCCCCCTTCCATTATTTAGTTCCTCACCCTATTCTGTGTATGTTCCCTCTTATTTTTTCTCTGTGCTTGTACACACACGTTTACTCACACATGTATGTATGTATGTACTCAAACATCCACTTAAACGGTTAGGTTGGGGGTGGGGAGAGATCACTGTTTCCTAGAATGGCATCACTGTATACTCACTTTTCTACACCCTCTTTCATTCAATAATACCTTAGGAAATTCTTTAAAGCATTAAGTGTGGTTTTAACTCTCCTTTAATGCCAATATAATATTTCGCAGTGTGGATGACTTTAGTCATCCCCTATTGATGAGAATTCCACTGTTTCTAGGATATGTTAACATATGGTGTCAGACTGTTTTCTTCATAGTTCCATCATCAGTGTTGGAGGGTTCCCTTTCCTCTACATCCCTAAGCAGTAGGTATTATTGTTCATTTTATTTATTTTTCCATTATGTCCATTTCCCAATCTCATCCCCCACCACTCCAGGAAACCATTCTAATGTCTAATATGTATCCTTTCATTGTATGTACCCTCTTAACATGATTGTTATATGGATGCATTTCTAATTTATGTATGTGGTATTTGTCACAGATTTGCTTAGTCTCTCACTCAGTACTGTTTTTTTTTGTTTTGTTTTTTTGTTATTTATTTTTTATTTTTGGCTGCATTGGGTCTTCGTTGCTGTGCGTGGGCTTTCTCTAGTGCAGTGAGTGGGGGCTACTCTTCGTTGTGGTGCGTGGGTTTCTCACTGTCACGGCCTCTCTTGCTGCGGAGCGCAGGCTCCAGATGTGCAGGCTCAGTGGCCATGACTCACGGGCCTCGCCGCTCCGAGGCATGTGGGATCTTCCCGGACCAGGGCACAAACCCGTGTCCCCTGCATCAGCAGGTGGACTCTCAACCACTGCGCCACCAGGGAAGCCCAAGATAAACACTTTTAACCAGTCTCCTGTCATCTGTAAACTGCCACTGTAACAACCAATCATCGTAAATGTTAAACAACTTCCTCAATCTCACTTTATAAACTATCCTGTAACTACATGCCTCTGAGCTTCTAACCACTTTCAGTTTGAAGTCTCTCTGTTCACGAATAGCTTATTTCTCACTCAATAAAATATTCGTATCAAATAAATCTCTCTGAATTTTCTTTTGACAGTTTTTGGTGTCAGAAGTGGGACCTACAGAAGATCCCTGATTAGTCAAGAGGCTGGTGAGTAAACAAGTGCCAGTACTCATGGAGCCCATTATGCTCACTGTTTTCTCACTGACCAGGAAGTTTCACAGTACACCTCTCTTGAATCCAAGCTTCACTCCCTTTTGTGTTGAGCTCTCCAATTTTATTGAGCAACTATTGTTGAAACTTTTTGATAAGTCACCCTATTCTGTTCAAAAAGGGGGGAGTGTAATTCCCTGTGTTTCACAACAGCTGTTCAAACACAGGACCCCTCAGAGTTAAGATGTCCTAGAGTCTCTAAGGTGAAGATGGGTTCCACCTGGTCCAAATCACAGACCAGGGTCTTGTGCCTTTTGGAAAAATGGGTGAACTTTATGAAGGATGACTGGAATTGCAGTGGCCACTTTGGGGAACATTTGATTTAGATAAGATAATTCACCTTAGGGACACCCTTAAAAAGAGAATATTCCAAATTCCTCAGAGACAATGGTAAGCAAAAGCTTCTGAAAGACAAAATGACTCCAAAAACAGCTTCTCTAAAAGAATCCTTACAGCACACAAATAAAAAAAAATTTGGCAAAAAGCTCTAGCCATCAGCAGGTAACCTTAATTTATTCCATATGCCAGAAATAATTTGGATCCAGCTATTCTTTTGAGTTTTATATTACTGTACCTGACACATGGTTAAAATTTAAAAATGAAAGTTATACAATCTCTGTTTGTGTCTGTCTATATATTTATGTATATATGAATTAATGTATGGTCTGTGATATTTTTTAAAGAGCTCTATTTAATCTGCTTAAAGGAAAATAAGCACTTATATAAATTAAGTGCTCTTAAAACTCTCAGAAATATAGAAACTAATCCAAATGCTTTTCAAGTTGGTGTGATCTGGAATGATTTTTGGTAAATAAAAGCTACTTTAAATGTGTTGGTTTAATAAAATAGGCTTGTCCTCAGGGTTGTCAACATTAAATATAATGCAAATATACAAACATTTCTACCCAGGTTTACTAGTAAAATAAGCTCGTGCTATCTCTACATTACAAAATTTGGCAGCACGAAAAACAATATAAGATGATGATTAACTGTTTAATGTTTAATCCAAGCATATTTACTAAAAACAAGTAAATTAAATAGATGTAAGATAAAAGTTTATACTAAGTTAACTTAAATGATGGATATTCATTATCTATTATATCCTATCTAGATCATTTCCAAATAAGATAATATACTGAAACATTAATTGCTAAACATAAATTTATCATAAGTTTTTGGCTTCTTAATTTTTACAGATAAAAGCTACTTGGGGATATAATAAACATGTCTTTTGCCAGATTAAAAAACTGTACTATCAAAAATATGAACAGGTCAATTATGAATGTGAATGAAGTTGAATCAGTAACTTAAAAACCTCCTAAAAGTTCAGGACCAGATGGCTTTACAGGTGAATTCTACTAAACATTTAGAAAAAAGTTTAGCACCTGTCCTTCTCAAATTATTCCAAAAAACTGCAGAATGAGGAATGCTTCCAAACTCATTCTGTGAGGCCAGCATCACTCTGGTACCCAAACCAGACAAAGATATCACAAAAAAAGAAAATTACAGGCCAATATCACTGATGAACATAAACACAAAAATCCTCAACAAAATATTAGCAAGCTGAATTCAACAATACATGAAAAGGGTCATACACTATGATCAATGGGGATTTAACCCAGGGATGGGATTGAACCAATCTCATCCTTGAATGTTTCAATATCCACAAAGCAATTAATGTGATACACCACGTTAACAAATCGAAAAAGAAAATCATATCATCTCAATAGATGCAGAAAAAGCTTCTGACAAAATCTAACAATGGTTTATGATAAAAAAAACTCTCAACAAAGTGGGTACAGAGGAAATACACCTCAACATAATAAAGGCCATATATGACAAGCCCACATCTAACAACATACTCAACAGTGAAAAGCTGAAGGCATCTCCTCTAAGATAAGAAACAAGACAAGGATGCTCACTCTCAGCACTTCTATTCAACATAGTATTGGAACTCCTAGCCACAGCAATCAGACAAGAAAAAGAAATAAAAGGAATCCAAATCAGAAAGGAAGAAGTAAAACCATTATTGTTTGCAGATGACATGACATTACATATAGAAAATCCAAAAGACACTGTCCAAAATCCTACCATAATTCATCAATGAATTCAGTAAGGTTGCAAGATACAAATAAATATACAGAAATCTGTTGTATTTCTGTATACTAACAATGAACTATCAGAGAAATTAAGAAAACAATCCCATTTACAACTGCATCAAAAAGAATAAAATACCTAGAAATAAATATAACTAAGGGGGTAAAAGATCTGTACTCAGAAAACTGTAAGGCACTGATGAAAGAAATTGGAGATGACACAAATTGATGGAAAGATACACTGTGTTCATGAATTGAAAGAATTAAAAATGCTAAAATGACCATACTACTCAAGGCAATCTACAGATTCAGTGCAATCCCTATCAAAATACCAATGGCATTCTTCACAGAACTAGAAAAAATAATCTTAAATTTTGTATGGAAACACAAAAGACCCTCTAATAGCCAAAATAATCTTGAGTAAGAAGGTCACAGATGGAGGTTTCATGCTCCCTGATTTCAAACTATACTACAAAGCTACAGAAATCAGAAGAGTATGATGCTGGCACAAAAACAGAAGGATAGACTAATGGAACAGAATAGAGAGCCCAGAAATATACATTTCTGGTCAATTAATCTATGATAAAGGAGGCAAGAAAATACAATGGGGAAAAGACAATCTCTCCAGTAAGTGTTCCTGTGAAAACTGGAAGCTACATGTGAAGGAATGAAATTAGAACATTTTTTCACACCATATATAAAAATAAACTCAAAATGGATTAGAGAGGCTTCCTTGGTAGCACAGTGGTTAAGAATCTGCCTGCCAATACAGGGGACACAGGTTCGAGCCCTGGTCCAGGAAGATCCCACATGCTGTGGAGCAACTAAGCTTGTGCGCCACAACTACTGAGCCTGTGCTCCAGAGCCTGCGAGCTGCAACTACTGAAGCCCGTCTGCCTAGAGCCCGTGCTCTGCAACAAGAGAAGCCACTGCAATGAGAAGCCCATGGCGCCACAATGAAGAGTAGCCCCCACTCACTGCAACTAGAGAAAGCCCGCGCACAGCAATGAAGACCCAATGCAACAACAACAAAAAATGGATTAGAGACTTGAACGTAAGACCTGAAATCATAAAATTCCTGGAAGAAAACATAGGCAGTATGCTCTCTAACATTGGTCTTAGCAATATTCTGGGGTACATCTCTTCAGGCAAGGAAAACAAAAGCAAAAATAAACAAGTGGGACTATACACATCAAACTATAAAGATTTGCACAGCAAAGGAAACAATCAACAAAACAAAAAGGCCATCTACTGAATATAAAGATATTTACAAACAGTATATCTGATAAGGGGTTAATATCCAAAATACACAAAGAACTCATACAATTCAACATTAAAAAAAAAACTTGATTAAAAAATGAGTGGTGGAACTGAATAGATATTTTTCCAAAGAAGACACACAGACAGCCAACAGGTACATGAAAAGATGTTCAATATCACTAATCATCAGGGAAATGCAAATCAAAACCACAGAGATATCACTTCACACCTGTCAGAATGGCTATTATCAAAAAAAACAACAAATAACAAGTGTAGGCAAGGATGTGGAGAAAAGGGAACCCTTGTGCACTATTGGTGAGAATGTAAATTGGTGCAGCCACTATGCAAAACAGTATGGTGATTCCTTAAGAAATTAAAAATAGAACTACCATATGATCCAGCAATTCCACTGCTGGGTATTTATCCACAGAAAACAAAAACACTAATTCAAAAAGACACATGTACCCCTATGTTTACTGCAACATTACCTACAATAGCCAAGACATGGACGTGACCTAAGCACCCATCAACATATGAATGTATAAAGAAGACGTGATATATATTTTAAAATGGAATATTACTCAGCCATTAAAAAGAACAAAATCTAGCCATTTGTGACAATATGGATGGACCTACAGGGCATTATCCTAAGTGAAGTAAGTCAGGCAGAGAAAGACAAATACTGTATGATTTCACTTATATGTGGAATCTAAAAAACAAAACTGAACAAACAAAACAGAAACAGTTTAGATACAGAGAAGAGCTAGTTGCCAGAGGGGAAGGGATGGGGGGCAGAAAACAAATAGGTGAGGAAGATTAAGAGGTACAAAACTTCCAGCTGCAAAATAAATGAGTCATGGGTATGAAATGTACAGTGTGGTGAATATAGTCAACAACTATATAATATCTTTGTATGGTGACACTGTAACTAGATTTATCATGGTTATCATTTTGAAATGTACAGAAATACTGAATCACTATGTTGTGTAACAGTAACTAACATAGTGTTGTAGGTTAATTATACTTCAAAAACAAACAGCAAACAAATTCATAGAAAAAGAGATCAGATTTGTGGTTACCAGAGGCAGGGGGAATTGGATGAAGGCAGTCAAAAGCTACAAACTTCCAGTTATAAGATAAATAAGTACTAGGGATATAATGCACAACATGATAAATATAATTAACCCTGCTGTATGTTACATACGAAAGCTGTTATGAGAATAATTTCTAAGAGTTATCATAAGAAAAAACCCCTTTTTAATATTTCTTTAATTTTGTATCTGTATAAAACAATAGATGTTCACTAAACTTATTGTGTATGTAAGTCACTATGCTGTACATTTCAGACTTACACAGTGCTGTGTGTCAATTATATCTCCAAAAAACCAAGAAAAAATTGTACTGTGAGAAAACATCTCTAAAAAATATAATTTTTTGTAATTATGTATTCATGAATTTGTTAATTTACTATAGGATGCTGTTATTATGATGGTTCACAACTGCATGCTTCCTAGTTTTCACTGGAAAATAAACGTTAATAAAGGTTAAAATTTATAATCAATATATAAAAATAAAATACTAGAAACAAGAATGAAAGAAAACAACTTTGTATACAAAGTATGAGAGGAAAATGGGATGTATTTTTAGAAGAAGAGCATGCAAAGAATATAGGTTGTATTTTTGTTATGGAAAACAGAGAGTAATTTTGTACAGTAATTTTGTAAAGTAAAATTACTGTTCATTCCAGAATGAGAAAGAGAAAAGGAATAACACAAACTCTAAATGGATATAGAAAGTGCTTGTTTAGAAATTTTATGTTGGAAGGTCAAAGTTAGCTAAAATTATTTATAAGGGTTTTAAAAAATGAGCTCAATAATAAACTGAAACAAACTAGAACGTTTTTCCCCTGTGTTAAAAGCACAAAGTTTCTTAAATTATTGGTCTGCTCTTAGTAAGATATAGTAAGTCCCCTACATATGAACCCTCAAGCTGCAAACTTTCAGTTTCTTAAATTATTGGTCTGCTCTTAATAAGATACAGTAAGTCCCCTACATATGAACCCTCAAGTTGCGAACTTTCAAAGATGCGAACATGCATTCGCATGTCCAATCACATAAGTTAGTTCACGTGTCTGGCATACATAGTCGCATGTGTGCATCCTCTACAAGGGTTGTGTTTTTGCGTACTTTACTATATAGTACGGTATAGAGTACAGTATAGTACAGTATCTTTATTTCAAGCTCAGAATGTCCGGAAGTAAACATAAAAGCAGCAGTGTACAGCTGATTGTGTTAGTTGGGTACCTAGGCTAACTTTGTTGGACTTATGAACAAACTGGACTCACAAATGCATTCTCGGAACAGAACTTGTTTGTATGTAGGAGACTTACTGTATTATAAAAGGTTTTTATTTACCTTTTGTGTAAACAGTCTAGGAACTAAAGTTTCTGTGTCTTAGCAAAATAATTTCCTGTGCTTCATGTTATCTTTATCAGGTCCTTAACTACTTAGGAAAACTGAATCTTTACAACATTACAAGAGGTAAGGTTTTTTTGGTTTTGTTTTGTCTTTTACAACTATGTAACTTTCTGTATTTGCTTTTCAAATCTTTTAATTGTCACTTTGGCTGAAGAGGTAACCAAGTTTTGCTTCACAGTAAAGCATTTACAATCAAGGACAGGCCAAAATGCTTTGTCTTTATGGAGATTCATGGAAAGGACCCTGACAAGTACTCTGGAATACAGGTTTCTGATAACTTTAAGCTCATACCACTAAACTGAGTAAGAATTTCTAGAACTCTAATGGAGAAACTGCTTAATTCATAAAACTGCTAACCCAAGATCAAGCAAAACAAGGATTAATTACATGGGACCAAATGAACTGATGAAAATAATTATAACTTTTATGACTGTTTGAAACACTGTCAGTTCTTCAGTGCTTATTTTCCAGATTTAAAGAACCCTTTTTTTCCCTCTCCTTCTAAGCTATCTAAACTTAAAACAATTTGGTAATGTATACTTTTGTAAGCAAAAATGAAACATTTACTTTTTCTCCTTACCTGATCCCTTCAGAATTAAAACAAATTAAAAAAAAAAAAAACCCTTACTGAGTATTCTTATTTTCATGGCAATATAGATATTTGCATAAATTCAATAAGAATCTGTTCTTTTTGTAACAGGACACAACTGGACAAGTCCTTGGCTTGCCTTCTTAGCATAAAGAGGCTTTTAAAGATCTAACCTGAGTTTACTTATTAAGACAGTTTTGAGGATCTTAAGTTGACTTTATGGAGCCAATAAAGCCCCTTGGATATTACCAAAGCTTTGACTGGAGTATCGTATTTGAGAATGTGCATAAAATCACTATTCTTGCTGCACTTATGTAAATAACAAGCCATGTTTAAAGAGACTAGACTTATTTTACAAACAAATTACTTATGATTATCTTTGGTAAAAATGAGGTGACTACAGAGAGAAAAATTATGTTTAAACAGAAAACTTTGGCATATTCATAATCAAATTCCAGTCCTGTTTATTGTCTTTGAGGTTTTGTATCTAACTGTAAACTGGACTGGGTCCTGAACTCTTCTAGTTTTCTCCAATATCTGGCTACGACTCTCCAAACTAATATTTTCAGTTTTCTCCCACCCTTCTGACTTGAAATAAAAACTAAAACTGTCCTTTTCCTCGAACCCTACAAGCTAAAGCTATCAGTCTTGATATAGACTTCAGAGAAGTCACAACAGATCATGTATAGACAAGACAACCTTCATACCTACTTCTATGTAGGCCACTCAGAGATCAGCAGAATGCCTGATGACATCATCAGAGACATTCAAACTGCAAACCAGGAAAATCTATCAGTTGAAACTGCCACCTTCATTCCACCTTCATTTAAAAATCCGAGCTCAACTCCAAAAATTTTCTCGACTGGCTGCTCTCCACTCAACAACTGCATTTATAATTTTTTCCAACTAATCTTTAATCTTTGCCTTTCTTTTGTTTCCATAGAAATGCTTCTTATTGAATGCCTGATTGCTCACACCATATAGAAGCCTACTTAGATGAAAGCTTACCTATAACACCGCCTCCTAAAATAAGACATCCTCATGTTTATCCCATCCTAAGTAATCATGACATAGTTCAGTACTATAAGGCACTAATGCAATATTGAAAGGCTTATTTCCACAGGTCCATAAAGCTTTCTGTGATCTGCTTCCAAAGAGGACAATGTGCCCCATATATTAAAACCTAGAGACTCAGTTTATTGGAAAAGACACCAAAAAAAGACTGCACTTAAACCTCATTGGGAGAGACCTTATCCTCTGCAAAATCTCTACAGTTACAGCAAGAATCTGTAAATTCTTTCGCCAGAGTTATTTTAGACAACTGCATAGCCTTAGACACCCTAACCACCCAAGACGGAAGTGCATGTACTGTAACTGGTAAAAAAAAAAAAAAAAAATGCTGTTTCTATGTTAATATATCAAAAAGATCTTAAAGATCAGATGCCAGTCTTTAATCAAATAGGCAACGCCTCTCCCCTTGATTATTTAGTTGGTTAAATGATAGCTCCTGGGACCCCGCTCTGGAGAATCTTTAATCCTTGACTACTATTCCCCTCATAGTCATTATATTAACCTCCCTAGTGCCTTGTATCCTCTGAAGAGTTTAAATGTCTTTCAGCGACTACTTACACATCATATGTTATCCATCAGGATTAGACAACTGGAAGAACTCAATGATCCCACTGACCGTGTCCAGGGTGACTATGTAACTGCCAGTAACAGCAATTACATGACCATCCATCCCAAGGACTACATCAAAGGGGTAGTGAGAGGAACACCATATTGGTTCCACTCTCAGCTTGCTGAGAGAAAGACCAAAAGTCGGGGGCTTTTTAAATAAAATAAATGGAGACCAGGCTTGAAAATCCCCCAAGCTAACCACACCAGTTAGACCGCGTAAGCGAAACCAAATCTAGTTTATACCATGAATATAAGTGACACTTAACAGGTTATTCCTTGTAAATGCCTCTAATAATCAACTTAAATTGTCTTCTTAAAATAGCATAAGATAGGGCTTCCCTGGTGGCGCAGTGTTTCAGAGTCTGCCTGCCGATGCAGGGGACGCGGGTTCGTGCCCCGGTCCGAGAAGATCCCACATGCCGCGGAGCGGCTGGGCCCGTGAGCCGTGGCCGCTGAGCCTGCGTGTCCGGAGCCTGTGCTCCGCAACGGGAGAGGCCACAGCAAGTGAGAGGCCAGCGTACCACAAAAAAATAAAATAAAATAAAAATATATATATAGCATAAGATAATCACTTTTAACCAATCCCCTGCCGTCTGTAAACTCCCAACGTAATAACCATTGTAAAGGATAAACAACTTCCTTGTGCTCACTTTATAAGCCATCCTGTAACTACATGCCTCTGTGCTTCTGGTTTCTCCCTCAATAAAATATTCATATCAAGTAAAGCTCTCTGAAATTTCTTTTAATACTAGGTTAGCCTTCTAAGGATTTAAATACGTTAAGTTTATTGCTCACTACAACGCCATGAGATAGGTACTGTTATTATACTAATTTTGTAGATCAAGAACTAGGGCCCAGAGAGGTGAAGTTACTCTCCCATAGTCACACAACTGGAGAATAATAGCAAAACCAGGAGCTGAACCCGGCAAGCACAATCAAGGATTTGGGCGCTGTGTCAAAGAATCAATATTCATCCCTGTTACAGTAACTGGGTGGCACTTTGCTGAAGGCTTTTGAGAGCCCCATCCAGTGTTTTTTTTGTTTTGTTTTACCAAGGCTTTCAGCTCCCGTCAGAGACAGGCCGCTGCCAGGAACCGCCCGGGCGTGGAGCTGTCAAGGCTGACTGTTAGGACATCTATCGGGGGCCAGAGGGGCAAGCCTGCCGGGCAGCCCCCCTAGTACGACGGTCCTCAGCGAGGAGAAGACAAAAATCACAGACCCAGGTCTGGTCACACCCGCGGGGCCTCCTCGGTGGGAGGCAAGAAGGGGGCGGGGAAAGGGAGGCGCGCGGGGCGGCGGGCGCGGGCGGCGCCGGGGCGGGGCGACAGGGAGGCGGGCCGGGGAGGACTCACAGATCCAGGAGCTGACTGACCCGCTGCTGGCTCGGCATCGCGGCCGCCCTCGGAAGCCTCTTCCGCGGTCCCGGGGCCACCGAAATCCAGCCAGAGACCGCCTCTCAACTCCTGCCCCGCGCGAGACGCGTAGACCCTCGTGACGTCGCCCGCCTCTTCCGGTGACCAGGCGCGGGCGCGCTGGCGACTGCCGAGCCCCTTTGGGGCGGAGCCCGGCGCGCTGCGCCGGAGCGGCGGAGGGATAAAATGGAAAGGAGCATTGCGCTCAGAGAAGCGCTGCGGCAGTTGTAGTTCTGCAGCCCCGCGGCCCGTCTCCGGCGGTTTCCCGAGTCGGCCAGCCCGGCGCGCGACCTAGCCCGGTACCCCTGGAGCCGCGCGTGGCTGCGAGGTCGCTGCTCTTACTACAGGCGTGCGTTTGATGCTGGGCCGAGCATTTGGCGATGCACAGCGGGGACCCCCTTGGATACAGACTCCGTGACCGTCAAACAGAGAGTTTTAGCGGATCCGAGAGTGACTGCCGTTTACCGAGCACTTTCTGTAAGAAAGCACGCACTGAGCTGCGTACTTTCAGTAATTAACCATATTCTTTTAATCCTGTGAAGTCGGAATTATTTAGCCTTATTTTACAGATGCGGACACTACGTGCCTACAAAAAAGCTCAGTAAGCATTTCATCATGGAGAACAGGGGCTTGTGTTCAAATCAGAAAGGTTTCTAAAGAAGAGGGACCTTTCCCCAGGTGGAATTCTCTCTCCTTGGTTATGCTGCAGAGTACTTGCTACTTTTTGGTGCTTTTTCATTCTTCCTTGTAGATTAATTTGTTGTTTATATGTCTTCCTTTTGTAAGCTTTTGAAAGTTGGAACCCAGTCTTGTTCATCTCTTCAGGATGCTGCTTATTCAATCAGCACGCATTTAACCAAGCACTGAAGGAGGGCAGGGATTATGCTGGGTGCTGAGGATACAGTGGTGAACCCTTGAACCAGACAAGTAAAAAGACAATCAGGGCCTTCCCTGGTGGCGCAGTGGTTGAGAATCCGCCTGCCGATGCAGGGGTCACGGGTTCGTGCCCCGGTCCGAGAAGGTCCCACATGCCGCGGAGCGGCTGGGCCCGTGAGCCATGGCCGCTGAGCCTGCGCTCCGCAACGGGAGTGGCCACAGCAGTGAGAGGCCCACGTACCACACACACACACACACACACACAAAAATAGACAATCAGAACAACTGTTGAATGCTAAGATGGAGTTCGTTCTACCGGCCCACCCATGGAAGGGTGGGGGCAGCAGGCTGAGAGAAAAACGTGGTCGGTTAGGGACTGCAAATAGTTCAGGACGGCTACAGTAGAGAGTGGTGAGGTGCGTGTAGAGGAGGGCACAGGCAAACTTCTTCTATAAGGGGGCAGAAAATAAATATTTTAGGTTTTGTGGGACATCTCCCTCGTTCCTGAACCGAACTGGGCTCCGCGTGTCCTACCTGAAGCCGAGCTGATCTACTGACAACCTGGTAGTGAGGGAAAGTACAGGGCGCCAAACAACAGGCAGCTGATGCTCAAAAGACCGCGACTCACCTGATGGCCTTCAGGCAAGAGTTCTTAAAGGCAACACTGCAGGTGAGGGTGGCAGGGTGCATGATCAGCTCACAGACCTTTTTCTGATTGGTTGGTAGTGAGGTAACAGGGTGATGTTTGGGGAACATTAATTCTCAGCCTTCTGGTTCCTTCCAGTCTAGAGGTCTGTGTGCTTGTGGTCAGCGTGTGTTCACCATCATCTGCCTGGTTGGGGATCTTAGTTTCTGCCGAACAACTCAAAGATACGCATCAGATTGTTATCTATATCCCTTCAGGAGAGCTAGGAGTCCTCTGGCTATTGTTCTAATCATTAACTGCTTGAGTCTGCTCTGTAACTCATGGAAGTCCAAGCAAGAAGCAGGAGATACGAGAAGTTTGTACCCAGGAAGGCCTCGCAGGGTCCTGCTTTGTTTCAGTCCAACTTTTCTTTGATACTCCTCAGTCCTGTGGGGAACAGGGACGGGACAAGAAAGGGAATAAGTTTTGGACAAGAGGTTAATCATAAACTTGGCAGGGAAACTCGGTTTTAGGAGGACTGGGCTTCATCCCTGACGTTAGAAGGTCACAGCTACTCACCTTGTAGCGCAAAAGCAGCCGTAGACCATATGAATGGCGGAGGTGGGGGAGGTGTGTTCCAATAAAACTTTATGGACGCTGAGGTTTGAATTTCATGTAGTTGTCAATGTTACGAAATATCATTCATCTTCTGATTTTTTTCAACCATTTAAAAATGTAAAAACCTTACATTGAAAACTACAAAAACAGGCAGCGGCCTGGGTTGGATGGCTGTGGTGGCTTGCTTTCTGATCTGGAAAGCTAAAGTGGGGGCATGATGGCCTGTGTTACGTTAAACAGTTTAGGCTTTGTCTGAAGTACTTTGTGCAGAGTCACAGATAGGTTTTAAGCAAGGACAGTACATGTATAGGAAGGATGAGTTTTTGAAAGAACTCTGTTAAGTAGTAAATGAATTGTAGCGGTCACAGATGGAGAGGTATCTTTTGCTAATAGCCTAAACTAAAGTAATAGCAGCAGACTGGATAGACAGATTCAAGAGGTAATGGAAATAGAGCCAATAGGGTTTAGAGATTGGTTGGAGTGGAGGGAAAAGAGAAGAGTCAAGGCTAATTTCTAGGCTTTGGGTTTGGATAATTGGGTGACATATGGTGATGCCATTTTAATGAGCTGAGAGGATTATTGGGGTTTTTTGAAGAGAAGGGGAGATTAAATTTTGGACATATGAATTTTCCAGTGTCTATGGAAGATATAGCCTTGGGGCTATAGATCTGGAAATTATGCCGGTTTGCTTTTAAAGGTGAGATTGAATAGCAGCAATAGTACATGTATTTACTTATGAATTCAGTACTTTGGGGGCAGAATCGTCTGCTGCTCTGGGAGTCATTTGGACCTTGGAAGACCTTGACAGATCAGATAAGGGCAGACTTCACGGCCCTTCCTATCTGTTTGTTGAGTGCTGACCAGCTCGAATGCTACACAGCTATCCATCTAGGTCTTCCTGCTGATTACCTGATTTTTCAACACCAGAAACACTGCCCCAGTATCATGAGGTGTTAAACTTTGGGTGCCTGCGTTCTTCTAGATAGTCAAAAGAAAATGTCAGCTGCTTTTTAATTTGTTTTTTTCTTTTTAAGAAAATGTCAATTATATAAAAGGTAAGATAACAAAGTCCTAGTTATTTCTAGCCAATTATTTTAAAGGTCAAAGATTTGTAAACCCTCATGATATCACAATTCTTAGAAGTGCAGATTTTAGGGCCTACAATTTACAAACTAGCCTCTCAGGTACTGAGCATAACTATGTCAAGAATTTGAGTTTCTTACCACTGAATAATATAGGTCTGATGTATGTTGTGGTTGCCGTAACATACTCATGTCATTCCTACCTTATTTTTTGGCAGTGATGTGGTTTGGGGACTGACTTCATCTTCAGTGGTGGGTCCAGATTAAGGCTAATCAGTGATTACTATAGTAATTGATTCAAAGGTTAGCAGGCCTAGATTAATCAAGAAACCACAATATTCCCTCAGCCACCAAGATGGGTTCAAGAATGGGCACATGGGCATGTGACTCATTCGTGGCCAATAAGAAGCAGGAAAAGATTTTCTGGAGATTTCTGGGAAAGAAGTTTCCTCAAATTTATTTGTATGATGCTTTGTGAAGCAACATTGTGTTCTCTCATCATTGTCATTTTGAATGAAGTTAAACAGGAAAACAGAGTAAGAGAATCACAGGAAAACATCCAGAGACCTGATTGAATCATGCATGAACACCACCCCTCCTCTTCACTATCAGATGACAAAAATAAAACAATTTCACAAGGAGTTTGATATCCTTTATTCAAGGGGAAACAATCTATGGATTGGGGGAATACAGTACTTCACAAACAGTGGAGCACTCTTCCTGAGGGATGTTTGGGCAACAGTGCATTTTACACAGTGTTTGAAGCAGCAATGAGGAAACGGCATGATTGGCTAGGAGGTCAGGGATTTCCTTATAAGGCTAGCAGGTCAATCAGGGAATAAGGAAAGAGTATTTGGCTTAAGGTGATTGGCTGGGGTTGCATATCTGAAAACAAGGAAATCATCACAGTTTCTTGGCAGTTGGGGATTGGCTGGCTGGATATACTGTGCTTCTGATCAAGCAGAGCATTTATAGGAACATGAAAATTATCTAAGTTTGGGTTTGTTGACATGCCATCCTGGGCAGGAGCAGCCTCATCTTGGACCTAGAAATTTATTTCAACACTACTTTCTGTTATATAATTCAATTAATCCCCTTTGTTGTTGATAAAATTGGTTGACTTGAGTTTTCTGCTTCTTGCTGCCTCAAACAGCCTAACAGTTACATATTCATAGCAGGAGTCACCAGCATATAGACAGAAATTGAAGGTATAGGAATAGATGAGCTCACTCAACAGGTGTATATAGAGTGAGAACAATCAGTCCTTGTAGAGATAGCTGAGGAATAGCAATTGGCTGGCAATTGACACTGAGAAGGAATAGCCAAAGAGGAAGGGAAAAAATAGTGGGGTACTACAGAAGATAAACCTCATCAAAATTGTCACATGCTACAGAGAGGTCAACTAAGATAACACTTGAAGGTGATTTAGCAGCAAGGAGGTCACTGAGGGTCACTGAGGTGGTGGTGGAGGATGTAGCCTGATTGTAATGAGAGGAATGAATGGGAGGTGAGGGAATGAACATGTAAGTACAGTAAGTCCCCTACATATGAACGAGTTCCATTCCAAGAGTGTTCGTAAGTCCAATTCATTTGTCCAACAGTTAGCCTAGGTACCCAACTAACACAATCGGCTATATGGTACTATATTGTAATAGGTTTATAATACTTTTTGCACAAATAATACATAAAAAACAAACACAAAAAATAAAACATTTAAATCTTACTGTACAGTACCTTGAAAAGTACAGTAGTACCATTTATATCACTGCTGCTTTTACTCTTGCTTCCAGACATTGTGGGCTTGAAATAAAGATACTGTACTACTGTATTGTATACAGTACTGTACAGCAAAGTACACAAAACCACAACCAGTTGTAGAGGATGCACGCATGTGACAATGTACGCCAGACACGTGAACTAACTTGAGTGATTGGATGTGTGAACGAACGTTCGCATCTTTGAAAGCTTGCAACTTGAAGTTTTGAGTACTGTAGCCCAACTCTCACTCAAATAAATACTTGTTCAAATGAATTGCTGCTTCTATTTAGATTCATGCTGAGAAGAAAAGTAGATTGTATAAGGCTATATAGCTCTACTTCAAAGAAGGTAAAATGGGGCAATTCAGAACTATTATTTATGGACCTTTTTACCCAGATGTCAAACGTGATAAAAAACTTACATGAGTTCACGTAATCATCAGTCTGAGGTATCATGCTATTTTATAAAGTGAGAACTTTCCCAAATAAAAAGGTGTGTCAGACTCCAAAGCCCATGCTCTTTCTACTCTGTTTGGGCGCTCAGGAGAGAGGTTTATGGTATATCCAGGACCAGCAATATAAAAGTGATTACGAATTTCAAGATGGTGATAGCAGAGCATTAAACCAGGGGTGGGGCCTGTGCAGCTGCACAAGTGGCCCCCCCATGAGGCTGGCTCTTGGTGCATCCGACCTCAGGACTTCCCAAGAGAATCAGTTACGACTACTGACTATTCAGGAACACTGTCAAAATAAATTTCAGAGACAAATGTGAACACAGGGAAACATTTTTACTAGCAGTGCAAGGGAACTAGGCCTTCAGAAATAGTGGCTCGTCAAATAGAATGAGGAAATTGTAGCTCAGATGATATGGCAGATATTTATAGTTCAGATACAGCAGTTGACAATTCAGATTGGATAAGAACAAGATGTTCCTGTCTTTCGGTAAGGAAAACAGGATGTTCTTGTTTTTGTGGCTTATCTCAGGAGGCAAAGCTTTTAGGACTTCCTGTTAGTCAAGGCTTTTAGGAGGTTCCTATTATTCATTGTTTATCTTGGAATGCAAGGTTATTAGGAATGGAAGTCTTTCTGGTGCATGGTCAGTGATTTGTGGACAGGCTGGGCAAAGGGCAAGATGTCATTTTTCCTTTCTCCCCTCTTTGCCTGCTGTGTCCACTTTACTGTAGTTACCTCTAGCTCAGAACCTTCTCCATTTCCTTCCCTAGATACCATATAAAGAAAACTTTATTATAGTTTGTTCCTCTGGGTAGGTTATATAAGAATAATAAACAATATTACTTCCTTAAATCATGTTATTCATTCCTAGTGTGTGTATACAAATATATAAGTATATGTATATAAAATGATTAAGTATATCTCTTATGCTATATATAAGTGAATATTGTTTCAATAATAAGAACATGTGTGCACATAAGCAGATGGCAATAAATTGTTCAAATCATCTTTACATGTCATATCTCAAAATATAAGAATAGGCCATGAGTTAGGTTCTTCACTCTTAAGCCATACTGATTATATCTGGATTCAAAACAGCAATTGCAGACTTCCCTGGTGGCGCAGTGGTTAAGAATCTGCCTGCCAAGGCAGGGGACATGGGTTCGAGCCCTGGTTCAGGAAGATCCCACATGCCGTGGAGCACCTAAGCCCATGCACCACAGCTACTGAGCCTGTGCTCTAGAGCCCGTGAGCCACAACTGCTGAGCCCATGTGCCACAACTACTGAAGCCTGCATGCCTAGAGCCCGTGCTCTGCAACAAGAGAAGCCATCGCAATGAGAAGCCCGCGCACCGCAATGAAGAGTAGCCCCTGCTCACAGCAACTAGAGAAAAGCCCGCGCCCAGCAGCGACCCACTACAGCCATAAATAAATTAATTAATTAATTTTAAAAAAAACCAGCAATTGCTCCTCTAATATTAATTTTCAATTCAGTATAACATGTACATCATCATCTATTACTAACCCCAAGTCATTTCAGTTGGCTGTTGTTAAAGTGACCAGGTTAGACCCAGGATGGAATCATTTATGTAAAGCCCCCACATTTGCAAACCAGAGTTTAACTTAGTTTCTATCCTCTGCTCTCCCAACGGAAGACCTAGGCCAACCAGTCAATGCTTGCCTGCTCAGTAGAAGTTAACCTGACCTGGCTCCAAGATTTCCCTTTGCTCCATATAATGAAAGTAACACTGCCATTGGTTAAAACCAATCAGCAAATGTCCAGTGTCACTTCCTTATGCCTCCTTGCTTTGGTCTGTAAACATTTCTTGCCTTGTATGGCTCTTTTGAGCTCCTTTCTGTCTGCTAGGTTAGATGCTGCCCCATTTATGAATTGCTGAATAAAAGCCTACTTGATCAGTAAATTATCTCTGGAAAGTTTTAACAGTATCGATGACAACTATGAATATTTATTGAGTGGTTAGAATAATGCCTTGCACACAGTAAGCATTTTATAAGTTCTAACTCATATAATCCTCAAAGTAACCCTGATTGGTAAGTATCATTATCATTATCACCCATTTTCCAAATGAGGAAACAGAGGTCCAAAGAGATTAAGAAACATGCCCAAGTCCACATGGCTTATCATTGGTAAAGCTGGTATTTGAAGCCAAGCAATCAGGCTGTACAGCTGGATTCCTAAGCATGTAGTCATGAGCTACGTGCAAAAGAATCAAACTGGACTGCTTTCTCACACCATATATTTGAATAACTCAAAATGGATTAAAGATTTAAATGTAGTCCTAAACCATAAAAATCCTGGAAGAAAATATAGGCAGTATGCTCTTTAACACTGGTTTTAGCAATATTTGGGGGGGGGTATGTCTCCTCAGGCAAGGGAAACAAAAGCAAAATAAATAAGTGGGACTATATACATTACAAAGCTTTTCACAGCAAAGGAAACTATCAACAAAACAAAAAGGCCATCTACTGAATATAAAGATATTTGCAAACAGTATATCTGATAAGGGGTTAATATCCAAAATGTACAAAGAACTCACACAACTCAACAACAACAAAAACAATCGGATTAAAAAATGAGCAGAGGGGGCTTCCCTGGTGGCGCAGTGGTTGAGAATCCTCCTGGCGATGCAGGGGACACGGGTTCGTGCCCTGGTCTGGGAAGATCCCACATGCCGCGGAGCAGCTAGGCCCGTGAGCCATGGCCGCTGAGCCTGCGCGTCCGGAGCCTGTGCTCCGCAACGGGAGAGGCCACAACAGTGAGAGGCCCGCGTATCACAAAATAAATAAATAAATACATATTTTTTTTAAAAAAATGAGCAGAGACCTGAATGGATATTTATCCAAAGAAGACATACAGATAGCCAACAGATACATGAAAAGATGCTCAACATCACTAATCATCAGGGAAATACAAATCAAAATAACAGTGAGCTATCACCTGACACATGTCAGAATGGCTATTATCAAAAAGACAAGTAACAGGTGTTGGTAAGGATGTGGAGAAAAGGGAACCCTCATGCAGTGCTGTTGGGAATGTAGATTGGTGCAGCCACTATGGAAAACAGTAAGGAGATTCCTCAAAAAATTAAAAATAGAATTAGCATATGATCTAACAATTCCACTCCTGGATATTTATCCATAGAAAACAAAAACACTAATTCAAAAAAATACACACCACTATGTTTACTGCAGTGTTATTTACAATAGCCAGGATATAGAAGCAACCTAAGTGCTTATCAACAGATGAATGGATAAAGAAGATGTGGTATAAAAAATAATGAAATCTTGTCATTTGGAACAACATAGATGGACTTAGAGGATATTGTGCTAGGTGAAATTAATTAAATCAGACAGAGAAAGACAAATACTATATAATTTCACTTATATGTGGAATCTGAAAACCAAAACAAGTGAGCAAACATAACAAAACAGAAACAGAGTCATAGATACAGAGAACAAACAGGTGGTTGCCAGAGGGGAGGACTTGTGGGGAGAAGAAGAGAGAAATAGGTGAGGGAGATTAAGAGGTGCAAGTTTCTAGTTATAAAATAAATGAGTCATGGGTATGAGTTGTACACTGTGGGGAATATAGTCAATAATTGTGTAATATCTTTGTATGGTGACAGATGGTAACTATATCATAGCGATCATTTTGAAATGTACAGAAATATCTAATCACTACGTTGTGTAACAGCAACTAACATATTGTTGTAGGTCAATTATATTTCATAAACAAACAGACTCATAGAAAAAGAGATCAGATTTGTGGTTACCAGAGGCAGTGAGTGTGGAGGGGAAAGTGGATGAAGGCAGTCTTCCAGTTATAAGATAAATAAGTACTAGGGGTGTAATGTACAACTTGATAAACACAATTATCACTGCTGAATATTATATATGAAAGTTAAGTCGCAGTGTGCTTGGGATCCCACGGATCTGTTTCTTGCTTCAGCAGTATCTGGACTGAATAGACCCAGGGACGCCCCCTTGCTCCAGCCTTTGCAACCATCAATCAGCCACTGGCACCAGCCAACACCATTTTTTGACCTCAACTCCTTACAAACATGACCTCCCAGATTTGTCCGAATTAACATGCATGTGTGGGCCTCCCACACCTACCCCTCTCTGGGCTTCTATTTCCACCATGACTATGTGGCCCTGGAGGGCGTGGGCCACTATTTCCACGAACTGGCCAAGGAGAATCGCAAGGGCACCGCAGGACCGTCTCTTGAAAATGCAAAACCATCGCGGCAGCCACGCCCTCTTCCAGGATGTGCAGAAGCCACCTCAAGATGAGAGGCGTAAAACCCAGGATGTTATGGAAGTTGCTATACTCATGGCAAACAACCTGAACCAGGCCCTTTTGGATCTGAATGCCCTGGGTTCTGCCCGTGCAGACCCCTACCTCTGTGACTTCCTGGAGAGCCACTTCCTAGATGAGGAGGTGAAACTCATCTAGAAACTGGGCGACCACCTGACCAACATCTGCAAGCTGGCTGGTCCCCAGGCTGGGCTGGGTACGAGTTTCTCTTCGAAAGACTTAAAAGGCTTAATTGCAAGCATGACCAGGAGCCTCCGAAGCCCAGAAACATTTGAGGAGCCCCTCTGGTGTCAGGGTTTCTGCCTGAAGCCCCACTCTGCAGCCTCTAGGCAGCTTTTTAACCACCCTGGAACCCTCTCCCAAGCCTTGGACCAAATGAAAACAGTAAAGTGTTTTGCAGGAAAAGAAAAAAAAAAGAAAGAGAAAAAGAAAGCTAAGTGAGTAAATTCTAAGATTTTTTTCATCACAAGGAAAAACATTTTTTCTGTTTAATTTCATATCTCATGAGATGATGGATGTTCACTAAACTTTTTGTGGTAATCATTTCATGATCTAAGTCAAATTATTTTGCTGTATACCTTAAACTTATACGTGCTATATGTCAATTATATCTCAATAAAATTGGAAGAAAAATAATAAAGTCCTTTACTGTTATGTTATTGTCAAGTTCTCCCTTTGTGTTTGTTAATATTTGCTTTATGTATTTAGGTGATCCTATATTGGGTGCAAAAATATTTACAATTATTATAAATATAATAAGTTATATTTATTGTATTGATTGCTTTATCATTATGTAATATCCTTCTTTGTCTCTTGTTGGTCTTTTCTTAAAAAAATAAATTTATTTATTTATTATTTATTATAAACATTATTTTCGGCTGCATCGGATCTTTGTTGCTGCGCATAGGCTTTCTCTAGTTGCAGAAAGCGGGGGCTACTCTTTGTTGCGGTGCACGGGCTTCTCTTTGCAGCGGCTTCTATTGTTGTGGAGCATGGGTTCTAGGCGCACGGGCTTCAGTAGTTGTGGTGCACAGGCTCGGTAGTTGTGGCTCGTGGGCTCTACAGTGCAGGTTCAGTAGTTGTGGCGCATGGGCATAGTTGCTCTGTGGCATCCTAAACCGGGATTGAACCCTTGTGCCCTGCATTGGTAGTTGGATTCTTAACCACTGTGCCACCAGGGAAGTCCTACGGTCTTTTTTTAAAGTCTATTTTGTCTGATATAAGTATTTTTAACCCAGGCCTTCTTTTCATTTCCATTTGCATGGACTATCTTTTCCATTCCCTCACTTTCAGTCTATGTGTATATTTAGATCTGAAGTGAGTCTCTTGACGGTAGCATATATATATAGGTCTTGGTTTTGTATCCATTCAGCCACTCTGTGTCTCTTGGTTGGAGCATTTAGTCCATTAACGTTTAAAGCAATTACTGATAGGTATGTACTCATTGCCATTTTGTTTCTTGTTTTCTGGTTGTTTTTACAGTTCTTTTTTTCCCTTTCTTCTTTTGCACTCTTCCTTTGTGATTTGATGAATATCCTTAGTGTTATGTTTGGATTCCTTTCTCTTTTTATGAGTGTGTATCTATTGTAGGTTTTTGGTTTGTGGTTACCATGAGGTTTATATATAATTACCTATATACATATACTTTATTATTTTAAGTTGATGATCTCAAGTTTGAATGCATTCTAACAACCTTGCAGTTTTACTCTGCCCCCACTGTTTAACTTTTCTTTTTCTTTTTTCCTTCCTTTTTCTTTTTCTTTTATCTTTTCAACCAATGTTTAATACTTTTGACGTCATATTTTACATCCTTTTGTTTTGTATATCCCTTAAATACTTAGTGCGAGTATAGATGCTTTTACTACTTTTGTTTTTTAACCTTCCTACCAGCTTTACAAGTGGTTGATCTGTTAACTTTACTGTATGTTTGCCTTTACCAATGAGATTTTTCCTTTTCGTAGTTTTCACATGTCTTGCTGTGGTCTTTTATTTTCTGCTTAGAGAAGTCCCTTTAACATTTCTTATAAAGCCAATTTATTGATGCTGAACTTTTAGCTTTTGCTTGTCTGTAAACTCTTTATCTCTCCTTCAAATCTGAATGATAGCCTTGCCTGGTAGAGTATTCTTGGTTATAGGTTTTTTTCCTTTAATTCACTTTGAATATCATGCTACTCCCTTCTGGCTGGCAAAGTTTCTGCTTGAAAAGTCAGCTGACAGTCTTATGGAAGTGCCCTTGGCCCACTGATGAGACAGGCTGGGTCTTGGGGGTGAGGGGGTCCAGGACTGATTGATGCCTTCCCACTGGTGGGCAGGTAGCCCCTGGTGCTAATAGGCTAGAGGGAAGATTCTAAATTGGAGCTTGTCAACACCATTGTCCTCATGGCAGAATGAACTTAGAAGAATGGCTGCCACCAGTTTCTGTCTCCAGGGGTGATTCCCAGTTGCCTCCTGCCTCTCCCAGAGGTTCTCCAAGATCAGCAAGTGCGTCTGACCCAGGCTCCTTTCAAATTACTGCCTCTGTGCTAGATCTTAGAGCGTGTGATATTTTGCATGCTCCCTTTAAGAGTGTAGTCTCTGTTTCCTACAGCCCTCTGGCTCTTCCATAAGCAAGCCCCACTGGACTTCAAAGCCACATGTTCTGGGGGCTCACCTTCCTGGTATAAGACCCCTGGGCTGGGAAGCCTAATGTGGAACTCAGACCCCTCACTCCTTGGGGAGAATCTCTGAAATTGTGATTATCCTCCTGTTTCTGAGTTGCCTACCTAGGGTTATGAGTCTGGACTATATTGTGTCTCCACTCCTACCCATCTCACTGTGGTTGTTTGTTTATATTTTCGTTGTGGAAAATCATTTCTGCTAGTCTTCAGGTCATTCTCATAGACAGTTGCTCTATAAATAGTTTTAATTTTTGTATGCCCATGGGAGGAGGTGAGCTCAGGGTCTCCCTGCTCTGCCATCTTGACCACATCTATGATTTCCGAGCAGGAAAATGGCAAAGACGGGAGTAGAAAGTAGCCAATCCCTTGTCTGGTACCTTTTTAAAACCTGATCTTTAGGTTATAACTTTGAAGGGGGCTAAGGGCAAATAGAGTAAAGATAAGCCAAGTGAGCCACTACTTTATTATCCTACCATGTGCAGGTTATTTCCCAGTAGGAGTGTCCTTAATTCAAGGTAATGTGAAAATAACATGTGTTCTTTTTATTTAATTTTTTTATATCTCATCTTATGTCCTACTCCAAATTGGAAACAATAGTGCCCATGATCATGAGTTCTTGTGCATTGTTAAAATTTTCCATTAGCTCGACCCTTGATGTAATTTGTTTCTAGGCTATAGATCCATGTCTTTCAAATTCTCATGAGTTTGAGGCATACAGTGTATGACTCCAGATCCAAGGCAGGAAACAGCTGGGCAAATTCAAACAGGATAAGCAAGGAGGTGTTAATAAAGGGGCTGCTTACAAAGGTTTGGGCACAGTTAAGGGAAAGCAGGGGTAATAATGTTTCAATACGTTAGGACTAGCAATAGCAGGAAGCCCTTACCTCTCCTAGTCTTGAAAGGGCAGGGAGGGAAAGTTACCAAAACCTGGAGAGAATGGCCATACCCACCTAAAAGGAGCTATGTATGACCTTTGGGTCAATTAGGGAAAACAGCCTGTGGCAACCCAGCCAGGAGGGAGCTGGAAGAATAAATACTCTAACCCATTCTCTATCTCTCCTTTTGATCTGTTGATACGGTCATGTCCTCAACCCAACCAGAAATCAGAGGGCAAGGGGTCCCAGTTTATGCAATCTATAAAGGTCGGCTTGTTAGAGCCCAGAGTAGAGAAGGATAGAGTGGAAAATATCCAATTCATAAACAGACCACTGATTTTTAGATAAAGCAATTAAATATCATTAACATTTTGAAAATTAAGAATAATAGCTGAGTAAAGCCAACATAATAATGATCAGTTTTGTAACAGTGAGAGGGATGGCAATTATTGTCCTTCATAAGGATGCTGACCCACTGCAAAGACAACCTTGTCTTTTTCTAGTTAGCGTCACCAGTTATTTTTATTTTTACAAAATTATGATTCCTAACTCACATTTATTGGTCATTTAAATGGGAGCAAATGCTTGGTACTTCTCTCAGACAGTCAGACTTTTAAAATCCATTAATGACATTCATTCAAACAGATATTTAATACCTACTATGTGCTAGGGAGCATGTATCAGTAAACAAACATGTCCTCTTGGAGTATAGATTTTAGTGTGAGAGATAGAAAACAAGCACACAAACAAACAATATGTGGACATAAGATAAGGACTATAAAGAACAAGATAGGATCAGGGAGAGAGAGGGTGTCGGGAGAGGCAGAGAGATGAGAGAAGGATTACTTTTGCTCGGATGGTCAAGGGAGGCATCTCTGAGGCTGTGACATTTTTGCTGAAACCTATTAAAAGATAACCTGCAGCTTATTAAAAATTTTGAGAGTTTATTTGAGCAAAAACTGCTTAGAATTGGGCAGTGCGAAACTAGAAGTGGTTAGGAGTGCTCTGCTAGTAGGATTTGGGAGGAAAGACTTACACAGAGAAAGCAAAGAAGGAAATTATTTGGTTGGCTATAGCTTAAAGCTTAGTTGGCTCTTTGTGATTGGTTAAGTGTTTTGATATCATAACTTTGAGGCGTTTACAAGCTTAGATTTTGGTTTGCTTACATAGGATGCCATGGCATTAGAGCCAACCCCAATCTAATTGTTTCCTTATTTAATTGTTTTATACTTCAGACCTGAACTATAAAAAGGAGCTAACCATGCAGAGATCTGGGGACAGAGGGAAGAGAAAGACTCTCATGAAAGGAAAATAAAAATGGAGTCAGCACTGCTAAGAGGGCTCTCTAAAATGAAGCCAGGAGACCATTAAGGAAGTATGGCTTATGCACATCTCAGCCTGGATGGAATCTGACATTTTGACCTGATGAAGTAATCCAGAACACCTGCCAGAAACCCAAGATACTTATTGGATCCTTACCCTAAAATAACTCGTAATAGTCTAATTATTGGACCCCTACCCTAAAACAACTTGTAATTCCTAAGGACAAATATTTTCTAACTCATATCAGAGTCAATCACAATTCTTGCCAGGCAACTTTTAACAGCCTTGTCTTTTTGTCTTTATAAACTCCTGACTCTTTCTCTTCCTCAGGACTCTCCTTTGGGTTCACCTGAATCTGTGTCTCTCGAATTGCAGTTCTTAAGACCACTACTTTTTTATTTGCAGCCTCCTGCATTATTTTTTTGGTTGACACTCTGACGCAAAAAATGCACTTAGTAAAGTCTGAAGGACTGAAAGAGGTCAGTGTGGAGCGGGAAATAGTAGGAGATAAGATTGGAAAAGTCAAGTCAGACCAGGTAAAACCTTGATCACCAAAGAACTGAATTTGAATGTTATTAAAAATGAAATGGAAAATAAACAAGCAGTTACATCAGTTTCATTCTTCAGGACAAAGGTAGAAAACTGCAGAATACTGAAAGTAAAAGCATTAAAATTCAGATGCATGTCCTCTACCTTTTGGCTTAAAGCTGTAGATGATCCATGTTTTATGTTGTATGTGACTGAAATATGTTATTAAAAAGTATTTTAAAGAGTATTTTAGGGACTTCCCTGGCGGTGCAGTGGTTAAGAATCTGCCTGCCAAATCAGGGGACATGGGTTTGAGCCCTGGTCTGGGAAGATCCCACATGCCACAGAGCAACTAAGCCCACGTGCCACAACTACTGAAACCCCTGCGCCTAGAGCCCATGCTCTGCAATAAGAGAAGCCACCACAATGAGAAGCACATGCACCACAACAAAGAGTAGCCCCTGCTTGCTGCAACTACAGAAAGCCTGTGCACAGCAGTGAAGACCCAATGCAGTGAAAAATAAATAAATAAATTCTAAAAAATTTAAAAAGAGTATTTCAGTTATCACTGTTAGGAAAAGCAACCGTCAAAATTCCTCCACTCTATGTACCTGTTAATTTTGAAAACAGCAAAAGGAAACATGTTCTTTACAGATATTAATGTCAAAAGTTAAACATTTTCAAAGTCTAACTAGAATAAATAACCAGTGTTTCCTACTACCTGTATGGGGTTCACTATGTACTATTTTTGTGAGACTTATCACAGAAGGACCACAGACCCACTTTAGACTATACACGTAGCAGGTCACCACTTACCCTTGTGTAGTTAGATGTGTATGGAATACCTGTATCTATTAGTGGCAGTTTTTTACTGTAATGGAGGAAGAAACAGCAGGATCACTGTATATGGGCTGTCAACCCCAATCAACTACTCTTCCCACTGCATTCATCTGTCCTCATGGCTATTTTAATATATACATATATATTTATTTATTTGGTTGTGCTGGGTCTTAGTTGTGGCCCACAGGCTCCTTAGTTGTGGCATGTGAACCCTTAGTTACAGCATGCATGTGGGATCTAGTTCCCTGACCAGGGATCGAACCTGGGCCCCCTGCACTGGGAGTGCAGAGTCTTATCCACTGTGCCACAAGGGAAGTCCCCATGGCTAACTTTTAATAAGTGTATTTTTGTATTATGTACATTTTTAATCAGCCTGTCCTGTTTAGATTGTATACATCATTATATCTGACATTCTTGTAACCACTGTGTGATCAATAAGATTCCTATAAGAATTCTGCTTTCTAAAGACAAAAATACCATGCTGAGAGGACTGACTTATATCCCACATTAGTGGGTAGACACTATTTATAGGATCTTTATGATTTATTTATTTATTTATGGCTGCATTGGGTCTTCATTGCTGCGCGCAGGCTTTCTCTAGTTGTGGTGAGTGGGGGCTACTCTTCGTTGCAGTGCGCGGGCTTCTCATTGTGGTGGCTTCTCTTGTTGCAGAGCACAGGCTCTAGGTGCGGGGGTTTCAGTAGTTGTGGCACGTGGGCTCAGTAGTTGTGGCTCGTGGGCTCTAGAGCCCAGGCTCAGTAGTTGTGGCGCACAGGCTTAGTTGCTCCGCGGCATGAGGGATATTCCCAGACCAGGGCTCGAACCCGTGTCCCCTGCACTGGCAGGTGGATCCTTAACCACTGCACCACCAGGGAAGTCCCTATAGGATCTTTAAAACAAGCACATTTGTAATGAACTAAGGTGAATAAAGGTACAACTAAAAGCTGTCCAAAAAAAAAGATGCAATGAAAACCACTAAAGGTTTAAAGAAGGGGATTGTTACCATTTGGGCTGCAGTGTGAAGAATGGAGGAAGCTGTGGGGAGTGAATCACATGTCTTGAACAGAGCTGAGCTGGTGGTGGTTTCCCCAAAGGCTACACCTCTCCAGAGCCCCCACCTAGAATCCTCAACCCCCTTACAAGCAGGTGGAAGGTGCCCTCCAGGGAAAAGGAACAGTGGTGGTGGTGGTGGTGGCAGGGGTGCTGCTGGAGATGGTGGTGGTAGTGATGGTGTTACCAAACACAAGTCCATGTGCCTGACACACAGTGAGGCCAAATAATACTGAAATGACAGAGTTTAGAGCAGAGAAAAGTTTACTGCAGGGCCACACAAGGAGACCAGCGGCTCACGCATTAGAAAAACCTTGAACTCCCCAAAGCCTTTCAGCAAAGCCTATTTAAAGGCCAGGTGAGGGAGGGGCATGGTTAGTTGCTGCAGACTTCTTGGTGTTGGAGCCTTTGTTCTGGCAGCTGTCCATGTAGGGCAAGTCATGATGTTCCTGTAAACCTCCGACAAGATAAATGTTCATCTCTGTTCTGCAACTTTTTATCTCTATATGAATGAACTCCTAAAAGTCAGAGCCTTGCCAATAAGCTATCATGTATATTTCAAGCTCTAGGCAACATTCTTTTACAAAAGGTGCAGAGTCAGCATGAGTAAGTAAGCACAGGCAACAAAGCACGAAGTTTGAAGTAAAATGGAACAAATCTAATATGGAGTCAGATTTGTTCTTCCTTATTACAATGGCATCAGGAAGCATGTGTATCTACAGGACCTCAGTGCCTGGGGCTCTGAAGCCTTTGACCCTGGGTCGCTGTCATGGCAGTGATAAAACTTGGAATCTCTTCATCATTGACCCCTAAATCTCAGAACCATGCAGCCTGCATGGTTGGGCTCTGACCTCAGAGTCTGAACCCTTATTTTGGCCCAAGATTACTGTGATATTGTGATTTATAACAAGAAATATATATTTGTTCTTTGTCCTGTTTCTGGCAAAGAGCTCCTAAAACCCTTGTACTTTCCTAAGCAATAAGAGCAAGGGAAGCATCTTTTGTTATAGTATCTGGTCTTTGTTCCTGAAACAGCTTCAGAGGAACATCTTGCTCTAATAGGGAAGAACAAATCTGACACCATATTAGATCTGTTCCTTTTGCTTCAACGTTACTTTATTTATTTATTTATTTTTTTTGCGGTATGCGGGCCTCTCACTGCTGTGGCCTCTCCCGTTGCGGAGCACAGGCTCTGGACACGCAGGCCTAGCGGCCATGGCTCACGGGCTTAGTTGCTCCGCGGCATGTGGGATCTTCCCGGACCAGGGCACGAACCCGTGTCCCCTGCATCGGCAGGCGGATTCTCAACCACTGCGCCACCAGGGAAGCCCTTCAACGTTACTTTAAACTGACACCATATTAGATCTGTTCCTTTTGCTTTAACCTTACTTTAACCTTTGTGCTCTGTTGCCTGTGCTTAGTCACGCTGGCTCTGCACCTTTTGTAAAAGAATGTTGCCTATAGCTTGAAATATACAGGATAACCTGACTGTGACCTGGCCTGAACAGAGAATAACATCTGTCTTGTTGGAGGTTTACAGGAACACAGTGACCTGACCAACATGGACAGTTGCAAGAACAAAGGATCCAATACCAAGAAGTTTGCAACAACTCACCATGGCCCTCTCTCAACTTGCCTTTAGAAGGGCTTTGCTGAAAGCCTTTGGGGAGTTCGGGCTTTTTAAGGCGTGAGCCACCCATCTCCTTGCATGGCCCTGCAATAAACCTTTCTCTGCTCCAAACTCCGAGCTTCAGTATTGTTTGGCCTCACTGTGAGTTAGGCACAGGGACTTGAGTTCGGTAACATTGTTATTCATAAAAAGCCCCTTTCAACTACACCTGAGTTTATGTTAATGAGTTGACTTTTGGAAAGCTCCTAAGGATGGGGGCTGGTTGCCAAGGGAACCAGCTAGTAATTAGATGGTTGGAACTTTCAGCCCCTGCCCCCCAACCTCTGGGGAGGGAAGAGGGGCCTGGGACCGAATCAATCACCAATGACCAATGATTTAATCAATTTTGCCTGTGTAGTGAAGTGTTCATACAGATCCAAAGGAAGAGGTTCAGAAAGCTTCCAGGTTGGTGAACACATGGAGATTTGGGGAGGGCAGCACATCCAGAGACAGCAGGGAAGATCACTGCCTCTTCCCCTGAAACTTGTTCTCTGTATCTCTTCCATTGGCTGTTCCTGAGTTATATCCTTTCAGGATAAACAGGTAGTACATAAAACATTTTCCAGAGTTCTATGAGCCACTTTAGCAAGTATAATTGAACCCAGGGAGGGGAACCTCCCATTTATAGCTAGAAGGTCAGAAGCCCAGGTGACAACCTGGACTTGCAGTTGGCATCTGGTGGGAAGGTAGTCTTGTGGGACTGAATCCTTAACCTATGGGACCTGATGCTATCTCCAGGTAAATAGTGTCAGAATTGAGTTTAATTGTAGGACACCCAGCTGGAATTGCAGAACTGCTTGATGTGTGGAAAACCTACACAGCTGGAGTCAGAAGTGAAGTAGTGTAGTATTTGTCGTGGTCCAAATATGGGTTGGAACAGAATTTCCAGACACAAGGCAGAATATAGAGAAGACAGAATTTATTAAAGGGAAGGGTCACTGCCAGAAGAGCGGGCCGACTTCCTGATAATCCAGGAGAGCCGACCCCAAGCAACAACCCCAAGCAACGGTTACTGGTCTGTTTTTATAGCCAGGGAACAAAGGAATGTGGGAGTCACCTGCTGATTGGGCAGGGTATGCATACTTCCAGTGTGCAGAGCTGGAGAAGAACAGGACAAATACCTTTCCTTATATGGGATGGGAAAGGAGCAGGGCATGTTGCTTGGGAGGGTTCAGGGATATTGTAATGGTCACTATGTGACAGAGTGATAAGAGCCTGGTGACTCTCTGTCCCTGCGATGCTGGCCTTTGAGTTTATCTTGTTCTTTGTCCTTGGAGTACCACAGTGTTGAGAGTAGAGGAGAAAAACACAGAAGTGAGTTTTCCTTATACTGAGTCACTTGACTCCCAAGTAATTCAATTTCTTCACTTGTAAAATGGCAATCGTAATATAGTACCATAGCTAAAACCCATGAGGACAGGTATGTCTCAGAATTCAAAACTTTCAGGATTTTAGAAAGATGTCATGGTACATATACCAGATATTATGAGACGCCCCCATCGGGGTCTAGGGCATAATTAAAACATTAACATTTCTGCATTGAAAGGTATCAAAATTATGGTGGACAGACTCTTAAGATGGCCCCACAACCCCCACCTCCTGGTGGCATGTGATCCTGTCCCTTCAAGTGTTAGGCAGGACCTGTAACTTGCTTCTGACTGAAAGAATAAGGCAAAGGTAATAGGATGTATATGATTAGACATATGTGATTATGTTATATAGGATTGCAGCACTCATCTTGCTGGAGTCTCAGTCTCAGCCTCCCCTCGCCCCACTTCTTACGGGCTTTGAGGAAGCATGTGGCCACATTAGGGGACCCCATACAACCAGGATGTAGGCAATCTCTGGCTGACAGGCAGAAAAAGAAAAACAAAAAAACACCCAAACTGAAGCCCTCAGTTCTACTAACTCAAGGTATGCATTCTGCCAATAACACAAGTGAGCTTGGAAGTGGATCCTTCCCCATATGAATTCAGGAGAGACTGCAGTCCCAGCTGACACCTTGATTGAAGCCTGGTGAGACCCTAAGCAGAGGACCCAGCTAAGCCACACCCAGACTCCTGACCAAGAGAAACTTACAGACAGTTAATATGTGTTGGTTTAAATCACTAACTGTAGTCGTATCATTACACGGCAATAGAAAACTAATAAAGGTATGGCTATCCATGCTTTTCCCTGATCTTTAAAATTAATAAATAAAAGATATAAAAAATTATAAATAATTGAAATAGCCTCACATCTGTCTGAGACAAATTTTGCCACCAAAAGAGTTTGGGCAGCAAATATAGGAAAAGTCTGTTGATTTTCAGAGGTTTTTTGTTTCGGAATTACAGATTAGGGATTGTGAGCTTGAGGTATATAAATTTGCGGGGTTGCTGTTGGATGATAAAAGATACCATGTGTAATGGGCTTGGAATAGGATTTACCACCCAGGAGTACTCCATAAATATTGGCTACTCTTATGATTAGAATCAGAGCTCCTGGGGCAGGTCAGCCTGTCTGCTCTGTTACTCCTTGCCAAGTCATTTTTCCTCTCAGGTTCGCCATTTCTAACAGGAGGGCCTCTCAGAGGAGTCCAGAGAGGGTCAGAAACACCTATAGGTGTTGAGACCCTGTTCTGGGCGGCCTCTGGGCTGGGTGTTCAGTGAGCTGTAATGTGAATTGCTCTTGAATGAAAAGGCCTATGGTCTGCTTGTGGCCTTACTGCAGAAGAGATGCACATCAAGATGGCATCAAGATGCCATCAAGAAATGGCTTCTTGATGAGTCTCAGTTTTTCTGTCTGTCAAATGGAGCTGGTTGGGCCCTCCCACCTAATTATTTGTATGACAAGATATACTCACTCTGGACTGAGGGATTATTTTTGTCTTGAGTATTATCTGAGGAGAAGAACAGGTGCAAGGGTTGGCCTGGCCTCTCCTCATAGACACAAAGGAAACAGAAATGTTCCTGACCGTAATCCTAAGCCCCACCCCGACTCCCACACAGAGCACAGAGGAGGGGCTCCTTTCTTCTTGCCTAGTCTCCGGTGCAACTGGAGTGGGGACTGCAGTTCTCCACCCGCCCAGACCACCATACCCACCTCTGCATTCCTCGCATCTCACACAGGAAAGATCTGTGTCAGTACCCCTCTCCCACTCCCCCCACTAGACTGTAGGTTCATATGGGCAGCCCAATGCCCTGCATGTACCTTGGCAAAAGTAGAGTCAGTGAAAATAGGAAGAGTGGGGAGTTTACCAGGTGAACAGGAAGGTGAGACAACACTTCCCACCTGGACATGCACTGATGACAGCCCCAAGGATGGTCAGAGTAGTCAAAGTTGGATATATTTGGAAGATTGAACCAATAGACTTGCTGAAGGACTGGAAGTAAGGGAAAGAGAGAAATAAAGGTGTTGTTCATTCGTTCATTTTCAACTAATAATTACCGGTTGGGCTTCCCTGGTGGCACAGTGGTTGAGAGTCCGCCTGCCGATGCAGGGGACACGGGTTCGTGCCCCGGTCCGGGAAGGTCCCACATGCCATGGAGCGGCTGGGTCCGTGAGCCATGGCCGCTGGGCCTGCGCGTCCGGAGCCTGTGCTCCGCAACGGGAGAGGCCACAACAGTGAGAGGCCCGCGTACCACACACACACAAAAATAATAATTACTGGTTATTGACTAGATACCAGGTACTACCTAAGATGCTTTAGGTACAGTGGCAAACAAGAGAAGGACCCTGATCTCAAGGAGCTTTCATTCTAATTGATGGAGATAAGCAATAAACAAAATATTACAGAAACTAAGTGCTAAGAGGAAAACAAAAGAGGGAGATGTAATAGATTATGAGGTAGGATAGATGTGGCTGAAAACCCAATTCAAAATGCTTTAACTTTAAGGTTTTTGTCTCACATGGAAAGTCAAAGTAGGATGGTTCCAGGGCTGGTTACTCAGTGGCTCAATGGCACTGTGACTCTAGTTCAGCATCTCTGTGATTCTCTTGAGTTTTCCTCTCATGCTTGTAAGACCGTTCTGTGGGTCTAAGCAATATATTCTCATGCTAAGGTGTCTGGAGGCAGGGAAAATGGAACTGTGTTTTCTCACATCTCCCTTTCTAAGAGTACAAAATATTTGCCTAGAAGAACCCCAGCAGTACCCTTGTATTATAGCACATACCATGACTAAACTATTCATTGCCAAGGGAGATGAGACATCACCTTTGGTTTAGATCAGTCGTGCTTTATCGCTTGGGTTGGGGATGGGCCTGACTGCCCCTGTAGTATATGGCCACCTGATACTTGAACAAAATCAGGGTTCTGTTAAAAGAGGAGGAGGGCACAGGGGATTAGTGTAAGCAACAAACACTGCCATCGGCAGAGAGTCAGGGAATAATTAAAAGGGGCAGTAAGTCAGTCTCCCTAGAGATGGTAATGTTTTACTTGAGACTTGTCAAGAAGTTGTCAGTCTTATGAAACCTGGAGACTAGCATTCACGTGTAAAGAGCAAATGCTCCGCTTATGGGTACAGGGTTTCTTTTGAGGGGGATAAAGATGTTCCAAAATTGACTGTGGTATGGTTACACAACTCTGAATATGTTAAAATCTATTAAATTATACACTTTACAAGGATATGACTAGATTTGATAGGCATTTTTAACAGATCAATTTGGAGCCATAAATTTGGGAAGAGTATCTGCAAAACAAATAACTGAAGAAGCCTAGTACCTAGAGTATTAAAAGTACTCTTTCAATATGCTAAAAGAAAAATAACACAATATAAAAATTTGCAAAATACTTGAGTAGGCAGTTCTCCAAAAGAGGAAATGCAGATAGTCAATAAAGATATGAAAAATGTTCAGTCTCATTAATTAACCAGGGAAATACGTATTAAAACTGCAATAACGGGGGCAGAGCCAAGATGGTCTACTAGGAGGACGTGGAATTAGCATCTCCTCACAACTAGGGCATCTACCAGGCACCTGTGGGGGACCACGGACACCTAAGGGGATGGGAGGAAACCCCAGCGACCGGGTAGGATGTGAGGTGTGGGGGGAGTGAAGGGGGAGGAGAAGTGGAGGTGGGATGGGACTAGCACCCCTGAGGGGTGGCTGGGGGAGGGGAAGGGATCCCATGCCAGAAAGGGGGAAATTGGGGAACCATTGGGAGGACAGAGGATCAAGAGGGAGCATGGCCAGGTTTCCCCTGACTTGGACCCCTAGGAACCTGCTGATATCCCAGGCCTGATCCTCTGCCCATCTAGGCCCCCTCCAGCCAGGTGGGTCCTGAGGGAGTGCGAGGGAGGGGAGGGGAGCAAAAGGAACGCCGGGCCTCTGGGACGGCACCCCTGAGGGGCAGCTGGGGGCGGGGGAGGAGTTCCTACACCCAGTGGTACCCACCTATGGTTATAAGTCCAGTGGGGAAGGGGGAGACCCTGGGGGAGACAGTGGAGGAGGGGTGCGAAGGAGCGGAACAGATCGGGGCCAGTGCCTTCTCTGTCCACTTAGGCACTGGGGAGCCTGTTGTGCTCCCAGGCTTAATCCTCTGCCCTCGGAGCCTCCCTTCTTCCGCACAGAGCCCAAGCGCCCCAATACACCCCCACCCAGGGCTCTACCTCTACATTCGGAGACCCCCTGCCAACAGAGCTGGGCCTAAACCCCACCCACACGTTCACGCAGGGCCCTACCTCTAAACTCCGGAACTCCACACTCCAGAGGCCCTTCTTTCCACATGCTGCCTCTCCCCTTCTGCACAGGTCCTAAGCAGAGGCCCCGCCCCACGCTTGAATGTTGCCCTGCCTAGGCCCCGCCCCACACTCAAACATCACCCCCCCCCACTTGCCTAGGTCCCGCCCCACCTAAACCCCACCCCTGCCTAAGTTCCACCACCCAACTAAACTCCACCCCCATAGCCAGGGGTTTTTTTCTTCTTCCTCTGTTATATCGGGGTTCTGTTTTACCTTGTTGATTCATTTTTGATTCTTTTATATTTCTATTTTTCCTAATGAAGCTTTTATTTTTCTAATTTTATTTTATTCTTTATACTTTGTTAGTGATCTCTCCTTTTGGCTTGTTGCCACCCCCCCCTTTTTTTCTTTTTTCTGCTGTGGTTTTATTTTCCCTTGTTGCAGTTGTTTCAATTATACTTTTATTTTTTCTAAAAATTTTTTTTCTTTCTAATTTTATTTTGTTATTTATCCTTTGATATTGTACTGCTCCTTTTTCTCTTTCTTTATTCCTTTTTAAAATAACATTAAATTGACCATCTTAACCATTTTTATTAAAATAATTTTTAAAATTTATTTACTTATTTATTTTTGGCTGCATTGGGTCTTCGTTGCTGCACATAGGCTTCCTCTAGTTGCGGTGAGCAGGGGCTACTCTTCATCGCAGTGCACAGGCTTCTCATTATGGTGGCTTCTCTTGTTGTGGAGCATGGGCTCTAGGCACGTGGGCTTCAGTAGTTGTGGCATGTGGGCTCAGTAGTTGTGGCTCACAGACTCTAGAGCACAGGCTCAGTAATTGTGGCACACAGGCTTAGTTACTCCATGGCATGTGGGATCTTCCCTGACCAGGGCTTGAACCTGTGTCCCCTGCATTGGCAGGTGGATTCTTAACCACTGAGCTACCAGGGAAGCCCTTTTTATTTTTTTGTTTTTTTACCATGCCACAAAGCTTGCAGGATCTTGGTTCCCAGGCCAGAAGTCAGGACTGAGCTCCTGTGGTGGGAGCTCCAAGTCCAAACCATTGGACTAACAGAGAACCCCAAACCCCAGGGAATATTAATCAGAGTGAGGCCTCCCGGAGGTCCTCATCTCAGCACCAAGACCCAGCTCTATCTAACTGCCTGCAAACTCCAGGGCTGGACGACTCTGGCCAAACAACCGGTAAGACAGGAATAGAGCACCACCCATCAAAAAAAAAAAAAAAAAAAAAAAAAAAGAAACGACAAAAAAATATCTAACTGACGAAGGAGCAAGGTAAAAACCTACAAGACCAAATAAATGAAGACAAAATAGGCAAACAACCTGAATATGAATTCGGAGTAATGGTAGTAAAGATGATCCAAAATCTCGGAAACAGAAAGGAGAAAATACAAGAAACATTTAACAAGGCTCTAGAAGAACTAAAGAGCAAACAGTGATGAACAACACAATTACTCAAATTAAAAATACTCTAGGGCTTCCCTGGTGGCGCAGTGGTTGAGAATCCGCCTGCCGATGCAGGGGACACGGGTTCGTGCCCCGGTCCGGGAAGATCCCACATGCCGCGGAGCGGCTGGGCCCGTGAGCCATGGCCGCTGAGCCTGTGCGTCCGGAGCCTGTGCTCTGCAATGGGAGAGGCCACAACAGTAAGAGGCCCGCGTACCACAAAAAAAAAAAAAAAAAAAATACTCTAGAAGGAAACAATAACAGAATAACTGAGGCAGAAAAAACGGATAAGTGAGCTGGAAGATAAAATGGTGGAAATAAATGCCAGGGAACAGAATAAACAAAAAAGAATGAAAAGAATTGAGGACAGTCTCAGAGACCTCTGAAACAACATTAAACATACCAACATTCGAATTATAGGGGTCCCAGAAGAAGAGAAAAAGAAAGGGTCTGAGAAAACATTTGAAGACATTATAGTTGAAAACTTCCCTAACATGGGAATGGAAATAGTCAAGCTCAGGAAGCGCAGAGTCCCATACAGGATAAATCCAAGGAGAAACACGCCAAGACACATATTAATCAAACTATCAAAAGTTAAATACAAAGAAAAAATATTAAAAGGAGGAAGGGAAAAGCAACAAATAACATGCAACAGAATATCCACAAGGTTAACAGCTGATTTTTCAGCAGAAACTCTGCAAGCCAGAAGAGAGTGGCAGGGCATATTTAAAGTGATGAAAGGGAAAAACCTACAACTGAGATTACTCTACCCAGCAAGGATCTCATTCAGATTCCACAGAGAAATTAAAACCTTTACAGACAAGCAAAAGTTAAGAGAATTCAGCACCACCAAACCAACTTTACAACAAATGCGAGAGGAACTTCTCTAGGCAGGAAACACAAGAGAAGGAAAAGACCTACAAAAACAAACCCCAAACAATTAAGAAAATCGTCATGAGAGCATACATATCAATAATTACCTTAAATGTAAATGGATTAAACGTTCCAACCAAAAGACATAGACTGGCTGAATGGATACAAAAACAAGAGACGGGGACTCTGTGATGGCACAGTAGTTAAGATTCTGCCTGCCAACGCAGGGGACACAGGCTCGGCCCTGGTCTGGGAAGATCCCACATGCTGCGAAGCAACTAAGCCCATGTGCCACAACTAGTGAAACCTGCACACCTAGAGCCCATGCTCCACAACAACAGAAGCCACTGCAATGAGAAGCCCATGCACTGCAACAAACAGTAGCTGCCACTCACTGCAACTAGAGAAAGCCCATGCACAGCAACAAACACCAAACACAGCCAAAAATAAATAAATAAATAAAACAAGACCCATACATATGCTGTCTACAAGAGACCCACTTCAGACCTAGGGACACATACAGACTGATAGTGAGCGGATGGAAAAAGATGCTCCATGCAAATAGAAATTTTTAAATAGCTGGAGTAGCAATTCTCATATCAGACAAAGATAAAGAAGGACACTAATAATGATCAAGGGATCAATCAAAGAATAAGATATAACAATTGTAAATATTTATGCACCCAACATAGGAGCACCTCAATACATAAGGCAATTGCTAACATCCATAAAAGGGGAAATTGACAGTAACACAATCATAGTAGGGGACGTTGACACCCAACTTTCACCAATGGACAGATCATCCAAAATGAAAATAAATAAGGAAACACAAGCTTTAAACAACACATTAAACAAAATGGATTTAACTGATATTTATAGGACATTCCATCCAAAAACAACAGAATACACTTTCTTCTCAAGTGTTCATGGAACTTCTCCAGGATCATATTTTGGGTCACAAATCAAGCATTGGTAAGTTTAAGAAACTTGAAATCATATCAAATATCTTTTCTGACCACAGTGCTGTGAGACTAGATATTAATTACAGGAAAAAAACTTTAAAAAATACAAACACATGGAGGCTAAACAGTATGCTACTAAAAATCCAGGAGATGACTGAAGAAATCAAAGACAAAATCAAAAAATACCTAGAAACAAATGACAGTGAAAACATGATGAGCCAAAACCTATGGGATGCAGCAAAAGCAGTTCTAAGAGGGAGGTTTATAGCAATACAATCCTACCTCAAGAAACAAGAAAAAACTCAAATAAACAACCTAAACTTACACCTAAAGCAATTAGAGAAAGAAGAACAAGAAAACCCCAAAGTTAGCAGAAGGAAAGAAATCATAAAGATCAGATCAGAAATAAATGAAAAAGAAATGAAGGAAACAATAGCAAAGATCAATAAAACTAAATGCTGGTTCTTTGAGAAGATAAACAAAATTGATTACCATTAGCCAGACTCACCAAGAAAAAAGGGAAAAGACTCAAATCAATAGAATTGTAAATGAAAAAGGAGAAGTAACAACTGACACTGCAGAAATACAAAGGGTCATAAGAGATTGTGGAAGTCCAGCTCCTGCAGGTCTAGGAATACCTGAGGGATGGACAGTGTCGGCGAGAGGAGGTTAAATAAATCAATAACACTGTGTATATGCATGGTCTCTCTTTTCTTTATTTTCTTACAGTCAGGTTTATATACTCTAAGTGATTACATCATCAGGTGTTTAACTAAAACCTCAGAAGATATTTATTATAGATTGTACCTAATATTTCTAGATGTACTTTTAAAGTAATTCTAAAGGTTCTCAAAACATCATTGTTTTTTCTTAGAGTAGGTTCAATCCGTACTAATAACAAAGCCAAGCTAATATGTAACAAGCCATTAAAAGAAACTATGAAGGAGGAAGTTTCCTGAACTTTCCTATGTGTCCCAGAGGTCCGCATGGACAAGTTTTAACAATGTACCCCTAAATCATCTACAATATATTTCACAATTTAATCTATCACTGTGTTCTTCTGGGCAAGAAGCTTTGTCTGAATGGACGAGTCAACAATTCCAGTGCTGGCAGTTGACTCTGTATGATTAATTTATCCTTATACCAGAGCCAACAATATCCATAATCATTTATTACTCCCATGTAGGGCCATTGTTTTTTTATTAATGGTGTTTTCCACAGAAACAACCCTACATTTCCAGGTTGTTTGTTTTTCTCCCACCAGCCAGGGGCTGTTGTTAAAAAGTCCCAATTCGTAGGTTTTGGTTTGGGAAGGGGAAGAGGATGTTTTACACGGTTAAGCTTGGGACGGGGTGGGGGGGCGCAAATCCCCCAAGTACTTTTTCAAGGCAGAAGCATAAAATTACAAAACAGATCAGAAGAGATGTAGTCAGCTTCCTGGGCACAGCACTGCCCTGCAGCGCTGTCTTGGACTGTTGTTCCATGACCCTGTCATGGCACAGAGGCTCCAGGTTGGCTTCCAACAAGAGATTACTACAAGCAACTATATGCAAATAAAATGGACAACCTGGAAGTAATGGACAAATTCTTAGAAAAGCACAACCTTCCAAGACTGAACCAGGAAGAAATAGAAAATATAAACAGACCAATCACAAGCACTGAAATTGAAACTGTGGTTTAAAATCTTCCAACAAAAAAAAGCCCGAGACCAGATGGCTTCACAGCGAATTCTATCAAATATTTAGAGAAGAGCTAATACCTATCCTTCTCACACTTTTCCAAAATATAGCAGAGGGAGGAACACTCCCAAACTCATTCTACGAGGCCACCATCACACTGATACCAAAACCAGACAAAGATGTCACAAAAAAAGTAAATTATAGGCCAATATGTCTGATGAACATAGATGCAAAAATCCTCAACAAAATACAAACAGAATCCAACAGCACATTAAAAGACTCCTACACCATGATCAAGTGGGGTTTATCCCAGGAATGCAAGGATTCTTCAATATATGCAAATCAATCAATGTGATACACCATATTAACAAATTGAAGGATAAGAACCATATGATAATCTCAGTAGATGTGGAAAAAGCTTTTGACAAAATTCAACACCCATTAATGATAAAAACTCTCCAGAAAGTAGGCACAGAGGGCACTTACATCAACATAATAAAGGCCATATATGACAAACCCACAGCCAACATTGTTCTCAACGGTGAAAAAGTGAAACCATTTCCTCTAGGATCAGAAACAAGACAAGGTTGCCCACTCTCACCACTATAATTCAACATAGTTTTGAAAGTTCTAGCCACAGCAATCAGAGAAGAGAAATAAAAGGAATCAAAATTGGAAAAGAAGTAAAACTGTCACTGTTTGCAGATGATATGATACTATACTTAGAGAATCCTAAAGAGGCTACCATAAAACTACTAGAGCTAATCAATGAATCTGGTATACTAGCAGAATACAAAATTAATGCACAGAAACCTCTTGCATTCCTATATGCTAATGATGAAAAATCTGTAAGAGAAATTAAGGAAACACTCCCATTTACCATTGCAACAAAAAATAAAATATCTAGGAATAAACCTACCTAAGGAGACAAAAGACCTGTGTGCAGAAAACTATAAGACACTGATGAAAGAAATTAAAGATGAAACAAACAGATGTTTATTCTTGGACTGGAAGAATACCTTGTTCTTGGACTGGAAGAAACAACATTGTGAAAAAGACTATTTTACCCAAAGCAATCTACAGATTCAATGCAATCCCTATCAAACTACCAATGGCATTTTTCACAGAACTAGAACAAAAAATTGCACAATTTGTATGGAAACACAAAAGACTCCAAATAGCCACAACAATCTGGAGAAAGAAAAACGGAGCTGGAGGAATCAGGCTCCTGGACTTCAGACTATGCGACAAAGCTACAGTAATCAAGACAGTATGGTACTGGCACAAAAACAGAAATATAGACCAATGGAACAGGAAAGAGAGCCCAGAGATAAACCCACACACCTATGGTCATCTTCTCTTTGATAAAGGAGGCAAGAGTATACAATGGAGAAAAGACAGCCTCTTCAATAAATGGTGCTGGGAAAACTGGACAGCTACATGTAAAAGAATGAGATTAGAACACTCCCTAACACCATACACAAAAATAAACTCAAAATGGATTAAAGACCTAAATGTAAGGCCAGACACTATAAAACTCTTAGAGGAAAACATAGGAAGAACACTCTATGACATAAATCACAACAAGATCCTTTTGATCCACCTCCTAGAGAAATGGAAATAAAAACAAAAATAAACAAATGGGACCTAATGAAACTTAAAAGCTTTTGCACAACAAAGGAAACCATAAACAAGACGAAAAGACAATCCTCAGGATGGGAGAAAATATTTGCAAATGAAACAATGGACAAAGGATTAATCTCCAAAATATACAAGCAACTCATGCAGCTCAATAACAAAAAAACAAACAACCCAATCCAAAAATGGGCAGAAGACCTAAATAGACATTTCTCCAAAAAAGATATACAGATTGCCAACAAACACATGAAGGATGCTCAACATCACTAATCGTTAGAGAAATGCAAATCAAAACTACAATGAGGTATCACCTCACTCCAGTCTGAATGACCTTCATCAAAAAATCTACAAACAATTAATGCTGGATAGGGTGTGGAGAAAAGGGAACCCTCTTTCACTGTTGGTGGGAATGTAATTGATACAGCCACTAGAGAGAACAGTATGGACGTTCCTTAAAAAACTAAAAATAGAACTACCATACAACCCAGCAATCCCACTACTGGACATATACCCTGAAAAAACCATAATTGAAAATGAGTCATGTACCACAATGTTCACTGCAGCACTATTTACAATAACAGGACATGGAAGCAACCTAACTGTCCATTGACAGATGAATGGATAAAGAAGATGTGACACATATATACAATGGAATATTACTCAGCCGTAAAAAGGAATGAAATAATGCCATTTGCAGCTACTTGGATGGACCTAGAGATCATCATACTAAGCAAAGTAAGTCAGAAAGAGAAAGACAACTACCATATGATACCACTTATATGTGGAATCTAAAATATGACACAGATGAACTTATCTATGAAACAGAAACAGACTCACAGACATAGAGAAGAGACTTGTGGTTGCCAAGGGGGAAGGAAGTATTGGGAGTTTGAGACTAGCAGATGCAAATTATTACATGTAGAATGATAAACAACAAGGTCCTACTGTATAGCACAGGGAACTATATTCAATATCCTGTAATAAATCATCATGGAAAAGAATATGGAGAAGAATACATATATTTACATATAACTGAGTCACTTTGCTGTATACCAGAAAGTAATACAACACTGTAAATCAACTATACTTCAATTAAAAAATAATAATATAAATGAAAACAAAAAAGAAATAGAGCTCATTCCATGTCTCTACACAAAGATCTACCTCATTAGTTTATTTTCTTAAGTTAAATATTTCCCTATTGGTGGTTATTTAGCTTTTTTTCAATATTTTGTTGTTCCCTACAATGCCATAATGTACTATCTCTTTATACATATATCTTTGTGCACGGATGCAGTGATATCTGCAGGGTAAATTCTTAGAACTGCTTGGCCAAAGGGTAAAAAATATTATATATTAAGAATAAAAATAAGTTAGTGGCAAAAGAAGCCTCGAATAACCAGAAAATGAAAGAGAGGTGAGTCAAGTGGGGGAATAGAGTTATCTGGACAGCAGCACTGACACCACTGGGTAATGAAGTCATTGAGAGGGGTCCCACCATCTGAACCTAGAAGTCAGTTTTTCTTGTAGCCTTTGATCTAACCAGAGACAAGTTTCTGCCCACACTTAGGATGCAGAAGTTAATTCAGAAGTATATTTGTATCTTAAATGCTCCGGTGAACTGTGAATTACATAGAAGTGCTGGGTTAGCCTCCCCTAGGAAAATGGCTCCCGGTTAAAAACCTATGTGTGATTTTTCAGACCCGACCATAGGCAATCACAAAGGCTCTACCTGGCAGGCTTCACGGGTGGGGGGAAAGCTGCCCTCCCCTCAAGGGATTTGGTGCAGGGCCAGTGCACGGCAGTCTGAAGGGAGATGCAGCCAAGGACTCAGGTCCCCCTGGCAGGTCACGCTCTATGCATATTTGCATTCCTGGCCCAGGTGCCTTCATTCCAAAGTCTCTCTCTCTTTTTTTTAAATTGAAATACAGTTGATTATCTGAGGTCTTGAGGTCTTTTTCAAGAGGCTCTACTAAGGCCTGCTTATTGTGAAGGGAAGGTCGGGGGAGATTTGAAGGCACTTTTCCCCACTCTCTGTACCCAGTACTTTTCCACTCCTCACCCTTCCCCCACCTTCCTCCCCAACACATGCTCCTCAGGCTCCCTAAAACTGCTGGAGCCTTTTGTTCTGGGTCCCTCAGCAGTGAACTGACCCTCACATCTGTGCTGATCCATCTGACCCTCCACCTGTGTGCCTTCCCATGGGGGAAAAATGGACCAGGGGGAGTTGGCACCTGCTCTAGTCTCAGCCTCCTGCTTTACCATCATAGGAAGTGATTAAAGGCTTGCTGCTTTAGGAAGTAGCCTTATGAGGCATAGAAGTTCCATTTCTATGAAGCACAAAAGTTTTAAATTATGATGCAGTTTAATTTATATATTTTTTTCCTTTGGTTGCTTATACTTTGGGTGTCATATTTTAATCCACAGACACAAAGATTTATCCCTATATTTTCTGCAAAGAGTTTTACAGTTTTAGCTCATACATTCAGATCTTTGGTACATCTTAAGTTAATTTTTGTATATAGTGTGAGGCAGAGAGTTCAACATAATTCTTTTGAATACAGTGTTCAATTTCTAAAGCATGGACATTTACTTTATAACATATTGTATATACTCTTCTGTATGTAGACTATATTTCATAGATTTAAAAGTAGAAATAATCATTTTGGATACTGTGGGTGGAGAGCAAGTTGTAGTGGAACAAGAGACAAATCAGGAACACCATTTGGAATGTCTCATGGGTTTTTGGCTGAAGCAAAAGGGTGGATGGTGGTGCCATAACTGAGACAGCAATGAATGCAGAAGGAGCAAGGTTTGGGGGGAAGAAACAAAATTATCTTTAGGATATGTTAATTTTGAGTAGCTTTTTCAACACCCAAGCAGAGAAGTCAAAAAAACAATTGGAGGGACTTCCCTGGCCGTCCAGTGGTTAAGACTCCGTGCTTCCACTGCAGGGGGGCATGGGTTCGATTTCTGGTCTGAGAACTAAGATCCTTCATGCCGCATGATGTGGCCCAATAAGTAAATAAATAAAAGCTCTTGGGCTTCCCTGGTGGCGCAGTGGTTGAGAGTCCGCCTGCTGATGCAGGGGACACGGGTTCGTGCCCCGGTTCGGGAGGATCCCACATGCCGCGGAGTGGCTGGGCCCGTGAGCCATGGCCACTGAGCCTGCGTGTCCGGAGCCTGTGCTCCGCTACGGGAGAGGCCACAACAGTGAGAGGCCCGCGTACCACAAAAAAAAAAAAAAAAAAAAAGACAAACAATTGGATAAATGAATCTGGAATTTAGTGAGGGAAGCAGGGCTATAGGAATCTATACCATATTGTTGTCATAAAGCCATGGGACTGGTTGAGATTACATAGAGAAAGAGTATAGACAAAGAAGAGGAGAGTATCATGTATCTAGAGTGTGCTCTAGAGTGTGCTAATATTTAGAAGATAGGTAGAGAAAGAGGTAGGTACTAGAAAGGAGACTAAGAAGGAACAGCCAGTGATGAAGAACTTTGGAGACTGTGGCTTAGAGAAAAAAATGTGGCAGATAGAGAAAAATGTTTCAAAGAAAAAAGAATGGTCAATTATTGCTAAGAGATTAACTGTGATTTGGACAGAGACCTAATCATTAGATTTGACAAGATAAAAATGTTTGGTGACTTTGATAAGAGATATTTCATTGGTGATGCAAATAAAAGCCTGATTGGCTTTACACGACACACTGGGGAGTTGGACAAGTGGCCAACCTTTGGTTTATTCATGTTTTTTACAGTTTCTTTTAAATAAGATCTGGAGGCATATTATCGACTACCTGTTCTTCTTTATAAAGCAATGCATGTACTGGCATTAAAGTACACCTTGCATTGTTACATGTATTTAGCTGGTGTACCATCAGAACTGAATCCAGCATACTCCTCCAGTCTATGTTATAGTCTACAAAATACTGATAATATAAATAAAAATATTTTCTCCTGAAGCAATGGATTTTAGTAATGAGCAGAACAAAAATTACTTTAGCACTTCTCCTTCATATACCACATATATGCCAAGAACTGATTCATTTTCTAGTGGTTGGTGGCTTCATCCAGCTCTAAACAATACTTGGTAGCATATACACAGGACCATAATTCCTCTTTCACATTGTATGGCATTGACATTACACAATGATAAATAATACGACAATGGCATCTTGCCAATAGCTTGTTTTGCTTTCTCTCTGAGTGTATTTTCAATAACTTTGCAGCTGATTTTTACAAACCTTTCAAGAACAGTAAGAACTACCTGTTTTAGTGTATAAGGAGTGCAACTTCGTATAAAATATCTGCAGTTTTGGCCTCTTTCCGACTTTAGCAAAAGAATTATTTAATTTTGTACCATATTTTTTGTTTTAGTAATGAAAAATTTAATTGGGCTACCAGAAGCCACAGTGTTTTGTTAGAAATTGAAACGAAAGCATTAACTTCATGCCGAAACTTGACCAAGTTTCTCAGAAGATAACACAGTGAGAAAAAAAATAGCTGGATTGTGAGTTTTTAGATATCCACTCTCATACTTGTGTTTATATTTTTTCTTTTTCACTTGTTTTTATGAAATTATCATATTTGCCTCTTGATTTACCTAAAAATGGAAGTCCTGTTCATTTTTTTACATTTATGACATTCTGAACTTTAATGTTTACATTACTATTTTTATCACTATGTTTTTGCTTTAGTAAAACACTTTAAAAATCCTTGATAACATTTTTTTTAAACACTGAAGTCCACACAACAGTAACCACACGAAAAGTTAGTCTTGTGAAAATATTTTAAACCAAGATGAGTTGCACCTGGTAATTGAATGTTAGTGGAGACAAACTGCCAAAGACAGTTTTTAAAGTGCATCTTGTACCTTCAAGAATGAAATTATCACAAAAGATATAGTGGGACTTAAGATTTGAAGACAGCAGTGTAAAGTTAGAATTTTTCCTTTTTGGGAGAGTATCACTCAGAAGTGACAAGCAGACTGAGAAGAAGAAATTATGAGACAAATCCCTAAATTACAAAAAGTAGAAGGGCTGAGTATGGGAGGATGTTAAGAGTGCATATTTTAGAAAGATCTTGTTAGATTTAGGGTTTGGGATTGGATATGGGTCAGGGTTAGGATTAAGTAGCTAAATATACTGTGTAAAGGTTAAGGACATAACTTAAATCTCTTGTTAGAGGCTAAATCTTTCATTTCAGAGGTAGGAATGAGATTCACAGGCTGTTTGGAGGAGCTTCTCTAGACCCCATACAGTTCCAAGAAGCAGAGAAAGTGTAGCAACATACATATCACACAGACAAGTTGTTTTTGCAGAAAACAGTCTGCATCTGTGACAATCAGGGAGAAGAGAGACTTTACATTGCAAACATCACTGTAATGGCCTACCTCCATTGGCTGGGGAGAAGTCAAGGTCAAACAAACTCACACACAGAATGCTAGATCATAATCCAAATTCCTGATGGCTTGAAAAACAGTAGAGAGCCAGAGTAGCAGGAAGCTGCCTGGGTGGGCAGGAAGCCAGAAAGTACAGTGTTGGCCTAAGGAAGTATTCCTATAGCAATACAATTGTAGTGGGTACCAAACCTTGGAATGGCAGCTGTATGGACAAACTGAACCTGGAACACTGTAAGCCCAAACTCCAAGAAGGATTGAGTGGTCTTGGTTACTGAAAGAAACAGAAACAAACCTTGTCTAAAGGAGAGCTCTCCAAGTTTGGTTCAGAGACTCCCACATATTATGATCAAGCAATGAACTCACAAACCAGACTACCAAACACATAAGAAGGCAATAACCATGAGTGAGAGTCAGCAGAAACAAGAAACAGCAGATTTAAATTTCCCAAAGATTTCAAGCATTGGAGTTATAATTATATACATATAACATAAAACACATATGTGGGAAGTGTGTTAAATAAAGCATGCAATTTAAAAAGTGAACATGGAAACAATCCAAAAGAAATCAGAAATAAAAAATATAGTTGTTGGCAGCAAAAAAAAAAACAAAAAAAAACCCTCAGTGAAGAGATTAACTAGATTAGATAACTCAAGTGAGAATTTGTAAACCAAAAGATATATCTGAAGAACTGCAGGAAAGAGAAACAACAACAACAAAAAAGGAAAATATGAAAGAAAGATTAAAGGACATGGAAGATAGAATGATATGATCTAAAAATTGATAGAGTTCCAAATAGAAAGAAAAATGAGAAAGGAATAGAGGTAATATATAAAGAGATAGTGGCTATGAACTTTCCAGAACTGATGAGAAACATAAATCCAGATCTTGAAAGCAAAGAAGAAAAAAATAATGGAATAGGAAAAAAATAATTCAAGAAAAAACTGCAGAAATGAAAGGAGACTTGAGTCTGAAAATGTAAAAGACACATATTAATTTAAAAAATGATCCCACTTGGTCAACACCAATATATGTCCTCATAACATTATTAGATTTCAAAAATAAAGTATTCTTTGAAAGTTAAAGAAAATAAGTTACTTATAATTAGGAAAACTTACGCTGACTTTGTATTTCATCACAACATTCACTCCTAGAAGACACTGTAGATATAGCAATACAGACAAGACATTGTAGATATAGCAATACAGACAAAAATCCTCAAGGAAAGAGGTGTGATCCAGGAATTCTATACCCAGTCAAACTGTTGCTTAGGTATAAATGCAAACAATTTTGAAAACACAAGATTTTAGGGGTATTGTTTCCATGAACTCATTTGAATAATCTGCCAGTGGGCACATTTTATCAAAGAGATGACTAGAAAGAATAAGGTAGATAGCATAAGGACTGCAGATAAATAAGACTGAAACTAAAACAAATGTGGGAATAATTGTTATTAAACAGAAAGATAATATAAGACAGATAATATAATTAAAATTGGGAAGTTGTGGAGAGAAAGAGGAGAAGGAAGAGGAAAGCTACTAATTTAATTATTGCTCAGAATAGGGCATTTATAAGGTCTAAAGAAAGAAGATTAGACAATACATAAAAATACAAACATTCATAATCATCAGAAGACTGCACATAAAACCATGCAAAATCTCACACAGGAAATTACTTTTTAACCTTGAAAACATGAATCATAACACAAAATAACACGACATAACCATGACTAAATATATCTTTCATATCAATAATTATGATAATTATAAATGAGTTAAACTCACCCAGTAAAAGGGGAAAAGTCAAACTGGATACAAAACAAAAATAATTTAACACTGTAAAGAATGAGAAACTTAAAACCATCAAAAGAATAGGAAATGAAAAGAAAAAAATGATAAGTGGGCAAACCTGAATAGGCTAATGCAAAAAAAAAGTGGTCATGATCTTCATTTCAAATATGACTGAGTTTGGGACAAAAAAGCATTAAATAAGAAGAAGGGCACTTCATATGCTAAAGGGCCCAATTTAGAGAGAGACCATTTACAGATATCTATGTACAGATAACATAGCATCAATTTAAACACAGCCCTTAAAGTAAAAGTTAAGGTCTACACAGAGGAGTGAACAGAAACACATTAGTGGCAGGATACTTTAATTCATCCCCTCAGTCCATGATAGATAAAGCACATTAAAGAAAAAAGGATATAGTGGGCTTAAATAACATAATTAATATGGTAAAATTAATTTATGGATATCAAATTCTGTGATTCTGAAAATAGAGAATATACCTCCTATTTATATTCCCAATTTAAAAGGAAACCTCAATAAATTCTAAAAAAGATAAAACAGTACAGACAACTTTCTCCAGTAGCAATGCTATAAAACTAGAAGGCATAACAAGAAAACAAAATCCTCTACCCATCTGGAAGTAAAATATCTTAGGTTAAACAGTTCTTGAGCCCAAAAGAAAAATCCACATAGAATTACAAATACTTAGAAAATAGTGATAATGAAAACATTACATATCAAAACATATGTGATATTGCTAAAGCAGTGTTCAGAGGAAACATTATACTTTAAATACTTTTATAGTATGCCATACTAGCAGATATATTGACCTGGATTTGTTCAGAATAGCTAGGGATTGTACTAGGGGATTCCAAAAACCTACTACATATATAAACATACAAGTTAATGCAGAAATCACTAGCAGCAACATTATAATCCAAGAATCAATGGAGGATCTGTCTCCTAAGGCAAAAGAAATAAAAGCAAAAATAAACAAATGGGACCTAATTAAATTTAAAAGCTTTTGCAACAGCATAGGAAACCATTGACATAACAAAAAGAAAACCTATGGAATGGGAGAAAATATTTGTAAATGATATGACTGATAAGGGATTAATATTAAAAATACATAAACAGCTCATACTACGCAATATCAAAAAACCAAACAATACAATCAAAAAGTGAGCAGAAGAACTGAATAAGTATTTTTCCAAAGAAGACAGACAGATGGTCAGGAAAAGATGAAAAGATGCTTAACCCACTACTTATTAGAGAAATGCAAGTCAAAACAACAATGAGGTAATGCTTCACACCTGTCAAAAAGTCTACAAATAACAAATGTTGGAGAGGATATGGAGAAAAGGAAACCCTTGTACCTGCTAGGAATGAAATTTGTGCAGCTTCTATGGAAAACAGTATGGGGTTCCTCAAAAAACTAAAAATAGGGAATTCCCTGGCAGTCCAGTGGTTAGGACTCAGCACTTTCATTGCCAGGGCCCAGGTTCAATCAGTGGTCGGGGAACTAGGATCTCACAAGCCACGTGGTGCAGCCAAAAAAAAAAGAAAAACAAACTTAAAATAGAACTACCATATGATCCAGCAAATATACAAAAACACTAATTTGAAAAGATATATGCGCCTCAATGTTCATAGCAGCACTGTTTACAATAGCCAAGATATGGAAGCAAACCAAATGCCCATCAATAGATTATTGGATTAAGAAGATGTGCTATGTATATATATGTATACAATGGAATATTACTCAGCCATAAAAAAGAATGAAATTTTGCCATTTGCAATATGGATGGACTTGGAGGGTATTATGCTAAGTGAAATAACTCAGACAGAGAAAGACAAATACTATGTGATATCACTTATGTGTGGAATCTAAAAAAATAATACAAATGAATGTATATGCAAAATGGAAACAGACTCACAGATAGAGAAAACAAACTAGTGGTTACCAAAGAGGAGAAGGAAGTGGAGAGTGGCACATTAGGGGAATGGGATTAGGAGATACAAACTACTATGTATAAAATGATAAGAAACAAGAATATATTGTATAGCACAGGGAATTAGAGCCATTATCTTGTAATAACTTTTAATGGAGTATAATCTGGAAAAATATTGAATCACTATGCTGTACACATAAACTAATATAAATAATACAGTAAACCAACTATACTTCAACTTAGAGAAAAGTCAATGTAATTCTAGGAATCAAAGTATCTTTCAAATTCTTCTGGTATCAAGGCAAAACTGTGAGTCTGCAAAGCAACATTTCATTAAGGGAGACTACTGCAATAGGGAGATACTCAAAACTGAAGCCAGAAACATCTCTGAGAAGGAGTGCCCAAGCATAGCTTTATATGCAGAGACCATGGGACAGGTGGCTATGGAAAGAAGAAGTGGTGTATTAAAATTAGTAAGGAAAGTCCTGAACTTAACGAACTATGTCAAATATTGCAAAAACAGGAAGATCAAGACAGGAAATATTAGTCAGTGGTTAGGCACATGAGGTAGAGTTTGGGTCTTAGATAGAGCAAACAAATTACAGTGTAGAAAGTTTGCATAAAGTTCAGGGCCTAACCTTCCTTTAACAGGCTAAAGTTATGTCAAGCTAAGTTTGAACAGCCTTTTCACTGGCTGTCAGTGCCTTCTTAAATGATTTTGGTTTTTAAGCAAATATAAATTGCATATATTCCAAGTTATGCTGACACAAACATATCCTAGAATCTTGCTCTACAAATATTCCAAACTAGGTCTTATTCACAGGTAAATAAATCACAAAGCATCTAGAAAATTTCACTATATCAACTAATAAGAAAGAATGAAAATAAATGAGGTATCCAAATGAAGGTCAACAAAGATCAGAAAAATTAATCTAAGAAAACAGAAAGAGGAGATTAAAGTAGAAATTACTTAATTATAAAGCAAACAAACAAAAATGGTAGAATTAAATAACCCAAGAGCTGGTTGCTTGAAAAAGTAAACTTCTGGCAAAGTTAATTAAGAAAAAAAGCAAAAAATGCTTGGTACAAAAATTTGGAAATTCTAGATAAAATGGATACTTTTTATGTTTTAATTAATTTATTAATATTTATTTATTTCATTTAGTTGCTCCAGGTCTTAGTTGCGTCACATGGGATCTTTAGTTGAGGTATGCGGGATCTTTAGTTGTGGCATGCAAACTCTTAGTTGCAGCATGTGGGATCTAGTTTCCTGACTAAGGATCGAACCTGGGCCCCCGGCATTGGGAGCATGGAGTCTTAGCCTCTGGGACACCAGGGAAGTCCCAAAATGGATTCTTTTTAAAGAACTATCATTTACCAAAACTGATCTCAAAAGAAAGTCTAAACGAATTAATTACCATAAAAGAAAACACACAAAAAAGCACCAAGTGCTTTTCATAGGTGGTTATGCTGCACCTTTCAGGAGCACATAATGCCAAAATTATTTAAGCTATCCCATCATATAAAGAAAGAAACCTTCCAAATTCTTTATACAAAGCAAGAATAATTTCAAAACTAAATCTGACAAAGACTAGGGGAAAAAAACTGGTCATTAATCTCACTTGTAAATATTGATGAAATAATACTAAATAAAATATTAAGAACGGGAATCCTGCAATATCTTAAAGAAATAACATCACAAAATTGGGTTTATTTCAGGAGTACAAGGATGATTAAATATTAGGACATATATTTTATGAATAGATCTGAGAAAGATCAATTCTACACACTTTGAAAAGAATTTGATAAAAACATTTAACTTCTACTTTTGAATCAAAAATGTCATTAGGGGGCTTCCCTGGTGGCGCAGTGGTTGAGAATCCGCCTGCCAATGCAGGGGACACGGGTTCGAGCCCCGGTCTGGGAGGATCCCACATGCCGTGCAGCGGCTGGGCCCGTGAGCCATGGCCGCTGAGCCTGTGCTCTGCAACGGGAGAGGCCACAACAGTGAGAGGCCCGCATACTGCAAAAAAAAAAAAAAAAAAAATGTCATTAAAAGAATAAGAATATGGCTGAGTAATATTCCATTGTATATATGTGCCATACCTTCTTTATCCATTCATCTGTCGATGGACACTTAGGTTGCTTCCATGTCCTGGCTATTCTAAATAGAGCTGCAATGAACATTGTGGTACATGACTCTTTCTGAATTATGGTTTTCTCAGGGTATATGCCCAGTAGTGGGATTGCTGGGTCGTATGGTAGTTCTATTTTTAGTTTTTTACGGAACCTCCACACTGTTCTCCATAGTGGCTGTATCAATTTACATTCCCACCAACAGTGCAAGAGGGTTCCCTTTTCTCTACACCCTCTCCAGCACTTATTGTTTGTAGATTTTTTTCATGATGGCCATTCTGACTGCTGTGAGGTGATACATCATTGTAGTTTTGGTTTGCATTTTTCTAATGATTAGTGATGTTGAGCATCCTTTCATGTGCTTGTTGGCAATCTGTATATCTTTTTTGGAGAAATGTCTATTTAGGTCTTCTGCCCATTTTTGGATTGGGTTGTTTGTTTTTTTGATATTGAGCTGCATGAGCTGCTTGTAAATTTTGGAGATTAATCCTTTGTCAGTTGCTTCATTTGCAAATATTTTCTCCCATTCTGAGGGTTGTCTTTTCGTCTTGTTTATGGTTTCCTTTGTTGTGCAAAAGCTTTTAAGTTTCATTAGGTCCCATTTGTTTATTTTTGTTTTTATTTCCATTTCTCAAGGAGGGGGTCAAAAAGGATCTTGCTGTGATTTATGTCATAGAGTGTTCTTCCTATGTTTTCCTCTAAGAGTTTTATAGTGTCTGGCCTTACATTTAGGTCTTTAATCCATTTTGAGTTTATTTTTGTGTATGGTGTTAGGGAGTGTTCTAATCTCATACTTTTACATGTAGCTGTCCAATGAGGTGGATGGACCTAGAGTCTGTCATACAGAGTGAAGTAAGTCAGAAAGAGAAAAACAAATACTGTATGCTAACACATATATATGGAATCTAAAAAAAAATAAAGGTTCTGAAGAACCTAGAGGCAGGACAGGAATAAAGATGCAGATGTAGAGGATGGACTTGAGGACATGGGGAGGGGGAAGGGTAAGTGGGATGAAGTGAGAGAGTGGCAGGGACATATATACACTACCAAATGTAAATTAGATAGCTAGTGGGAAGCGGCCACATAGCACAGGGAGATCAGCTCTGTGCTTTGTGACCACCTAGGGGGGTGGGAGGGAGACGCAAGAGGAAGGAGATATGGGGATATATGTATATGTATAGCTGACTCACTTTGTTATAAAGCAGAAACTAACACACCATTGTAAAGCAATTATACTCCAATAAAGATGTTTTAAAAAAAAAAGAATAAGTATATAGAACACTTCCTTAACATGAATCTATTTTAACCCCCAATCCAGCTTATGTTCAATAGGAAAATATTAGAGCCACTCTCATAAACAAAAGTTTTTTAAAATGATGACTACTATTTCCACTAACATTTTCTAGCTAATGTGATTATCTTTATAATTTGAAGAAAAATTAGAAGTATAAAAATACTGGACACAAGGATACCTGCTCTTGTCACTTCTATTCAACATTGCACTGAAGGTTCTAGCCAGGGCAATTAGGCAAGAAAATGAAATAAATGACATCTGGATTGGAAAAGAACTAGTAAAATTATCTCTTTTTGCAGATAACAATCTTATTTAAAGAAAATTCTGAAGAATTTACAAATCCATTAGGGCTAATAAATGAGTTCAGCAATGTTGTGGAGATATAATATCAATATACAAAAATAGTTGTATTTCTTTTTTTTAAATTCTTTTTTAAATTATTTAGTTTTGGCTGCATTGGGTCTTCATTGCTGCATGAGGGCTTTCTCTAGTTGCAGTGAGTGGGGACAACTCTTCATTGTGGTGCGCAGTCTTCTCATTGCAGTGGCTTCTCTCCTTGTGGAGCAGGGCCTCTAGGCGCGTGAGCTCAGTGGTTGTGGCTCATGGGCTCTAGAGCGCAGGCTCAGTAGCTGTGGCACATGGGCTTAGTTGCTCCGTGGCATGTGGGATCTTCCTGGACCAGGGCTCAAACCCATGTCCCCTGCACTGGCAGGCGGATTCTTAAGCACTGTGCGACCAGGGAAGTCCCCAAAATACTTGTATTTCCATACACTAGTAATAACAATCCAAAAATGAAATTAAGGAAAAAATTTCATTTACAATAACATAAAAAAGAATAAAATACTTAAATTTAACCCAAAAAAAGTGGATGGCTTATACTCAAAAAACAAAACACCACTGAAAGTAATTAAAGAAAACTTGAAATTGAAAAGATATCTGTGTTCATGGATTGGAAGACCTAATATTGATGATATTCACCCAAATTAATCTATAAAACTTCCAATAGACTTTTTTGCAGAAATGGAAAATCTGGCCCTTAAATTTGAATAGAGCTGCAGGGGGCCCTGAATGACCAAAACAATCTTGGAAAAGAAGTTAAAAGTTAGAGGACTCACAGTTCCGCATTTCAAAGCTTATTTCAAAGCTGCTGTAATCAAACTGTGTGGTACTGGCATAAATGGAGTGAATTGAGAAAACCCATAAACTTATGATCAATTCATTTTCGATAAAGGTGTGAAGACAATTCAATAGGGGAAAGAATAGTCTTTAGCAAACAGTTCTGGGACAACTGGATTATCTACAAACAAAAGAACGATTTGGAATCCAAGTACCACACACTATATATAAAAATTAACTCAAAATGGATCAAGACCTAAATATGAGGTAAAACTCTTGGCAATTCCCTGGTGGTCCAGTGGTTAGGACTTGGCACTTTCACTGTTATGGGCCTGGGTCAAGGAACTAAGATCCTCCAAGCCAAGTGGCACAGTCAAAAAGCAAAGATATACATATATATATATAAAACTCTTATAAGAAAACATAGATATAAATCTCTGTGACCTTGCATTAAGCAAGGGTTTCTTAGATATGACTCTAGGAGCACAAGCCACACACACACAAAAAGATAGATTGGACTTCATTAAAATGAAAATTTTTTGTGCTTCAAAGGTCACTATCCAGAAACTGAAAATACAACCTACGGAATGGGATAAAGTATTTCCAAGTCATATATCTGATAAGGGATAAGTATCTTGAATATATAAAGAACTCTAACAACCTAACAATAAAAGACAACCCAACTTAAAAAATGGGCAAAGTATTTGAATAGGCATTTCTCCAAATACAAAGGGGCAATAAGCACATGAAGATATGCTCATCACCACTAATCATCAGGGAGATGCAAATCAAAACTAAAATGAGGGGGCTTCCCTGTTGGTACAGTGGTTAAGAATCTGCCTGCCAATGCAGGGGGCACGGGTTTGAGCCCTGGTCCAGGAAGATCCCACATGCTGCAGAGCAAATAAACCTGTGTGCCACCACTACTGAGCCTGCACTCTAGAGCCCGTGAGCCACAACTACTGAGCCCACATGCTGCAACTACTGAAGCCCGCACACCTAAAGCCCATGCTCTACAACAACAGAAGCCACTGCAATGAGAAGCCTGCCCACTGCAATGAAGAGTAGCCCCAGCTTGCTGCAACTAGAGAAATCCTGCACACAGCAACAAAGGCCCAGTGCAACCAAAAATAAAAATTAAAAAAAAAAGTAATGAACCTTGCTAATGTGGATGAGTCTTGAAAATATTATGCCAAGTGAAAGAAGCCAAACAGGCACATATTTTATGATTCCATTTATATGAAATGTCCAGAATAGGCAAATTCATAGAGACAGAAAGTAGATTAGTGGTTGCCAGAGGTTAGGGGGAGGGAGGAATGGGAAATGCTTGTTAATGGCTATGGGGTTTATTTTGGGGTGACAAAAATCTTCTGGAATTAGATAGTGGTAATAGTTGTATAACTTTGTGAATATCCTAAAAATCACTAACTTACACACTTTAAAATTATAAATTTTATTGTATCTTAATTATATCTCAAAAATATTGCCAAGCTGTAAGTTATTGTATAGTAGTCAACTTTTCAAAAAAGGAAAAAAATAATTTTGAGGGAAAGGAAGTGGTAAATTTATAAATTATTTGCAGATGATATGATTATATACCCAGAAAATCTAAGAGGAAAACACAAAATATTACAGATTATCAGACAATTGAGGTGGGTTAGTATGAAATTAATATTCAGAAATCATTCATTTTCATACATATAAACAACAAGCCATTCAAAAAGCTCTACTTAAAATAGCAAAAGAAAGATTGAATTCCTGGGAATAATCTAACAGAAAATGTGCAATAAACAAAGAAAACTTTTAACTACCAAGGGAAACAAAAGAAGATTTGAATAAATGCAAAGGCATTGGATAGGATAACTTAACATCATAAAATGTAAAATTCTTTCTAAATTAATCTATAAAACCCACCCCTGTTTTAAGAAAAAAATTTTAAGAGATGGACTAATTCTAAAGTTTATACACAGGGATTTCCCTGGTGGTCCGGTGGTTAAGAATCCACCTTCCAATGCAGGGTACGTGGGTTCGATCCCTGGCTGGGGAGCTAAGATCCCACATGCTGCAGGGCAACTAAGCCTGTGTGCCGCAACTACTGAGCCTGTGCATTCTGGAGCCTGTGCGTCACAACTAGAGAGAAGCCCGCTCATGGCAATGAAAAGATCCTGCATGCCAGAACCAAGACCTAATACAGCCAAAAAAAAAAAAAAAACCATGTTTATACAGAAAAAAATTAAATGAGAACATGTCCGTGCGCCACAACTACTGAGCCTACATGCCACAGCTACTGGGCCCGCGTGCTGCAACTACTGAAGCCCTCGCACCCAAAGCCTGTGTTCCACAACAAGAGAAGCCACCGTAATGAGAAGGCCGTGCACTGCAATGAAGAGTAGCCCCTGCTCACTGCAACTACAGAAAGCCCGTGCAGCAACGAAGACCCAACACAGCCAAAAATAAAAGGTTAGAAGTCTGACACAGGCCTCACTAGGCTAAGATCAGGGTTTTGGAAAGGCTGTGTTTCTTCTGGAGGCTCTGGGGAAAAATAAATATTTCCTTTCTTTTTTCAGCTTCTAGGGGATGCCCACATTCCTTGGCTTATGGCTCCCTTCCTCCTATAAAGCCAGCAACATAGCATTCCTCTGACCTTGTTTCTGTTGTCACATCTCTTTCTCAGATCCTTCCTTCTGCCACTCTCTTTCACTGATAAGGAATTTTATGACCATATTGGGTCCACCCGGAGAATCCAGGATACTTTGCTCCTGGATGCAAAGTCCCTTTTGCCATGTAAGGTGATATATTCATAAATTCAAGAGATTAGGACATCGACATTTTAGGGGACCGCTATTTTGCCTACAACACATGGAATTGATGAATATATCAGTTAAGACTGCACATGACTGCTTAAAACAGTAAAGGGGGCTTCCCTGGTGGCGCTAGTGGTTGAGAGTCCGCCTGCCGATGCAGGGGACGCGGGTTCGTGCCCCGGTCCGGGAAGATCCCACACGCCGCAGAGCGGCTGGGCCCGTGAGCTATGGCCGCTGGGCCTGCGTGTCCGGAGCCTGTGCTCCGCAACAGGAGAAGCCACGACAGGGAGAGGCCCGTGTACCGCAAAGAAATAAAAAACAGTAAAGGATCTCTTTGTCTCATGTACCAGGAAGTCTGGGAAAGGGGAGGTCCAAGACTGGTATGGTAGCTCAATAATGCCATCAAGGGGGCTTCCCTGGTGGTGCAGTGGTTGAGAATCCGCCTGCTGATGCAGGGGACATGGGTTCGTGCCCCGGTCTGGGAAGATCCCACATGCCGCGGAGCGGCTGGGCCCGTGAGCCATGGCCACTGAGCCTGCTCATCCGGAGCCTGCGCTCCGCAATGGGAGAGGCCACAGCAGTGAGAGGCCCGCATACCAGGAAAAAAAAAAAAAATAATGCCATCAAGGAAACCATCCCCTTTTGTCTTGCACTTTACCATACTTAGCAATGATTGCCAAGCCTCAGGCATCACACATGTGTTCCAGGGAAGAATAATGAAGTAGAAGGGGCAGTACCAGAAAAATTCAGTTTATATTTTATTAGCCAGAATTGAATCATGAGATCACTTCTAACGGAAAGGAAATCTGAGAAGGTAAGTTTTTTATTTTCCTGCTTCCCTAAAAAAGGAAGGAAAATTGAAATAAAGTTGAAATGAGTGATGTATGTGCTAACTTACAGAAGGACTGCAACAACCAAGTGAACTTAACAAAGAACTTTATCTCGTTATTGAAGAGCAGGTAGCAGGTACTGGAATTTTCATGGACTATTTGCTACAAGTGTTACTCAATACGGGTTGGTCCTATGTTCAAAATTGATGAAAAGACTCACAGATCAAGGCATGTTCCCCACACCTACACCAGTTTTCTTAGCTTTGAAAGATACACAGTAACAATGCACAAAGCCAAATAGCAGAGGCCTTCTGACATCCGGCAACAGGTGAGGTGCAGCTTCTACTCTCCTCCACTCCTCAGGGCTCAGTCCCAAGAATGAGGTAGAGCCCGGTGCAGACAACTTCACCTTAGGCAGCCACCCATCCTCTTCCCTGCCTGTGTGTGTCCTATGCTTGCTGCATGGTCTCTCTAGGAGTGAGTGCCAAGTCACATGCCTCCCAGTGCAGCTGCAACCCATCACTGTCAGAGATTTCACAGTGAGTGCTTCCGAAAACCAGGTGTAATCTGACCCGCTAACCTTCCCCATTTATCTTACATCACTACATTCTGGAGAACAGAGTGGCAAGAAGGCAAATCTAAGGTTATATCCACAGGGTCGCTGGGGCTGATCTAAGAATTCAGACCAGCTGGAAAAACTTTCCTTGCAAGCACCAGGTACCTAATAAATATTGTCCCATTCTTCCTCCTGAATTCAGAATCAATTGAGATGTGAGTCAGACAGATGAAGGTCAAACTATCATCTTAATAAAGCTGACTGTAAGACGTGGCCAAGTGGGCACACTCACACTTTCCCCAGACTTATGGCTACTCACTGGCACAGCTGAAAAACACAGGCTTCCCAGTAGAACAATAGAGGCTCATGTTAGGAGAGCAGACCCACCGTCTCCAAGACATAGGTCTAGAAAGCGGGGAGGAAGGGCTGAGCTGCGTGTTCTTCCCAATTCATGTGCCCAACTAGTTGTTCCTATTCCCCTGGAGAGGAGTAAAGGAGTGGTGGGGAGAGGCTGAGTGATTCTCAGCCCTCCTGGCAATTTGAAGTCACCCAGGCAAAATGTGAAGCCAGAGAGAAAGTTCACTGTGTGTGTGGTATGTAGTTTTCCTTTCTAATTAAACTTTTTCTTTTGAGATAATTATAGATTCACACGCAGTTATAAGAAATAATACAGAGAGAAGAACCCATATAGTTTTTAGCTAGTTTTCCCCAATAAGAACATCTTGCAAAACTATAGCACAATATCACATCCAGGATATTGACATTGATACAGGCAAGATTCAGTGTCTCCATCCCTACAAGGATCCTTCATGTTGCCTTTTTATAACCACAGCCATTTCTCTACTCTCTAGGAAGGTTCATTTTCAGTATGCTCTGCTCTTTTCATAAATGGCAGGTTTCCTCTGATGTATTTTCCTTTCTTTCATACAAAGCAAATAAAGACACCTTTTTACTTTTTTTTTTTTCCAACCAGTAAGACTATCTTTAGGCACCTAAAACCTATTGCCTCTAGGTTTCTGTTAACACTTCTGTTGTTTGAGAGAATTACCTAGAATCATAGCACAGTTCTTTGGGAAAGGGGGTGGATAGAAAAATAAGTTCATTCATAAAATATTATTCAGACATTCTTTACTTTTTAAATATCATGATCAAGGACTTCCCTCGTGGCGCAGTGGTTAAGAATCCTCCTGCCAATGCAGGGGACACTGGTTTGAGCCCTGGTCCAGGAAGATGTCGTGGGGCAACTAAGCTCACGTGCCACAACTATGGAGCCTGTGCTCTAGAGCCCGGGAACCACAACTACTGAGCCCTCATGCCACAACTACTGAAGCCCATGCGCCTAGAGCCCGTGCTCCACAACAAAGAGAAGCCACCGCAGTGAGAAGCCCACGCGCCGCAACGAAGAGTAGCCCCCTTTCGCCACAACTAGAGAAAGCCCGCGCGCAGCAACAAAGACCCAACACAGCCAATAAATAAATAAATATCATGATCAATATAGTTTTCATTTTTCCTTTAACACAAAGCCATAATATTTCTGGGGCAGCTTTTATTTTTAAGATGTCTATGGCCATTGTCTCCCTCCTGCTGAACTTTTCAATAAACCAAATAACTAGTGTGCTTCTGATCATATCAGAAACTAAAACACAATTAGAAATGTATTTGTTCTTTGATGACCCTTCATGATATACTCAGCTTCTCAGGACATCTGTAGCTTGGTTTACATAATAGAATTTCTGGCATCATTTCAGAACATTCTCAGAAATGTCCTCACTTCACATGTCTTACTGCCTTGTCCCTCCACTTCTCTTGGTTTTCCAGTCCCCTCCCGGCCTCACTCTCTTCCCTCGCTCAGAGACCCCGTCAGCCATCATCATTTCCTGCATTCTCAAAGTTTGCACATTCTTACTCTTCTGTTTCACTTGTGCTCTAACCTCACATGGCAATCTGCCTTCTCCATTCCTATCAGGAGGCAACTTGGTAAAGAACATACAGCTTTAGATTTTAAATCTGACAAATTCACATCTTAATTTTGCTATTTTATCTGCTGTGGATATTTACTAACTTTTGCTCACCATCATCCAACCCCTTTTCTTTGTTTCTTTTCTTCCAGTTCTGTTGAGATATAACTGGCATACTGCACTCTGTAAGTTTAAGGTGTACAGCATAATGATTTGACTTATATACATCATGAAATGATTACCACACTAAGTACGTCAATCATTTCATACAAAGTTAAAGAAATAGAAAAAAAACTTTTTCCTCGTGATGAGAAGTCTTAGAATGTACTCTCCTAACAACTTCCTTTCTTTCTTTTTAAAATTTTATTGGAGTAGAGTTGATTTACAATGTTGTGTTAGTTTCAGGTGTACGGCAAAGTGATTCAGTTATACATATGCATATATTCATTCTTTTTCTTTTCTCATAGAGGTTATCACAGAATATTGAGTAGAGTTCTCTGTGCTATACAGTGGGTCCTTGTTCGTTATCTATCTTGCATGTAGTAGTGGGTGTATGTTAATCCCATGCTCCTGACTTATTCCCTCCCCGCCCTCCACGTTTCCCCTTTGGTAACCATAAGTTTGTTTTCGATATCTGTAAGTCTGTTGCTGTTTTGTAAATAAGTTCATTTTTGTCATTAAAGAAAATTAGATTCCATATATGAGTGATATCATATATTTTTCTTTCTCTGTCTGACTTACTTCACTTAGTACAATAATCTCTAGGTCCATCCATGTGGCTGCAAAGGGCATTATTTCATTCTTTTTTACGGAGGAGTAATATTCCATTGTATATATGTACCACATCTTCTTTATTCATTTCTCTGTCAATGGACATTTAGGTTGCTTCCATGTCTTGGCTATTGTAAATAGTGCTGCAATGAACATTGGGGTGCACATAGTTTTTGAATCTCCAGGTATATGCCCAGGAGTGGGATTGCTGAGTCATATGGTAGTTCTATTTTTAGCTTTTTAAGGACCCTCCATACTGTTTTCCATAGTGGCTGTATCAAATTACATTCCCAGCAAAAGTGCAAGAAGTTTCCCTTTTCTCCACGCACTCTCCAGCATTTACTGTTTGTAGATTTTTTGATGACAGCCATTCTGACCAGCATGAGGTGATATCTCACAGTAGTTTTGATTTGCATTTCTCTAATAATTAGTGATGTTGAGCATCTTTTCATGTGTTTGTTGGCCATCTGTATGTCTTTGGAGAAATGTCTATTTAGATCTTCTGCCCATTTTTTGATTGGGTTGTTTGGTTTATTTTTTGAAATAGAGCTGCATGAGTTGTTTGTATATTTTGGAGATGAATCCCTGTCAGTCGCTTTGTTTGCAAATATTTTTTCCCATTCTGTGGGTTGTCTTTTCATTTTATTTATGGTTTCCTTTGCTGTGAAGAAGCTTTTAAGTTTAGTTAGGTCCCGTTTGTTTATTTTTATTTTCATTACTCTAGGAGGTGGATCAAAGTAGGTACTGCTGCAATTTATGTCAAAGAGTGTTCTATGTTTTCCTCTAAGAGTTTTATAGTGTCCAGTCTTACATTTAGGTCTTTGATCCATTCTGAGTTTATTTTAGTGTATGGTGTTAGGGAATGTTCTAATTTTATTCTTTTACATGTAGCTGTCCAGTTTTCCCAGCACCACTTATTGAAGAGACTGTCTTTCCTCCATTGTATATCCTTGCCTCCTTTGTCACAGATGAATTGACCATAGGTGTGTGTCCTAACAACTTTTGTATATAACATACAGCAATGTTAATTGTATTTATCATGTTGTACATTACACCCATAGTGCTTATGTGTATTATAACTGGAAGTTTTCACCTTTTGACCACCTTCATTCAATTCCCCCTCCCCCACCCCCTGCCTCTGGTAACAGATATGATCTCTTTTTCTATGAGTTTGTTTGGTTTTTTGTTTGTTTTCAAAGTATAATTAACCTACAACACTATGTTAGTTCCTATTGTACAACACAGTGATTCAATATTTCTATACATTTCAAAAGTATCATAACATAACAAAACAGAAACAGAATCATAGAACAGAGAAGAAACAGGTGGTTGCCAGAGGGCAAGGGTATGGTGTAGGAGAAGAGAAATAGATGAAGGAGTTTAAGAGTTACAAACTTCCAATTACAAAATAAATGAGTCACAGGGATAAAATGTACAGCTTGGGAATTTAGTCAATAACTATGTAATATCTTAGTATGGTAAGAGATCGCAACCTCTTTTCTTTTGGTGACAGCATCCCAATTCTCCTTTGGTGAATTAACTCTCCAACACTGTGTTCCAATCTTGGAGGCACCCCACTAAGTAAGCATATGACCTTTGCTAGGGCAAACAGTCTCTCTCTCTCTCTCTGGAATTGGACTCTGGAGTGGAGTGATCCAAAGACATTAAGTGATTTACACAGGCAGCTATGTCCTAAAGAATCAGTCTATCCATTTCTACTAGTGAGACCTGTGAAAATGCTGTAGTTCCATCCTTTACATAATGGTTCACTAGCCTCCTCTTTGTTTTGTCAGCTTGCACACACCCTTTAAAAGAAATTCCTTTTATCTTATATTAGCCAGAGTAATTTTCTGTTGTCTACAACCATAAAACCCTAACTAACTAGCAGTGGAAGCTTATATTAGTGACTTAAATTCTGTATAATCAAGAAAATTATATTTACATATATGGATGTCATGAGGATTAAATGTGAAAACAAACTTAAAGGGTCTGGCATGCAAACAGCACAATAAATCTGTGACCTCTAAACTCAGGTGAACCTCCAACAGAGCTTAGCAATCTTTATTTGTTCTGAGCCATCTGCTTCTCCAAAATTCCCTCATCAGGTTTTAACAAACATTTACAATTTTCTTCAGGCTGTCTATTCAGCCTTCCCCTCAGTCTCAACAGCCTGTCTCAAGTGTAACAGGAGAATGTCAAGGAGACAGAAGTGCGAGGTTTGCAGAATCTTGGAAGGTTTTATTGATCTTGTGATTCACGTCGGTGTCATGATTTCTTAAGCCCTGCTCATAAGAACTTTTTGAAATAACGTATATAATTAAAGCCATCCCAAATTTACAACATTAATCAGAGTCTCCTTACCATCATCTGCATCCTATAGTAAGTGTTTGTGATACTTGAAGTGGTTCCTTTTGCACATATGCACCACTCTGTAATATGCAGTGTTAACTGGGTAGATCAATGGAGTGAGGTTGTAATTTGCTCTGCTGCTGAAATTCTTCCTCCTAATTTGATGATGTCAGACGTGAAGGTCATATCTGGTAGCTTATCTTCTTACTGTGGGCTTCTGGTGTGCAGTGGAAGTCAGTACTATTCAGTCTTTGAACAACTGTTAGGATCAGAACGCTCCTGGTTTGTCCTGGCACCAGAGATACTATTTGAAATTTTTTGTGCCTTTTTCCCAGTCAATCATCAGAACATCAAGATTACATATGGCTACAAATAATTTATGTAGTAAAGGATGTGAATTATGTCTTAGTTACAAAAGAGTCTATAAAGCATTCTCAACATAACAAAAATACAAACATATCAGTATAAAGCACATCAGCCATAAATTTATGCAATACCAATGATAAGTAAAGAAGTAGCACTATGCTATGAAGGAACATTAACTAACTTGAAAAGGTAGTTTCAGGGTATATAGAACCAAAGCTTGTACCTTTCTCATTGATTTCTGGATAAAGAGGCTCCCTTTTTATATTTTTCCTTTCCCTCCCTCCTTCCTTCCTTCCTCTCTGATTTTTTAAAGCTACATAAATAATCTAGGACTAGCATTGTTTGTTAGACATGGCATTTTCTCAGTCTATGTGTTTCAGTTTTTTTTCTACTTAAAATTTCATTTTATTTTGTAATCACCCCCCCACACACACTATTGAAGTTTTTCAGTGTTTAGATATTTTTCTTGGATGAAACATGAGTTTCTTCTTGTTACCCCGATCAGTTTTTTAAAAATTGTTTATTTTATTTATTTATTTTTGGCTGCATTGGGTCTTCATTGCTGCACGCGGGCTTTCTCTAGTTGCAGCAAGTAGGAGCTACTCTTTGTTGTGGTGCGTGGGCTTCTCATTGCAGTGATTTCTCTTGTCACAGAGCACGGGCTCTAGGCACGTGGGCTTCAGTAGTTGTGGCACTTTGGCTCAGTAGTTGTGGCTCACGGGCTGTAGACTGCAGGCTCAGTAGTTGTGATATACAGGCTTAGTTGCTCTGCAGCGTGTGGGATCTTCCCGGACTAGAGCTCGAACCCATGTCCCCTGCATTGGCAGGCGGATTCTTAACCACTGCGCCACCAGGGAAGTCCCTCCCCCTGATCAGTTTTAAACCTCAGGACCGCAGCAGCACTGCTGACTGGCTTCTGGGCAATCTTTTTGACAAGATGGGCTTGAAGTACAGAGATGGTTTCATTATTCTTAGAATGGAGGCTCTGGAGAGTGCAGCATAAGAAGTTCTGAGTGCTCAGTCTCAGTGACAGTGATTACACTGGCAAAAATAAGAATCAAGTCTTGAAAAAGAGAAAACACCTGTCCACCTGACATCTGGTTTTGCTCTTGAGGAAGGGCACATACCAACATGGAAATGTTAAAATATCTGATCTTGTATGCCTATGAACAGCGGGCTGCTCCCTGGTACCCTGCGATTAGGGATTAAGGTATTATTAAGTATGCTGAGCCTTTGTTTGCAGCACATTTATATGGTAGAAATGTAGGGACAGCAGGAGTAGCTGTAGTAGTAACAGCTACAGGATGTGGACTCAGTGTCTATGCTAACACACTGTGGAACATAACTCTTAGAATTTGGTCTCATGACAGTGATTGAGGAGAAGTTTAGGTATGAAACCCTGAGCATTCCAGGGAGAACTTGGTTTTAGCTGAGCAATTTTGTCTAGGAGGACAGAATGCAGCAAGGTTCTTGGAGTCTTGGGACAGCCACCAGGAAGCCTCTGAAGGAGGTGCTGGCACATAGGAGTTGACATGAAGTTGGGTGCAGCTCTTACTTTTACCATATTCTCTGCAGAAACTAATTGTTAGGGTGAGCCTTCTGGTCACCCTTTATTGCTTAGGCATCATTTCTTAAAATGTTTCAAATTCTGGGCTTCCCTGGTGCCGCAGTGGTTGAGAATCTGCCTGCCAATGCAGGGGACACGGGTTCAAGCCCTGGTCTGGGAAGATCCCACATGCCGCGGAGCAACTAGGCCTGTGAGCCACAACTACTGAGTCTGCACATCTGGAGCCTGTGCTCTGCAACAAGAGAGGCCGCGATAGTGAGAGGCCCGCGCACTGCGATGAAGAGTGGCCCCCGCTTGCGGCAACTAGAGAAAGCCCTCACACAGAAACGAAGACCCAACACAGCAAAAATAAATAAATTAACTAATAAACTCCTACCCCCAACATCTTCTTTAAAAAAAAAAGAAAAAAGTTTCAAATTCTAACCTACGACTAGACTTAAACCATTTTTATTGCACTTCAAAAAATATTTAAAACATTAGAATCTCCTACTTTTTGTAACATCCCACTCAAAGTTGGCCATAATACTTCTTCTCTTAGCTGATATCCATTTAATCATTCATTTGACAAAGATGTGTTATGTGACATTATTATAAACTTTAGAGAAAGCAATTTTGCTTTTAAAGTGGTTAGTAGAGTGATAGGTGAGCTATTCGCTACTATATTCAAATAATCCAGCGATAAGGCTTTACTGAACAAAGCAGTATGGGTGCTAGCATAAAAGCACGAACAAATACCCAGATAGCATACGTGAGAATTAACCAGGCAGAGAAAAATGATATATACTAAAAATCCACACATGCGTGAAGAACAATCTAAGAATGTATCAAATCAAAATTGTGTTCAAAGCAAAAATCATGTTTGCATGACGAACAGTAGAATACCAGTTAAGACAAATGAATACCCTTGATCACAGAACAACGAGAAATTGTTCCAGCAAGAGGGTGTGACTGCCAAATGGGATCATATAAAAAAAGTATGAAGGGAAAACTAATTTTGAGGGTATAACCAGGTAGAACAGAAACTGATTCTTGCAGTTCTGCTTCAGATTATCCAAGAGAGTTGTCCTCCCCTTTTAACCATTTATGATAAGCAAAAGAGTCAAGCATTAAAAATTATTTTTCTGGTGGATGTGACTTACTGCAGTACTAAGCTTGCAAATTTTCCAATCATTTCCATTATTTATCTCAGACCTTTACTCTTTTATTCATTTTAGTAAGGACTTATGTGCAAACCATTGTGAAAATTTAAAAATGAAAGAGTTTTTAACCACTTTCTATTTTCCTTTATTGTATTTTGGATTTCACTAGGTTGGAACAGGCTGGACCATTGTGAGAGCCTGGAGCTTGACCAGGTCATGGGGCTGGGCAAAGGTGGCAAGATTAACAGGCTCCACTGTCATTTCAGAGAAACATCTAACCCAGTGGGCAAGGCGTGGTTTTCATGGATTCCCATTCATAATCTGTAGGAAAAGTTACAGTGCTTGAAAATGGAAGACCTTGATTTTAATTGTTGTTGTTGTTTTGGGTTTTTTGGGGGACAGGCTACACAGCTTGCAGGATCTTAGCTCCCTAACCAGGGATTGAACCTAAGCTCTCAGCAGTGAAAGCACAGAGTCCTAACCACTGGACCACTGGGGAATTCCCTGAATTCTGGTTTTACTGTTTAGTAGTGATACTGAACAAGAGACTTTACCTGGGTTCTCAATGTCTCTTCCACAAAACAGAGATAAAAAACCCTGCTATTACCACATCCTGATTTTTTTCTTAAAGGTCATATGAGCCTCACATCAAATATATGTGAAGCCATTTTTTTAAAACTTTACAGTATTATAAACATATTATTATTTTAATTTTTGATACTATTATCATTCCTTATTACCTTGAATCTTTATGTTCTTGGCAAAAGCTATGATAGGTTTTAAGTCTTGAATACAGCTTGAGAAAGGCTAACAGCTAATAGCTAATGCTGAAAAAAAGAAAAACTATGTCTTTGAAAATATTAACACATTTGAAATTAATTTTTGAATCAGAAGATAATGCCTAAAGCAAATCTATATTACAGCAAAACATTAAATATTTATCTCCTTGAGATTGCAAGGACTTTGTATCTAGCACCCTAGAATAGGACCTATTTTCCCAGCACCAAAAAGCTGACCTATTAGCAGTTGCTATTGCAAATGGTTGCCACCAAAACAAATAGTGGAGATTTAATTTATGGACTATGTGAAAGGCAAATCCCTTAGGATATTTACAAATATTTTTTCTGATTATAAATATAACACATTCATTGTAGAAATTCTGGACACGCCATATATGCATAAAGAAGAGAATTATTATACCTTGTAATCACATTTTGTATAGATAGTCCCTGTTAACATTTCTGCATAGTTTTTCCAATTTCCTTCTCCCTCTCATATGCTTTTTTGTTTTCACTTTTTTTTTTTTTTTTTTTTGGCAGCACCACTCAGCTTGAGGAATTTTAGTTCCTGGACCAGGTACTAAACCCTGGCCCTCAGCAGTGACAGGGCGGAGTTCTAACCACTGGACCACCAGAGAATTCCCTCCACATTTTTAACTGTAAGCAGTACCATAACATTATATAATTTTTAAAAATTATTTATTTATTTATTTTTGGCTGCGTTGGGTCTTTGTTGCTGCACACGGGCTTTCTCTAGTTGCAGCAAGCAGGGGCTAATCCTCATTGCGGTGCATGGCACTTCTCACTATAGTGGCCTCTCTTGTTGCAGAGCACAGGCTCTAGGTCCGTGGGCTTCAGTAGTTGTGGCATATGGGCTCAGTAGTTGTGGCTCGCAGGGTCTAGAGTGCAGGCTCAGTAGTTGCAGCGCACAGGCTTACTTGCCCTGAGGCATGTGGGATCTTCCCGGACCAGGGCTTGAACCTGTGTCCTCTGCATTGACAGGTGGATTCTTAACCACTGCTCCACCAGAGAAGCCCTGGCAGGTGTATTCTTAACCACTGTGCCAACAGGGAAGTCCTATATAATCTTTCAAAACTCAATTGTTTTTTTGCTTTTAAAATCTATTTTTTTTTTAGATCTAAAATCTAAAAACCTTTTAAGAAAATATCTGAATTTGTTTCAAAGTTAAATATTTTCCCTCCAAGTATATTTCCAAGGACTCAAGTTCAAAATCTTGCACTACTCTGAACCACTTCTCTTTTTTTCTTATGGGAAATCATCTGAATTGACTTGATTCTGAATCAAATCTGAATTCTATCCTAGTAATTCCTTCCTTTCTATTCTTATTACCATGGCCCTGGCCCAGGTCCCTGTTTCCTCAACACTAAATCACTGAAGTAGGTTTTTGACTGGTCTCCTTCTTTCTAGTCTCTTTTCTCTATAATCTATTTTATAAACCTCTTTAATGTATCATTACCCTGCTCAAAAATATTGACTGACTCTACATTCCGTAGCAGAGGTCCCAAACTGGATCCAGCTCCAAGGCTCTGGACATAGAGTCTGCAAATTGTGTTCTGTGTTCAGTGTCGTGAACATTGTTTTTTAATTAGTTGGAATCCTTTAGATGCTTCACCGATTTGTGTTACCTGCCTGGCCTCCAGGTTTCCCAGTATGGCTGAGCAGACTGCATTGTATAACTCCAGGGGGACTGTGCACATAGCACGCCCTAGTTGTGCACAACCTGTACAATAAGCACTACTCTACCTGGTGGTCCTGCTAAAGCCTATGGACGTTTGAGGTTCTACACTCTAGTCTATACAACAAGAGAAAGAAAACTGATATCTTGTCTAACCCTGTCTACCATAATAGCTAATCAGTCCCATCCTGTACCACAGCCTGGAAAAGGCTGACATTCCTAAAAGCCTTGCTCGCTAAGATAAGCCATTGAAAACAGGAATATTCTAAAAGCCTTGAATTCCAAGATAAGCCATAAAGTAGTTTTTTATTCAAAAGACAGAAACATCGTGTTTCTCTTATCAAAATGGAGTCAGCTGTTACCCAATCAGAATTGTCCACTACCATGTAACAATCTGAGTTATCTCCTGACCTTGTGGTTTTCTACACAAATGCATCTTATTTTCTTGATTAGGTGTCTCCTTTGCAAATGCAAATGAAAACTCTAGTCAGTTCTTCAATTTGTCTCTGAGTTTTGCAGATTAAAGTGTAAAAGTCCTTGAATCCTAATTCCAAGTTCTTCTAATGTGGACCCTATGACCCTAGTTTTCTCCTTGCCTAAATATTGTACTTGAGACAAACTGACTTATTTCCCCCTTAAGATAATCTCAATTCTTTGTTGCATTTTTCCTTCCCCTGATCTTTCTGCTCTCCTTTTCCTCTCCTCTTAACCTACATTACTTCCATTCTTTAAGGCCTATATCAATCCTACCTCCTTCACAAAGTCTTATTTTATGACAATAATGCCTAAAACAAATCTGCATTACTGGAAAACACTAAATATGTTCTCGAGATTGCAAGGACTTTGTATCTAGCACCCTTTAGGTTTCTTTTTTTTTTTGTATCTAGCACCCTTTAGTTTTCATCCTTTTTTCCCTCTTTCTGCCCTTATTGTCTATTTTATTGTTTATTTGATATGGTGTACCTCCTGTATGTATTTTTATTTTTCTTATTCATTTTTAATTATCTTTCAAGTTAAAATACAAAAATATAGAGGAGCAAAATGAAATGTCGAAACACTTGTAATAAAACAATAAATACCAAAAAAACCTAGTTGAATATTTGCATTATATTGGGATGGATAGGGCCCTCTAGTCTGATGCCAAAAGGTATGAACCTTAAATTTAGAAACAATAATTTGACTTCGTAGAAGTGTTACATTTCTGTATATTTGTTCCATGGAGTAAAACATGAAGATCCTTCTTTGTTAGGTGGCTTTTCAACTTTTAGAAATGTGCCTGTGCTGTTGTGTTGATTTCAGAAGGGGCTAATTTCCTTGTCCATAACATAGGGAAAAAAATGACCAGCCAGGGCTTCCCTGGTGGCGCAGTGGTTGAGAGTCCGCCTGCACATGCAGGGGACACGGGTTCGTGCCCCGGTCCGGGAGGATCCCACATGCCGCGGAGTGGCTACGCCCGGGAGCCATGGCCGCTGAGTCTGCGCGTCCGTAGCCTGTGCTCCGCAGCGGGAGGGGCCGCAGCAGTGAGAGGCCCGCGTACCGCAAAAAAAAAAAAAAAAAAAAAAAAAAAGGCCAGCCTTTCCGGGCCTTGATTAACAGCATCACATATCTCTATAAAGCACTGTTGCCATTGTAAAGAGAGTAAAAATGTGTAGAACATTGATACTTATGATAGATTTCACTGCCAAGGGCGTAGGTGTGGCCATAAAAACAAAAACAAAACAAACAAAACTGTCAGAAGTACTATAGAGCCTTTGGTTTTAGACAGAATCTGAACAGTTCCAGCAAGAATATAATGGAAATTTTATGAATGCAGGGAATGAAACTACTAAACAGTAGATGGGAGTTAATCACTATTCTTCTAGTCTTAGGGCTAAAGAAAAGCTGTAGGACTGGTCATTAATACTTTCGACAAATGAAGAAATCTACGTTATTTTCAAAAAGCCAAAAAAGGAAGATTCCCCCCACCGCAAGGAAAATGTAGTAAAATCTGAGTAATTTGTAACAAATAAAGCACCTTTAAACTGAAACCGTGCACCTCAGATTGGGACTTGAACCTACATGCTGGGACTCAAACCCGGCCAAAACCCAGATTGGGACTTGAACCCATGTGGCTGGGACTCAAACCCAGCCAAAACCTACAGTCTTCCGACTGAGATCACACACCTGGTTTCAGGACTTAATAAAGCTCAGGTTCTTGATGTCTCATTGCAGAAAGAATTCAGTGAGAGAAAAAGCGATAGGTAAGAAGTGGATTTATTTAGAGAGACACACACTCCACGGACAGATTGTGGGCCATCTCAGAAGGTGAGAGAGCCACCAGGATATGGAGGTTGTCAGTTTTTATAGGGACGGGTAATTTCATGGCTAATGAGTGAGAGGAGTATTCCAGCTATTTCAGGAAGGGGCGGGGGATTTCCAAGAATTGACCACTGCCCATTTTTTGATCTTTATGGATCACTGGAGCTGTCATGGCGCCTGTGGGTGTGTCATTTAGCTTACTGATGTGTTACAGTGAGTGTATACTGAGGCTCAAGGTCTAGTGGAAGTCGACTTGTCCGCCATCTTGGACCCATTTGGTTTTAATCAGTTTATGTCATGTCCTCAGGCTATGTTATTCTTTCAAAGGTTGTTCCCTGCCCCCTTCCCTCCTGTTTCAAAACTACTATGAATTGACACTCTGTTCCAATCTGTTGAGTGGGTGAGGTCCAAGTCCAATTTGGGAGGTTCCCTGCTTCCGTAATTTCTATGCACACTCTCTAGACCCTACCCCAGATGCCTCTAAGAGTTTTCATCCTGTTACAATTTTCTCAAGCTTATGTAAAGTGTAAGTAAAAGCTTCTTTAGTACATTGTGTTCTATTTATTGACCTAGGACATGTAATCTAAGTAGAAAATGGTGAACTTAGTGTGCAAATCCAAGGAAGTGTTGAGAAAGTCCTGTTGCCCTCCCTTCCAGATCAAGAATGTTGGCGTTTAGGGCTGGCAACTTGGCTGGGGTGAGAGAAGTGGTGAACAGTGTAGCATGATGGAAATTTGTGTTGGGCTAATTCTTTGAGAAAATAGTCTTTTGCCCACATCAAAGGACGTATGTGGGAGAGTTCATTAAACTTATGGAGGCGCAAATGCCAATCGAAGCTCCCTCTTGTCACTCTTCCCCTTCCAAACAAATTGTCAGCCCCAAACCCAACTACGTACAAATTCTGGAGATGGCACTACTGTAAACCTTTCTGGCAAATACATCTTCACCCTCATTTCCATTCTACCCTCCTTCAGATGGCAGAGGTAAGCGAAGAAAGAAAATAATAACGTTTATTAAACACTGAATATGTGTCAGATGCTATTGTATCTGCTTTATGTTTAATAACACATTTACTCTTCTGAACAATTTATGTTTTATTGATTTTAATTTTGCAGATGAGGAAACTGAGGAACAGACAAACTAATTAGCCTGCTTAAGGTCACGGTTAAAAAAGCTATGTCAGGAATGACTGGAATGTGACCTGAGGACCTCCACCTTTGCACCCGTGCTGGACTTTTGCTGAACACTCTAAATTAAACTGCTGAATAGTTGCCGAGTTGGCAAAAGGAAGGAAGAATATTGAGCATTGGACTTTGTCTGGACTAAGGATGAGATGTGTTCCATAACCCAACTGTATGTATCGAACAATTTTACCCTCCAATCCAAACAAGAGTTTACCAACAACTCTTGGTAAACGTCCCTCTTTTTCCCATAAAATGCTTACCCATCTTCCTCCAGAGGGGAATCTCAGATCCCCGAGCTGCAATTCTAAGACCCCAAATAATCTGCGTTTTTGCCCTATTTATAGCTTGGGGTCCTTTCAGCTAACAGTCACAAAGCTAATAACTGGTAGAGCCAGGATTCTAACCCAGGCAGTGAGGCTTCAGAATCTACACGCTTAGCTACTACACTAGGAACAAGGGGTGGGGGTAAGTGGTGGGCTGGAGGAGGGGCTCAAAGAAATAATAACAGCTGCCATTTATTGAACAATTTGTACTGAGTACCTTCAATCCTCAGAACCACCTACAAATCTGTAAAATGAGGCTTGGAGAGTCTAATTAATGTAAGAGACCCTGAAGTCCTGAGAATTTCCCACGTGGCCCCTGCATGTCTCTGTCTGAAGTTGTTCCTCCCATTCCTTCTTGCACAGCATCTTAGCCCCTAACTGTTCCTCTCACTCATTCTGATGGATCCAAATCGCCCAAACAATGGCTGCTAATCTGCAATAATTCCTTCCTCTTCCAAGAAACTTTTCTGACCAACTATTCCCAAAACTAGCTGAATTTTGGCTGACAATCCCCTCCCCGACCCTAGCTAAAATTCTTGCTCCTTCTTTCCCCAAGATAGACCATTCCTTAGCTCCTTCAGGAGCCTTCTCAAGCCTGACATTTAAAAAATAAACTCTTACGCTAATGGTGCTCTGGCTGATATTTTTCCACATTAATTTCCCCAAAGCCACATGCCTGGGAAGTAATAGAACTATGATTCAGATCCCGACCATTTATTTGCTACACTATACTGGTAACTTTCAATTTTAAAAGTTACTTGTTGACTTATTTGTTTGCAGTTTGAAATGCCCTTTCTCATAGAAGTGATTTCATGGTCTGAAGCCAGCTCTTTAGGCTGGTATACCCACCCTGAACTGCCATAAGTGGAGGAAACAAAGCAATAATGAAAGATTGGAATTGAGTGAATGAAAGAAGTCAGTTTTAGCAGAATGACCATATAATTTATTGTCCAACTAGGAGACTTTGGAGAGTGAAAGAGGTGCTATTAATAATTACACCGGGACTACAGGTATAAACTGGGACTCTCCTGGACACACCAGGACATATCTTTTCTCTAGGTTTAGGTAACAACTGAATGACTTTGAGCAAGTCATCCTACCCTGCTTGAGCCTCAATTTCTTCATTGTAAAATGGGAGGGTTGACACTAGCTCGTGAGAATGAGAGTGTATGGTGCACACTTGAATTTATAAAGTACCGCAGAAAAATAACTTTTTCATGATAATTATTGCTAATATACTGACCTGAGGTCTTTGGTGTGTTAGAACACTATCACACTGTATATTAATTGTGGATTCATGTTGCTCTCCTCTTTGATACTCTCTTCTCAACTGTGGTGAGAAGCAGAGGAAGCAACCAAACAGTAAGAGGACATAGGTACTCCATCCCCGCACCAGGGCACATCAAGTACCTAGAGAATAAATTCTATTTCCTTCCAGAAACCAAACCAAAACAAAAAACCACTTTTGAAACTGAATACTGCTAGATCCATTAAACTATAACTTGCTTGTCTAATAAATAGTAAGTTGTAACCTGCCTTCACTGATCAAGTTCGCTTTAATTGTTCTTGCAAACTGCATACCACTCAAGCTTCACTTAGCTTAGACAATATTATCACAAGACTCCTTTGACCACCCCCTATAGATAACACCTCTGACGTATGGGTCACTACCATCAACTTAGATAACAGTTGCCTAAGTTGTTTTTCAGGAACTTGGAGCTAATTCTTGTCTGGTTCAGACCGGTTGAGAGCACTGACCATTCAACTGGGCCTGATGAGTGTCCGATGAATGACCTTTTCACGTCAGAAGGCCAAAAATTCCACCCCGAGAACATGCTAATGCTGCCATTTTCTGAACATGCATCCTAAGACAAGCCATGAGCTCAACTACATCTGTGCAGACCACCAATTTCCTCAATTTTCTTACCTCCAACCATCTTTTCCATGCCTCATCACCCTACCTCTTTATCCCATAAATATCCCTAAACCCTCTCTTGGTGGAGGTGGATTTGAGACTTGTTCTGCTGTCTCCTTGCTTGGCTGCCTTGTAAATATACCTTTTCTCTGCTGCAAACCTCAACATCTCTGTGTTCAGTTTGCTGCAAGTCAGTCAATCGAAGCTGGGTCAGTGACACTTTGTTTTTATTGAAGTAGAAAGTAAATCGATGTTGGTGAGTGAAACATCAAATTTATAAACATAAACCCCAATCACCATGCCAGTCAGAGAAAGGTTCATGGATATTCAGTCACCACGAAGTCCTTGAACCCGAGTCTCAGTGAGCCGAGTTTACCTAAACTCTGTGCTCAGGTTAGCTTATCCTCTGGCTATTGTTCAAACATCTTCCCCAGATCTTCCTCCAAGGTGGCCCTAATTAGACCAATGTGCTTTTCAGCCTTTGTTGACTGTTCACTATTTCTCATTGTAATATCTTCAGGAGGAAGCCCATTTCTACAGTAACCAGTACATTCCTGGGGAATCCATTTTGTGGACTTCACACACTCCTTTGGTCAGCTTCCAATGTGTCCTTGGCTTACTAGAGATCTGGTAGTCTCAAGTCTGAAACGTAATTTGGTTTTCATTCTCTTATCTCATGTATGAGGGCCAGCTATTCAACTTCCTTCTTCTGTACTGCTGACCAGGACAACTTTCCCATAGAACTGAAAATCCTCCAAATACCCACATCTACATGACCTTGTTCTCTATTTTTCCAAGGCTTTTAACCAAATAAAACTATTTTCAATTCTATGTGTGTTTCTTACATACAATTATGATTCATTTATTCAACAAATATCCATTGAGCACCTAGTATATGACAGGCATGGGTCTAGGTCTAGGGATAAAATAGTGAATGAGAAACTAAGTTTTTGCTCGCAAGGAATCTACTTCAATTGGGGAACACAAAAAACTACAAATTAATAGATACTATATCGAATGGTAATAGGTGCTATGGAGAAAAAATAAGAGCAAGGGGAATAGGCAGTCCGGGGGTGGGGGGCAGAAATACAAAATAGTATATAGGGTGCTCAAGGAAAGCTTTAAAATGAAGGTGACATCTGAATAAAGACTCAAAGGAAGTGAGGGAGGAAGCCATATGGAGATGTGATGAAAGAGTGTTCCAAACAGAAGGAAGAGTAAGTGCAAAGGTCCTGAGGTGGAAGCATGTTTGCATTCAGGGAACAGAAAGGAAGCCAGTATGGCTGGAGCTGAGGGTCCAAGGGGAAGAATATAAGGAAATGAGGTCAGGGAGATTAGGCCTGGGTCTTTGTTTTTAAGGTCAGGAGTGAACTAGGATGTCACTGGAGGTTTTGAGGCAAAGTGACATGATCTGGCTTGCATTATAACAGTAGGAAGGATAGATACAGAGAAGTATAGAGATTAGTTGGAAAGTTATTGCAAAAATCTGGGCAAGAAATGATGATGATTGGGAACAGAATGGTAGCAGTGAAGTGGTACAAAATGGTCAGATTATGGATATATTGCATTTTTAATTTAAAGCCAATAAAATTTGTTAAAAGATTCATGTACAGTTTGAGAAAAAGAGAGACCTCAAAGATGACTCCAAGATTTCTGCTCTAAACATGTAAGAGAAAAGTTTTTCTTCACTGAGATGGGTAATGCTATAGAAGGAATAGATTTGGGAGGAAATCAAGGGTTTGTGTTTAGATAAGTTGAGTTTTTGATGCCAGTCTGACATCCAAGTGGATATGCTGAATAAGCAGGAGTTCAGAGGAGAGGCCAAGGCTTGGAGATATAAATTGGGGAATTAGCTTGCAGATGATCTTTAAAGCCGTACAACTAGTTAAGCCCACCTAAGGTGCAAGAGAAGTCAAAGACAGGAAGAGGTTCAAAGTGTGACTTTTGTGGCACACAAGAATTTAGAGTTTGGGGAGATGTAGAGAAATTGGCAAAGGATACTGAGAAGTAGCAACCAATGAGACAGGAAAGGAATTGAGAGAGAGATGTCACACAAGCTACGTGAAGAAAATGGTCATAATCATACTCTACAATAATATACTTTTACATTTCATCACATGATATAAATTTACTTGCTTAGGGCTTCCCTGGTGGCGCAGTGGTCATGAGTCTACCTGCCGATGCAGGGGACGTGGGTTCGTGCCCCGGTCTGGGAGGATCCCACATGCCACGGAGCAGATAAGCCCGTGAGCCATGGCTGCTGGGCCTGTGCGTCCGGAGCCTGTGCCCCGCAAAGGGAGAGGCCACAATGGTGAGAGGCCCGCGTATCACAAAAAAAAAAAAAAAAAAAAAAAAAATTTACTTGCTTATCTCCTTCATGAGATGTCAGGTTTTTGAGGCCTGGGAATATATCACATCCATTTCTCTATCTTTAGGGCTATAGTTAGCTCAGTGCCTGCCAAATGTCAGACTTCTTCCTGATGGGAATAATTTTCTTTTTTTTTCTTTTAATAAAACTTTTTATTTTGAGAAAAATGTAAATTAGACAAAAGTTGCAAGAATAGTACCATGAACTCTGGAATCCCCTTCACCTAGGTCACCAATTATCAGTAAATATTATGCCATTTGCTTTTCTTTCTCTCTCTCCCTTTGAAACTGAGTTACAGACATCATGACCTGTCACACCTAAATAATTTAGCATCTATTGTCGAAGAAAAAGATATTCTCTTACAAAACCACAGTGTAATTGCCAAATGTAGGAAATTTAACATTCATGTAGTGTTATCAATCTACAGTCCATATGCAAATCTTGCCAATTGTTCTAATAACCTCTGTTACAATCCTTCCCCTTCACACATTTCATTTAGTTCCAGTTCCTCTGTGTCTTCCATCTCCCTTAATCTGGAACAGTTCCTCAGACTTTGTGTTCTATAGCATTGACTTTTTTTTTTTTTTAGCATTGACATTTTTGAAGCACAAAGACCAACAGGTTTTTAGAGTAGGTTTGGAGTTTCTTGATGTTTCCTCATTTTTAGATTTCCTCCATTTTAGGCAGGACAATACATAAGTGATATTGTATACAAATGAGAAACTCAATGTTGGGTGAATCACTAATAAAGAAAGTAATTCACTGATTTCTTAAAGGAAGATGTCAAGTCAGAAACTGTGAGGGGTCTGAGATTGTCACCTACCTGCATAGAGATAGGGAGGGAGGGAGGGAGAGAGAGGAAGAGAGAGAGAGGCAGGCTAGTAGTAACACCAGGTTTCTGGATCAGCGATCAGAACTTTATTTACTCATAATGCCAGAATAACACTGCAACTTTGTCCCTCAGGCCCAGCACCCCTCAGATGACGCAGTGAGAGTGAGGTGGCTAAGCCTATATATATGGAGGGATCAAACTGTAGTAGAGGAGCACAAATATGGATCTGGGAGTTTACATGGGAAGAGACAACCATTCCTCTTTGACCCTAATGTAAACTAATTTTCCTTAGGAATAGGAGGGGAAGAGTCTTGGATTCTTACCCTTTGGAAGCTAAAGTATCTAAACTGTCTTTATGGAGAAGACAAAACCAGCCTCTCTGAGATTACAGCCAGGGTTTTCTCCTCTTTTGACGTGTACCCACGTAGGGAGATAGCTCTCTATCCTTCCCAAGGTCTCCCTAGGGAAGAGAGAAAGTTCCCTATCCTGGAATGAAAGGCTTTGACCCCAGGTAAGATACAGAAGTTTTATTACCCTTTAAATGGCTGCAAATGGCTTGGCAATTCAAGGCTATAAAGAGCAAATATTCCAGGCGGACATAAAAGCAAACATTCTCATCATCTTCACAGTAGATCAGTATCCATGCTCAAGAGGCTGGGATTTTGCAGGAACACGGGGAACATTTATTTTCCTACACAGGACTGTGCAAAATTTCAGAATGGGTAAAATTTGCCTGTGGTAACATATAGACATCCTTTCTTCACTATTTCTTTCCCATGTAATGCATCTTTTCTTTCACCTTTGGTGCTCCTGTGAGACTCTACCCTATCACTTCAATTTTGGGGCATGAAGCCCCTTCTGCAAATACTCTGTTACAAGACAAGTCCGTGTCCCAAATTTAAATGTCCCATACGTTTAAGGCAATGAACCTTAGCTAGTTGTTAGAAGGAAAGTAAACTAATTCAAAATTAGCTATCAATGAATTCTATGCTCTTAATAGTGCAGGAGATTTCTAAAGGAGTACCAATATCTATCACACAGAGGTGAAGGGATTGAAAGAATGAAGTGAGGTAAAGTTTGTGAAAGTACACTTGTAATTTGTAAAATACCACAAAAATGAATGTCAGTTTGCATAATAATAATTACCAATACTACACTGAAGCCTGGGTACAGGAAGACACTGTATTTCTGTTCATGGCTTGTGTTGACATTTAGGACACAGGCCTTTATTTTCCTGTTTTCTGTCTCATGGTCACGAGATGGCTGCTATACATCCAGACTCATGTTAACATACACTCCTGGCAGAAAGAAGGATGTGAAGCAAAGGGTGAAGAGGGCAAAATAAGTTTTGTCTTTTTATTCAGGAAGGGACACTCAGAAACTACTACCTCCATCTCAGTGTGTAAAAATGTGTCACATGACCGGCTCAGATGCCAAGGAGGATGGGAAAGTGTTTTTAATTGGGCATACAGCCACTTCAAATAAAATCAGGGCTCTACTAGGAGGAAGGATTGGGTTGGGTGTAGGGGATGGATATTGTTTGAGTAGATGACTAGAAATGTTCACCCCATATAGCAATTTTACTTCTACGAATTTATCCTACAACTATACTCACTGTTGCAGCACCTGTTGGTGTTCCCAGCTAGATCGCTGGGGATCTCTGCTACCATTTTGGTGTGCCTTCCCCCCAGAGATGCCCTGAGATGATTAGAGCCACCTGAACCTGAAAGGCCTAGAGTCATGTGCTACTCCCATACTCCCCACACCACCCCCTGGGGAGCCCCCAGCTGGTGACTGTATGTTGGGCTACGATGTTCTGATCCCTAGCCTGAGGGCAGAAAGACTGATTGGAGTTTACGCTGCAGAGCTCCCTGTAGGAAGACTGAACCTAGACTCCACCCGAATCCACATTCTTTTTTTTTTTTTTTTTTTTTTTTACGCGGGCCTCTAACTGCTGCGGCCTCTCCCGTTGCAGAGCACAGGCTCCGGACGCGCAGGCGCAGCGGCCATGCCTCACGGGCGCAGGCGCAGCGGCCATGCCTCACGGGCCCCGCCGCTCCGCGGCATGTGGGATCTTGCCAGACCGGGGCACGAACCCGTGTCCCCTGCATCGGCAGGCGGACTCTCAACCACTGCGCCACCAGGGAAGCCCTGAAACCACATTCTTGCTTCACTTCTTCCCCTTCCGGGTCCTGCTTCCCTCGCTTTCTTTGGTTTCTCCTGAGAGTGTTCTCCTAACAAATCCCTTACACAAGAGTCTCCACCAGAATCTCTGCTTCTAGGGGGACAGACCTGAGACACTCGCACATGTGTGAAATGACGCAAACAAGATTTTTCATTACTTCATTATCTGTAACAGAGAAAGAGCTCAAAAGCTAAATGTCCATCACTAGGATACTAGTTAAATAAAGTACCATAATGTATATGCGATTGAATACTTACCATTTAAGCTGTTAAAAAGAATAAGGTAGGGGAACTAGAGAAGATGGCGGAAGAGTAAGACGCGGAGATCACCTTCCTCCTCACAGATACATCAGAAATACATCAACACGTGGAACTGCTCCTATAGAACACCCACCGAATGCTGGCAGAAGGCCTCAGACCTCCGAAAAGGTAAGAAACTCCCCATGTACCTGGGTAGGGCAAAAGAAAAAGGAATAAACAGAGACAAAATAATAGGGAGGGGACCCGCACCAGTGGCAGGGAGCTGTGAAGGAGGAAAGGTTCCCACACACTAGAAGCCCCTTCGCGGGCGGAGACTGTGGGTGGCGGAGGGGGGAAGCTTTGGAGCCGAGGAGGGCAAAGCGGAGAGATTCCCGCACAGAGGCTCGGTGCCGACCAGCACTCACCAGACCGAGAGGCTTGTCTGCTCACCTGCGGGGCGGGCGGAGGCCGGGAGCTGAGGCTCCGGCTTCAGTCAGATCCCAGAGAGAGGCCTGGGGTTGGCGACGTGAACACAGCCTGAAGGGGCGATTGCGCCACGGCTGGGTGGGAGGGAGTCCGGGAGAAGTCTGGAGCTGCCAAAGAGGCAAGAGACCTTTTCTTCCCTCTTTGCTTCCTGGTGCGCGAGGAGAGGGGTTAAAGCGCGCCGCTTAAAGGAGCTCCAGAAACGGGCGCGGAGCTGCCGAAGAGACAAGACACTTTTTCTTGCCTCTTCGCGTCCTGGGGCGCGAGGAGAGGGGTTTAAACGCGCCGCTTAAAGGGGTTCCAGAAACGGGTGTGAGCCGCGGCTATCAGCGCGGACCCCAGAGACGGGTGTGGGACGCTAGGGTTGCTGCTGCCGCCACCAAGAGGCCTGTATGCGAGCACAGGTCACTCTCCACACCTCCCCTCCCAGGAGCCCGTGCAGCCCACCACTGCCAGGGTCCCGGGATCCAGGGACAGCTTCCCCGGGAAAACGCGCGGCACGCCTCGGGCTGGTGCAACGTCACGCTGGTCTCTGCCGCCGCAGGCTCGTCCCGCATCCGTGCCCCGCCCTCCCCCCGGCCTGAGTGAGCCAGAGCTCCCGAATCAGCGGCTCCTTTAACCCCGTCCTGTATGAGCAAAGAACAGACGCCCTCGGACGACCTACACGCAGAGGCAGGGCCAAGTCCAAAGCTGAACCCCAGGAGCTGTGCAAACAAAGAGGAGAGAGGGAGGTCTCTCCCAGCAGCCTCAGGAGCAGCGGATTAAAGCTTCACAATCAACTTGAAGTGCCCTGCATCTGTGGAAAACGTGAATAGACAGCGAAATATCCCAAGTTGAGGAGGTGGACTTTGGGAGAAAGATATACTATTATTTTCCCCTTTTTTCTTTTTGTGAGGGTGTATGTGAGTGCTGCTGTGTGAGATTTTGTCTGTATAGCTTTGCTTTCACCATTTTTCCTAGGGTTCTGACCGACCCGTATTTTTAAAAAAATTTTTCTTCTTAATAATTATTTTTAATTTTAATAACTATGTTTTATCCTACTTCATTTTGTCTTTTTCCTTTCTTTCTTCCTTTCTTTCTTCCCTCCTTTCTTCCCTCCTTCCTTTCTTCTTTCCTTCCTTTCTCCCTTCCTTCCTCCCTTCTTTCCTCCCTTCCTTCCTTCCTTCCTCCCTTCCTTCCTCCCTTTCTTCCTCTCTTCCTTCCTTTCTTGCTTTCTTCCTTCATTTCTTCCTTCCTTTCTTCCTCCCTTCCTTCCTTTCTTCCTTCCTCCCTTCCTTTCTTCCTCCCTTCCTTCCTTTCTCCCTTTCTTCCTCCCTTCTTTCCTCCCTTCCTTCCTCCCTTCCTTCCTCTCTTGCTTCCTTCCTTTCCTGCTTTCTTCCTTCCTTTCTTCCTCCCTTCCTTCCTTTCTTCCTCCCTTCCTTCCTCCCTTTCTTCTTCCTTCCTTCCTCTCTTGCTTCCTTTCTTCCTTCCTTCCTTCCTTCCTTTCTTTCCTTTCTATTTTTTCTTCCATTTATTTTGAGCCATGTGGATTAAAGGCTCTTGGCGTTGCAACCAGGCATCTGGGCTGTGTCTCTCAGGTGGGAGAACCAACATCAGGACACAGATCCACAAGAGACCTCCCAGCTCCATGCAATATCAAACAGCAAAAATCTCCCAGAGATCTCCATCTCAACACCAAGACCCAGCTTCATTCAAGGACCAGCAACGTACGGTGCTGGACACCCTATGCCCAACAAATAGCAAGACAGGACTACAGCCCCAGCCATTAGCAGAGAGGCTGCCTAAAATCATAATAAGGCTACCAACATCCCCAAACACACCACCAGACGTGGACCTGACCACCAGAAAGACAAGATCCAGCCTCATCCACCAGAACAGAGGCACTAGTCCCCCCAGCCAGGGAACCTACTCAACCCACTGAACCAACCTTAGCCACTGGGGACAGCCACCAAAAACAACGGGAACTACAAACCTGCAGCCTGCAAAAAGGAGACCCCAAACACAGTAAGATAAGCGAAATGAGAAGACAGAAAAACACACAGCAGATGAAGGAGCAAGATAAAAACACACCAGACCTAACAAATGAAGAGGTAATAGCCAGTCTACCTGAAAGGGAATTCAGAATAATGATAGTAAAGATGATTCAAAATCTTGGAAATAGAATAGACAAATTGCAAGAAACAGTTAATAAGGACCTAGAAGAAATAAAAAGCAAGTAACGATGGGCAACACAATAAATGAAATGAAAAATACTCTAGATGGGATCAGTAGCAGAATAACTGAGGCAGAAGGACGGATAAGTGACCTGGAAGATAAAATAGTGGAAATAACTACTGCAGAGCAGAAGAAAGAAAAAAGAATGAAAAGAACTGAGGACAGTCTCAGAGACTTCTGGACAACATTAAACGCACCAACATTCAAATAATAGGGGTCCCAGAAGAAGAAAAGAAAAAGAAAGGGACTGAGAAAATATTTGAAGAAATTATAGTTGAAAACTTCCCTAATACAGGAAAGGAAATAGTCAATCAAGTCCAGGAAGCACAGAGAGTCCCATACAGGATAAATCCAAGGAAAAACACGCCGAGACACATAATAATCAAACTGTCAAAAATTAAATACAAAGAAAACATATTAAAAGCAGCAAGGGAAATAATAACAAATAACACACAAGGGAATCCCCATAAGGTTAACATCTGATCTTTCAGCAGAAACTCTACAAGCCAGAAGGGAGTGGCAGGACATATTTAAAGTGATGAAGGGAAAAAACCTACAACCAAGATTAATCTACCCAGCAAGGATCTCATTCAGATTTGATGGAGAAATTAAAAACTTTACAGACAAGCAAAAGCTGAGAGAGTTCAGCACCACCAAACCAGCTTTACAACAAATGTTAAAGGAACTTCTCTAGACAAGAAACACAAGAGAAGGAAAAGACCTACAAGAACAAACTCGAAACAAATAAATGGTAATAGGAACATACATATCAATAATTACCTTAAATGTAATTGGATTAAATGCTCCCACCAAAAGACACAGACTGGCGGAATGGATACAAAAACAAGACCCAGGGACTTCCCTGGTGGCGCAGTGGTTGAGAGTCCGCCTGCCAATGTGGGCACCTCGGGTTCGTGCCCCGGTCCGGGAGGATCCCACGTGCCGCGGAGCGGCGGGGCCCGTGAGCCATGACCCCTGCGCCTGCGTGTCCGGAGCCTGTGCTCCGCAATGGGAGAGGCCACGGCAGTGAGAGGCCCGCGTACCGCAAAAAAAAAAAAAAAAAAAAAAAAAAAAAAAAAAAAAAAAAAAAAAAAACAAGACCCATATATATGCTGTCTACAAGAGACCCATTTCAGACCTAGGGACACATACAGACTGAAAGTGAGGGGATGGGAAAAGATATTGCACACAAATGTAAATCAGAAGAAAGCAGGAATAGCAATTCTCATATCAGACAAAATAGACTTTAAAATAAAAACTATTACAAGAGACAAAGAAGGACACTACATAATGATCAAGGGATCGATCCATGAAGAAGATATAACAATTGTAAATATATATGCCCCTAACATAGGAGCACCTCAATACATAAGGAAAATACTAACAGCCATAAAAGGGGAAATCAACAGTAACACAATAACAGTGGGGGACTTTAACACCCCACACTCACCAATGGACAGATCATCCAAAATGAAAATGAATAAGGAAACACAAGCTTTAAATGATACATTACACAAGATGGACTTAATTGATATTTATAGGACATTCCATCCAAAAACAACAGAATACACATTTTTCTCAAGTGCTCATGGAACATTCTCCAGGATAGATCATATATTCGGTCACAAATCTAGCCTTCATAAATTTAAGAAAATTGAAATCATATCAAGTAACTTTTCCGACCACAACACTATGAGACTAAATATCAATTACAGGAAAAGATCTGTAAAAAATACAAACACATGGAGGCTAAACAATACACTACTTAATAACGAAGTGATCACTGAAGAAATCAAAGAGGAAATAAAAAAATACTTAGAAACAAATGACAATGGAGACACAACAACCCCAAACCTATGGGATGCAGCAAAAGCAGTTCTAAGAGGGAAGTTTATAGCAATACAGTCCTACCTTAAGAAACAGGAAACACCTCGAATAAACAACCTAACTTTGCACCTAAAGCAATTAGAGAAAGAAGAACAAAAAAACCCCAAATTTAGCAGAAGGAAAGAAATCATAAAGATCAGATCAGAAATAAATGAAAAAGAAATGAAGGAAACAATAGCAAAGATCAATAAAAGTAAAGGCTGGTTCTTTGAGAAGATAAAAAAAATTGATAAGCCATTAGCCAGACTCATCAAGAAAAAAAGGGAAAAGACTCAAATCAATAGAATTAGAAATGAAAAAGGAGACGTAACAACTGGCACTGCAGAAATACAAAAGATTATTAGAGATTACGACAAGCAACTGTATGCCAATAAAATCGACAACCTGGAAGAAAGGGACAAATTCTTAGAAATGCACAATCCGCCAAGACTGAACCAGGAAGAAATAGAAAATATGAACAGACCAATCACAAGCACTGAAATTGAAACTGTGATCAAAAATCTTCCAACAAACAAAAGCCTAGGACCAGATGGCTTCACAGGCGAATTCTATCAAACATTTAGAGAAGAGCTGACACCTATCCTTCTCAAACTCTTCCAAAAGATAGCAGAGGGAGGAACACTCCCAAATTCATTCTATAAGGCCACCATCACCCTGATACCAAAACCAGACAAAGATGTCACAAAGAAAGAAAACTACAGGCCAATATCACTGATGACATAGATGCAAAAATCCTGAACAAAATACTAGCAAACAGAATCCAACAGCACATTAAAAGGATCATACACCATGATCAAGTGGAGTTTATTCCAGGAATGCAAGGATTCTTCAATATATGCAAATCAATCAATGTGATACACCATATCAACAAACTGAAGAAGAAAAACCATATGATCATCTCAATAGATGCAGAAAGCTTTTGACAAAATTCAACACTCATTTATAATAAAAACCCTGCAGAAAGTAGGCATAGAGGGAACTTTCCTCAACATAATAAAGGCCATATATGACAAACCCACAGCCAGCATTGTTCTCAATGGTGAAAAACTGAAACCATTTCCACTAAGATAAGGAAAAAGACAAGGTTGCCTACTCTCACCACTCTTATTCAACATAATTTTGGAAGTCCTAGCCATGCCAGTCAGAGAAGAAAAAGAAATAAAAGGAATCCAAATCAGAAAAGAAGAAGTAAAGCTGTCACTTTTTGCAGGTGACATGATACTATACATAGAGTATCCTAAGGATTCTACCAGAAAACTACTAGAGCTAATCAATGAATCTGGTAAAGTAGCAGGATACAAAATTAATGCACCGAAATCTCTGGCATTCTTATACACTAATGATGACAAATCTGAGAGGGAAATTAAGAAAACACTCCCATTTACCATTGCAACAAAAAGAATAAAATATCTAGGAATAAACCTACCTAAGGAGACAAAAGACCTGTATGCAGAAAACTATAAGACACTGATGAAAGAAATTAAAGATGATACAAATAGATGGAGAGATATACCATGTTCTTGGATTGGAAGAATCAACATTGTGAAAATGGCTATACTGCCCAAAGCAATCTACAGATTCAATGCAATCCCTATCAAACTACCAATGGCATTTTTTACAGAACTAGAACAAAAAATTGCACAATTTGTATGGAAACACAAAAGACCCCAAATAGCCAAAGCAATCCTGAGAATGAAAAATGGAGCTGGAGGAATCAGGCTCCCTGACTTTAGACTATACTACAAAGCTACAGTAATCAAGACAGTATGGTACTGGCACAAAAACAGAAATATAGATCAATGGAACAGGATAGAAAGCCCAGAGATAAACCCACACACATATGGTCACCTTATCTTTGATAAAGGAGGCAAGAATCTACAGTAGAGAAAAGACAGCCTCTTCAATAAGTGGTGCTGGGAAAACTGGACAGCTACATGTAAAAGAATGAAATGAGAACACTCCCTAACACCATACACAAAAATAAACAAAATGGATTAGAGACCTAAATGTAAGACCAGACACTATCAAACTCTTAGAGGAAAACATAGGCAGAACACTCTGACATAAATCACAGCACGATCTTTTTGACCACCTCCTAGAGTAATGGAAATAAAAACAAAAAGAAACAAATGGGATCTAGTGAAACTTCAAAGCTTTTGCACAGCAAAGGAAACCATAAACAAGACGAGAAGACAACCTTCAGAATGGGAGAAAATAGTTGCAAATGAATCAATGGACAAAGGATTAATCTCCAAAATATATAAACAGCTCATGCAGCTCAATATTAAAAAAACAAACAACCCAATCCAAAAATGGGCAGAAGACCTAAATAGACATTTCTCCAAAGAAGTCATATAGATGGCCAAGAAACACATGAAAAGCTGCTCAACGTCACTGATTATTAGAGAAATGCAAATCAAAACTACAATGAGGTATCACCTCACACCAGTTAGAATGGGCATCATCAGAAAATCTACAAACAACAAATGCTGGAGAGGGTGTGGAGAAAAGGGAACCCTTTTGCACTGTAGGTGGGAATGTAAATAGATACAGCCACTATGGAGAACAGTATGGAGGTTCCTTAGAAAACTAAAAATAGAATTACCATATGATCCAGCAATCCCACTCCTGGGCATATACCGAGAGAAAACCACAATTCAAAAAGACACATGCACCCCAATGTTCATTGCAGCACTATTTACAATAGCCAGGGCATGGAAGCAATCTAAATGTCCATTGACAGAGGAATGGATAAAGAAGATGTGGTACATATATACAATGGAATATTACTCAGCCATAAAAAGGAAAGAAATTGGGTCATTTGTTGAGATGTGGATGGATCTAGAGACAGTCATACAGAGTGAAGTAAGTCAGAAAGAGAAAAACAAATATTGTATATTAACACATATGTGGAACGAGAAAAATGGTACAGATGAACTGGTTTGCAGGGCAGAAGTTGAGACACAGATGTAGAGAACAAACGTATTGTTACCAAGGGGGGAAAGCAGTGGGGCGGTGGTAGTGGTGGTGTGATGAATTGGGCGATTGGGATTGACATGTATACACTGATCTGTATAAAATTGCTGACTAATTAGAACCTCTTGTGTAAAAAAAATAAATAAATTTTTTAAAAAATATTATTTATTGAGATATTATTTTGTGGCCTCTGTCTCCTTTTATATCTACATTTTTCAAAGTTATCTACACTCCATCACCTCATACTCAGTCCTCCACTGCTATAGTGTGGCTTTGTCCTCTCCTCAAAATAACTCATAGCCAAGGTCATCAATGACATCAATGATTCCTTTCCTTTAAATACAGTGGCTGCTTTTCAACCCTCAGCTTCCTTGTCTCTCAGCAGCATTCTGAGACAGTACACTCTCCTGGTTTTCTGCCTACCTCTACACTCATTTCTTCTTAGTCTCGTTAATCAGTTTATAGCCTTCAGTCTTTAAATGTCCTAATTTCTCAAGACTCAGAGAAATGGAGAGAAACTGGCTCTTTTCCATCCTTCCTGCTCTCTTCCTAGGCATTATTATCCACATCCATTGTTGCAATGGCTATCTATGGACAAATTCAATACCAGTTTTGTAGAATCTCTGCTGAGCTGCGATTTTCAACTGTATATTTAACATACCCACTTGGAAAGCCCAGTGAATGGCACCACCATTCCTCAAATTTCCTCTTTCAAGAAACTGAAGATCTTTTCCCTTTTATACTCATATTTAATCACAATATTCAATCAATTTTAACTTTTAAATATCTCTCTGATCTGTTCATTTCCCTCCATGTATATTGTTGTCACCCTCTTTTAGCTGGGCCATAGTCACTCACCTGGATTAGTGCAATGGACTTTTTTTTTTTTTTTTTTTGCGGTACGCGGGCCTCTCACTGTTGTGGCCTCTCCCATTGCAGAGCACAGGCTCCAGACATGCAGGCTCAGCGGCCATGGCTCATGGGCCTAGCCGCTCTGCAGCATGTGGGATCTTCCTGGACCGGGGCCCAAACCCATGTCCCCTGCATCGGCAGGTGGACTCTCAACCACTGCGCCCAGTGCAACGGCCTTTTAACTTGCCTTCCTGCTTTCAATCTCGACCTCCTCTATTGCATTTATCACACTGCACCCAGAATAATCTTTTCAACATATAAATGTAATGTCACTCCCTTCAATAAAATTTTGCAACACATTTTCAATGCATTTCAAATAAAATCCAAATTTCTCATCAAGAACTCCAAGTCTACATGATCTGGACTTTGCCTGCTTCTCTCATCTTGGTTCAAAGCATTATCCCTCTGGCTCCCTCTGGGTTCCTTCCTCAATGTTGGGTCTTTATTGTTTCAGAGCATCTACTTTTGTTGTTCCACAGCTTTTTGTTCTGTTTTGTTTTGTTTTTAACATCTTTATTGGAGTATAATTGCTTTACAATAGTGTGTTAGTTTCTGCTTTACAACAAAGTGAATCAGTTATACATATACACATGTTCTCATATCTCTTCCCTCTTGCATCTCCCTCCCTCCCACTCTCCCCATCCCTCCCCCAGGTGTTCACAAACCACCTACCTGATCTCCCTTTGCTATGCGCCTGCTTCCCACTAGCTATCCATCCTATGTTTGGTAGTGTATATATGTCCATGCCACTCTCTCACTTCGTCACAGCTTACCCTTCCCACTCCCCATATCCTCAAGGCCATACTCTAGTAGGTCTGTGTTTTATTCCCATCCTACCCCTCGGCTCTTCATGACATTTTTTTTCTTAGATTCCATATATACGTGTTAGCATACGGTATTTGTTTTTCTCCTTCTGACTTATTTCACTCTGTATGACAGACTCCAGGTCCATCCACCTCACTACTCACTACAAATAACTCAGTTTAATTTCTTTTTATGGCTAAGTAATATTCCATTGTATATATGTGCCACATCTTCTTTATCCATTCATCTGTTAATGGACACAGGTTGCTTCCATGTTCTGGCTATTCTAAATAGAGCTGCAATGAACATTTTGGTACATGACTCTTTTTGAATTATGGTTTTCTCAGGGTATATGCCCAGTAGTGGGATTGCTGGGTCGTATGGTAGTTCTATTTGTAGTTTTTTAAGGAACCTCCATACTGTTCTCCATAGTGGCTGTATCAATTTACATTACCACCAAGAGTGCAAGAGTGTTTTTTCTCCACATCTCTCCAGCATTTATTGTTTGTAGATTTTTTGATGATGGCCATTCTGACCGATGTGAAATGATATCTCATTGTACTTTTGACATATATTTATAGCATATCTCTAATGATTAATGATGTTGAGCATTCTTTCATGTGTTTGTTGGCAATCTGTATATCTTATTTGGAGAAATGTCTATTTAGGTCTTCTGCCCATTTTTGGATTTGTTTGTTTTTTTGTTATTGAGCTGCATGAGTTGCTTATAAATTTTGGATATTAATCCTTTGTCAGTTGCTTCATTTGCAACTATTTTCTCCCATTCTGAGGGTTGTCTTCTCATCTTGTTTATGGTTTCCTTTGCTGTGCAAAAGCTTTGAAGTTTCATTAGGTCCCATATATTTTTTTTTGTTTTTATTTCCATTACTCTAGGAGGTGGGTCAAAAAGGATCTTGCCATGATTTACGTCATAGAGTGTTCTGCCTATGTTTTCCTCTAAGAGTTTGATAGTGTCTGGCCTTACATTTAGGTCTTTAACCCATTTTGAGTGTATTTTTGTGTATGGTGTTAGGGAGTGTTCTAATTTCATACTTTTACATGTACCAGTCCAGTTTTCCCAGCACCACTTATTGAAGAGGCTGTCTTTTCTCTACTGTAGATTCTTGCCTCCTTTATCAAAGATAAGGTGACCATATGTGTGTGGGTTTATCTCTGGGCTTTCTATCCTGTTCCATTGATCTATATTTCTGTTTTTGTGCCAGTACCATACTGTCTTGATTACTGTAGCTTTGTAGTATAGTCTAAAGTCAGGGAGCCTGATTCCTCCAGCTCCATTTTTCATTCTCAGGATTGCTTTGGCTATTTGGGGTCTTTTGTGTTTCCATACAAATTGTGCAATTTTTTGTTCTAGTTCTGTAAAAAATGCCATTGGTAGTTTGATAGGGATTGCATTGAATCTGTAGATTGCTTTGGGCAGTATAGCCATTTTCACAATGTTGATTCTTCCAATCCAAGAACATGGTATATCTCCATCTATTTGTATCATCTTTAATTTCTTTCATCAGTGTCTTATAATTTTCTGCATACAGGTCTTTTGTCTCTTTAGGTAGGTTTATTCCTAGGTATTTTATTCTCTTTCTTGCAGTGGTAAATGGGAGTGTTTTCTTAATTTCACTCTCAGATTTTTCATCATTAGTGTATAAGAATGCCAGAGATTTCGGTGCATTAATTTTGTATCCTGCTACTTTACCAAATTCATTGATTAGCTCTGGTAGTTTTCTGGTAGCATCTTTAGGATTCTTTATGTATAGTATCATGTCACCTGCAAACGGTGACAGCTTTACTTCTTTTCTGATTTGGATTCCTTTTATTTCTTTTTCTTCTCTGATTGCTGTGGCTAGAACTTCCAAAATTATGTTGAATAAGAGTGGTGAGAGTGGACAACCTTGTCTTGTTCCTGATCTTAGTGGAAATGGTTTCAGTTTTTCACCATTGAGGACAATGTTAGCTATGGGTTTGTCATATATGGTCTTTATTATGTTGAGGAAAGTTCCCTCTATGCCTACTTTCTGCAGGATTTTTATCATAAATGGGTGTTGAATTTTGTCAAAAGCTTTCTCTGCATCTATTGAGATGATCATATGGTTTTTTTCCTTCAGTTTGTTGATATGGTGTATCACGTTGATTGATTTGCGTATATTGAAGAATCTTTGCATTCCTGGAATAAACCCCACTTGATCATGGTGTATGATCCTTTTAATGTGCTGTTGGATTCTGTTTGCTAGTATTTTGTTCAGGATTTTTGCATCTATGTCATCAGTGATATTGGCCTGTAGTTTTCTTTCTTTGTGACATCTTTGTCTGGTTTTGGTATCAGGGTGATTGTGGCCACGTTGAATGAGTTTGGGAGTGTTCCTCCCTCTGCTATCTTTTGGAAGAGTTTGAGAAGGCTACGTGTTAGCTTGTCTCTAAATGTTTGATAGAATTCACCTGTGAAGCCATCTGGTCCTGGGTTTTTGTTTGTTGGAAGATTTTTGATCACAGTTTCAATTTCAGTGCTTGTGATTGGTCTGTTTATATTTTGTATTTCTTCCTGGTTCAGTCTTGGCGGATTGTGCATTTCTAAGAATTAGTCCCTTTCTTCCAGGTTGTCCACTTTATTGGCATAGAGTTCCTTGTAGTAATCTCTCATAATCTTTTGTATTTCTGCAGTGTCAGTTGTTACTTCTCCTCTTCCATTTCTGATTCTATTGATTTGAGTCTTCTCAAATGAGTCTTTTTTTTCTTGATGAGTCTGGCTAATGGTTTATCAATTTTATTTATCTTCTCAAAGAACCAGCTTTAGTTTTATTGATCTTTGCTATTGTTTCCTTCATTTCTTTTTCATTTATTTCTGATCTGATCTTTATGATTTCTTTCCTTCTGCTAAATTTGGGGTTTTTTTGTTCTTCTTTCTCTAATTGCTTTAGGTGCAAGGTTAGGTTGTTTATTCGAGATGTTTCCTGTTTCTTAAGTTAGGATTGTATTCCCTCTTAGAACTGCTTTTGCTGCATCCCATAGGTTTTGGGTCGTCGTGTCTCTATTGTCATTTGTTTCTAGGTATTTTTTTATTTCCTCTGATTTCCTCAGTGACCATTTCGTTATTAAGTAGTGTATTGTTTAGCCTCCATGTGTTTGTATTTTTTACAGATCTTCTCCTGTAATTGATATCTAGTCTCATAGCACTGTGGTCAGAAAAGATACTTCCATATATCATTCTAAATATGAATTAAAATTGGGTGGTGCTGAGAATATGAAAATAACGCTGGCTTATATTAGTTTAAAGGTCTTTAAAATTCAACAAAACACTTATATGTCTTAAGATACAATTAAAGGCCTTTAGAATTAGAGCAAAATACATTGAACATATTTTTAAATATACATGGATAAAGTAATAATGCAATCCAAATTTAAGGGACCTATAAACTACTCTGTATATACATAAAGTCTTCTGTTCCTTCACCCTCCAAAGTGTACCAAACAAATTTTCTTTCAGTATATTTTTAGTTATATTCTGAAATTTTACTCCCCCCTCCCAACACATCCTTGATAATAGGAGCATGTTTCAATATTAAGTTGAACCATACAAAATTCCTGATACTTGATTGTGCTGGCCTACAAAAACAACAGTCTCACATGGTTAAACCTAATAGTATGTGGACACTACCCTGTTTTACGTTTTTTTTTTTTTAAGCAATAAATTTTAAAAAACTTAATTTATTTTTGGCTGCTTTGGGTGTTCATTGCTGCGCACAGGCTTTCTCTAGTTGCAGCGAGCAGGGGCTACTCTTCCGTGCAGTGCATGGGCTTCTCACTGTGGTGGCTTCTCTTGTTGCAGAGCACAGGCTCTATGTGCGCAGGCTTCAGTAGTTGTGGCACGTGGGCTCAGTAGTTATGGCTCATGGGCTTAGTTGCTGCATGGCATGTGAGATCTTCCCGGACCAGGGCTCCAACCCAAGTCCCTTGCATTGGCAGGTGGATTCTTAACCACTGTGCCACCAGGGAAGTCTCCTATTTTACTTCTAAATATAAGTCAGATAAAATATGTAAGGAGCCAAATAGATAAAAAATATTGTAATGATACAATAAGACAAGATTTTGAAGAAGAAAAAAACCTTGGTTCGAGTTGGGAGACCTTAACTCTAGTTGCTCCTTCACTACCTACTAACTGTAAGTTATTTATCTCTCTTAATTTCAATTCCCTTTCCTCTCAAATGCGAGTTTAAATGTATATGATTAAACCACAATGAGATACCACTTCACACCCACTAGGAAAGCTATTACATACAAAACAAAACAGAAAATAACAAGTACTGGCAAGGTTAGGGAGAAAGAGAAATGCTGTGCTTTGGTGGAAGGAATATAAAATGATTCAGCCCTGTGGAAACAGTTCAGTGATTCCTCAAAAAGTTAAGCATAGAATCACCGTATGATCCAGCAATCCCAGTCCTAAGTATACAACCAAGAGAACTGAAAACAGATACTTGTATACTAATGTTCAGGGAAGCATTATTCACATTAGCCAAAGGTGGAAACAACCCAAATATCCATCAGGAGATGAATGGATCAACAAAACATTGGATAATAATATTCAACAAAACAAAAAAAAAAAAAAACAAAAAAAAAAAACAAAATATGGTATGTATCCAATGGAATATTATTTGGTCTTAAAAAGGAATGAAATTGTGATCCATGCTACAACATGGATAAACCTGAACACATCAGGCTAAGTCAAATAAGGCAGACACAGAAGGCCAAATATTATCTGATTTCACTTATATAGGCACTTAGAATAGGCAAATTCAGAGACAGAAAGTAGAATAGAGGTTACCAGGGTCTGGGGAGAGGGGATAATGGGTAGCTATTGTTTAATGGGTAAAGAGTTTCAATATGGGATGATATAAAAGTTCTAGAGAAGAATAGTGGTTGTACAACATTGTGAATGCAATTGATGCTACTGATTTTACCCTTAAAATTGGTTAAAATGGTAAATTTTACATTATGTATATTTTATCACAATAAAAATGTAGACAATCATTACTAGTTCTATTATTTTAATTTATACATAATGTTTTTCCTTCATTTTACAGTAGAAACAGTAAAACAATTATTTTTAAATAATTAAAATTAAAAGATAATTTCAAATATTGCTTACTGTCATTCAATTAGAGAAGAAAACACCAAAAAACAAAAACCCCACACACTTTAAAAAATGATTAATGAAGTGTACTCCATGACATGTGTTCAGTTTTTTATTTTTTATTTTATACATATGAACATAATTATGTTATAAAAAATTTTAAATATATAGGTATTTAATTGTGGAAAATGACATATACCATGAGAAAAAAGAAAAGTTATGTGACAAAACGAAGAAACAGCAAAAAGTAACTTTGGGGGAAGATTGTAAATGATCTTAAACAATTTAGAAAATTCACAATTTCTTGAGCTGTAACAGCATTAACAGGGAGCATTTAGAAGAAGGATGTGGTTAGACGGTGTCTGCTGATTTGTCAGATAAACATGTCAGATAACACCAAAACAGCCAATATTAAAAGATAGGTAGGAGCTGTCTTGTAATTCTTCATGCTGTTGTTTTATAGATGACTTGAAATAGTCCAAAAGGAATATAATTCCACATTTCAAAGTATTTTCAACAAGTGTTGAATGTTTTATGTAAAGTGAAATTGCAGAGTGTTATGGGAATGCATGATCCAGTGGCAATAAACTTCATTGTGGCCATGAACTATCAAAAGGGGGAATTCTTTGTTCAACAAACCTCATTTGAGTGCTTACATAGCATAGACTCTGAGGTCCAACAGACACTGAGGTCTTCTCTTGGTGCCTCCACTTGAAGCATCATGACTTGGGAAAAGTTACTTAATTTTTCAGTGCTTCAATTTCCTGTCCACAAAATGGGGGTTAATAATGGTCTTGTTAGGATGATTAAATAAGATAATGTATATAAGATTCTTAGTACTATGCCTGGGACATGGTGAGCCTTCAAAAAATGACATGGTATTATAAGCAATGCACTGTGTAGCAGGCTGAAAATGACTTACGTGGCATGAGTTGAAGTTTGAGCCTGTGGTCCACTCACTCTGGGACTCAGGCAATGTTGCAGGTCTGCTAGGCTAGTGGCCAGGTGTAAGAGGAAGAGAGGAAACTCCTGAAAACCTCTCTTTCCTCCTAGAGGAAGAGAGGGTTAAGATGGAAATATTTAATTCAAGGAAAAGGTCCCAGAGTAAGAAAGGAGAATAACAATGCAGTACTCAGAATATTCTACAGGCCACAATCTCTGACTATAGTGCAATTAAATTAAAAATTAATAAAAAGAACATGAAATTTATTTGGTAGTTTAAAATATACCATTAAATAACCCTAAGCAGAAATCATAATAGAAGTTAAGAAATCTTAAACTGAGTGATAATGAAAATGCCAAATATCAAAACTGGGATGCATCTAAAGCAACATGTAGGGGATTTTTCTTTTCTTTTCTTTTCTTTTTCTGGTTTTAAATGTTTATATCAGGAAATAAGAAAAGCCAGAAATTAATAAGCTTAAGGAGTTTTAAAAATTGAACAACTGAATAAGTAAAAGTAGAAGAAAGTAAGACAAAGGCAGGAAATAACAAACTAGAGAGCAAAGACAATAAAGAGGGATCTACAGAGCCCAAAGTGGGTAATTTGATTTGTTTTTTTTTTTTTTTTTTTTTTTTTTTTGCGGTACGTGGGCCTCTCACTGTTGTGGCCTCTCCCGTTGCGGAGCACAGGCTCCGGACGCGCAGGCCCAGTGGCCATGGCTCACGGGCCCAGCCGCTCCGCAGCATGTGGGATCTTCCCGGACCTGGGCACGAACCCGTGTCCCCTGCATCGGCAGGCGGATTCTCAACCACTGCGCCACCAGGGAAGCCCAAAAGTGGGTAATTTGAAAAGACTAATAAATTAGACAAACCTCTGGTGAGATGAAAAAGAAAGAGGAAAGCCACACATAATATTAGAATCAAAGAAGGAGGGAATGTACTCACAGATTTGGCAAATATTTAAACAATAATTAAAGAGTAATTATACAAATAACTTTACACAAATAAATTTGAAATTTTAGATCAAAAATTCAAATTTTTAGAAAAAAGATAACTTACCAAAACTTATTCAAGAAGAAATAGAAGGGACTTCCCTGGTGGCACAGTGGTTAAGAATCTGCCTGCCAATGCAGGGCACATGGGTTCGAGCCCTGGTCTGGGACGATCCCACATGCTGCAGAGCAACTAAGCCCGTGTGCCACAACTACTGAGCCTGTGCTCTAGAGCCTGTGAGCCACAACTACTGAAGCCCGTGCACCTACAGCCCGTGCTCCACAACAAGAGAGGCCACCACGATGAGAAGCCCACGCACTGCAACGAAGAGTAGCCCTTGCTTGCCACAAATAAAGACCGCGTGCAGCAACAAAGACCCAACACAACCAAAAATAAAAATAAAATTAATAAAAAAAGAAGAAATAGAAGCTAAATAGTTCTATCATTAGAAAATTACTTCAAATGTAAATTTTAAATATTCCCATGGAAAAAAATATAAGTCCCTTTATATTTTACGTGCATTGTATTAGATCTTTAAGAAATAGATCATTGCAACCATATGACTCTTCCAAATAACAGAAAAAGAGATAAAGCTCCCAGTGGTGAAGCTGTCAACTGTACACTTAAAATCTTTCTCCCAGGGCTTCCCTGGTAGCACAGTGGTTGAGAGTCCGCCTACCGATGCAGGGGACATGGGTTGGTGTCCCGGTCCGGGAAGATCCCACATGCCGCGGAGCGGCTGGGCCCGTGAGCCATGGCCGCTGAGCCTGCGCGTCCGGATCCTGTGCTCCGCAACGGGAGAGACCACAACAGTGAGAGGCCGTGTACCACATAATAAATAAATAAATAAATAAACTCTTTCTCCCCTTCTTCCAGGGGCAAGAGGGCTACAGTGGGCATGTAGCTGCCCAGCCAGAGACTGTGTTTCTCCCTCTGTTGCACTTAGTTGTGGTTATGTGAATAAGTTCTCCCCAACTGAATGTGAGCAGACATAAGTACAATATCCTTCCCTTACTGCAGCCTGTGTACCCACTCCATGCTCTTCTTACCTTTTCCTGCTGGATGGAACATGGACATAGCTGCAGCTCTTGTTTCAGCCATGCAAAGGGAACAAACTCCTAGGAGATGGCTTATCCTCAAATTGGAAGAAACGTAGGTTCCTGAATATCTACAAGGACTAGAGCCACCTGGCAAGATGGGACACCCATCCTTGATTTTACATATTAAATGGAAAACTTTATTAAAATGAAAAACATCTGTGTATAGTCACTTTTTTAACAATGGAAAAGATATGCCATAAATTGAGAGATTTGCTACACGTATAATCCATAAAAGATTAGTAGTCAAAACGTGTTTTGAAAATCTGACAAATCAGTCAAAAAAAGGCATTTAAAAAAATGGGCATACGGACTTCCCTGGTGGCGCACTGGTTGGGAGTCCGCCTGCCAATGCAGGGGACACGGGTTCGAGGCCTGGTCTGGGAGGATCCCACATGCCGTGGAGCAACTAAGCCCGTGTGCCACAACTACTGAGACTGCAAGGCACAACTACTGAGCCCGTGTGCCACAACTGCTGAGGCCTCAGGCTCCTGGAGCCCATGCTCCACAGCAAGGGAAGCCACCACGGTAGGAGGCCTGTGCACCACAATGAGAAGTAGCCCCCACTCGTTGCAACTGGAGAGAGCCCACGCGCGCAGCAAGACCCAACAAAGCCAAAAGAAATAAAATGTAAATAAATTAAAAAAAAAAAAAAAAAAAGACCAGCGGAGCTTTAAAAAAAAAGGGTGGGGCATAAGCTACAAACAGTCATTGATATTGATAAGGTTCAGGACATGCTACCCCCAAATATAGCACCTTGGCATTTTGAATATCTTAAGCTGAAAGAGTTTGAGAAAACATCAGAAGCAGAAAGATCACTCTGGTCTCTTCCTTCCTTGACCTTCCTCTCCTAAAACAGGTTATAAAATCCCCCTGTGAAAGGTGCCCTCCCTATACCCTGAGGAAAGGAGTATCTTTTTCTCCAAAGAGGAAGGCACACTAAGAAGAATGTAAACAAACAGGCCTTGATAACGTCTCCCCCAGTTTACTACACTTACCTCATACTCCTTAACCTATCATATTCCTCCACAACTATCCACTCTTCATTAAACCTACCATAAAAATACTGTTTCTCTGGGTCTTCATTTCCTCATGAAGGCTCCCCTGTCACATAAAACTTATATTAAAAAAAAAACTTATATTCAATAAATTTGTATGCTTTTCCTCCGTTAATCTATTTTTGTCAGTTTTATTTTTAGACCCAACCAGGGACCTTAAGAAGGTCGAGGAAAACGTTTTCCTCCCCTACACACTATTCAACTTATATATCCTTGTCAGCAAGTATTCAACTAAATATATATTGAATATCTACAACGGTTTAGGCATTACTCATGGTGCTGGGGATACAAAGTTGCACTCATGGAACTTAAATTCCTGTAGATACGCAACTCACAAAAGTGAAGAACACAAATAGCCAATAAATGTATGAAAAGATTCTCACTGATTATCAAAGCAGCAATCAGCTTTAAACCCATCATAGTTGCAAAAAATGTTAAGTTAGACAATACCAAATTTGGGGGAAATTTTGAAGCAAAAGATCTCTTATATACTACTGAGGGTGGGGTGCATGATGGAGATTGCAAATTGCTAAAGCAAAATTGAAGGACACAGTGATAATATTTAGTAAATTTGAAGATGTGCTTACCCTGTAGCTGTATTTTCATCCCTAGGTATGTACTTCTCACCCAAAATAAAAAGCTGTGATGGAATGAGTATAGTGTGATATCACTATATAAAATTGAAACCACACAAATGATACATATGTATATTGGGAAATTATACAATATGTAATGGAATGAAAGAACACAAAATTCAGGGTAGTACTTAATTCTGGGAGGGAAAGGTGAGGATGTATATAAACCAGGGATTGAAATGCATTGGTGGGACTTCCCTGGTGGTCCAGTGGTTGGGATCCAGCGCTTCCATTAGAGGGGCCACAGTTTCAATCCCCGGTCGGGGAACTAATATCCCGCAGCCATGCAGAGTGGCCAAAAAAAAAAAGATTGGGATTATCCCAAATCCAAATAGGATCAGAAAGGCATGATTGGAATGTTATTGTAACTAGAAAGCTGAGGTCTAATGAATGGTATTTCATTCTCTCTACAGAAGGAATGTTTTTAACAGTCTTGAGATGATCTGTAGTGTATCTATGAAAGGGAAGCTGCAGAACAAGAAATTCTCATAGAATCTGGAAAGTATGCAGTGGAGAGGATTCTACACCTGTTTGACTAGATTGAGAACCAGGTAATGTGCTTTCAGAGTAACATCTGGCATGCTCATTGATAGTAATATTTATCACAGTAAAATGACAAACATAAAAGCAGAAATCTCTCTATATAGATCCCATGCACCATAAGGGCTAGGATTATGTCTGTTTTGTTCACTTTGTATTCTCAGCACACAGCACCAAGATGAACACATAATTATTTAATGAAAGAATGGTTAAATGAATCTCTTGAGTTTGGGATTCAATCAACTTTGGGAATATCTAACAGTTTAATTTCTAAACTAAAGATCACACCTTGAAGTGGATGGCCCTGCCAAGAAAGCATGCAGAGCCTGTGCACAGGCCTGCTTGCCCTTGAAGGGTGGCAGAATATGCCACCCTAACATAGGCTTTTTTGGCTATAAGGATTATTTTGAGCTGAAGGTACTTGAAAAATATCAAATGCAGGAAAGGGCTTTCTCTGAACTCCCCTTATCTGCCTAAAGACAAATCCTCCAAAAGGAACTCAGTTGTCATAAATCTCCTTCCCAGGAGTTTCATCAATCAGGTAAGATTGACTCTTATCACAGGAGAGGAGGCCAGAAGTCAACATCACATCCTGATACACTTGTCATACTATCCATCTCATATCTACTCTTGTAAGGGCCCATTCATCTTTTCTAAAAATCATTTACTCTCCCCTGAGAGGCCTAATCCTCCTTCCCTTTCCTCTGTTAAGACCATATATAAGCTCCTCAAATCTCACTGCTATTTTGGGTACTCACACTTTTCCCCTGTGATGCCCTCATGCTCATACTACTAAAAAATTAATAAATTTGTAGGCCTTTTCTCCTGTTGAACTTCCTGTTGTCGGTTTATTTCATAGACCCAACTATCAAAGCTAGAAGGGTAGAAGGGAAGTCTTTCCTCCCATACACTTATTCAGGAATAGTTTAATTCTTCTCACTCTCCCTCCTTCTTCTTTTACTCTCTTCCTCTCCCCTCTTTCCTCCTTCTTTCTCATTCAAACCCAGTGCATTCTTTAAATTACAACACATTCAACGTGTGATTCAGAAAATGCAAAGGAAGAGAATTTCAAAAGAGAAAGCTACTGTATCCATTTCCTAATGATATGCATATGAAAGACGTCAGTAGTTAAACCAGTTCACTGCTTAATCTTATGACTGGCCTAAATGTTCTGAAAACAGTTTGGCTATAGGTGAATGAGCCTTTATAAAACTATAGACTTTACAGATATGTTTCTGGTGGAATGCCAATGGGAGGCCATATGGCTAATGAAAAAAGCATTAGAGGCATTCTGGCTTAAGACGGTGGATAGAACATATCAATCTAATTTTGCTCCCTCCCTGAAACTACAATAGTGATATTTTTTTAAAAAAACCAAAAAACAGCAAAGACATGAAAGCACAAAGATGGGGACAACAAAAATAAATTTCTGGAAGCTGGAAAGCAAATATTGCAAACTAACTTAGAAGAACTGAGAAAGCTGAATTCTATAGCAAAGGCATAGAGAATTGAAAATAGACATGATTATATCAAAGAATTACCCACAAACTCAAATCCTTTCCCTAACTCCATGCTACTGGATGACTACTTCTCCCTGACTCAAGCAGAAACTCTAGAGTCTCTAGAGAGGGTAAAGATGAAAGTCTTTGGACTGGTGTGGGGAGTGGGGGGGACACAGCAGGCACAGTTAAGGGCATTGGCACCATGCGAAAGTGAAGGTTTGCACAGTCACATGCATCCTGCTGGATAAGGCTCCACCTCCTGCTCCACAGCCCTCATCAACTATTCAGCCCCCAAACCAAGGCAGTCAGATCTTTACCCTCTTGGCCCAAGACTGGCACACCTTCCCCTGCGGAAATCTGGGCAACCCAAGATAGACGAAGTAGAGAAACTGACATTTGGGATTATCCAACAAATAAATGGCCCTAAAGTAAACTTTTAAAATACACGAGTTCTCTGTGTACTCAGAATTTCCAGTCATCTCTTTAGTCTACCCCCCTCAATCATGAGCAGAAAAACAAGATTACCAGAACTCTAGAGAAAGTCTCTTATTATGCAAGATAAAGACCAAACAAGCAGAAAAAGGCACCTTGAAGAAAACAGACTATGTAGATGAAAGAAAACTTTACATAATTTGTGTTCGGTCAAAGCTTCCCAGAAGAAACCGCCAAAGAAATTTGTTATGATTGCAACAATAAACACCAAACTTAGTTTGTTAGAAATGTGCCAGGCAAGGGAGACACTGGCCAAATGAAACCAGTCAAATGGACTCTCTCAGAACTTTATAAAGTTTTGTTGGGGAGGAGTTAGTCAAAGGACGGAAGTTAGTGAGGGGGGAGGGGCAGGAAGGAAAGTTAGGCAAGACAGGAAAGAGGTGGTCAGATTGCAAGTGAGTTGAGTCTCTGACTGCTTTGATAGGCTAGGCGAGGCTGTTTGTGAAAAAGTCTGTGGCTTTATCTTTCCTGAACACATGGGTCCAAGCTGAGCTGTTGATGAAATAATTTATCTGTTTTGCAAGTTGTGGGTTCTGTACAGTTTTTCTGTGTTTCAAGTTGTGGTTTCTGTAGTTTTTCATTTCTTAGTCCTGAGAAGTAAGAGAAGATATTGCATCCTTAAAACAAGAACAGGATATTATTTTTTTAAAGAGGAACATTCATAGAACAAAGAGGTTTTGGAAGTTTAAAATATGATAAGAAAAAAACTGAATAAACGACAAGGAGATACGGAATAGGAAAAAAAGATAAGAAACTTATACCAGTCTATGAAGTTCAGCAGCCAAATAATGGGGTTTCCAGGAAGTAAAAACAAAAAACAAAAAACAGAGGGGGGCTTCCCTGGTGGCGCAGTGGTTGAGAGTCTGCCTGCTAATGCAGGGGACACGGGTTCGTGCCCCGGTCCGGGAAGATCCCACATGCCGCAGAGCAGCTGGGCCCGTGAGCCATGGCCGCTGAGCCTGCGCGTCCGGAGCCTGTGCTCCAAAACGGGAGAGGCCACAACAGTGAGAGGCCCGCGTACCGCAAAAAAAAAAAAAAAAAAAAAAAAAAAAAAAAAAACACAGAGGGGAAGAAATCAACAGTGAAAAAATTCAAGGGAATTCCCTGGCAGTCCAGTGGTTAGGATTCTGTGCTTTCACTGCCAAGGGCGAGGGTACAATCCTTGGTCGGGGAACTAAGATTCCATAAGCCATGTGACACAGCCATAAACAAAACAACAACAACAAAAAAAGAAATAATTCAAAGAAAATTCCCAGAACTGAAGGACCCAAATTTCCAAATTGAAAGAGCCATCGTAACAGATTAAAATTGTCCTACACCAAAGCATATGATTGTAAAATTTAAAACATTTAGGACAAAAGAAGAGATTCTCAAGCTTCCAGAAAAGTAGGTGAAAGGGGACAAGGGACAAAAAAGAGGAAAAGGAATCAGAATTGCTTTGGACTTTTCAACAGCAACGTGGTGTAGAGAAGGAACAAGTTTCCCTTGACCCTCTTGAGGGTCCCTGACTGGATCTGAGAATTAAACGGACAAAGACAGATTTACAGGAGAAAAGCATACACATTTTATACAGTTTTTACAAGTACATGGGAGCCTTCACGGGAGAATAAAAACCTGAAGAAGTGATCAGAGCAGAGGGCTTTTATACCTTTTAGACAAAGAAACATACATTTTGAAGAACTGACAAGACAAAGGGTTTTGGGCTATGAGTGGTAACTAGTGAAGAAGTAACAAGGTTTTTTATAGAGGCTTCCAGGCCCCGAATTCCCTGTCTCTAGTGATAAGAACATTTTTCTTCTGATACAGGGAGGGTACCTAGAAGATTTATCTCCTGCTTTTGGGGGAAGTATATGCCAAGGTGCCATATTTCGGGGTAGCACATCCTGACATACAGTAATGCTTTAAAAATTCTGAAGGAAAATTTATTCCAGCAGAGAACTCTATTCAACCAAATTACCAAACAGGTGCTGGTTTATATAAAGACGTGCAAAGAGTAAGAATACTTTCCATATGCCCTTCCTAAGGAAACTACTGAAGCATATGTGCACCAAAATGATAAAACTGAGAGAAAAGCAGGTGTGAAATATAGGAAACAGGAGAGAGACAAAGGGATGCCTGAGATGATAGTGACAGAAAATCACAGGGTGAAAACCAGGCCACAAGTGTAGAAAAAGCAACTGGCCCAGATTGGGAGCACTGTAACTCAAGAGACAGATGTGTTGAGAATTATCCTCAAGATACCTACTGCCCTATTTAACCTGAGGTCAAAATCTTGTCTGCACTTGGCTTGTTTGTATCACTTGTGTTTCTCCCTCGCTGCCTAGATCATCTGAGAATCATTTTATCCCATACAAGTGTTCTGCTTTAATCTATTCCTGAGATCTAGATGTAGGCCACAGTTAGCTAGAAATAGAAAACATAGAGCACCCCATGCTCCCTGACCATATTCCTACTGGATGTCCTTTCCTGGGCCTACACCACAATCTTTTGTATGTTTTTCAGGGCTCATGACCCTGCCCTAATATTGCCTCAGATGAGGTTCTTACAGACTCTCAGGAGACGCTCAGTTCTGATTGGGGATTTTGCACCAAACAGCGGCAATGTTACATTTTCTTATCCAGATTCTTGCTATCTTGTGTTCTTGCTATGCAGTGTTTCACAACCAAAAAGTACAGTGAGTGCTATCTCAATGAATGATGAACGGTCCCCCGAAACTGAATTGCCGAATATCTGGGATCTTGTTATTTGCCAGCATAATGAGATGACCATATGCGTCTGCACAGTTAGGTTGCTGAGAATTCTGGGGAACAAGGAACTAATTGCCAGTTACTCTATATCATAATTCTCATTAAAAGGTTTTGTCCTTATATTGTTTAGACAGACAAAGTAAGTTATGAAAGTTATAAAGCAAGGAAAGGGAATGATCAACATAAAAATCAGGAAAGGAAGACCAGGAGAGTGTTTACTTTGGAAGAAAGGGAGGAAGATTCAGGTGGTAAAATCAGGACTTGCCTCCTTAACTTGAAATTCTCCAATTACTTCCTAAAGGAACACCAAAAAGACCCAGTGATCAAGCAAAGCCAAGTGTATTGGGCTTTTACTGCAATAAGAAAAGACACCACTTTGACATAGCCTTAATAGTATCTCAAAGACTGGAGACAATATTTTTAGGGTTTTACGGCCAGTGCAGGGGGACTTTATGATGGGTCTCCCAAAGTAGAGAGTTTAATAGGATTAGACAAAGCATACCCCATAATAGCTTTGAATTCTTTAGGAGAGCCAGATGAGGGCCTTGAGGTAAGTATTGACCAGTAAGCTTGATGAATAAGCTATTTAGTTGGTTCCTAGTTTTGTTTTCTATGAATAAATATTTCTATGAAAGAGTACGTATGTTGTTTTTGCTTATCCTAGCATTGTTTAGCACAAAGGCAGGAAAGAATGCTTCATCTCAGAAATACTTAACACAAAAACAGGGAAATATGTTGGTTTTGTTACTGAACTCTAGTTCATGTGCCTGACACACAGTGAGGCCAAAAAAACCAAACCATTGAACTTCGGAGCACAGAAAGGGGAACAGGTGACTCCTGCTCAACATCCCCGAACTCCCCAGTGGTTTTGGGGGAGAAGTTTTACAGGCAAAATTTGGGGCAAGGGTGAAGCCGAATCCAGCCTCTGTACCCCAACACTAAGTTAAATCTAAGAGACAGATGGGCTAATACCCTCAAAACTGTGTACCCCACCTGGGGGGGGTAGGGAGGAGTTTTATAGTAATAATAGAAAGAGGGCGTGATCAGCTCATGGACATTCTTCTAATTGGTTGGTGGTGAGGTAAGTGGGAGTCAGCATGATCAACCTTCTGGTTCCAACCAGTCTTGGGTCTACATGCTTGTGGACAGCATGCAGATAACTTCTCTCACCTGGTAAGGGTTTCAGTATCTGCAAAACAGCTCAAAAATATTGTTATGTATATGACTTGAGCAGGGAAACAGGACTCTGCCCCAAAGCTGCACTATTGTTTCATGACTGTTCCTCCCTTGTCTCTGCATCCCCTCCCTTCCCTAATTAGCAATTATTTGAACCTTCCCCTTGGAACTCAGGGAAGATCATGGAGAGCAATGAAGCCTATATCCTGGAATGGGGAAATGGGGGATAACGAAAGGCTATTTTGCCCAGTAGCCCCACGGGGTCCTGCTCAGTTTCAAGGCCTGCAGGGTGTCTGACATTCCTCTGATTGGTTGGTGGTGAGATAACAGAACAGTGTTCCAGGAAGCTCAGTCCTCAGTCTCTGGTTTCAACCAGTCCAGGGTCTCAGCCTGTAGTTATCATCCTTCACCAGGGTGGGGGCCTTAGCTCCGGTAGAAGAACTCAGAAGATATTGTTATGTATATTCTTGAGGAGGAACCAGGATCCTGCTTTAATCACTGCACTATTGTTTCTTGTCCGGACTCGCAGGCTCAGCGGCCATGGCTCACGGGGCCAGCCGCTGCGCGGCATGTGGGATCTTTCCGGACCCGGGCACGAACACGCGTCCCCTACATTGGCAGGCGGACTCTCAACCACTGCGCCACCAGGGAAGCCTCTCCCTCACTTCTTTGATTAGCAACTGTTTGAATCTGCCCTTTGGTACTCATGGAAGGTCTAGGAGGCTGAAAGGATTTATACCCAGGAGGGTCTCACAGGGGCAGTGGCTGGGTTTCAGTTTCAGTTATTATAACTATTGTCTAAGATCCAAATAAGATAGAGACTGAAGAAAGTTGGGATATTTTTATTGAATCTGTAATTCCCATTGGCATTATGGGAGAAGATTGTAACCAATCTCAAGTCTGACTCAGATTTGGAAACCTTTACAAATATTTTTCTAGATGAGTCCCTGATATCTTCTACAACAGCAATAATCCAATTCAAGCAAGCCTCTCCTTGATCTTAACAGCCAACAATGATAAACACTCTCCAGGGTCTTAAAGTAAGACCACAAGAATACAGATGAGAAAAGGGAACACTACATTTGCTGGCAGCTGGAGGGTCAGTCAGAAGTTGAGATGGTTGGGACTTCCCTGGTGGCGCAGTGGTTAAAAATCCACCTGCCAAAGCAGGGGACATGGGTTTGAGCCCTGGTCTGGGAAGATCCCACATGCCGCGGAGCAACTAAGCCCGTGCGTCACAACTACTGAGCCTGCACTCTAGAGCCCACGAACCACAGCTACTGAGCCCGTGTGCCACCACTACTGAAGCCCACGCGCCTAGAGCCCATGATGCACAAGAGAAGCCACCGCAATGGAAGCCCATGCACAGCAAACGAAGAGTAGCCCCCACTCATCACAACTAGAGAAATCCCACACACAGTAAAAAAGACCCAACGCAGCCAAAAATAAATAAATTAAATAATTTTAGAAAGAAATTAAGACGGCTCACTGCCCTCCCACTCCTGCCCTTCCTGATCGTTAGAAATTTTATGGGTTAGAAAGGACATGAAGGAGTAAGAAAACAATGTAATGTGAGAGGTGAGGCCAATGTTCTGTTTCTTGTTATCCAGGATAGGTGGCTTAAGGGTTAGCCAGGTCCAGTTTAGCAAGGAACTTATAATTTAAGCTAGTCCTGGAGAATACAGTCCTTTTAGCCAGAAAAATGAGTGCTTTAACCTGGGGCTGCAATTCTGTTACGTAAAAGTTGTGATGGGGCTCAGGGTTAAGCTGCCCCTAAAATATGTCAGCGTGGCATATTGATTATTTTAAATTAAAGGTACCTGGGAAACAGCCAGTGCAATAAGGACACTCTGACCCTCCTCTCTGTCCCCTTGAAAGCTGGAAATAAATCTCTCATGTGAAAGGCACCTCCCTGTACCAGGAGGTAGGGAGACATCCTTATTGCCAGAAATAGGGAGCTCAGAGCCCAGAAGGCTATGTAAACAAATTCTGCTTGATTTCTTCACTAATTAGTACCCAAGCTGAAGCTACTTTGTCTTGTCAGTTCTTCACAAATTTATTGCTTCTTTTGTCTAAAATGCATATAAACAGCCTACCCTGGTCAATTCTTGGGTCCTACATCCATGAAACTTCCACACATATGAAATTAAAATTTTTCTTCTCCTTAATCTGTCTTGTGTCAACTTAATTATTAGACCATCCAAAAGAACCAAGAAGGGTAGGAGGAAATTCTTCCTTCCCCAACAGTTGTAATAGATTTTAATAACAAGTTAAAGAACATCAAGTACCATGGGAGGAAAAAAAAAATTTTTGCTCTTTGCTTTGGGGTCCCCTATTCTTGCCATTTGGTGGTCTACCACAGATAATCAAGCTTCTAAGTGCCCATTAGGACATGCTAAAATCAAGAGTTCTGCATTGTTTATCCTGATTTAATGCTAGAACAAATCATGACCATTAATTTCCTGAAGTGTACCTCTTTTTTTTGCCTTTTTTTTAAACTGAAGTATAGTTGATTTACAATGTTTCTGGTGTACTGCAAAGTGATTCAGTTCTCTCTCTCTCTCTCTCTCTCTCTCTCTCTCTATATATATATATATATATATATATATTTATTTATTTATTCATTCATTCTTTTCCATTATAGCTTATTACAAGATATTGAATATAGTTCCCTGTGCTATATAGTGGGATCTTGTTACCCATCTTATACGTAGTAATTTGTGTCTGCTAATCCCAAACTCTTATCCCTCCCTCCCCCTTTCCCCTTTGGAAACCATAAATTTGTTTTCTATGTCTGTGAGTCAGTTTCTGTTTTGTAAATAAGTTCATTTGTATCGTATTTTAGATTCCACACATAAGTGATATCATATGATATTTGTCTTTGTTTGGCTTACTTCACTTAGTGTGATAATCTCTAGGTCCATCCATCTTGCTACAAATGGCATTATTTCATTCTTTTTTATGGTTGAGTAACGTTCCATTGTATATATGTACCACATCTTCTTTATCCACTCATCTGTCAATGGGCATTTAGGTTTCTTCCATGTCTTGGCTATTGTAAATAGTGCTGCTATGAATATTGGGGTTCATGTATCTTTTCAAATTAGAGTTTTCTCCAGATATTTGCCCAGGAGTAGGATTGCTGGATCATATGGTAACTCTATTTATAGTTTTTTTTAGGAACCTCCACACTATTTTCTATAGTGGCTGCACCTGAAGTGCAGCTTTTGAACTAAGACTTAACTCTGAACTTTGAGACCTGCCTGATCCCTTAAAGCTCTAGTTTGTGAAAAATTACAAATTATTAAAAGGGCATTTATGCTGAATTTTTTTCAAAGCATGAATGTTAATCCAAAAATGTCAAGTGTCTGGGATTTCCCTGCAGTTAAGAATCTGTGCTCCAGTACAGAGGGCATGGGTTTGATCCCTGGTTGGGGAACTATGATCCCACACGTCCTGTGGCACAGCCAAAAAATTTAAAAAAAAAAAGTCAAGTGTCTTCTGTACTTTAAATAAATACTCTCTCAGACAGAATCTTCATTCCTTTTTTTTTTTTTTTTTTTTTTGGCCTTTGCCACATGGCTTGCAATTCCCTGACCAGGGATCAAACCCAGTCCCTGCAGTGAAAGTGCCAAGTCCTAACAACTGGACAAGGGAATTCCCTCCATTCTGTTTTGAAATCATAATACCTTAACTGCATTTAAGAGAGGAACCCTTCTGGGAAGGGCTTCATGAAGGAATAAGAAAGGCAAAATGTAAGTGGGACATGTACCATCTTTGAAGTTACCTTCAATCGAAGAGCAGAATGAGAAAATTGTAATTTTCCTGTATTTGGCATTCATGTTGTTTCCATATATGTTTTCCTCAAATAAATTCACATCATATGAAAAGAACTTTGTGTGCTGTTTTCAAGGACGGATGTGGTGGGTAGAGAATGACTCTTCAAAGTCTAACTTAAATCAAGGCAGAAAAATGACTTGCAGTTGTTTGGATGACTTTCCTTCAAATATATGAGCTTGACATTATTTCTCAGTGCTATTGAACACGGCTTCTAAAGTGAGAAAGCCTTTGGTTCAAATTCTTGTTTTGCCATTTAGTTGCTGCCTGGTCTTGGGACAATTACTTCATCATTCTGAGCCTTAGTTTTTGCATCTGATAAAAGGTGATAAATAACAGTATCTACGCACTGTGTCACCGAGAACACTGAATGACATGAAGAATGTAAAACACTTAGTACCTTTTGCTCAATAAATATTAGTGATAGTTTTAGTGACTCCCCAGTGCTAGCCTAAAAATGTTGAAGGCAAAACTCTTTAAGATGACATTTCTTAAAAGCCTTTCTTAATCTGGCTCATCTCCCCAGTTTCACCAAACTGCACATAGTTTCCTCCACAAACTATAGTGTTCCTTCAGTCCTGGCCTGGCATTACTTCCTCTCTGAAGTCTCCATTGATTGGGTTAAGGTGCTCCTTGTGTGTACTTATCAACTCCTGATCATACCTTTCTATATCTTTGTACTTATGACTTGGTTTGTTTGAATGTTGTGAGCTCCTTGAGAGCACAGATTATATTTTATTCATATTTAGAACCCAAGAGACTAGTGCAGTGACTTGTAAATGGTAGATATTCAATGAGCACTAGATAATTGAATAATGAATGACCAATGCTCAGACAAATTACTTCCAGGTTCTAATCTTTTGTTTTGCAGGCCTTGGACCTCATTTATTTGAACATTCAGGAACAAACAAGTTTAAGGGAACTGAATCACACTAAATAGACTCTCAATGTAGGATATAAAACAGAATGCAACTGGGCTTCCCTGGTGGTGCAGTGGTTGAGAGTCCGCCTGCCGATGCAGAGGACACGGGTTTGTGCCCCGATCTGGGAAGATCCCGCATGCCGCGGAGCGGCTGGGCCCGTGAGCCATGGCCACTGAGGCTGTGCATCCAGAGCCTGTGCTCCACAATGGGAGAGGCCACAACAGTGAGAGGCCTGTGTATTGCAAAACAAAAAAACAAAAAACAATGCAACTTATTCAAAAATAACTCCTATCAATGTGATGGAAGAAACGTTCACCTACTGAGTTCTGAGGAAGCCATTCTGGCTTATACATGATTTGGTCTGAACCAGAACAACCTATCTTATAGCCTGTCAAATACGCATTGTACTTCTGCGTTAACCATTAAAGAAAAGAATGCATCATCCAGAGGTAGAGAATGTCCACTTTGGGGACTTCCCTGGTGGTGCAGTGGTTAAGAATCCCGCCTGCCAATGCAAGGGACATGGGTTCGAGCCCTGGTCTGGGGGAATATCCCACATGCAGCAGAGCAACTAAGCCCTTGTGCCACAACTACTGAGCCTGTGCTGTAGAGCCCATGAGCCACAACTACTGAACCCACGCACCTAGAGTACGCACACTGCAACGAAGAGTAGCCCCCACTCACTGCAACTAGAGAAAGCCCACATGCAGCAATGAAGACCCAATGCAGCCATAAATAAATAAATAATAAATAAATAAATAAAAGCTTACTTAAAAAAAAAAAAAAGAATATGCCTTCCGATGCAGGGGACACAGGTTTGAGCCCTGGTCTGGGAAGATCCCACATGCCACAGAGCAACTAAGCCTGTGTGCCACAACTACTGAGCCCGTGTGCCCACAACTACTGAAGCCCGCATCAAGAGAAGCCACTGCAGTGAGAAGCCCGCACCCCACACACACTTGCCACAACTAGAGGAAGCGCACGTGCAGCAAAGAAGACTTAAAGTAGCCAAAAAAAAAAAAGAATGTCCACTTTGAAAAAAGGGATAAATGCCCCTCCCTCCTTTCCTATGATGCCAATGCTAGCACGTCTTCAAAGATAAGGTTCCCTTTCCAGACACCAAGGTCATGCTGACTTGCTGTGTAAATGCTAATCTGTCTCTTTTGAAACCTTGAAGGAATGTATCCCTGTCATGTTTGATGTTTGTTCTTTGTTCTGACAAGATATAAAACTGTCTTGAAAAACCATGCTTCTCCAGAGTGGTTTCTTCCATGGTGGAGACTGCACTCTTGGGCAATCAATAGTCCTCAGTTTGGCTCAAATAAAACTCACTTCTATTCTTATTATAGATTGTTTATTGATTATTTGCATAAAAAATACATTGTCTCCCCTAGAGGAAAGTCCTTAGTATTAATGTAATTTCTCAGGAGCCTGGTATATTCTGGGTACTGCCCTGTGCTCATGAAGGGCAAGTCTATCTCTTGATAATGGACCAATGTCAAGTAGGCTGTTGAGATAGCCTTAAGATCTGGAAAATCATTGTATTAATGTACAATTACATCGAGCTCAGAATGTTCACTTCTGTATGAGGAGCACATTCTCTGCCAGCACTCAAGCTATACAGGAAGCCAATCACAATCATTAATTCACAAGGTAAAATCAATGTGACAGGAAGGGGAAGCACTAAACTCAGAGACCTTATGATGTGAACGTTGTCTCTACAGGCTGACCTACCTACTAAGCCAAATCATAATTAGAATAAAAGTACCTGCATGATCAAATAGTTAATACTATCAGGCTGAAATAGAGAAGATTTGTTAAAGGGAAATGGCTACATCAAGTCTGTGGTTTAAAGCCTCCTCCTTACTGAAAAGCACCAAAGAAAACTTGTAAACTATAGCTTTTATAAGATTTACCTGGCTGACCTACCACCTTCACGCTAACCCACTATGGGTGGGTTAATCTAGTAGGCACACTTTTTCTTAAAGCACCAGATAATAAATATTTTCAGCTTTGTGGGTCATGTGGTGTCTGTTACAAGTACTCAACTGTGTCATCTTACTTCAAAAACAGCTGCAGGTAATGCTTAAGTGAGGGAACTCCCTGGTGGTCCAGTGGTCAGAACTCTAGACTTTCACTGCTGAGTGTGCAGATTCAATCCCTCGTTTAGGAACTAAGACCCCACAAGCCACACTGTGGTGTGGCCAAAACAAAAAAAAGGAAAAAAAAATCCTTAAGTGAATGCACTTGGCTATGTTCTAATAAAACCATTTATGGACACTAGAATTTGAATTTCCTTTTTAAAAAATTTTTCATTCTTGTGGTTCTTTGGAACTCCTTTCTGTTCACTACGTGGGATGCAGCCTAATTCATGAATTGCTTAATAAACGTCAATTCAGTTTTCAAATTTATGCAGTTGAATTTTGGTTTTATTGAATTTTATTTTATTTATTTTTTTATACAGCAGGTTCTTATTATTCATCAATTTTATACATATCAGTGTATACATGTCAATCCCAATCACCCAATTTATCACACCCTCCCCACCCCCCCCATAGCTTTCCCCCCTTGGTGTCCATATGTTTGTTCTCTACACCTGTGTCTCTATTTCTGCCCTGCAGACAGGTTCATCTGTACCATTTTTCTAGGTTCCACATAGATACGTTAATATACGATATTTATTTTTCTCTTTCTGACTTACTTCACTCTCTATGACAGTCTCTAGATCCATCCATGTCTCAACAAATGACCCAATTTCGTTCCCGTTTATGGCTGAATAATATTCCATTGTATATTACCACATCTTCTTTATCCATTCATCTGTCTATGGACATTTAGATTGCTTCCATGACCTGGCTATTGTAAATAGTGCTGCAATGAACATTGGGGTGCATGTGTCTTTTTGAATTGTGGTTTTCTCTCAGTATATGCCCAGGAGTGGGATTGCTGGATCATATGGTAATTCTATTTTTATTTCTTTGTTTGTTTGTTTTTGTGGTACGCGGGCCTCTCACTGTTGTGGCCTCTCCCGTTGCAGAGCACAGGCTCCGGACGTGCAGGCTCAGCAGCCATGGCTCACGGGCCCAGCCGCTCCACGGCATGTGGGATCTTCCCGGACCAGGGCACGAACCCGTGTCCCCTGCATCGGCAGGCGGACTCTCAACCACTGCGCCACCAGGGAAGCCCGGTAATTCTATTTTTAGTTTTTTAAGGACCCTGCATACTGTTCTCCATAGTGGCTGTATCTATTTACATTCCCACCAACAGTGCAAAAGGGTTCCCTTTTCTCCACACCCTCTCCAGCATTTGTTGTTTATAGATTTTCTGATGATGTCCATTCTAACTGGTGTGAGGTGATACCTCATTGTAGTTTTGATTTGCATTTCTCTAATAATTAGTGATGTTCAGCAGCTTTTCATGTGCTTCTTGGCTATCTGTATGTCTTCTTTGGAGAAATGTCTATTTAAGTCTTCTGCCCATTTTGGATTGGGTTGTTTGTTTTTTTAATATTGAGCTGCATGAGCTGTTTATATATTTTGGAGATTAATCCTTTGTCCATTGATTCGTTTGCAAATATTTTCTCCCATTCTGAGGGTTGTCTTTTCATCTTGTTTATGGTTTCCTTTGCTGTGCAAAAGCTTTGAAGTTTCATTCGGTCCCATTTGTTTCTTTTTGTTTTTATTTCCATTGCTCTAGGAGGTGGATCAAAAAAGATCTTGATGTGATTTATGTCAAAGCATGTTCTTCCTATGTTTTCCTCTAAGAGTTTTATAGTGTCCAGTCTTACATTTAGGTCTCTAATCTATTTTGAGTTTATTTTTGTGTATGGTGTTAGGGAGTGTTCTAATTTCATTCTTTTACATGTAGCTGTCCAGTTTTCCCAGCACCACTTGTTGAAGAGACTGTCTTTTCTCCATTGTATATCCTTGCCTCCTTTGTCATAGATTAGTTGACCATAGGTGCATGGGTTTATCTCTGGGCTTTCTATCTTTTTCCATTCATCTATGTTTCTGTTTTTGTGCTAGTACTATATTATCTTGATTACTGTAACTTTGTAGTATGATATGAAGTCAGGAAGTCTGATTCCTCCAGCTCCATTTTTTTCCCTCAAGACTGCTTTGGCTATTCAGGGTCTTTTGTGTCTCCATAGAACTTTTAAGATTTTTTTTGTTCTAGTTCCATAAAAAATGCCACTGGTAATTTGATAGGGATTGCATTGAATCTGTAGCTTGCTTCCGGTAGTATAGTCATTTTCACAATATTGATTCTTCCAATCCAAGAACACAGTATATCTCTCTATCTGTTGGTATCATCTTTAATTTCTTTCATCAGTGTCTTATAGTTTTCTGCATACAGATCTTTTGTCTCCCTAGGTAGGTTTATTCCTAGGTATTTTGTTCTTTTTGTTGCAATGGTAAATGGGAGTGTTTCCTTAATTTCTCTTTCAGGTTTTTCATCATTAGTGTATAGGACTGCAAGAGATTTCTGTGCATTACTTTTGTATCTTGCAACTTTACCAAATTCATTGATTAGCTCTAGTAGTTTTCTGGTGGCATCTCTATGTATAGTATCATGTCATCTGCAAACAGTGACAGTTTTTCTTCTTTTTTTCCAATTTGTATTCCTTTTATTTCTTTTTCTTCTCTGACTGGCATGGCTAGGACTTCCAAAACTATGTTGAATAATAGTGGTGAGAGTGGATATCCTTGTCTTGTTCCTGATCTTAGAGGAAATGATTTCAGTTTTTCACCATTGAGAATGATGTTTGCTGTGGGTTTGTCATATATGGCCTTTATTATGTTGAGGTAGCTTCCCTCTATGCCCACTTTCTGGAGAATGTTTATCATAAATTGGTGTTGAATTTTGTCAAAAGCTTTTTCTGCATCTGTTGAGATGATCACATGGTTTTTATTCTTCAATTTGTTAATATGGTGTATCACATTGATTGATTTGCATATATTGAAGAATCCTTGCATCCCTGGGATAAATCCCTCTTGATCATGGTGTATGATCCTTTTAATGTGCTGTTAGATTCTGTTTGCTAGTATTTTGTTGAGGATTTTTGCATCTATGTTCATCAGTGATATTGGTCTGTAATTTTCTTTTTTTGTAGTATCTTTATCTGGTTTTGGTATCAGGGTGATAGTGGCCTCATAGAATGGGTTTGGGAGTGTTCCTTCCTCTCTAATTTTTTGGAAGACTTTGAGACGGTCGGATGTTAGCTCTTCTCTAAATGTTTGGTGGAATTCACCTGTGAAGGCATCTGGTCCTGGACTTTTGTTTGTTGGAAGATTTTTTTTTTTTTTGTGGTATGCGGGCCTCACTGTTGTGGCCTCTCCCGTTGCGGAGCACAGGCTCCGGACGCACAGGCTCAGCGGCCATGGCTCACGGGCCCAGCCGCTCTGCGGCATGTGAGATCTTCCCGGACCGGGGCACGAACCCGTGTCCCCTGCATCAGCAGGCGGATTCTCAACCACTGCGCCACCAGGGAAGCCCTGTTGGAAGATTTTTAATCACAGTTTCAATTTCATTACTTATGATTGGTCTGTTCATATTTTCTATTTCTTCCTGGTTCAGTCTTGGAAGGTTATACCTTTCTAAGAATTTTTCCATTTCTTCCAGGTTGTCCATTTTGTTGGCATAGAGTTGCTTGTAGTAGTGTCTTAGAATGCTTTTTATTTCTGCGGTGTCTCTTGTAACTTCTCCTTTTTCATTTCTAATTTTATTGATTTCAATTCTCTCCCTCTTTTTCTTGATAAGTCTGGCTAATGGTTTATCAATTTTGTTTATCTTCTCAAAGAACCAGCTTTTAGTTTTATTGATCTTTGCTATTGTTTTCTTTGTCTCTATTTCATTTATTTCTGCTCTGATCTTTATTATTTCTTTCCTTATGCTAACTTTGGGTTTTGTTTGTTCTCCTTTCTCTAGTTCCTTTAGGTGTAAGGTTACATTGTTTGAGATTTTTCTTGTTTCTTGAGGTAGGCTTGTATAGGTATAAACTTCTGTCTTAGAACTGCTTTTGCTGCATCCCATAGGTTTTGGATTGTCGTGTTTTCATTGTCATTTGTCTCCAGGTATTTTTTTATTTCCTCTTTGATTTCTTCAGTGATCTCTTGGTTATTTAGTAACATATTTTTTAGCCTCCATGTGTTTGTTTTTTTTACGTTTTTTCCCCTGTAATTCATTTCTAATCTCATAGTGTTGTGGTCTGAAAAGGTGCTTGATATGATTTCAATTTTCTTAAATTTACTGAGGCTTGATTTGTGACCCAAGATGTTATCTATCTTGGAGAATATTCCATGCACACTTGAGAAGAAAGTGTAATCTGCTGCTTTTGGATGGAGTGTCCTATAAATATCAGTTAAATCTATCTGGTCTATTGTGTCATTTAAAGCTTCTGTTTCCTTATATATTTTCATTTTGGATGATCTGTCCATTGGTGTAAGTGAGTTGTTAAAGTCCCCCAGTATTAGTGTGTTACTGTCTATTTCCTCTTTTATAGCTGTTAGCAGTTGCCTTATGTATTGAGGTGCCCCTATGTTGGGTGCATATATATTTATAATTGTTGTATCTTCTTCTTGGATTGATCCCTTGATCATTATGTAGTGTCTTTCCTTGTCTCTTGTAACATTCTTTATTTTAAAGTCTATTTTATCTTATATGATTGTTGCTACTCCAGCTTTCTTTTGATTTCCATTTGCATGGAATATCATTTTCCATCCCCTCACTTTCAGTCTGTATGTGTCCCTAGGTCTGAAGTGCGTCTCTTGTAGACAGCATATATATGGGTCTTGTTTTTGTATCTGTTCAGCAAGCCTGTGTCTTTTGGTTGGAGCATTTAATCCATTCACGTTTAAGGTAATTATTGATATGTATGTTCCTATGACCATTTTCTTAATTGTTTTGGGTTTGTTTTTGTAGGTTCTTTTCTTCTCTTGTTTTTCCCACTTAGAGAAGTTCCTATAGCATTTGTTGTAGAGCTGGTTTGGTGGTGCTGAATTCTCTTAGCTTTTGCTTGTCTGTAAAGCTTTTGATTTCTCCATCGAATCTGAATGAGATCCTTGCCTGGTAGAGTAATCTTGGTTGTAGGTTCTTCCCTTTCATCACTTTAAGTATATCATGCCACTCCCTTCTGGCTTTTAGAGTTTCTGCTGAGAAATCAGCTGTTAACCTTATAGGAGTTCCCTTGTATGTTATTTGTTGTTTTTCCCTTGCTGCTTTCAATAATTTTTCTTTGTCTTTAATTTTTGCCAGTTTGATTACTATGTGTCTCGGTGTGTTTCTCCTTAGGTTTATCCTGTATGGGACTCGCTGCACTTCCTGGACTTGGGTGGCTATTTCCTTTCCCATGTTAGGGAAGTTTTTGAATAATCTCTTTGAATATTTTCTCAGGTCCTTTCTCTCTCTCTTCTCCTTCTGGGACCCCTATAATGCAAATGTTGTCCCAGAGGTCTCTTATGCTGTCCTCATTTCTTTTCATTCTTTTTTCTTTATTCTGTTCTGCAGCAGTGAATTCCACCATTCTGTCTTCCAGGTCACTTATCCAGGTCACTTATGCCTCAGTTATTCTGCTATTGATTCCTTCTAGTGTAGTTTTCATTTCAGTTATTGTACTGTTCATCTCTGTTTGTTTGTTCTTTAATTCTTTTAGGTCTTTGTTAAACATTTATTACATCTTCTCCATCTTTGCCTCCATTCTTTTGCCGAGGTCCTGGATCATCTTCACTATCATTATTCTGAATTCTTTTTCTGGAAGGTTGCCTCTCTCCACTTCATTTAATTGTTTTTCTGGGGTTTTATCTTGTTCCTTCATCTGGTACACAGCCCTCTGCCTTTTCATCTTGTCTGTCTTTCTGTGAATGTGGTTTTTGTTCCACAGGCTGCTGATTGTAGTTCTTCTTGCTCCTGCTGTCTACCCTCTGGTCTTCTTTTATGAATCTTGCATCTGTATCTTTCAATGTTGTAGAGATCACAGGTTATCACAGCATGATGATTTTAGTGGAATTGCTGCTAGTGTTGGAGGGTCTCCTGCAGAGGTTGGGGGTGGCTGTGGGTCACCGTAGGGACAAGGACACTGGCAGTGGAATTTCTGGGAAGTACTCCTTGGCGTGAGCCCTCCCAGAGTCTGCCATTAGCCCCAACAAAGAGCCTGGTAGCTGATTTTTTTTTTTTTTTGCGGTACGCGGGCCTCTCACTGTTGTGGCCTCTTCTGTTGCGGAGCACAGGCTCTGGATGTGCAGGCTCAGCGGCCATGGCTCACGGGCCTAGCCGCTCCTCAGCATGTGGGATCTTCCCGGACCGGGGTACAAACCCATGTCCACACTGCGCCACCAGGGAAGCCCTGAATTTTGTTTTTTAATAGGAGCCTCAAAAAAGTTTCTTTTTCCTATTAGTGATGGAAGGATTAAAGTGGAATCTGGTTGTAAAGGAAAACTCTACTCTTTTCGTTTATGTTACACACAATAATCTCCAGTACACAGGATTCTCCACTGAAGAGTTCTCATGTGGGTTTTCCACTTATTGACCTTAAATAAATAGTCTATGATATTTCTCCAGCAAAGATGGGTTTATTTGGGATCAGCACATTATTGCAATTTGTGGTCTGCTACCATAGGGAGCCATGTGCATCTCCCCACACGAAAAGGATATGACAACACTTTTATGAAGAGGAAAGGGAGTTGGAAGGGCTGTAGTAAAGAAAGAATCTATGGCTCTTCATTGGCTGAATCCATGCCAGGATAGAAGAGGGATCTTTCTTCTTCCTGTTGGGCTTTGCTATCATCACAGGTTGTGAGAGCTTCTCCTTCTGGTATCTCAACTCTATTCAGCTGAGGTTTCTGTTTATTAATTTTTTACTCTTTACCCTTTTGATCAAGGTCTTTCTCTGAAAGCATCCCAGATCAAGAGTCAGGTTTTCTCGTTTACCAGCATTTTGTCCCTCATTGTCAGGAAGGACCTTTCCTGGGTGTAGTGTCTCATGTCAAAGGGAAAATACACAGATTGGAAACCTATTGAGGTCACATTCAAGTAACAAGGAGGGGTAGAAAGGAGAACTCTCAGACCCTTTTTATCTAAAGTTCATATGTAATCAAGACCATAAACATTGGAGATCCTCTAAAGCATTATGTCATCATTAATAGTTTGTTCAACAAACTTTCATCAGGCCTGGGCTGTGCATCTTGGGAAAGCTGTCTCATCAGATGTCATCTGCTTCATTTCCTGGATATCTTTACTTTCAGGTCACCAGATGATATGCAGGCCCAGTCAGGGTTCCATGCTTTTTTTAGGTGTCTCACATGAATCCAAGAGTCTGTTCCTGGAGTTTGATGGCACAAGGGTTGGCAGTACCTGATAGAGGTCTCTCCAGTGAGGTAGAAGAGCATTCTTTTGGAAGTGTCTTTTCCCATAGACAAAATCTCCAGGTTGCAAGGTGTGATGCTTAAGGTCTTTGTCTCTCAAGGGCAAAAGATTGCCCTACCAAAGTGTGGTTATTTTTAACAGAAGCAATTAGGCCTTGGCAATATTGGAGTGTCCCTCATTTTATCAGTTGTGGGTCAAAAGAGGCAGGAGCCAAGTGCATTGGATGTCCTGTGACTCTCTCAAAGGTTGAAACTTTGTGAGTTCCCAGAGTGGTGGATCTGAGGTTTAGAAGAACAAAGGGCAATGTTTTAGCCAAGGTATTTGGAGGGCCTCTACAAATTCTGCCAAGTGAGTCTTAATAATGCCATTCCTGTGTTCAACTAAACCAGAAGATTGAGGGTGGTAAAAGAGGAGACTTTATTCTTCCTATTGGGCTCTGCTATTATCCCAGGACATGAGAGCTCCTCCTTCTGGTCTCCTAATTGTATTTACTTGAGGTTTCTGTTCATTAATTTTTTTATACAAACTTTGAGCAATTCTGTGACACCAGCTGGGTGTCCTACAACTTAATTCTGACAATATCTACCTGGAGATAGCATCAGATCCCACAGGTTAAGGGTTCAATCCTACAGGACTCTCCCCTCAACTCCACTTCAGAGTCCAATTGCAAGTCCAGGTTGTCACCTGTGCTTCTGACGAACCAGATGTAAATTGAAGGTTCTCATCACCCCCTCCTCGGGTTTGATTAATTTGTTAGAGCAGCTCACAGAACTCAAAAAATAGTTTACTTACTAGATTACCAGTTTATTACAAAGGATGTTAAAGGATATGGATGAACAGCCAGATTAAGAGACACATAGGGCAAGGTTTGTGGGAAAGGTGGGAAAGTATGTAGAGCTTCTATGCCCTCTCTAGGTGTGTCACTCTTCCAGCATCTCCATGTGTCCAACCTAGAGGCTTTCCAAGCCCTGTACTTCATGCTTCATTACACTGACATGACTGATTAAATCACTGGTCATTGGTGATTGATTCAACATTCAGTCCCTCCCTCCTCCCCAGAGATGGGTGGTGGGGTGGGACTGAAAGATCAAACTCTTTAATCAGCCACTGGTTTCCCTGGCAACCAGCTTTAATCTTTAGGAGCTTACCAAAAATTGTCTCATTAACATAAACTTGGGTGTGATTGAAAAGGGCTTGTAAAATGAATAACAAAAGACACCCATTTTACCTTAATTCTCCTGGAGTTATTTCAGGACTTGGGAATACAACTAAACGTTATAATGAAAAAAGTCCCGGTGGCTCTTATATCTGAAATTACAAGGGTTTTGTCAGGAACAATGGACCAATACTGAAAATTAATCAAAGGAAACCTCAACTAAATTAGAGTTGGAAAGGCCTATAGAGAAAGGTCTCACACCCTACCCCTTATTCTCAGTGACATGACAGATGTGAAGGAGAGAAGCCTAGAGTCTGGGTTGCCATTCTGAATTCTCAACTTGTGTCTTCTTTAATTTTCTAGGACATGAAGTAGGTTTTCTAGTTATCATTTTATTGTCTATTTATAATTTAATAGTATTATAGTCAGAGAATGTCATATATGTGATTTCAATCTTGTGAGTTTTGTTGAAATTTGCCTTAAAGCCAAATACATAGATTCATGTATGCTTAAGGTGAAAGTGTTTTTTGCAGTGCAATGCAGTATTCTATGTTTCCAATACGTCAAATTTTGTAAAGCATAGAAATAAAATTATCAGTTCCTTTTTTGATAATATGAATATTTTATTGAGTGATTGAAGTATTGTTGATTAACAACATAAGTTTCTTATTTACTACATACTGATTCAATTTTTTATAGATTATACTTCAGTTACAAATGACTGTATTTCCCTCTGCTGTACAAAAATCTTCTGTGTTTTTGCTGAACATTTTCTGTCAATTATTAAATTTTTCCACTGTGATTATAGTTTTATCTATTTATTCTGGTGATTTTGTCAGTTTTTGCTTTATACGTATTTTTTCAGGTTATGATTTTAGGTACATATAAAAGAAATTCATGCATGGGACCAAAATAGTGAAACTGCAGAATAACAATGGCAAAGAGAATATCATAAAACAGCAGGAGGGAAAAGAGATGATCTTCAAAGAAGCAGAGTTCAAAGAAGCAACTTGGTTGAAGGACAATGTAATCTACACACAATGAAATGTTATCCTCAATGTGCTGAGAGTAAATAACAACAACCTGAAATTCTAACCCACTGAAAATATTTTTCAAGAATGAGGGCTAACATAAAAAAGAATGGAATAATGCCATTTGCAGCAACATGGATGGACCTAGAGGTTATAATACTAAGTGAAGTAAGCCAGACAGAGAGAGACAAATATCATATGATACTGCTTATATGTGGAATCTAAAAAAAAAAAAAAAGATGATACAAATGAACTTATTTACAAAACAGAAAGAGACTCACAGACATAGAAAACACGCTTATGGTTACTTGGAGGGGGTTAGGGTACATTAGAGATACAGGGACCTACTGTATAACATGGGGAATCATACTCAATATTTTGTAATAACCTATATGGGAAAAGAATCTGAAATAAATAAATAAATATATATATATATATATATCTGAGTCACTGTGCTGTACATCTGAAAATAACATGATACTGTAAATCCATTATACTTCAATAAAAAAATAAAAATAAAAAAGAAGAAGAAAGGCAAAAAAAGTCATTTTCAGACAAATAAGGCTGAGTCTTCAAGATATAAAAAAGTTAGCCAGGGCTTCCCTGGTGGCGCAGTGGTTGAGAATCCGCCTGCTAATGCAGGCGACACAGGTTCGTAGCCTGGTCCGGGAAGATCCCACATGCCGTGGAGCGGCTGGACCCATGAGCCATGGCCACTGAGCCTGTGCGTCCAGAGCCTGTACTCCACAACGGGAGAGGCCACAACAGTGAGAGGCCTGAGTACCACAAAAAATAAATAAATAAAAAATGTTAGCCAGAAGGAAAGTGATCCCAGATGAAAGGTCTAAGATATGAGAAGAAATAGGGGATGGAAGAAGATATTCCATGCAAATGGAAATCAAAAGAAAGCTGGAGTAGCAATACTCATATCAGACAAAATACACTTTCAAATAAAAACTGTTGTAAGAGATAAATAAGGACACTACATAATGATCAAAAGATCAATCCAGGAAGAAGATATAACAATTGTAAATATATATGCAACCAACATAGGAACAACTCAATATATAAGGCAAATACTAAAGCAATAAAGGGAGAAATCGACAGTAACACAATAATAGTGGTGGATTTTAACACCACACTTTCATCAATGGATAGATCATCCAGACAGAAAATCAATAAGGAAACACAGGCCTTAAATGGCACATTAGACCAGATGGACTTAATTGATATTTATAGATATTTTTGATATTTATAGATCAAAAGGATCAAAATACACATTCTTCTCAAGTTCACATGGAACATTCTCTAGGACTGACCACAGGCTGGGCCACAAAGTGAGCCTTGGTAAATTTAAGAAAATTAAAATCATATCAAGCATCTTTTCCGACCACAGCACTATGAGATTAGAGGTAAACTACAAAAAAAAAAAAACCAAAAAACCACAAACACGTGGAGGCTAAACAATATGCTACTAAACAACTAATGGATCACTAAAGAAATCAAAGAGGAAATCAAAAAATACCTAGAAACAAATGACAGTGAAAAAACGATGAGCCAAAATCTACAGGATGCAGCAAAAGCAGTTCTAAGAGGGAAGTTTATAGCAATACAATCCTACCTCAAGAAACAAGAAAAATCTCAAATAAACAACCTGACCTTACACCTAAAGCAATTAGAGAAAGAAAAACAAAAAACCCCTAAAGTTAGCAGAAGGAAAGAAATCAAAAAGATCAGATCAGAAATAAATGAAAAAGAAATGAATAAAACAATAGCAAAGATCAATAAAACTAAAAGCTGTTTCTTTGAGAAGATAAACAAAATTGATAAACCATTAGCCAGACTCACCAAGAAAAAAAGGGAGAAGATTCAAATCAACAAAATTAGAAATGAAAAAGGAGAAATAACAACTGGCACTGTAGAAACCAAAGAATCATGAGGGATTACTACAAGCAACTAAATGCCAAATTACCAATGGTGTTTTTCACAGAACTAGACCAAAAAAAAACTTAAAATATATATGGAGACACAAAAGACCCCAAATAGCCAAAGCAATCTTGAGAAAGAAAAACAGAACTGGAAGAGTGAGGCTCCCTGACTTCAGCCTACACTACAAAGCTATAGTCATCAAAACAGTATGGTACTGGCACAAAAATAGACTTATAGATCAATGGAACAGAATAGAAAGCCCAGAAATAAACCCATGCACCTATGGTCAATTAATCTATGACAAAGGAGGCAAGATTATACAATGGTGGACAGTCTCTTCAACAAATGGTGCTTGGAAAACAGGATGGCTACATATTTTTAAAAAATGAAATTAGAACATTTTTTAACATCATACACAAAAATAAGCTCAAAATGGATTAAAGACCTAAATGTGAGACCAGACACTATAAAACTCTTAGAGGAAAACTTATCCAGAACACTCTCTGACATAAATCACTTCAATATTTTTTTCAATCCATCTCCCAAAGTAATAGAAATAAAAACAAAAATAAGCAAATGGACCTAATTATACTCAAAAGCTTTTGCACAGCAAAGGAAACCATAAACAGAACGAAAAGACAACCCACAGAATGGGAGAAAATACTTGCAAATGATGTGATCGACAAGAGATTAGTCTCCAAAATTTACAGACAGCTCATGAGGCTTAATATCATCAAAACAAACAACCAATCAAAAATGGGTAGAAATACGTCCCTGGTCGTCCAGCGGTTAAGAATCCACCTGCCAATGCAGGTGACATGGGTTCGATCCCTGGTCTGGGAAGATCTCATATACCGCGGAGTAACTAATCTCGTAGTCCATGACTACTGAGCACGTGCTCTACAGCCTGTGAGCTGCAACTACTGAGCCTGCATGCCACAACTACTGGAAACTCACGCGCCTAGAGCCTGTGCTCCGCAACAAGAGAAGCCACTGCAATGAGGAACCTGCACACCTCAATGAAGAGTTGCCCCTGCTCACTGCAACTAGAGAAAGCCCATGCACAACAATGAAGACCCAGTGCAGCCAAAAAAAAATAAAAAGAAATGGGATGAAGACCTAAATAGACATTTCTCCAAAGAAGACATACAGGTGGCCAAGAGGCACTGTGCTATACAGCAGCTTCCCACTAGCTATCTATTTTACATTTTGTAGTGTATATGTGTCAATGCTACTCTCTCATTATGTCCCAGCTTCCCATTCCCCCCCATGTCCTCAGGGCCATTCTCTATGTCTGCATCTTTATTCCTGCCCTGCCACTAGGTCCATCAGTACCTTTTCTAGATTCCAGATATATGCATTAGCATACAGTATTTCTTTTTCTCTTTCTGACTTACTTCACTCTGTATGACAGACTCACCTCACTACAAGTAACTCAATTTCGTTCTTTTTTATGGCTGAGTAATATTCCATTGTATATATGTGCCACATCTTTATCCATTTATCTGTCGATGGACATTTTAGTTGCTTCCATGTCCTGGCTATTGTAAATAGTGCTGCAATGAACATTGTGGTACATGTATCTTTTTGAATTATAGTTTTCTCAGCATATATGTCCAGTAGTGGGATTGCTGGGTCATATGGTAGTTCTATTTTTAGATTTTTAAGTAATCTCCATACTGTTCTCCATAGTGGCTGTATCAAGTTGCATTCCCACCAACAATGCAGGAGGGTTCCCTTTTCTCCACACCCACTCCAGTGTTTATTGTTTCTAGATTTTTTGATGATGGCCATTCTGACCTGTGTAAGGTGATACCTCACTGTGGTTTTGATTTGCATCTCTCTAATGGTTAGTGATGTTGAGCATCTTTTCATGTGTTTGTTGGCAATCTGTATGTCTACTTTGGAGAAATGTCTATTTAGGTCTTCTAACAATTTTTGGATTAGGTTGTTTGGTTTTTTGATATTGAGCTTCATGAGCTGCTTGTATATTTTGGAGATTAATCCTTTATCTATTGCTTTGTCTGCAAATATTTGCAAAGACATTCTAAGGTCTGTCCTTTTGTCTTTTTTTTTTTTGGTTTCCTTTGCTGTACAAAAGCTTTTAAGTTTCATTAGGTCCCATTTATTTATTTTTGTTTTTATTTCCATTACGCTAGGAGGTTGTCAAAAAGTATCTTTCCTATCTTTTTAGTTTAAAATCTTTTACTACTCATGACATGTGATGACAAATTTTCCACTTTTTATCATTAACTCTCATTTTCAAAGCAACTCTTTATATTGATTTGTAATAGTTTCATGTCTCCATATCTTGCTTCCTCTAAAATTCCAAGTTCCATAAGTTCAGGGTTTATATCAGTTTTTTCCTTCCACAGCACATATTATAGTATATGTGAGGTATGTGAGACTGCAGTGTGAAGCCTGGGATGAAACAGGAGTACGGGGCTTCCTGGTGGCGTAGTGGTTGAGAGTCCGCCTGCCGATGCAGGGGACACGGGTTCGTGCCCCGGTCCGGGAGGATCCCACATGCCGCGGAGCGGCTGGGCCCGTGAGCCATAGCTGCTGAGCCTGCGCGTGCGGAGCCTGTGCTCCGCAACGGGAGAGGCCACAACAGTGAGAGGCCCGCGTACCGCAAAAAAAAAAAAAAAAAAAACAGGAGTATGTAATTAAGACTGAGAGATGATAGACTATCTAGTGGTGTAAGAGTTAGTAAACATTGATAGAAATCAAGGATAAGTTGGATGTGGGAAAAGATTCAGGAAGAGGTAACTGTGGATCCAAATTTGATAGAACTTAAATTGTCAACAAAACTTGTTCTCTTGGGCAACACAAATTTCTATCATATTAAAAAAATAATAATTTTTCCCTTTATTTGGCATTAGTCAGTAGATTGGATATAGTGGAGTCCTCTTGTGGGATCTTAATAAGAGGAGATGATTAAGCATAAAGACTGGTCTTGTAAAACAAAAACCCTAACAACTGAACTTAATAAATGCCCAGGGAAGATTAGAAGACTGAGGACTCAGGTGGCAGCTTTATTTAAATGGCTACTTCTGAACTTAGCAGACAAAAGTAACCATAATTAGTATGCTTCCTCTAGGGTAGTCCCTAAAGGTGCATAAATCCCCAAGCCACACCTAGTACATCCCTACAGGTAATCAGAATCACAAGGTGTTTTCCTTCACCCAAAAGATTCTCAAAAAATTTTGTGAATGTCATATTAAGTTAAAAGGCAGAAGGGCCTATATCTGAACTTCCTATTATGTAAGGTAATAAATTTCCTCATGATGAGGAAAAAAAGGAAAGGGAGGGAGGGAGGAAGGAAGGGAAGAGAAAAGGAAAGAATCAAAGAAAGAAGGAAGAGAAAAGGGAAGGAAAGAAAAGAGACACAAAGAGGAAAAAGCAAATAGCTTAGAAATGAAAAGTCCCATTCAATTACTTGACAGATGTGAAGAAGAGAGGCCTAGGGTCTGGGTTTCCTTGAGAAAAGTGCTCTGCCAGTTATAGGCTAATTGTAAAATGCTGTGGTTTTGACCTGCAAAGATATCTGGAAGCCACCTAGTTCAACTCTTTGAATTTTTAAAGAAAAAATATCAAATGCTCAAAAGTTAAATTACTTACTAAAGTTAGTACCAGAGTTGGAGCTATACTTGAGATCTTCTGATTCATAAACTAGTGTTATGTTCTTTACAGTATGCTTCATTATACACTCCAGCCTCAACAGCTGATGGGTAAGAGAGCACAAACTCAGCTAAACAAAAATGTGTAGCTACATGTTAATGATTCTGCATGAGATGATCTCTCTGGATGAATTCCTGAGAATATAATTAACATTTCCCAGGAGTACTAAAGTCAAATTTTCAATTCCTTATGCACCTCATATGATCAAATTTTGCTAGGCCCTAGGAAGAAGATAAATCACTTATGGATGGCTCTGATACATATATCCTTCTCTTCCTACAGCTTGCAAAATAATGAATTGGTATGGCATATAAAGTTTTTAAGAAAAGATGGTTTTATCTGGTTAAGTGTGACTTTTCCTGTTAGGACCTACTATTCAGTTGCAGGGGTAAAAGACAAAAAACACACCAGAAAGGAGATTGACTTTATTCAGATCAGAGTACCTCAGCAGGGTGTACTTGCCTTAGACTTTTACAGGCAGGGATAAACAAGTATTGTTGGGGTGATTTACAGCTGAGGTTGTTTTATAAACTGGGTAAGTCTTAGTCAGTTAGAGGACAAATTTTTTTTTTCTAGTTAGCTAGTTTCAGGGGACAAATAGTTCTAATCTTAGCTGAAAATCAGGAGACAAAGAATGGGAAGTTGGCTAGGTACGAAGCAGGTTCAGGCAAAGGGGCAGAGTCTGTGTCTGGCCTTGTCACAGCCTTTACCCAATCAACAATTTTTTGGTTTTGGCCATACCTCATGGCATGTGGGATCTTATTTTCCCAACCAGGGATTGAACCTGTGCCCTGGCAGTGGAAGCGTGGTGTCTTAACCACTGGACTGCCAGGGAAGTCCCAACAATTATTGAATCACTCATTATTCTTTTTTAAAAAATAAATTCATTTATTTATTTTTGGCTGTGTTGGGTCTTCGTTGCTGTGCGAGGGCTTTCTCCAGTAGCAGCAAGCAGGGGCTACTCTTCATCACGGTGCGTGGACCTCTCACTATCGTGGCCTCTCTTGTTGTGGTGCACAGGCTCAGTAGTTGTGGCTCACGGGCTTAGTTGCTCCGCGGCATGTGGGATCTTCCCAGACCAGGGCTCAAACCCGTGTCCCCTGCATTGGCAGGCAGATTCCCAACCACTGTGCCACCAGGGAAGCCCTCATTATTTCTTAATTAAACTAGATCCCTCAAGTAATCAAATTCTCCATTGTCTTGACCTGGGCTTGATGAAAAGCTCTCAGTTACAAAATTAATTTATGGAATATATAATAGTTTGTTGTGAATGCTTTCAAATTTTTAGTTATCAATTTTTTTGCAATTGAAGTTGTCTACCAAGAGCTCTCAGAATGGATAGACTTCAGTAATGTAACCGGGAATAACATAAATACTGTATAGAAAAAAATTAGGATAATGGTGATAGTTGTACACTGTTGTGGATATACTTAATGACACTAAATTTTACACTTAAAATGGTATGTTTTTGTTATATATATTTTACTACATATAGTTTTCTTTTAAGTGTATATAAAAAAGAAGAAATTGGAAAACATAATGGAAAAATCTTCTTTATAACAGTAAGAGAAACTAGACTATCTAAGAAGAAAATCATAAAACTGTTTAAAGAGGCATAAAAGAACACAAGGATAAATGGAGAGATTTACTATGTTCCTGGATTGGAGGACTCAATGTCAAAAAAACCAAGGAAGTTTCCAATATACCTATGCATTCTATGTAATGCAAAGGAACACTTAATAGAATTTATATACACATATACTATAGATAGAGAGACACACATACACATGTACAAATATTGATTCTATATTATCAATTATCTGGAATGAATAATTCAATGAGTAGTATTGTGAAAAGTGACTAGCTGTCTGGAAAGTGATAGTTGAACTCCTACAACTTACCTTACACCAAAATTAATTCCAGGTGGATCAATAAAAACAAAGAAAATCTAGACCTTCCTTCTACAAACATACTAAAATCTTAAACAGGCATCACATTGATGATGCTGAAATTTGGCCTCTGTACACAGGTATCAAATTGAATCTTTGAGACAGAGCTCTGGGTGAAGTAGAAAAGAATAGCTTTATTGCTTTGCCAGGCAAAGGGGGCCACAGCAGGCTAATGCCCTCAAGACTGTGTGTCCCATCTCAGGGAGTGGGGGTTGTGACGAGTTTTATAGTCATGGGGCAGGGCTGCTGATAAGGATCAGGGTGCATCCGGGGCCTGCACTCTTTCATTCTAGAGATCTTCTGGCACCAGGTGGTCTGTGATCTGTGGTTCTTGAGGCTATTGAACTGTGACTGACCTTCTCTCTGGAACATCTTCTATTTGGCGATGGTTTCAGTCCTGCAGAAAAACTCAAAGATATTCTTATGTATATACCTTGAGGAGAAACCAGGACCCTGCCCCAAGGCTGCACTACTGTTTCTTGACTGCTCCTCCCTGTCTCTACATTCCCACCTTTCCCTGATTAGCAACTGTTTGAACCTGACCTTTGGAATTCAGAAAAGGGAACAAAGAAGGACTCTTGTGCCCAGGAGCCCCATGGGTCCTTTCCAGTTTCAACATCAAACAGAAATTCCAGGAGGAGGGATGGAGTGGGAGGTTGGGGTTAGTAGATGTAAGGGTTTATATATAGAATGGATAAACAACAATGTCCTACTGTATAGCACAGAGAAGTATATTCAATATCCTATGATAAATCATAATGGAAAAGAATACAGGAAAACAGTGTATATATATATATATATATATATATATATATATATGAATCACTTTGCTGTATAGCAGTAATTAACACAACATAGTAAATCAACTATACTTCAGTAAAAGATAAATAAATAAAAATAAACAGAAATTCTAAATAGAAAATAGGTAAAAATGCTAACTGTTCCCATAATAATCAGTAAAACTACAGTAAGTTATGTTTATATACCCACCAGAATGACTGAGTTCTAAAAGGTTGATAAAACCACATATTGGTGAGAAAGTTGGCAACAGGAAGCTTTATGCCCTGCTCTTGGGACTGTAAACTGATACAACTTCTTTGAAAAACAGTTTGGCATTGAACATACCCAATGACTCCAAACTTCTACTCCTATCAATTCAAAAGAATATAATTTATTAATAAAAAAGAATATCTGGAAGAGTAGATTCACATAAATAACATACTTTGAATAGAAGAATAAACATAAGGGATATGCTCTCCCATATATAAAAATATAAAGCATATAAACATTGTCATATTAAAGCAGTTATAGAGAAATAAGTCATTGAAAGAGAAGAAAGCTAAGAAATAGACTCAAGGAGATATATATATATATATTTATCTAATCTATGTTTCAAAAATAAATAAATAAATAAATGAAAATAAACAGAAATTTTATATATATATAAAATAACCTAAATTTTCATTTCAAATCAGTGGGAAAAGGTGAGCTATTCAATAAGTGGTGTTTGTTTTGATGAAAAAGATGCTTACATTACATCAAATAATAAATACTTTGGATGGGGAAGATTTAAAAATTTAAACAAAGTTGTAAGGTTACCAGAAAAATATTTTAGGGAAATACCTTTATAATTTTGAAGTGACAAGTGTGTGTGTGTGTGTGTGTGTGTGTACATGAATACATATATACCTTAAATATACATTACATACATTTATGTATAAATATATGTAATATATACATATATTACATATACATATGTAATATATAAATATATACATTTAAAGAAAAATTTTCCCAACCTTAGAGTTTGAGTGATAATAGCTTGATTTTTTAATGCATGACAGAACATTTACTAAGTCTGTTTGCTCTAACCTGGCACTCTTGGGAAATACCATATATTTGACAACCATCAACAACTTATGTAGATGCAGAAAGACTACTGTTCTGTAAGATGAGAAGTTTACTTGTAAACTTGGTAAGTTGTTAGAATGCTTGCCACCTGGTAGACATGTTATTACCAAATGTGACAGGTCTTTAATTGCTCTGAAAAAGTTAACCACTCATAACTAATTTAGCAATCTTATTTGGTGTTTCTTTCCCCTCTGACTATATAAGTAAGAATCTGTTCTTCAAATGCTTGGCAAATCAACTCTTTTCTTACTTGTTGGTTACTTTATAATGAAGCCAAATCAAGTCTCCGTACCCAGGCACCAAATTAAATCTCAGAGACAGAGTCTTGGATGAAGTAGAAAAGAATAGCTTTATTGCTTTGCCAGGCAAAGTGGGCCACAGCATGCTAATGCCTTCAAAACTGTGTGTCCCCACCTGGGGGGGTAGTGAGAAGTTTTACAGTAATGGTTCAAAGAGGGCGTGATCAGCTCATGGACATTCTTCTGATTGGTTAGTGGTGAGGTAAGTTGGAGTCAGCATCAACCTTCTGGTTCCAACCGGTCTGGGGTCTACATGCTTGTGGGCATCATGCAGATAACTTCTTTCACCTGGTAGGGGTTTCAGTATTTGCAAAACAGCTCAAAGATATTGCTATGTATATGCCTTGAGGGGGGGAACCAGGACTCTGCCCCAAGGCTGCACTATTGTTTCTTAACTGTTCCTCCCTTGTCTCCCCTCCCTTCCCTAATTAGCAATTGTTTGAACCTTCCCCTTGGAACTCAGGGGAATTGAAGGCTGAATGAAGCCTATTTCCTCAATCAAGAAAGGGGTGGGGGAACACAGGGGACGGGACACAGAGGCATAGCCAGCTGGGGAAGAATCTCATCTCATTGCCTTAAAGAAATAGGGGACACAGAAAGGCCTAGGAGCCCTACAGAGGCTCAGTTTCAATGATTCAATAAAACTTAGATGTGTACTAACAAATCTATCTAAGAATTTTGTCCTTTGATATAATTGTATGTTCACAGAAAAGGCCCTGGAACAATATGGACAGAAGAAATTTGACAGCAATTGTTTCTGAAGATGGAAGTTGGAAATTGAATTTTTATAACATTTTATAACATTATAACATTTCTGCATTACTTTTTCATTTTTAAGAAATTCTGACTTAAAAAAATGTTATTATGTCTAAGTAAAAGCAAAGAAAGCAGAATGATCCATGAACTCTGTGTTCACCACTAGAGAAATGATTTAGCAAACTATGGTACCTCTGTTCCTTGGAAAAATATTCCATCATTAAAATTATGATTTTGAAGATTATATTATAACATGTCAAACCATTTTTTTGTGTGTGGCCGTACCACGTGGCTTGTGGGATCTTAGTTCCCCAACGAGGGACTGAACCTGGGCTCTCGGCAGTGAAAGCGCAGAGTCCTAACCACTGGGCAGTCAGGGAATTCCCTAAGACTACTTTTTTAAGAAAACAAAAACTATGCATAGAAAAGAAAGCATAAGAGGAAAAATATCACATCGAAGAAAAATTAATGAATTTCTCTATGGGAGAAATGGAGAATTTTATTCAAGCCAACCTGAAGATTGTAACCCAGGAGACAGATGGTCTTTCAGAAAACTCTGAGGACAGTTCCACTTGTTAGAAGTAGAAGTCACAATTATATACATTTTGGACACAAAGGATTGGCCATCAAAATGACACACTGACATTTTACATAAAGGTCACCAGAGATACATAGTCTAGATCTACAGGTACTAAGAGTGCAACAGGTCACCATGACTCCTCACAGCATTTGGAAAAGAATGTTATCTTCTAAGGAATTATGTTTCTGGAGTCAGAAGAAGAAGAAGAAAAAAATTGATCTTTATGGTTTAGCAGACATTCCCACCTTTGAGGAGGTCTGGTTAATGTATAATGCAGATGCACATTGCACATTAGCAGGGGTCCAAGGCAGGTAGGGAATATGTTCTGCTTAAATTTTCTTATCCTTTCTTAAAACATGAATTTTATTCCATCAACCAGTATATTAATGATTATCTCTGAGTAATAGATTATTAATAATATTTTATTTTATTTTTCAGGATTTTCCTCATTGTCTAATGAGCATTTATTATTTTTTATAATGAGGAAAATGTTGGTACAAACAAAACACAGCATATTTCAGCATGCCCTGACTCTTCTTTTAAGATGTGTGATGCAATAGGTTGGCCTCTTGTGGCTTTTACAAAAACTTGTAGTTTGCGTTCCTCCCCATACCTAAGAATTTTACCTCACATAATGAGTATTTGATAGTTGTGTTTTGTAAAGGAGGGCAAGTTAACACTTTAAACTGTGATTGAATTACATAGACAGTAGGTCTCTTGCAAGTTTTAACTAGGAAGACAACATTTCTGTACTGTGTTGTTAAGCAAAGCAACTTCTTCAGATGGTCTATTTGGAAAACAATCCATTTTAACTTAGACAGTGAGAGGAAAAACCCTACCCTCTTAGGTTTATTTCCTGGAGGTGTGCTAATTAAACTAAAAAAAGACAGATTAAAAGTCGAAAAGGCACTCTTATTTTGTTTGTTTTTTTATGCATAGGAGTTCACAGAAAAAAGTGCAACTTAAAGAAGAAAAGCTTATATGCCCTTTCAAAAAAAGAAAGGGGGTTTGGGCTTCAAAGGACAAAAATGGTAGGGAAGTGAAACTAATGGAACATAAGGGTTATTTCAGCAAGAATTTGTTTATGCAAATTGCACTTCCCTCCTTCTTGGGGTGAGTATGTGTGTGTGGAAGTGATTCTTAATGCCTCAGCTCAAAATAATCCTTCTGTCAATGTGGCATATTTGGAGGTGGCATATTCTGATTCCTTTCAGACTGTTGTCCTGCAAAATAAAATAACCAGTTATTTTACCGGTATAATGGGTTTATCCAGGAATAGCACAGGGACTGCAATTAGAGAAAAGAAAGCTGTAACAAAAACCAGAGACAAAAGCCCAATTAGCAAAGGAGGGGAAAGTTACTTTCTAGAGAAAGAAGAGGAAGTTGGGAGGCTTTTTTTTTTAGATTTATTATTTATTTACTTAACTTATTTTTGGCCGCATCAGGTCTTAGTTGGGGTACACAGGATCTTCGCTGAGTCTTTGAGGGATCTTTCGTTGCGGTGTGTGGACTCTTCGTTGTGGTGTGCGGGCTTCTCTCTAGTTGTGGCATATGGGTTCCAGGGCACATGGGCTCTGTAGTTTGCGGCTCGCAGGCTCTAGCTGAGGCGCAAGAGCTCAGTGTTTGTGGTGCGTGGGCTTAGTTGCCCTGCGGCATGTGGAATCTTAGTTCCCTGACCAGGGATTGAACCTGTGTCCCCTGCATTGTAAGGTGGATTCTTTACCACTGGACCACCAGGGAAGTCCCAGGAGGCGTCATTTTGAACAAAAGTCCATTGGAGGAAAGTGAGAGTCAGGGTGGCCCAGCTTTTCCCATTGGTCGGGCTTGTTGCTGGGCACAAGAGATCTTCCTGTTGAGGTCTGTAATTGATGCTTCCTGTTGGGTTGTAACTGATGACAAGTGGTAGTGCATGAGGCTTCCCCATCCTGGCCTCTTAATTCCATTTTAAATGAGGTTTCCTTTATTCTGTTTCAGAAAACAAAAATGAATAGTCAAAATACTTATGGGGTAAAAAAAAAATCACCATTCTGCACAAAGAATTTATTGCTGTGCAAAGTTTATGCTCTTCGGGGAGGTAGGGTGACCCAGCAGTTATGAGTAGAAACTCTCAATTGCCCAGCTTTTCATATTCTAGTAGCATGCTTTGGGCAAATTTATTAATCTCTTTGAGCTCAATTTGTTCACATGGAAAACAGTGTTGTAGTAAAGATCAAAAGAGATAAGGCACACTTAGCGAAATGTCTGGCACATAGCAAACAATGAATGCAGCCAATATAATTTTATGTTCCTCCTTAGAAGATGCTTTTTTCATAAGTGTACTGACTTCTTGTATCAAGCAGTGTTTGATGAGAGAAGCAGAAACACCATGAATAATTGAATAAGAAATTTATTATAGCCATTAGACCTTAGACAATTATGGTAGCTGATTGAGAAGTCTATGCAAGGCTATTGGCTCTCTACTGTGTAGGGCCTGAAGTCATCCACGCTGGTAATCAGGGAGGCTGGATATAAAGTAAGGATGAGCAAGAACTAGAATCCATAAGGATAAACTAGAAATCACAAGCATAAACAGTTAGCAGATCAGTATCAATATGTGCTCATTATGACAATGCCTGACACCCTATACAGACTTTCAGAGTGAAAAAAACGAGAGCTGCTTCACTTACGCCTTCTAAAAAATGCTCATACTTCTCCTGTGGCCAACTGTAACTCAGAATCATGCAGGAAAAGAAACTCTGGGAAAGTTAGCTTGAATTTAGCTATGCTGACATACTACAAAGACATCATACTACTTGTATTGTTTATGATCCTGTCTATTTTAGTCTGAAACTGAAAACTTGGAGGAAAAAACACACCATAGCATTCAGAATTCTTTTTTTTTTTTTTTTTTTTTTTTTTGCGGTACGTGGGCCTCTCACTGCTGTAGCCTCTCCTGTTGCAGAGCACAGGCTCCGGACGCGCAGGCTCAGCGGCCATGGCTCATGGGCCCAGCCGCTCCACGACATGTGGGATCCTCCCGGACCAGGGCACGAACCCGTGTCCCCTGCATCGGCAGGCGGACTCTCAACCACTGCACCACCAGGGAAGCCCAGGATTCTTTTATTTTGAAATTTGGGGTCTTCTAATAGCAAAAACAGTTGTCTTCTCTGTTCTATTTAATGAATTTGTAATGTAAGTTTTCTTTTTCCTTCTTCATTTTTTTTTTTTTTTTTTGGTCATGCTGAGTGGCTTATGGGATGTCCCCTGACCAGGGACTGAACATAGGCCCCACCAGTGCAAGCCTGGAGTCCTAACCACTAAGCCACCAGGGAACTCCCTAAACATATAATTTTTAATGATTTATGTATCACATCACATAATTTGTTTAGCAAAGGAATATCAAACTCTTGTGCGGATTTGGCCTCTGGAAGAGGGTTGGATCCAAGCAAATCTGAGTGGGTTGTGTCAGCATTTCTAGCTTGATTGCCTCCTTGTTTGGTACTCAACTAGTTCCCATCCACAGATGGCTTTAATTATGTACATTTAAAGGAGTTTCTAAGAAGTCAGAGTGAGACAGGTAAATTCCCAAATAAGCCTATGACAGTTATGAGGTTTGCCTTCCATTGAATGAGGCAGAACAGTGGTGGGGTCTAGAGTATTCCTGCAATGGATGAAATATGTGCAGGGGGAGAAGAGATGATTTTTTTGGAAGTCAATCTAGAGGCAGAAAAATGGTATATATTTTCATCAAAAATAAGGTCTGAACAGCACCAGGAAACATGAGGTTAAATGCAGCTACTAAGGCTAAGTAACCAACTGCTGCCATTGTACCCAAACAAGGTAGATGGGCTTTTGCTATGGGGTCAAAATGAGGGGATATAATCAATGGGTCTCTGATTCCAATATGCTGTTAAGACCCCTAGAGTTTGTCCTGAATTTTTTATACAAATAGAAGGAAACTTTTATGATAATTATGGAGTCCAAGAGTAGTGAATCTATTCAGGGCAATGATTCAGGTGTGTCAACTAGTTAAGATCATACAAAGGGACAGCCAGTACAGAAAGTTAGGAATCCAATGTCTACAATATCCCATGAGTCAAGAACCCTTCTAAATTGTGCTTTGGTTATTAGCCAGGTAAAGTTATGAAGAACTTCCACTCTCAGAAGGGAAAGAGACTTTCCATTTTGTATGACAATGTCATGACCAACATAATGCACTTTGGTCTGAAAATTGGAGTTTATCCTTTGAAAAGTTATGTCCCTCATTTGCTAATACTGTCAGCAGGTGGAGGGAGTCAATTCTTCAAGACTTTCTATCTAGAGAGCATAACAAAAGACGTACACAGTATATTGGGCAGGAAAAACCAGAACAAACTTTTTGGCCAACCCAATATTAGCATTTCCCCATCTCTGTGTCTCATAAAGAGATGAACTAACTGGTAGAGACCAGAGATTCCATACTATAAATTTCTAAGATGACTGAAAATTCTTCAATAAATTTCCCTCTTTCCTTAGGAGGATTTATAAAGTTCTTAACTACATTATGCAAACCTGATCTTGACCAAAGTCTATGTATTTATTTATCAAAAAAAAATTGGGGGGGGGCCACACCTTGTGGCCTGTGGGATCTTAATTCCCTGGCAAGGCATCCAAACTGCGCCCCCTGCAGTGCAAGCAGGGAGTCAACCACTGGAGTGCCAGGGAGCTCCTTGACCAAAGTTTAAAGGTATAAGGCCAGCAAGCTTGGTCATCATTTTTACCTATGTTATAAGACATTATGAAGGGACATTGTTTAGTGAAAGGGGTATGTTTAAGAAGGAGCAATGGAGAAAAGGGAAGAGGATCTAGGGAAGGTACAGGAAGAAGAGGATGAACAGAATAAGGAGGTGGAGGAAGGTAAGGTACAGGGGTCAAGGAGGAAAGTCAGTCTAGGGTTGGATCAGGAGAGGGAGAAGAGATTTTAAGGTTGGATTTTAGATCTTTAACATTGTTATTAGCCTTTCCTGAGGCATCATTAATGGCAGGAACTTTAGAGTTTTCTTTTAGAGGGCTCTTCATGCTGTTGCCGGACTCAATGGGTCCATCATTTGGGGTGCATAGTCAACAAATGTGCCAAGTACTTTTGATCAAAGCAGAAACATTTATTACTTGTGACAAGTAAGGAGGCAGGGAGATAGATAGCTCTCAAAGCACTGTCTCTCTGAACAGCAAGATCAGGGAAGTTTTAAGCTAAGGGCACGTGCATATTCAGGAAAGGATGAGTGCAATCGTCTATGTAGAGGTGAAGTTCTAGATGCCCTTGCCAGTGCGACCATAGGCTCAAAACATGGTGGCAATCCCCACCCTTAGGGTGGAGATTTTAGCATTAAAATGAGGCAGAGGTTACTCTAGGTTGACAAAATCCAGGCACCTAACTGAGTGAAGTCAAGAGGGTCAGCAAAGGTCAGCATCATCAATTCTTAGGCTCCACTTAGTCTGGTGGTTGAGTGCTCCAGGGGGTTTGGATCCTGCAAAACAGTTCAAGAATGTGCTTCAGGCTGATCTTTACCTTTGAAACAGAACTGGGAGTCTTTATGACTGATTTATTATCTTTGCTATGGTTGCTTCTCTTTCTTGATAATAGTCGTTTGTTCCTACATTCTTTGTTCCTTTTGAAATCATTAATTTCTGAGACATAGTCTTTGTTTCCGCAGGAAGACCTAGGAAACCATAGTTTACCTTTCCCTCAATCATCAGTAAACAGAACACAGAGGGGTTCTGAAATAAACTTGTCCAGTGCATGTTACAATTTCTCTTATTGCCTGGTATTCTACTTCTGCAAGGTATGATATAATCTGGTTTAACCCCATTCCCTTCCTTACTACTGTCTTACTAACAATGCCCATTTGAAAATGCAGGTGATTGAATTTTAGGAATCGTTCAACCATTTGTATCTAAGGTGGCAAGCAAATAAATTATCTTATTCATATCCCAAGTTCCCGAGAATAACCACCGAAGATCTAAAGTGTCCTTGGTAAGGTCCTGCGAGAGCTTCCAACATTTAATGCTATTCACCCCAACTTTGATCCCATTTTCAACTGACAAGAGCAGACAAGAATAAGTGGGCCAGGAAAGCGTCTTGGAACTATGAGCCCAGTTCATCTGTGAGAACCTGGAATAGTGAAAACAAATCAAGAGGCGTTTGCACCACAGACAGTAAAAAGAATAAATGGTTAGCTGGTTCTTCAACACAGACAGCAGGTCAGGAGCAGGGCTCACTGAAGCAACCAGTCCTTGCAACTTGAGGGGACATGAAAAGGGGTCTAGGGCATGTTCTGTTCTGCTTGATGTGGCTGGGGGCTGAGCAGCAGATGGTCCAGTCCTGATTGGAATTTAGTGGAGAAGGCTGGGTAGGAGCAGTCTAGCCTGTGAAAGGATGGCATTTTAGCAGGAGGGGTCCGTTGAAGTGTGGCCAATTGGGGGAATAGATGGCCAAAGAGGGTTCCTTGGGAAAGAGAGGAATAATTCTTGTGGATTGGTAGCCATTGTTTGGTCAAGAGGAAAGGGGGGGAGATAGGTAAGGGCTATGGTCATGTGCAAGAAGGGGTGAGGAGGAACCGCTGTGGAGAAAAGGACATCAGAGGACCACTCATGTCCTTCAGTCTCTCACAACCTTCAATATCACCTTGGATATCCCACTGAGAATGAACAGACCTGACACAACTGGGCAGTCTTTAAAAGCCAGTTGAATTTATCCCCCTTAACCGTGAACCTGAAAAGAATAGTAGCTTCAACAAAGAATGATTGATTAGCAGCATCAGTCCCCCAAACTCAAAGCTTTTAGCACCTGAATTGCTGAGCTATTTTCCTTTTTTCTGTTTTTTTTTTTTTTTTTTTTTTTTTTTGTGGTACGCGGGCCTCTCACTGTTGTGGCCTCTCCCGTTGCGGAGCACAGGCTCCGGACGCGCAGACTCAGCGGCCATGGCTCACGGGCCCAGCCGCTCCGCGGCATGTGGGATCTTCCCGGACCAGGGCACGAACCCGTGTCCTTGTAACTCAACACACCAGATCTTTTTGACTGTTCATATAATCACAACAATGAGATCACTTTACATAGATTGAGAAGTTAATACCCATTGTCAATGATAGAGAAAGAATAACTTTCTTGGCATTACTGAAAATAGTTATAGCCTTAAAAGGATGTAATCTGGCAATATCTGTTATGTTGAAATTACAGTTCAGCCTAGCAATTTTCCTCCTGGGAATCCTTCCAACACTTATCGATTGTTCACAAGTGGAAAAAATTGGAAATGAAGCGAGTTTCATTAGGTAATGACGAATTTTAGGTAATTATTAAAAATGACTTAGAGCTATTACTGTAACCTGGAGGGGCTGCTATGGCTTGTTGAATAAAGTAAGAATCAGAGAAGTGTGAACAATATTCTATTTAATAAAATGGTGAGTAAGATCTCTCTATACGTATATTAACATATGGTTAAATGAGCATGGAGAAAAGTACTAAAGTACACATGGATTAGGGGGAATTAGTGGTTTATCATTATACCAATATCACACTTCTTGATTATTATATAGTACATCTTTAAATCAGGTTGTGAAAGTCCTTTTTAACTGTTCTTCTTCAGGATTGTTTTCATTGTCCTTGGTCTGAATCTGAATTTCCAGGTTCTGGTCTCCAATTATTCCCCTTCTTGTCAAATCCAAAGGGTATTTTCCAGTTTATTCTTACCTGATCTTTAACAGGACTGGACTGAAGGTTTTTTACTCACGTGAACTGCTCTCTTTCTCTGCCTCTGTGATATCATTCTCCTAGTTTTTCTTCTGTCTTTCTGGCTATTCCCATGTCTCTTTCAGGCGTATCTTCCTCCCTTGCCATTAAACGTTGGAGATTTTCAAGACTTGGTCTGGATCTTTCCTCATTCTACACTTCACATAAACGAGTACTGTTTCATAACCAGAGCTTTAATCAACTTATAAAAGATAGAGCTTTACTTCTCTCTCAGTAATAGTCTAAGTGGTCCCTGCTGGTGGAGAGCTCTTTTATTTATTTATTTATTTATTGCGGTACGCGGGCCTCTCACTGTTGTGGCCTCTCCCGTTGTGGAGCACAGGCTCCGGACGCGCAGGCTCAGCGGCCATGGCTCACGGGCCCAGCCGCTCCGCGCACGGCACGTGGGATCTTCCCAGACCGGGGCACGAACCCGTGTCCCCTGCATCGGCAGGCGGATTCTCAACCACTGCGCCACCAGGGAAGCCCAAGAGCTCTTCTTTACAGAACTTTCAGGACCCGGTTTACTTCTGTTTTGTTCCTTAAACATTCCCTTGGGCAGAGGTTATAACCTGGAGTCCATTATATTGGTTTTCTGTTGCTGACACAACAAATTACTACAAACTGAGCTGCTTGAACAACACCTCCTTATTATCTCACAGAATTTCATTTTCAAGCTCATTCAGGTTGTTGGCATAATTTATTTCCTTCTCATGCTTTCCATGTGGCCCTCTCTATATTTAAGCCAGTGACAGTTGAGCCCTTCTCATGCTTTCGTTCTCAGATTATTCCCTGTGACACATCTCTCTGGCTTCCTCTCCTGTCTTCATCTTCCGGGTTTTAAGGTTCCTATGATTATGCTGGGCCCACCAAGACCCAGATAATTCAAGCTAAATTGCCTATTTTAAGGTCAGCTGATTAGTGATCTTAGTTATATCTGCAAAATCCCTTTTGTATGTAAGTAACATAATCATGGAGTAACACCCAGAGGTGAAGGTCACAGGGGCCAGGCCTACCATATCCATGGATAGAATTCAGGAATACCATGAATTCGGATGGCAAAACAATTAACTCTATTTTCACTAACATTTTTTGAAATGTACCATTTCCTTCAATTATAAATGTTGGCAACAAAGACACAGAAATATAGCAGTATTAACAATAAATTTTTCACCATAAAAATCACAGGTAAGGTATTCTTATATTATGCAGATAATCTTGAAATGTCATTTATGTCCATCACTTCCAAAATCACAGTTGTTATTAGATCTGCTACTAGATCTTATTTATTTTGTTAATAAAGAAACACATATTATCATATCACACATGTTTTTTAAATATTTTTATAACTTTCATACTGAATTAATTTCCTTTGTAATCTTATACATTTTATTTTAAGCATTCCAAAACATTATTCTAAGAAGGGGTCTATGGGCTCTACCAAATTGCCAAAGAGATTTAAAGCACCAGAAAAAAAAAGAATTCCTGCCTTCAGGAATGGTTTTCCTTTCTAAGGTTGAAATTAGGTTACTGCCATTTCTATATTCCAATATAAACAAATAGAGAAAGAGGAATTTCAGGGTAAGACATTCCTTCAGGCAGAAGTTGCATACAACATTTTTGCTCCTATGTCATTGTAAGAACTGAAGTGTGGCAATACTTAGCTGCAAGGGAGGCTTGGGGAATGTTTTCTCCAGTTAAGTGACCTTGTACCTAGCAGGAAGGAGAAACAGAATATAGGCGACAACCAAGAAAAGAAGAAGAAAACCAATGACCTCATTTCCCTCTTAAATGAATGATAGGCATCTTTTGTACAAATTTCTTACTATAGACATGCTAATGATGTCATGCAATTTTCTAAAACATGTTTTATAAGTTTAGGAGCTAACAAGCCTTAAGGCTAAGTATTATGCTATTGAAAGATTGAGATAGCATCTATAGTCAAAGTAATTTGACTAAAGAGAGACTTTCTTTTGAATATTGTGAAACACAGAGAGAGGATCTGTAATTTATGATAGGGGACATAGCATAGAACTATCTAATCTTTTGGGGAATCTTTCCCCAGCCTGACCAGTTGGATAACAAGTTTCTTTGTTTAGCATACTGAATTATAAATACCTTAAAGAGAAGGCAACTTAAAGTCCAGCCCCTGATTAAACAACTTTCAGGTTCTAGAGATTGTGTCCTTCCATTGCAAGTCTCCTTGCTGGTGACCCTTCAGGCCTGCTATATTGACAAATGTCAGTTGTATTTTAGGAGTGGTGGAAAGACCACACTTTTGGAAAACCAGACAAGCTTTATTCATCTAAAGGAGACAGGAGAAAGTCAGCACAAACAGGGGCAAGGATACACAGCAGAGAGATCAGCCGCTTCATTTCAGAATGAGTTGTAGCTTCCTGGGCATTAAATCTTGCTGGGCATTAAGCCTTCCTTAGGCTATATAGGAGTGGGGTCCATGTCAGACTTTCTAGCAACAAAACTCCCTGTTTCTTGCGTTCACTTCTGTTTGCTGACGCCGTTTAGGCTCTGGAAAACCCCATATCTGAGCCAAGGACACCACCCCATGTTCTGGGAGCTGCTTTTAGTTATGTATTAGTTAATGTAACTATCTCAACGATCCTATGAGGTAAGTGTTAGTGTTATTTTCAATTTACAGACGAGAAAACTGAGCAGAGACAGGTTAAGTGATTTCCCCAAAGTTGTACGTCTAGTGAGTGCACAGCCATGATCTACACCTCAAGAGGGCAAAGGACCACCCTGCCCTACATATTACAAGAACTAACCAACTCTGCCGTTTCTCATTCTTACTCAGATTGGATTCCCTTGTTTACTTTGTTGACTCTAAAAGTAAAAGTTATTTTACCAGCAAAAATGGGTTTATTTGGGAATAGCAGAGGAATTGTAACAGAGAAGAACAAACCTGATACCTTTAGCTCTAACCTTTGTGCTCTGTTGCCTCGTTGCCTGTGCTTAGTCATGCTGGTTCTGCCCCTTTGTCCAAAAAAATGTTGCCTAGAGCCTGAAATGTACTTGAGAATGCATTCTCAAGGCTCTGCCTTCCAGGCTTGACCTTTAAAGGTGTAAGACTTTTCATTTACATAGAGATAAACAGTTGCAGAACAAAGAATAACATTTGTCTTGTTGGAGGTTTACAGGAACAGGGCGACCAGACGTTTGTGGACAGCTACAAGATGAAAGGATTCTCACATCCCCTCCAGGGTCTGGCCCACACCAAGAAGTCTGCAACAACCAACCACACCCCCTCCCCCTTTAGTATTAAAAGAAGCCTGAATTCTAGCTCCCGCAAGATGTTTCTTTGGGACACTAGTCTGCCATCTTCTCCGACTGCTGCCTTTCTGAATAAAGTCGCTATTCCTTGCCCCAACACCTGGTCTCTCGATTTATTGGCCTGTCATGGGGCAAGCGGTATCAGTTTGCACTTGGTGACCAAATTGCAATTTGGGTCAAGCAAGCTATAGCAAAAGCCATAGTCGAGTCCAACAAACAAAGGAAAGTTACTTTATAGAGAAAAAGGAAGATTTGGGAGGGGTTCTTTTGAAGGAAAGTGCATGGTGAAAAGTGAGGGTGATGACAGATTCTCATTGGCTGAGGTGCTGCGGTAGTCTATTTCTTGTGTAAGGCCTCAACTGTACTCACATCCCCACCATCCCCACTTCCCTATCGATACCTAGGACTTTTTGGGCTGTCCAGCTGGCAGGTGTAGATAAGATACTGGAGTGTCCCTTTGGGCATAAACAGTTCCGAGAAAGGGACAGGATGCACCCTTACGAGAAAAAGGCTTGAAAAACAGGACAGGCCCGAACCAAAAAAAACAGGCAGGAATGCCTAAGCCAATCAATTTAAAGGTCACCCCGTTTACCCAATCATTATAAAACTCCAGATGTACCCGCCCTATGAGTAAAATAAACCTATAAAATGTATGTGATTCCGCTTTTGGGGGTTCCTTATCGGCCTCCTGCGTGAGGACCAGGGAACCCCGATGCATCGGCTTCTAATAAACCTCTTGCGTGTTGCAACGACTCTCGGCTCTTGGCGGTTCTTGGGCGAGTGGAATCCCTCGGAGACCGTTTAGGTCTAACATCTGGGGGCTCGTCCGGGATCCCCAGGTCGCAAGAACATCGGGAGTCGGAGGTATCAGGTAGGCAGGCCAGAGCCTGATTGTTTGTCTGTTTGTCTCCTGTCCTCTGTTAGCCGCCATCAGGAAGAAGTCATGCGAACCGGTTCTCTGTGAAATCTGTATTGGACTCCTAGCTAGGCAGACGTGCCAATAGCTGGTGTCCACGGACCCTGGGGGACGCCCTAGTGGTCCATCTGGAAGGAGAAACAAATCTTGTCTCCCCTTCACCTGGTCCTGGCAGGTTATACAAACTGCCATCTGAATCTGATTTGGTTTCAGTTTTAAAACGAGCTCGCGGCGGCAATATTAACGTGTGTCTCCTGAAATTTTATTGTTCTCCTGTGCTCTATCTTTCTTTTGACGGACGATAATGGGACAAACTGTGACGACGCCTCTCTCTCTCACCCTAAGCCACTGGACCGAAGTTAGGGCTAGGGCCCACAACCTTTCGGTAGAAGTAAGGAGAGGGAAATGGCAGACGCTGTGTACCTCGGAGTGGCCTACATTTCAGACAGGGTGGCCATCCGAGGGATCCTTTCTGTTAGATAAAATCAGGCTAGTCAAATCTAGGGTCTTTAACACAGGACCCCACGGACACCCAGACCAGATATCATATATCTTGGTCTGGGAAGATCTGGTTCTCTCCCCACCTCCGTGGGTCCGGCCCTTTGTTCCCTCAACAGGCATGTCTGCATGCGCACCAGCACGGTCGGAAGTACTAGCTCTGAAGAAAGCCCCAGGCTCCGAAAAGTCATCTGCAGTCCCGGACCCACCAAAGGCGATATATCCAGACTTGCAGTCCGATCTGCTTCTCCTCGATCCCCCCCCACCACCTTACCCTCCAGCCCTAGACCCCATACCGCCTCCCGATCCCCCAGCTCCATAACCCTCCGCACCAATAGGGCCACCTGTCGTGGCGGAAAGGGGGGAGTCCCTCGGCGGGCACCAGAAGCCAGAGGGCTATGTCCCCGGACTCTACCGCCCTACCCCTTAGAGAATATGGCCCCCCCGATAACCATGGGAATAGGCCCCTTCAATACTGGCCCTTTTCCTCTGCAGATCTTTATAACTGGAAGATGCATAACCCTACTTTTTCTGAAAATCCACAGGCTCTCACTGCTCTAATAGAGTCTCTTGTCTTCTCCCACCAACCCACCTGGGACGATTGTCAACAGCTCCTCCAGACTCTCCTCACAACTGAGGAAAAACAACGGGTTCTCTTGGAGGCTAGAAAGAATGTGTTAGGCGCCAATGGGCAACCTACCCAGCTGCCTAATGAGATTGATGCCGGTTTTCCACTCGCCAGGCCGAATTGGGACTTTAATACCCCAGAAGGTAAGGAGCACCTGAGAATGTATCGCCAGGCTCTGGTGGCGGGTCTCCATGGAGCGGCCAGGCGCCCCACGAATTTGGCTAAGGTAAGAGAGGTAACTCAGGGGCCCCAGGAATCGCCAACCGTGTTCTTAGAACGATTAATGGAGGCTTTTAGACGGTTCACTCCTTATGATCCAACCTCTGAGGAACATAAGGCCACCGTAGCAATGGCCTTTATTGACCAGGCGGCCCCTGATATTAGAAGGGAGTTACAAAGACTGGACGGCCTACAAGGCTTCTCCCTTCAGGATTTAGTGAAGGAGGCAGATAAAGTATATAATAAGAGGGAAACAGAAGAGGAAAGGGAAGAAAGAAAGCAGAAGGAACAAGAGGCCCGCGAATTAAGGCGGGACAAGCGGCAAGAAAAAAATTTGAGTAAGATACTGGCCACTGTAGTCAGAGGAGAAAATATTAGAGACAGAAATAGACAGGAAGGGCGGACAATGGATAGAAGGTGACCATTAGACAAGGATCAATGTGCCTACTGTAAAGAAAAAGGTCATTGGGCAAGAGAATGCCCTAAAACGAAGAACGGGGGAAAACCAACCAGAGAAAAAATTTTTACCCTGGAAGAGGAAGATTAGGGAAGTCAGGGCTCGGACCCTCTCCCCGAGCCCAGGGTAACTCTTAAAGTGGAGGGGGAACCCGTCCAGTTCTTGGTGGACACCGGAGCTCAGCACTCAGTCCTCCTCCACTCAAAGGGCCCCCTCTCAACTAAAAGGTCATGGGTCCAGGGGGCTACAGGGAATAAGCAGTACTCATGGACCACACGAAGGACAGTAGACCTTGGGGTGGGACAAGTAACCCACTCATTCTTGGTCATACCTGAGTGCCCATACCCTCTGCTAGGCAGAGACATACTCTCGAAGGTGGGGGCCCAGATCCACTTCCAACCAGAAGGACCCACCATAACTGACAACAAAGGGAGATTACTCCAAATTTTGACTATGAAGCTGGAAGATGAACATAGGTTATATGAAGTGCCCTCGCCTCCACAAGTTGACATGCAGGATTGGATGACCAGGTTTCCACAGGCTTGGGCAGAAACTGCCGGTATGGGAATGGCAAAATGGCGGCCCCCCGTGGTGGTAGAACTCAAAGCAACCACCACCCCGGTGACAGTCCGCCAGTACCCTATGAGCAAGGAAGCCCGGGATGGCATCCGTCCTCACATACAAAGGTTGCTGGAACTAGGGATCCTAGTAAGGTGCCAATCCGCGTGGAATACCCCTCTTTTACCAGTTAAAAAGCCAGGAACTAATGATTACCGGCCGGTACAGGACCTACATGAGGTAAATAAGCGTGTAGCGGACCTCCATCCCACGGTACCCAACCCCTACAATCTCTTGAGTACTCTTCCACCTCAGCACACTTGGTACACTGTTCTGGATCTTAAAGATGCTTTCTTCTGCTTGAGACTCTCCTCTCTCAGCCAGTCCTACTTTGCCTTCGAGTGGAAGGATCCAGCCTCTGGAATGTCAGGTCAACTGACCTGGACTCGCCTGCCACAAGGATTCAAGAACTCCCCCACCATTTTCGACGAGGCTCTCCACCAGGATTTGGCATCTTATAGAGAATCCAATCCTCAGGTAACTCTCCTTCAATATGCTGATGACCTTCTTTTAGCTGCAGAGACCCAAGAAGACTGCATCAGGGGAACTGAGAGGCTGTTAACAGAGCTTGAGACATTGGGATATCGGGCTTCAGCAAAGAAAGCACAAATATGTCAACAACAGGTCAGTTACCTGGGATATTTGTTAAAAGGAGGACAGAGATGGCTCTCGGAAAGCAGGAAAGATACCGTCGCCCGGATACCGGCCCCCAAGAGTCCCAAACAGGTTAGGGAATTTTTGGGGATGGCCGGATTCTGTAGGCTATGGATTCCAGGGTTTGCTGAATTAGCAGCCCCTTTGTATCCCCTGACCAAAAACGGCATCCCTTTCGCTTGGGGTGATAAAGAACAACGGGCCTTCGACCAAATTAAACGAGCCCTACTATCAGCCCCGGCTCTGGGGCTACCAGATGTAACTAAGCCCTTCCACCTGTATGCGGCCGAGAATAAAGGTATCGCAAAGGGAGTACTAACTCAGAAACTGGGCCCCTGGAATCGCCCAGTTGCGTACCTATCAAAGAAATTGGATCCTGTGGCAGCAGGATGGCCCGCCTGCTTAAAAATAATCGCCGCCGTGGCTGCTTTGGTCAAAGATGCTGACAAATTGACTTTGGGACAGAACTTAACGATAACAGCCCCCCCATGCATTAGAAAGTGTGATTCGTCAGCCACCCGACGGGTGGCTAACAAATGCCAGAATGACTCATTACGAAGCCCTGCTGTTAAATTCAGACCGTATTAAGTTTACATCAGCCACAGGACTTAACCCGGCCACCTTGCTGCCTGACCCCGACCTGGAAGGCACCACCGTCATCCATGATTGTCAGGAAGTACTGGCTGCAGCACACGGTAGCAGGCCAGACTTGATGGATCAGCCTCTCCCCGATGCCAACATTACCTGGTTTACCGATGGAAGCAGTTTCCTAGAAGAAGGTAAGCGTCGGGCGGGAGCAGCTGTGGTAGATGGGAAAGAGGTCATCTGGGCAGCCGCATTACCGCAAGGGACATCGGCCCAGCGGGCTGAACTAGTTGCCATGACCAGGGCATTGGAACTAGCAGAAAACAAAAAGGTAAACATCTATACGGACAGTAGGTACGCATTTGCTACCGCCCATGTCCACGGGGCCATCTACCAACAAAGAGGGTTGCTCACCTCGGCGGGCAAAGAAATGAAAAACAAAGAAGAGATAGTGGCCCTGCTAGCTGCCCTCATGCTCCCCACTAAAGTCAGCCTCATTCATTGCCCCGGGCACCAGAAGGACAATACCCCGGTGACAAGGGGCAACAACATGGCAGATAGGGTGGCACGAGAAGTGGCACTAGGGGAAATCATACTAGAACTATCGGACAAGAGTCCTGGGGAACCAAATGACAGGGGAATAACCCCCCCAGCCATAACCAAAGACACATTGTCTCCTCAACAAGCAAAATCCATGCTACAACAGATTCACAGATGGACACACTTGGGAACCAAAAAAATGGTATCCCTACTACACAAGGCAGGTTATGATACCCCTGGACTAACCAAATTAGCTGAGCAGATTGCACGGGAGTGCATTCCATGCCAACAGGTAAACTCCCATAAAGGAAAACTTGAGGGCGGAAAAAGGCTCAGAGGAGACCGCCCAGGAGCCTATTGGGAGGTCGACTTCACTGAAATACGCCCTGGAAGATATGGTAACAGGTATCTCCTAGTTTTTATAGATACCTTCTCAGGATGGATAGAAGCTTTCCCAACGAAAAAGGAGACAGCTACTGTGGTGGCCAAAGAGATCTTAGAAGAAATTTTCCCCCGGTTCGGGGCACCTAAGGTAACAGGGTCCGATAATGGTCCCGCCTTCGTCGCCCAGGTAAGTCAGGGTGTGGCCAAATACCTGGGGACTGATTGGAAATTACATTGTGCCTATAGACCCCAGAGTTCAGGACAGGTAGAAAGAATGAATAGAACTCTAAAAGAGACCCTAACTAAATTGTCCATAGAGACTGGCGGTACAGATTGGACGGTGCTCCTTCCTTTAGCCCTGTTCCGGGCTAGAAATACCCCCTCCCGCTATCATCTCACTCCATTTGAAATTCTACACGGGGCCCCACCTCCCCTTCTCACGCTCGGGGAAGGAATAAGTCCTGACTGCCAGAATAACACTGACTTATATGCTAGGCTATTGGGACTCCAGTTGGTCCAAAAGGAGGTGTGGTCCCAGCTGGCAGAGGCTTACCGACCCGGAACACCAGCAGAGGCTCATCCCTTCCAAGTCAGAGATTCCGTGTACGTCCGTCGGCACCGAACCCAGACACTAGAGCCTCGGTGGAAAGGACCATACATCGTCCTGCTCACCACCCCCACGGCTATAAAGGTAGACGGCATCGCTGCTTGGATTCACGCCTTACACGTAAAAGCTGCGCCAGCGTCTGCATCATCATCGGAATGGCGGGCCCCAAAGACCAGCAACCCGCTCAAGCTCAAGCTCCTGCGCTCACCAGACTCATAACTCTGACTTTGTTACCCCTACTGGCTGTGAGTAACTTTAGTCCTCACCTGCCCCAGCGCTTAACCTGGCAGGTAATTTCCCAAACTGGAGATATAATATGGTCTGTTAGCCATACCGCTGCCCCTTGGACCTAGTGGCCAGACCTCTTTCCCGATATTTGTAAATTGGCCCTGGGAACCCCCGGCTGGGATCTAGAAGGATATTACAATCAACAAACTGTCCCGACTCAACTTTCCCCGCCCTGGGGGGGGGACGCCCAAAATTAATATGGGGGGCAGGTTGTTCAACCCAGAGTCGGAGAAGCATGCTCAGGGCCCTCTCCTTTTATATATGCCCCGGGTTCCATCGTCACCGATCCCTGAATTATCAATGCGGGGGGAAAGAACATTTCTATTGCAAAAGCTGGGGATGTGAAACCACAGGGGACACCTACTGGAAGCCCACCTCTAGCTGGGACTTTATCAAGGTAATGGCCAACTACACCCATCAGAAAAATAGCCACTGGGCCAACGTGCCCGAATGTTCAAACTGGTGCCATCCCCTTAAAATTTCTTTTAGTGAACCTGGGAAGAAAAATAAAAATTGGGCAAATGGCCATTCATGGTGTATCAGGTTTTACACGCCTGATATTTTTTCATATGATGATGGGTTGCTAATGACCATCAAGTTAAAGATCAAAACCCCTACTCCCGTTCCTGTGGGCCCCAATCCTGAGATTGGGCACTCTCTGCTACCCTTGGCCCCACCCACAATGCTACCAGGGATAAGAAACCAGACTTCTGGACCAAGGAAAATAACAATCGAACCCCCAACCCCCCGGGACCGAATGCTCTCGTTGGTTCAGGCGGCTTTCGGGGTCCTAAATGCCACAAATCCAGAGGCTACCAAATCATGTTGGCTTTGCTATGCTGCTCCTCCCCCTTATTATGATGCTATAGGATATAGTTCTAATTTTAGTAATGTCAACTCTCCAGATCAATGTCGATGGAAACAAGAAGGAAATCGTAAATTGACCCTGTCTTCAGTATCAGGAAACGGTACATGTGTAGGAATGCATCCCCCCCCCCCGGTCCCATCGACATCTCTGTACCAATTCAAGCCTCCCACAGGGCTCAGGATATCTCCTCCCTCCTCAGGATGGATGGTGGGCATGTAGCACAGGACTGACCCCTTGCATTTCTCTAGAGGTCCTCAGTGCTTCAACCGACTTTTGTGTGTTAGTCCAGCTGGTCCCCAGACTCATCTATCATTCGGATTCATCCTTTCTAGACGAATATGAAGGCAAAAGGAGATTTAAGAGAGAGCCCGTAACCCTCACCCTGGCTGTACTCCTAGGACTAGGAATGGCAGCCGGAGTAGGAACAGGTGCGACAGCCCTCATCCAACAACCTCACTACTATGTTAACTTAAGACAGGCTGTAGATATCGACCTCCAGGCGTTAGAGAGTTCCATAACTCAGTTAAAAGAATCCTTCACCTCGCTCTCAGAAGTGGTAATGCAGAACAGGAGGGGACTAAACCTGCTGTTCCTTAAGGAGGGTGGACTATGTGCCGCACTAAAAGAAGAGTGCTGTTTTTATATGGATCATTCTGGGGCTATCACCAAAACTATGGACAGGCTTAGGGAGCGCCTGGACAAAAGGCAACAAGAAAGGGAAAATCAAAAAGGATGGTTCCAATCATGGTTTGATAAATCTCCCTGGCTTACTACTTTAATTTCCACCTTGTTAGGACCCCTCATTATTTTGTTGTTGCTCTTAACTTTTGGACCATGCATTTTAAATCGCTTGATAGCCTTTATCAGACAGCGTGTCAGTACGGTACAGGTGTTAATGTTAAGACAACAATACCAAAGCCTACAAAAAGAAGCTGAAATTCCATGATTGAAATTAATTGCAAAAAGAAAAGGGGGGAATGTAGGGCCTCAACTATACTCACACCCCTACTTCCCTATCGATACCCAAAAACTTTTTGGGCTTTCCGGCTGGCGGGTGTAAATAAGATACTGGAATGTCCGCGGGTGTAGATAAGATACTGGAATGTCCCTCTGGGCAGAAACCGTTCGGAGAAAAAGGCCTGGAAAACAGGACATGTCTGAGACATGCCCTAACCGCGAACAAACAAGTACGGCGGGGGCAAGAATGCCTAAGCCAATGAGTTTAAAGGTCGCCCCAGCCAATGAGTTTAAAGGTCGCCCCGTTTACCCAATCATTGTGAAACTCCAAATATACCCGCCCTATAAGTGAATAAACCTATAAAATGTGTGTGATTCCGTTTTTACGGGTTCCTTTTCGGCCTCCTGCGTGAGGACCAAGGAACCCCAGTGCACCGGCTCCTAGTAAACCTCTTGCGTGTTGCAACGACTCTCGACTCTTGGCGGTTCTTGGGCGAGCTGGGATCCCTCGGAGACCGTTCAGGTCTAACACATCTTTGCTCTTTGGGGCCTGTAACTGACAATTCTTTTTGTAATTGACTGGGAGTGGTACTGTACTGCATGAGAGCTCCCCCTTCTGGCCTCCCAACTCTATTTTGGTGAGGTTTCCCTTTATTAATTTTCACAACTTTCTCCTGTAGAAATCCCCCAGCAAAAAGAGTCTATTTCCTTTTCTTTGAGAAGGTTTCTCTGCGTTAATGGATGTTCCCCCTTGTTAGAAATTTTCAGCCCGGAGTTAGACTTACTGAATTGGCAATTTTGCAGGTGGTGCTCTTCAGTCCCTTTTTAACAAATCCTTCGAAAGAATCTGATGCAAGTTAAGGGCGGACAGCCACTGCTGGAGTCTTCTTCCTCAGATACGTGAACTAGCTTTGCAAGTTTGGGAGATGACTGGGGGGCGGGGCTGGCCCCGGACGCTACTTCATCCGATCGGCACTAGGACCCCGGCGCCGTGGACCGGGTCTCGGAGCTGCCGTTGCGCCCGGGGCGGGGTTGTGCTGTTCCGGGAGCGGGGCCTCCAACTCAACCCGCCCCTGGAGGCGGACCCGAGTTGACTTAAACTCTGGGGCCGCGAGGCGCTGCGTTTTCCTCCGCTCTCCCTGGCTGCGTTGCGTGCCCGTTGGTAAGTGGGGGGGGTCTGGTTCCCGGCCGGCACTCGCACGTCTTCTCTGGTCTTGGCGGGGCTGGGGGCACCGGGAGTCCAGGTGTCTCCTGGCGGGGGCTGGGCGTGTGGCGGCGAGCGCTTTTGTTCTGCGGCGGGGACAGAGTGGCGGCTCCGGGGGCTCCGGGGGCTCGGGCCTCGGGCCCTCGGTGAGCGCGCCCCGCTGGCCGCCGCCCAGAGTTGGGCGGGCCCGCCGGGCTAGGCTAGCTGCCCTCCCCGGCGCGGGGCCGGCCCGGAGGAACCGCGGACTCAGAGCCTGACCCAGAGGGCGGCGCCTCGCCGGGTGTTTTCTGTGGATCGCCTTACTCTTCATGGTAGAGGTCGCGGGTGCCGACTGCGAGGACGCATTTTGTTAAACTCCAAGGCGATTGGTTAGGTTGGATGTGAGAGTGGCTTATGATTTATTTATTTATGATTTATTGATTTCCTGTCGCTGGCTTGAAAAAAAGATCTTTGTTTTGCATTTATTTTTCTAGTGTTTTCTTCCTCCCCACCCCCATTATGCAGAACCTCCCGAAACAGAATTGCTTCGCTTGCATATCCAAGTGGCCCGCGAACGCGCTTGTGCCGGAGACGCTTTCTGTTCCTCTGCAGTAGCTAGTCCCTCGAGGCATTTTTAAATGCACAAATGCGTACCGATTTTAGATGTTCTCGAGGGTTGCTAATTCCCTAAGCAGATGACCTTAGGATCCTGAGTTCACCAAGCTTACGGAGAATCGTTTCACTGAAAACAATTTGTAATACTTCTAGTGCCTGTAATCAGAATAAAGAGAGCAGCAAGTGATGGAGATGAGCTTGGGTGCATTTAAATAGGCGGGTCGCAGAGCTTGTTTGGAGATTTTTCTGATTAATGCGTTAGCTGTAAACCACATTTAAGTTTTATTTAGTGTTATTATGCATGAGTTAAGGTTTTACTTATTTTTTTTTTACTGTACAGTTGGCTTCTCGTTTACTAATGAAATAAAGAAAGTGTTTAGCGTGATAAAATAATAGTGGCCCAGGAGGAGCGCACGTGCATTATCACTTAAAATGGTATTTTAAGGCAGGCCCAGTTTCTGTTTCTGTTACTTTGCCCTATTAATAAGAATTCAGTAAACTTAGTTTGCTTTTGGTGCAACCTTAAGGAACAGTTTGCACAGCAGTGTCGTATCAAGTAAACAGTGTGTATTTTTATTATAAATTTAATGTGAACTTTATATAAATAAAACTCAACTATAAATTTTGTATTAAATTATATATTATATATTTAAGTTTTATATTAAATTATTATCAGTTATAAAATGTTTCTTGTTGTTCCTAGGACCAAAGAAGTAAACACTGTGTGGAGTGGTACTGACATGTTTGGAAGGAAATGGGAACATGTACAGCAGTGAATGAGTAATATCATATTTAAAGGTAAGCGTGTCTCCTCTAAGTAGTCTACTCTAATTGTTGTGGAACAAAATTATTAAGTTGAATCAGCATTGGTTAAATATTAAACTATAGGATGCTGTGGATTTGACGTCAAAGCTTGAGAAATATGGTTGGCATAGCATGGAGATTTCAGCTGTTCATCTTTGCAAGAAAAGGAATAGGAGATGATGGTGAGGTGATTGTGGTCTAAGTTACTGAGGAAGAGGTCTACTTAACATTATTCTCTACATGGTCTGTGTTTCTTATTTTTCAAATTCATCATATGTGGCACATGGGGTTCGAGGAAGGCAGCACAGAGCAGAACTCTGGGAGAACCATTCCCTGAAATATCAACCTATAAAGCCAAAGAGGTCATTTCAGGGCTTCCATCCTGTAAACTCCAAGTAGTGTTAGGAAATCTTCTGTAATGATTAAGACCATGGTCCCTGCAGTCAGACTGCTGAGCGTCAGATTTTGCCTCTACCACTTGCCATCTCTGCAACCTTGGGAGAATTATTTAACTTCTCTGCCTCAGTTTTCTCATCTGTGAAATGGGGGTAACAGTAGTACCTAGCTCGCAGGATTGTTGTGATAAGTTAATGAGTTTGGTAGATAGAACACACTGGGAAGAGCTCCTGGTAAATGCTTAATACATCTTAGCTGTTGTCATGAGAAGAAATATATTTTATGGTCTAAGAAAATTAACACTGTCTTACAGGAGATTCAGTTTGCTCATTTAAGCTCTAAATCAATTTATCAAGTTTGTGTTGATTAAACCCTTCACTGTAGATCATGTTGGAGGTTCTGTTTTTGTAAGGAAGTACCAGACAGAACTCTGGTTTTTACCTGCAGCCGTATTTTTTAAAAATTTATTTATTTTTGGCTGTGTTTGGTCTTCATTGCTGCGCGCAGGCTTTCTCTTGTGGAGCACAGGCTCTAGGCTCGTGGACTTCAGTAGTTATATAGCACGCAGCTCAGTAGTTGTGGCTCGCGGGCTCTAGAGCACATGCTCAGTAGTTGTGGCGCACGGGTTTACTTGCTCTGCGGCTTGTGGGATCTTCTTGGACCGGGGCTCGAAGCCGTGTCCCCCGCGTTGGCTGGCAGATTCTTAACCACCAGGGAAGCCCTAAAGGAGTAATCTCAAAAAAAGAAATGTAATCTGTGGACCTTTGAAGAATTCTAAGTGCTTTGTTGACAGACAGCTAGGTAGTATGTCTATGCTTGGTATCTTAAGTGTGCTTGTAAATTGAAGGGCAGTGTTAGAGGCTAGCCTGTTGAGGTAAATGTCTCAAGTGATCGCAGAGACTTAATGACAGTCACTAAGATTCTCTTGAGATGTGTTAAATTACAAGACTTCATTTGTAAATAAAATCTTAACTTGTGGTTAAAATTGTGGTTAAAGAAATTATATTGTCCACTTATATTTCAGGAAACAAAAAATCATAAGCAAATTTTTTTAAGCCCCCAAAGAGAATTTATTGGATCACATAACTTAAGAGTTCATGTGAGAAGATATACAGATTGCCAACAAACACATGAAAGGATGCTCAACATCACTAATCATTAGAGAAATGTAAATGTAGGTGATACCTACAATGAAGTGTATCACCTTAAACCAGTCAGAATGGCCATCAAAAAGTCTACAAACAATAAATACTGGAGAGGGTGTGGAGAAAAGGGAACCCTCTTGCACTGCCGGTGGGAATGTAAATTGATACAGCCAGTATGGAGAACAGTGGAGTTTCCTTAAAAAGCTAAAAATAGAACTACCATCCCACCCAGCAATCCCATTACTGGGCATTTACCCTGAGAAAACCATAATTCAAAGAGTCATGTACCACAGTGTTCGTTGCAGCGCTATTTACAATAGCCAGGACATGGAAGCAACCTAAGTGTCCATCGACAGTTGAATGGATAAAGAAGTTGTGGCACATATATACAATGGAATATTACTCAGCCATAAAAAGAAAGAAAATTGAGTTATTTGTAGTGAGGTGGATGGACCTAGGGTCTGTCATACAGAGTGAAATAAGTCAGAGTATGCTAACACATATATATGGAATCTAAAAAAAAAAATGGTTCTGAAGAACCTAAGGGCAGGACAGGAATAAAGATGCAGATGTAGAGAATGGACTTAATGACACGGGGAGGGGGAAGGGTAAGCATAAGCTGGGACGAAGTGAGAGAGTGGCACTGACATATATACACTACCAAATGTAAAATAGCTAGTGGGAAGCAGCCGCATAGCACAGGGAGATAAGTGGAAGTGCTTTGTGACCACCTAGAGGGGTGGGATAGGGAGGATGGGAGGGAGACCCCTAGAGGGAAGAGAGATGGGGACATATGTATTTGTGTCGCTGATTCAGGTTGTTATAAAGCGGAAACTAAAACACCATTGTAAAGCAATTATACTCCAATAAAGGTGTTTAAAAAAAAAGTTCTTGTGGCTTGACTTTCAGGTTTGGCTGGATCCAACATTTGAATGTGAAAGAAAATTTTAAAGACTTGAGACACTGTCTTTGAGTTCTGCTGTCCTCTTTGGCATTGACTTCATTCTCAGGCACAGCTCCCCCTTCATTGGGGAGCCCTAACATCTCCAGGTATATAGCCAGTCAGCTTCAACTTGCACAGAGCATGTCTTTTGTCTGGTTGCTCTACCAGGTCTATAATTACGTTGGTGCTCATCGTGTCATGTGCCCATGTCTGTGCTAACAACTGGGAAATGTTTTATTTAACTGTAGTTTAGAGATATAATTCATATATCACATTCATATAATTCAGTTTATTCACTTACAGTGTACAGTGGTTTTGCATATATTCACACAGTGTGCAACCATTACCACAATCACTTTTTAGAGCATATTCTTGCCCCCAAAAAGAATCTCTACTCATTATACTCTCCATATATTCTCTGTACTCTCCATTCTCCCCCAACCCACGCATCTCCAGGCAACCGTTAATCTAGTTTGTCTCTAGATTTGTGTATTCTGAACACTTCTCATAGATGATGTCATATGTGATCTTTTACAACTCTTTTCTCACCTGGCGTGATGTTTTCAAGATTGATTCATGATAAGCATGTATGTATTTCATTCCTTTTTATTAGCAAGTAATAATTCCATTGTATGGTTATGCCACATTTTGTTTTCCTTTCATCAGTTAACACACATTTGGATTTTTTCCACTTTTTGGCTACTCTGAATAATGTTGCTTTGAGCATTCATGTACAAGTGTTTGTATGGACATGCATTTTCAATTTGTATATATATATATATATATATATATATATATATATATATATATATATATCTAGGAGTGGAATTGCTCTGCCATATCATATGGTAACTATATTTGACCTTTTGAGAAATTGCCAGACTGATTTTGATGAACCATATACATTTTCAGTAGTAACAGCAATGCATAGGAGTTCCAGTTTGTCCACATCCTTACCAACACTTGTCTTTTTGATTGTAGCTATCATAGTGAGCATTAAGTGGCATCCTGTGATTTTATTAATGATGTTGAGCATCTTTTTGTGCATATTGCCTATTTGTATATCTTTGGAAAAACTGTCTATTCAAAACCTGTTAACTTTAAATTCAAGTTGTTTTTATAGTATCGAGGTGTAAAAATTCTTTATATATTCTGGATTCTAGTTTCTTCCTAGTGATCATATATATGAGGGTTTGTTTTTGGATTCTATTCCATTGATCATTGTCTATCCTAGTGCAGTCCCACATGACTTTGTTTACTCTAGTTTTTTTTTCTTTTTCTTTTTAGCCATTGGTATTAGTTATTATAATTAGTTGTTGCATAATTACCCCAAATATCAGTGGCTTAAAACAGCAAATAGTTATTATCTCATATAGTTACTGTGGGTCAGGAATCAGGGAATGGCTTAGCTGAGTGGTTCTGGCTCAGGGCTTTACAAGAGGCTGCTGTCAAGATATTGGCAGGAGCTGCACACAGTTTTTAAAGGCTTGACTGAGGCTCAGGGATTTGCTTCCAAGATGGCTCACTGACATAGCTGTTGGAAAGAGGCTGTCGTTTTTTGCCATGTGAGTATCTCCATATTTTGCCTGAGTGTCCCGATGGTGTGACTGCTGGCTCTTCCCCTTCTCGTCAGGTCCTTTCAGGTGGGCAGCAGCATTACTGGAAACCACAGAGGTTCAAGGTACAGGGAAGGCTTGCAAGATCATCAGTACCATTAGAGAGAGTGCAGAAAAGCTAAAAAGGCTCCCAGTGTGACGTGTGCCCTTGCTCAATGGTAGCTCTTCTTATTAATTTGTAATTACTATTTTAAGATCTGCTCGTAGTGGAGGGTCTCCTGCAGAGGTGGTGGGGGGGCGTGCTGTGCCTCACTGGGACAAGGACATTGGCAGTAGCAGTTCTGGAAAATACCCATTGGTGTAAGGCCCCACCAAAGAGCCTGTAGCAGTTTACTCTAGTTTTGTAGTTTAAAGTTTTGAAATTGGGAAGTGTGAGTCCTTCAACTTTATACTCTTTTTCAAAATGAATTTTAGGGTCAGGTTCTCAATTTCTGCAAAGAAGACTTCTAGGACTTCGGTAAGGGTTGTAATGAGTCTGTAGACCAATTTGAGGAGTAGTGCCACCTTGAGAGTATCAAATCTTTCAGTCCATGAATGTGGGATGTGTTTCCATTTATTTAGGTCTTTAATTTCTTGTGGCAATGTTTTGTAATATTCAGAATGTACAATTTCCACTTTTCATTAAATTTATTCCGAAGTATTTCATTGTTTTTGCTGTTACTGTAAATGGAATTGTTTTCTAGATTGTTGTATAGAAATAAATTTGGTTTTTATGTATTGAGCTTGTACTAGGCGAACTAGTCAAACTAGTTCTATTAGTTTCTTATTAGTTGGATTCCTTACAGCTTCCTGTATACAAGATGATGCCGTCTGTAAGTAGAGGTAGTTTTATTTCTTAATTTCCAGTCTGGATGTCTTTTATTTTTTTCTTTTTGCCAAGTGCACCCCTCCTACTGTTAGACCTAAACGGTCTCCGAGGGATTCCACTCGCCCAAGAACCGCCAAGAATCGAGAGTCGTTGCAACACGCAAGAGGTTTATTAGAAGCCGATGCATCGGGGTTCCCTGGTCCTCTCGCAGGAGGCCGATAAGGAACCCCCAAAAGCGGAATCACACACATTTTATAGGTTTATTTTACTCATAGGGCGGGTACATCTGAAGTTTCATAATGATTGGGTAATCGGGGTGACCTTTAAATTGATTGGCTTAGGCATTCTTGCCTGTTGATTCGGGCCTGTCCTGTTTTTTTCAAGCCTTTTTCTCGTAAGGGTGCGTCCTGTCCCTTTCTTGGAACTGTTTATGCCCAAAGGGACACTCCAGTATCTTATCTATACCTGCCAGCTGGACAGCCCAAAAAGTTCTAGGTATCGATAGGGAAGTGGGGATGTGAGTACAGTTGAGGCCTTACACTACAATGTTGAATAGAAATGGCAAGAGCAGATATCCTTGTCTTGTTCCTAATCTTGTAAAGGGAAAAACATTCAGGCTTTAAAGCTGTGGCTTTTTTGTAGATGCCTTTTATCCAGTTGAGGAAGTTCCCCTTTGTTTCTAGTTTTAGTGTTTTTATTGATTGATTGATTGATTGATTTTTTATAAATTCATTTATTTATGTTTATTTTTGGCTGCGTTGGGTCTTCGTTGCTGCATGCAGGCTTTCTCTAGTTGCAGAGAGCGGGGGCTACTCTTCGTTGCGGTGCACATGCTTCTCATTGCAGTGGCTTCTCTTGTTGCAGAGCAAGGGCTCTAGGCACGCGGGCTTCAGTAGTTTTGGCACGCAGGCTCAGTAGTTGTGGCTCACGGGCTTAGTTGCTCTGCGGCATGTGGGATCTCCCTGGACCAGGGCTCGAACCCGTGTCCCCAGCATTGGCAAGCGGATTCTTAACCCCTGCACCACCAGGGAAGCCCTAGTTTTAGTGTTTTTAAATGAAAGGGTGTTGGATTTTAGGATGCATTTAATTTCAGTCATAGTAGATGCTTTTTCTACATGTGCTTGAGATGATCATGTGGTTTGTGTCCTTTATTCTATTGATGTGACATTGGTTCAACATAAAAAATAAAAAAAATCAATCTTGCATTTCTGGGAAAGTACCAGTTGGTCATGGCATATACTTATTTTTACATGCTGTTATATTTGGTTTGCTAGTATTTTGTTGAAGATTTTTGCATCTATATTCATAACAGATTGATGTCTAGTGTTTTTGTTTTTTGGTTTTTTTTTTTGCGGTTTGCGGGCCTCTCATTGTTGTGGCCTCTCCCGTTGCGGAGCTGAGTGCAGGCTCAGGCTCAGCGGCCGTGGCTCACAGGCCCTGCTGCTCCGTGGTATGTGGGATCTTCCCAGACCGGGGCACAAACGTGTGTCCCCTGCATTGGCAGGCAGACTCTCAACCACTGCTGCGCCACCAGGGAAGCACGGTCTGTAGTTTTATTGTGATTTTATGTATTTATTTATTTTCTGATTTTAGTATTGGCCTCAAAATTGATTTGGAAAGTATTCCCTCTTTTATGTTTTAGAAGAGTTTGTAGAGTGGGTTTTAAATGTTTAAATTTTTGGCATGAATCACCAGAAAGCCTTCTGGGCCTAACCATTTCTTTTTGGGTTGTTTTTTGGTTACTAATTCAATTTCTTTATGGGTCTGTTCCGATTTCCTGTATCTTTTTGAGTCAGTTTTGGTCAGTGTGTCTTTTGGGATTCTGCACCCAATTCCATTCCAGTGTGTGTGTGTGTGTGTGTGTGTGTGTGTGTGTGTGTGTGTGTGTGTGTGTGTGTGTGTGTGTGTGTGTGTGTGTGTGTGTGTGTGTGTGTGTGTGTGTGTGTGTGTGTGGCGGGGGGGGGGTTCCCCACTGTACTACCAACAAGCAATTCTCTGGGGACATCAGTTGGGTGTCCTACAATTCAACTTGTTACCAAGTCCAAGCTCCCTCTACTTGCTGCACGACAGGCCAGTAAATCGGGAGACTAGATGTTAAGGCAAGGAATATGACTTTATTCCGAAAGCCGGCAGACGGAAACGATGGCAGACTAGTGTCTCAAAAGAACCATCTTATCGGGGTTTGGATGCCAGTTTCTTTTATAGAACAGAGACGGGGAAGAGATGAGGAAGTGAAGTAAAAAGGCCATACGTTTGGCAAATATCCCTTGGAATGGCCAGCCTCAGGGAGGGGATGTGTTAATTCTTGTTTCTTGCAGCAGTCCACAGTGGACAGGGTCTGGACACTTCCCTGAACAAAGGCACTTTGGTTTAACATTCAGGGGCAGGGTTCCTTGAGGCAGGCCATTATGTATAGACAGTATCCTTTTAGTGAACTAAAGCAGTGGAAAGCAAAGGTTAAAGTAAAAGAACCAGATCCAACATGTAGTTAGATTTGGCTTTTCCCTGTTACAAACTCAGTTCTGACACTATCTACCCAGAAATGCCATCAGATTCCACAGGTCGAAGCCACAGTCCCACAAGTTGCCTCACCCCCCACTTCAGATGCACAAGCCCACATTGTCACCTGTGCTTCTGACTGGGTACAGATTGGAGGTTCCCAGGACCAACCCTCTCCTTGAACTTCAGACACCAGTCTCAAGTCCAGGTTGATGCCTGTATTTCTCTGATTGATTGCTAAGAGGTTTCTAAGAGCCCCCTCTGTTCAATTAATTTGCTAGAGAGGCTTACAGAACTCAGAGAAACATTTTACTTACTAGATTACTGGTTTATTGCAAAGGATATTAAAGGATATTGTTACACAATACTCAACTGAGTAAATTTGAGGATGTAAATTGGCTCTTTTCAACAATTCATGAATTGAGAGTAAATTGGAGCTCCGAGGAGCTGTATAGAATGGAAGCCTTTTATAGAAACCGGGGCCAGAGAAGGAGGTTATTAGCAAAAGAAAAGAAAGTATTGTTTCAGACAAGGTTACCTCACTAGTGCTGACCAGGAAATTCCAGAAATTTAAGACCTGGGAGATTTTGAAACTGCAATTAAATCTTAGTTTGCTGTCCTGGGGGCAAGTGGCTCCAACCTAGGGCCTGTTGGGTTTTTAAAAATTTTTTAACAATAGGAATCATCAGCCAGATGGAAGAGATGTGTAGGGTGAAGTACATGGGAGGAAGGGATGTGGAGCTTCCATGCCACTTCTCCCCCGATCATGTGTTCATCAACCCCGGAAGCTCCCCAGCCCTGTCCTTTGGGGTTTTTATGGAGACCTCTTTACACAGTCATGATTGATTAAGTCACTGGCCATTGGTGATTGATTCACCCTCCAGCTCCTCTCCCCTCCTGGAGCTGTGGGGTAGGGGAGGGAGGTGCAGGGCTGGGGGTGAGGGGTGGGACTGAACGTTCCAACCCTCTTAATTGTTAATGCAAACAAAGTGAGGCCAAGCAAACGGAAATGTCAGAGTTTGCAGCAGAGAAAGGTTTATTGCAAAGGCCATGCAAGGAGATGAGGTGGCTCATGCCCTGAAAAGCCTTGAGCTCCCTGAAGGGCTTCAGCAAAGCATTTTTAAAGGCCAGGTAATTGGGGCGGGGCTCTCAGGGTACGTGATCAGCTTGCACACAGTTCTCTGATAGGCTGATGGTGAGACAGCAGGGTGGTGTCACAAGGGTTAACCTGATCAGTCCTTAGGCTCCAGGAGGCCTGGGGATATGTGCTCATGATCATCATGCAGTTTGTCCAACAACTCAGGAACTTTGCATCCAATACTATTATCTAGGTACTTCAGAGAGGAGCTAAAGCAGAGGATATGGGGGAAGGCCTGTCGCTGGAAGGCCCAATAGGGTCCTGCTGTGTTACAAAATCATCTGGTTGGTTCTCCTGGCAACCAGCCTCCATCCTTAGGTGCAGTCAGAAAGTCACTTCGGTGACATAACAAAAGACACCTTTATCACTCTCACTAAGGAAATCCGAGGGTTTTAGGAGCTTTGTGCCAGAAATGGGGATGAAGACCTAATAATGTATTTCTTATTATAAATTACAATATCACAGGGGTTTGTCCTTTTCATCCAAATGATCTGAATATATTGGCATGCAGTTGTTCATAGTATCTCTTTTTAAATGTAAGGTTGGTAGTTATATCCTTATTCCTGAGTTTAGTAATCTGAGTCTTTTTTCTTGCTCAGTCTAGCCAAAGGTTTATCAATTTTGTTGATCTTTTCAAAGACCCAACTTGTGGTTTTGTTCTTTTTCTCTCTTTTTGTATCCTTGTGGCTAAAGTTTATGACAGCAAAGGATACAATATATTATTACAGCAAAGGATACAATATAGAACCAACGGGAAAAAGATGTGTGTAGACAAAGTCCATAGAAGTCAGGTGTGTGCTTCCAGATTCTCCCTCCATTGAGAGCTGCATGGACATGCTTTCTCTGCAGCTGGAGACTGCAGGAACACATGGTCCCAGGAAGCAATTATATACAGTAAAAATTCTTAAAGACCCTATAGAACATTCGTTTATGTAGGTTACATCAATATTTACTGCATTAAAAACTGAAAACAGGAATTTTAAAAAACTATTTTATTTAAAAATAACAGTAGGGGGCTTCCCTGGTGGCGCAGTGGTTGAGAATCCGCCTGCCGATGCAGGGGACACGGGTTCGTGCCCTGGTCCGGGAAGATCCCACATGCCGCGGAGCAACTAAGCCCGTGAGCCATGGCCGCTAGGCCTGCGCGTCCGGAGCCTGTGCTCCGCAACGGGAGAGGCCACAACAGTGAGAGGCCCGCATACCGAAAAAAAAAAAAAAAAAAAAAAAAATAACAGTAGGACTTCCCTGGTGGCACAGTGGTTAAGAATCCGCCTGCCGATGGAGGGACCACAGGTTTGAGCCCTGGTCCAGGAAGATCCCACATGCTGTGGAGCAACTAAGCCCATGTGCCACAACTACTGAGCCGGGCGCTCTAGAGCCCATGAGCCACAACTACTGAGCCCCCATGTGCCATAACTACTGAAGCCCGCACGTCTAGAGCCTGTGTTCCGCAACAAGAGAAGCCACCACAGTGAGAAGCCTGAGCACTGCAATGAAGAGTAGCCCCCACTCGCCGTAACTAGAGAAAGCCCGTGCTGAGCAACAAAGACCCAACACAGCCAAAAATAAGTGAATAGTAATTTTAAAAACCACAGTAAATCCTTACACATTAATATAAATGTTTTCCAAAACAACACAAAACTCTAGTGAAAAGAGTGGCATTGTTTTGTATTTTTGCAAATCTCTTTAATGTCTGGTTGGATTCTTTTTTTTTTTTTTTTTTTTTTTTTTGTGGTGTGCGGCCTCACTGCTGTGGCCTCTCCTGTCGCGGAGCACAGGCTCTGGACGCGCAGGCTCAGTGACCATGGCTCTGGGGCCCAGCTGCTCCGCGGCATGTGGGATCTTCCTGTACCGGGGCACAAACCTGCGTCCCCTGCATCGGCAGGCGGACGGACTCTCAACCACTGCGCCACCAGGGAAGCCCAATAGTTGGATTCTTATAATTGCTTCTGCATTCAGTTTCTTGCTACGTGTTACTTTAGTTGAAGTAGTTGAAGGATGTTTTATTGGATGACAGAAATTCATCTTCAGTAGGTCACTGTTTCATTATGCCCCTAAAGATTCACTGTCGCAATTTCTACCTGTTTTTACATTTTCCTTCTTTATGATCATGTCATTGGGCAAAGTGTTGTGGCTAGGGTGGCTTAGAGCATGGGATTATTCACTTTACAACTGAGTGATTGCCATTCCTTCTCATCCAGCAAAACTTGAATGGCTCCCCTATGCTGGTGGGGAAGGAAGACAGTACTGATCATGGGGGTAGGGGGCGTTCAGAGACCATTAATCTAATTTACTCCAGACTGTTGCCACCATCTTCAGTATAACTACAGGCCAATGGAAGATCCTAATCTAAGGACACTTAGAAACTCAGCAGCTGCTGACTTTGGGAGTGGATGTCCTTGGAGCTGTGTCCTTGGTCAAAGGCCTGAATACCTCATCGTATTAGTCATGATTTCTCATGGTTTCCTGATTAGAACCCTCTTGTGTACATTTTTTAGACTGTAGTTATGGCTCTGAATTTAACTGCTTGCTGGATCTGTCATCCTTTACCTGACCCTACTGACAAGAAGGTAGATTCTGTCCTGTATGTTTTTTCTGGTACTTGAGGTCTCTTTGCATCATTAATCTTAACCTCCAGTTTTATGGAATCTGAATCTTAACCCCATGACAACAAAATGCCTCTGTTGTAGTTCTTGGAATCCTGTCAACAACCTGGGACTACCAGAGCAAACATTATAATGCACCTATTATGACAGTGGTAACTAACAGGGAGGAGGAGATTTTTATCAGCTTTCTCTTCAGAGGCCTTTCAGCATACTTTATGGAAACTGTTCACTTCTACTCAGGGAGTTTGTCTACCTCAAGAGGCACAGAATTGCCTCATTCCTGTTGTAATAAGTGATGCTTATCTCCTAATGCAGTCTGTACCCCGATAGAATATTGTTAAGTAGCTTATACTTGCCTACCAAATGCTAACCATCTATACTTGAGGCAGTTGTCAGGGATTTCCAGATACTTGAGACCACTACCCCTCTAATGGGTCATGTTTCCTTGAGGTGGGAGCCTAGAGGTCCCAAATGAGTTGCTAGGCAGAACTCCAAGGAAGGATAACTGACTTCTTCCTGTGTGCTCTGTGATCTTTAGTTCCCACTGTAGGGAATGATAGGCCTAGAAGAGGTGGTCTGAGATTTGTCTGACGTCTACTGTAAAGACACAACAAACTAGTGTCCACTTTCTAGCCCCAGTGCCCATCATGGTGAGTGCCAGCGCCTCATGCTGTACTGAGATTAATCAATCAGGGAAAGGAGAGCAATTTATCCCCGCTTCTCCCTCCTCCCAGGAGAGAGCCATGTGGCTCTGACTGGTGAACCTGGAGGGCATCTGGGACACATGGGGAGCCTGGTTGTGGCCTCGCCATCCTGCTGAGAGTCACTGTCGGGTCACTCTTACCCAGTGTTACCTAAGAGGAAGTGTAATTAAGTAGGGCATCCGATTGTGCCGGCCTGTGCTTCTGAATCACATTTGGAGCTAGGTACCTGAAAGATTGGAGCGTAGACATGTAGGTGAACAGCTTCACCGTGGGGCTCTGATGACCTTTCTTTTCCTTTAAAAGCCTCACAGGCAAAGCTTAGCTTAATCTCAGTCTGACCCACGCCTTGGCAGGACACCCCACAGGTCCTCCTGGCAGCCTCCTGAGAAATGCCACAATGTGGTTTCTCTACCTCCCTGGTTCCACTTGCACTCAAGACTTGACAGCCTCCCTTCCCTTGGGGTATAACTGCAGGCTATGAAGTGACTGTGGTTCACAGTTCTCATCCGCCTTGCTATTACCTTGTGGGACTAGGGACACTGAAGTTGGTTTTGCTGTTTGAGTGGGTAAAAAACTACATAGGAATCCATTCAGTCTTGTCTCCTTTCTCTCTGAAGCAGAGCCGACCTAACAGTTGGGACAGTGGCCCTGCCAGCCGCAGCGCTCCTGCTTAGGACTGCTTGGCTTCGTGCATTTGTTGTGACCATTAAATGTATTTAGTATTCAATACAGTTCTTGACATAAATTTTTAAGTGTTAGCTGTTACTATTTATAAGTTGTGTTATAAAGGTAAAATTTAGGGTAGTGTATTCTTGAAAGCCTAATTCAAGGCTTGATAAAAGCCTTATTTGTCTTAGGACTAAGGACACAAAAAGAGCTGGAATAGGTTGAGTAAATCTTGATACTTTTGGAATTCCTCAGAAGGTGGGTTTTACCAGTTATGAGTTGGTATTTGTAGTTTTGTTGATTTTAAAGAAGAATCTATAGCTTTTTCCATTGGAGATGAGTTTTGCAATGAAAAATACTGGGTTTTCCTCAATTTAATCACATCAGTGGACTCTCCAAATAAGCACATTAGAAGTGGAGCTAAAGACATAAGGGAAGGTTCCAATTTAAAATACCAGAAGAGATGAGAAGAGTACTATACTTTTTAAGAGATCCTGTAGTTTTGAATTACTGAAATGCTTACAGATGAAATCATTTAATGTTTATGGTTGACACAGATGTGAAGGGAGGGGGTGGAGACTTTTTCCCATTTGCAGGTTTAAATAGGGACTTCTGTTTAACTTGGTGTTCAGCAATTACAGAAAACGTTTATTCATTTGACAAACATTTATCGAAGCCTGCTAGACAACTGTCTAGATATGCATCTTTTTAAAAAAAATTTCTGGGCCACGCCACGTGGCATACTAGTTCCCTGACCAGGGATGGAACCCGTGCCCCCTGCAGTGGACACACAGAGTCTTAACCACTGTTCTGCCAGGGAAGTCCCTAGATATGCATCTTTTGCTTTGCCCAAGGCAGTCTTTAAAAGCCTGTCACTCTTGGCTTTTAATAGCATTGTCTTTCACTATAATAATGGTCCAGTTTCTTTGATAAATTGTTACCCTTGCATATAAAAAAATTCTTGATGTGGCTTAATTTGCCCTTCCATGTTCTGTTTCTTACGACTTTGTCTGGCCTAAAGTAAGCCTGGCCATGGTAAACCATAATATAATAGGTCCATTTCAGTAGAGTTTTTTCTGTTGGTGGTTGTAAGTGCTTGTGCATTTGTGTTGAAGATAGATATTAATATGATTATTCTTCAAAGGTATGATTTTTAGGTTATTTTTTGGTTTGTAATTTTCTGTAATAAGGCTGACTTCAAATAAAGGAGGCTTTCCAGTTAAACCATATTTGCATTGTATGGATATAGAATATTTTAAAATAAAAAAAATCACAAGCCTTTTCTTAACATTAGTAAGGTCTTTATGAAGATTTTATGTGAAAATCCACAAGCATTGTTACATTTATAGTCTACTTCAGCCATTCACTTCCCTTTTTTTTCCAGCTTCACTAATTCATCTTAATTTCACACTTTACAACTTGCTATTTACAACTTCCTGTGCCATGGATTTTAGTGACTTGCTTTCTTTCCACTTTTCTCACAGGAAGTAATAGTAATAATATATATAAGATTTCAATCCAGAGACTGTCAGACATAAAGAGACTTTAGGGGTTGTTTTTTTGTTTGTTTGTTTGTTTTTTTGTGGTACGCGGGCCTCTCTCTGCTGTGGCCTCTCCCGTTGCGGAGCACAGGCTCTGGACGCGCAGGCACAGCGGCCATGGCTCACGGGCCCAGCCGCTCCGCGGTATGTGGGATCTTCCCAGACCGGGGCACGAACCCGCGTCCCCTGCATTGGCAGGTGGACTCTCAACCACTGCGCCACCAGGGAAGCCCTAGGGGTTTTTTTAATTAAAAATTTAAAAAGACTGTTTTTGTGTTGACACACAGGAAGCCTCTGTGGATTCTCTCTTTGGAATAGGAGTATATTAATTATGACTCTAAATCCCCCCAGTGTAGACCATAGCACTTTCTCAATGTCAACACACCTGGGCTGCTTGCCTCCCTTCCCAGTGAGGGCCACCACAGTTTATCAGCGTCAACGTATTAGTATTGCTTGTTCTCCAAACGGTGAAACCTACAGCCAGATGGGTGGGTTAGTAGGCCAAACTTTGTGTGGCTATATCAAGGATCATTATTTACAGTTTGCTAATTTACCTATACCTATTCATAGTTAAGAAGATTCCCCACAGCAGAATATAAGAATCCAGTGCTTTCATAGCTTGCTGGCACGTTCACCTGTCACTGGGCTGCTTGCTGACCCTTTTGCCACTAGACAGGAGTACATGAACTATTGGCTCTAATCCATAGTAACTGCCAGAGAGGAGAGAACCTTAAAACTACAAAGCAGCCAATGGACAATTGTGCACTAACTTTCGGGCTTCCCTGGTGGCGCAGTGGTTGAGAGTCCGTTTGCTGATGCAGGTTTTACGGGTTCGTGCCCCGGTTCGGGAAAATCCCATATGCCGCGGAGCCTGTGCTCTGCAACGGGACAGGCCACAACAGTGAGAGGCCCGTGAACTGCAAAAAAAAAAAAAAAAAAAAAAAAATTGTGCACTAACTTGCAACCTAAAGTACTCTAGTTTTTTGATTTTTTTTTTTTTAATCTGCACTGAAAACTAGAAATGTGGGTGTATATAATATGTTGAAAACTCCTATTTCCTTGTTGATTTTCCCCCCCCTGCCAATTTTGTTCACTATTGAAAGTGGGGAATTGAAATCTTTGACTGTTGGTGAATTGCCTATTTTTCACTTTGTGTTTTGCTTCTTGTATTTTTTAAATATAAATTTACTCATTTAAAAAAATTTTTATTTATTTTTGGCTGCATTGAGTCTTTGTTGCTGCACAGGCTTTCTCTAGTTGCAGAGTGGGGGCTACTCTTCGTTGCGGTGCGTGGCCTTCTCATTGTGGTGGCTTCTCTTCTTGCAGAGCATGGGTTCTAGGTGTGTGGGCTTCAATAGTTGTGGCTCGCAAGCTCTGGAGCACAGGCTTAGTAGTTGTGGCACATGGGCTTAGTTGCTCCGCAGCATTTGGGATCTTCCCAGATCAGGGCTCAAACCCGTGTTCCCTGCATTGGCAGGTGGCTTCTTAACTACTGCGCCACCAGGGAAGTCCCTACTTCTTGTATTTTAATGCGATCTCTCTTTTTTTAATGTAATTTTATTTATTTATTTATTTCATTTTTGGCTGCGTTGGGTCTTCGCGGCTGCGCGCAGGCTTTCTTTAGTTGTGATGAGCAGGGGCTACTCTTCGTTGCAGTGCATGGGCTTCTCATTGTGGTGGCCTCTCCTGTTGTGGAGCACCAGCTCTAGGTGAGTGGGCTTCAGTAGTTGTAACACACGGGCTCAGTAGTTGTGGGTCACAGGCTCTAGAGTGCAGGCTCAGTAGTTGTGGTGCACGGGCCCAGTCGTTCAGAGGCATGTGAGATCTTCCCGGACCAGGGCTCGAACCTGTGTCCCTTGCATTGTGTTCTTAACCACTGCGCCACCAGGGAAGCCCTTAATGCTCTCTTAAGTGTGTATGTATTTATAGTTGTTATATCTTGCTTGGTGGACTGACCTTTTATGGTTATTAAAAGTCCCTCTTCAGTAACATTTTTTGTTTTAGTGTATTTTTTCTGATAATTAGTACAGTCATTCTCCCTTTATTGTGGCTGTTGTATGCCTAATATCTTTGTTTATCCTTTTAAAAAATTTTATTTATTTATTTGGCTGTGCCGGGTGTTAGTTGCAGCACAAGGGATCTTTTAGTTGTGGCATGTGAGATCTAGTTCTCTGACCAGATCTGGGTCCCCTGCATTAGGAGTGCAGAGTCTTAACTGCTGGACCACCAGGGAAGTCCCTCTTTTTTTATCCTTTTATTTCCAATCTGTTTTTATCTTTGACTCAAAGGTATGGCTATTGGAGACAGCATATAGTTAGCTAGCCATTTTTAAAAAATATAATCTGACATTCTGTCATTTGGATTGTTTAATCCACTCACTTTCAGTGTTATTATGATATAGTTGGATTTACAACTCCTGTTTTTACTTTTTATTTTCTGTCTCATATCTTTTAGTCCCTCACTGTTTTCTTTTGCATTAAGTGAATATTTTGTAATGTAGCATTTTAGCTTCTTTAATAATTTATTCAGTATTTTTTTTATTTTATGGAATCACAAATTGCTTTTATTTTTTATTTTATTTATTTTTGGCTGCGTTGGCTCTTTGTTGCTGCATGAGGGCTTTCTCTAGTTGTGGTGAGTGGGGGCTACTCTTTGTTGCGGTGCATGGGCTTCTCATTGCGGTGGCTTCTCTTGTTGCGGAGCACAGCTCTAGGCATGCCGGCTTCAGTAGTGGTGGCTCATGGGCTCTAGAGCACAGGCTCAGTAGTTGTGGCACATGGGCTTAGTTGCTTCACAGCACGTGGGATCCTCCCGGACCGGGGCACGAACCCTTGTCCCCTGCATTGGCAGGCGGATTCTTAACCACTGCTCCACCAGGGAAGTCCCACCTTTATTATTATTTTTTAAATATTTATTTAATTTTGGCTGTGCTGGGTTTTCATTGTGGTGTGCAGGATCTTTAGTTGTGGCATGTGGACTTCTTAGCTGTGGCATGCATGTAGGATCTAGTTCCCCAATCAGGGATTGAACCCCCACCCCCTGCATTGGGAGCATGTTGGAGTCTTACCCACCGGACCACCAGGGAAGTCCCACAAATTACTTTTAAAAAAATCATATTTGTTTCTACCTTTAAAGGTCTGGGCTTCCCTGGTGGCGCAGTGGTTGGGAATCCGCCTGCCGATGCAGGAGACACGGGTTCGTGCCCTGGTCCGGGAGGATCCCACATGCCGCGGAGCAGCTAAGCCCGTGAGCCATGGCCGCTGGGCCTGCGTGTCCGGAGCCTGTGCTCCGCGGCGGGAGAGGCCACAACAGTGAGAGGCCCGCATACCGCAAAAAAAAAAAAAAAAAAAAAAAAAAAAAAAAAAAAAAAGGTCTTAAGCATTTAAAATCTGATTTATTATATTTGTGATTTTTAACCAAGTTAAAAGACTGTCACTGGTGTGGGGGTGGGGGGAGTAAAGAGCTGAATAATGTAGGGCCCAGTGAGGTTATTTGCTGTGTTTTTTGAGTACCAGTAATCCTGGCGTATGTGCATGTGTGTGTGCGCCTGTGTATGTGTAACTTAATCCAGTAGAGACAGGTTGATATTGGGAATACAGGGAAAGGGAGTAGGATTTTATCTCTCTCTCTCTCTTTTCTTTTTTTGTTTTCTGGCTGTGCTGCGTGGCTTGCAGGATCTTAGTTCCCTGACCAGGCATTGAACCCAGGCCCATAGCAGTCAAAGCACTTAGTCCTAACCACTGGACCACCAGGGAATTCCTGGGAGCAGGATTTTAAGTGTAGAGATTTGATACTATAAGTACAGGCTGCGTTTACAAGGCTGTGTCTTATAGATTTGGTGACAGGAGGATGATGGATAGTGCTATTTTTTTCCCTCTGAAGTACAAGCAGCTGAGTAGGGGGAGCATGTGTATGGGTTGGGGTGGCGGAGGACCAGGGAGGAGAGAAGAATAGAAAAATTAAATTACTTTAATATAAATAAAATTTCAACAAAATGAAGTAGAATTGTCAGGTACTGTTGATATGTGCAATGTGTAAACTCATTTTGTTGGCTTGTGTGTTTTTTCCCCAGAAAACTTTGTCTATTCCTGTGCAGAGAGGTTCGCCGTAGCTAGAATTTGTTAGGTAAATGCCATGGCTGTCACAGGTGAGAGGAGATAAGAGGACGGACGGGGTGCAAATTTGGGGGCGAAAGAGTTTATTTTTCCAAGAAAAATTTAAATGATAGACCATGGAAATCCTGTCTCTAGTTATCTCCATTAAAATATATCTTCTAGGGCTTCCCTGGTGGCACAGTGGTTGAGAGTCTGCCTGCCGATGCAGGGGTCACGGATTTGTGCCCCAGTCCTGGAAGAACCCACGTGCAGCGGAGTGTCTAGGCCCGTGAGCTTGGAACCTCTGCGTCTGGAGTGCCTGTGCTCCGCAGTGGGAGAGGCCACAACAGTGAGAGGCCAGGGTACTGCAAAAAAGGTCTTCAAAAGGTCTAAGAATACATTATATCCAAAAGTAGAGGCTGCAGTCAGGAAAAAGGTCTTTTTTGTTTTGTTCTGTTTTTGCTTTTGGCTGCAGCAAGTGGCATGTGGCATCTTAGTCCCCTGACCAGGGATGAAACCAGTGCCCCCTGCAGTGGAAGTGCAGAGTCTTAACCACTGGACTGCCACAGAGGTCCCTTAACTCTCTCCTTTTAATTTAGGTAGTTCAAGGTTGGTTTTCCAGGCTTCAGTTTTTTTCTATGCCAGCAAAGGAGAGAGAGGGGGTAAAAACCCAACAACCCCAGATTGTTTGTAAGGAGCATTTCTCTTCCTACTCATAGGCTCTGTGTTAGTCTGCAGGGCTGCCCTAACAAAATAACCACAGCTTGGGTAGCTTTAACAATAAATTTCTGCATCTAGAGTCTGGAAGTCTGAGATCAATGTGTTTGGTTTCTCCTGAGGTCTCTCTCATTGGCTTGCACACAGCTACCCTCTCTGTGTCTCCTCAGATGGTCTTTCCTGTGTGTGTATACACCTGGTTGTCTCTCTTATAAGGACACTAATCCTGTTGGATTAAGGCCCCACCCTTATGACCTCATTTAACCTTAATTGCCTCACTCAAGGCCCTATCTCCAAATATAGTGAACTGGACTTAAACATATAAATTTTGATGAAACAGAATTTCTGTAACAGCCTCCCACCCCCAAGCTCACATAAGAAATAGGGCAAATTATTGGGAATTTATCATTAACTCTTGTAGTACTGCTACTTTTGTAGTACTTCTCCCTGATCAGTTGTCTTATTAAGGATCTTTCCTGGGAGAAAGCATGTGAGGAATATACAGATCTTTCTCCTTGGGACCTGTTTTTAAACCAAAATGTGCATGCTGTCATGCTGGACAAGGGTGATTTGGCTCCCCGACAAATTAAACTCTCAAAGAGAGGGAGGTTTCTTTACTACCTTAATCAAATGACGGGTGAGGACAAACATAGAGTTCACCAATGACTTAGACTTTCACATAAGTGAGGAGAAGCAAGCAGAGAAATAGAAAGCAAAAATGTATGTAAAAATGCAGAATGAAAGTGAAAACCACTTGAGCACGAAGTGCTTGTAACGAACCAAGTCTATGCATGCATCCGTAATAGAAAAGTCCAGTTGGTCCAAGACACTATAGTCTCCTCAACGAGGCACTCAAGCAGGTCTGGATTACTGCTGGGTCACAAGTGATGAGGTGAAGACTGTCCATTCGGGCAAAGCCTCTGGTGGCCGATGCCTTAGTGAATGGATCCTCGACAAGAGATGAAGTTACAGCAAAACTCGTCTCAAATGCAAACAGTCCCAGCTCACCTAAGTTTATAGTCCCAGGAGCAAGTTATCTGCAAGATCAGATGCTCAGTTTGGGAGAGGGAGAGTTTCTAATGCCACCTGTGTCACCTTGGGTCACATTGGCAGGATATCCCCCAAATTTCTGCCTCTTCCTACCAGCATGCACAGATCAATCTTGGCTCAGGTACAGCAATGACAAAAAATGAAACCTGAAGTCATGGAGTCAGTTTCTAGTCATGGCTTTATTTCATGCTTGACACCAGGCCTCAAAAGTCTCCCTTCTACTGTATTATTTATGAGCAAATACATAAATAAACATATATATAAAATTCACAAGAATCACATCAACAAATCAAACACATGGTAACATGTGCCTTCTTCAATCTAGTTTGAGTACACTATGATCCATCATGTAATAGATCTAAAAGATCTACAGATTGTTTTGGATTTTCTACATAACATCTCTTAATAGCTTCATATTTTCCTTCACAATTCTTACACTTTCTAGGATCTCCAGTGCAACAATGAATAGAAGTGGGTGATTGTGGCATCTTTATTTAAGTTATCTATTATTATTAATAATATTACTTTTGTTGGTCTGAATTTTTGAAATTACCATTTATCAAAATTAAGGAAACTCCTTTCTATTCTTGGTTTTATACAATTGTTCTTTTAATGAATTTTAATTGAATTTTATCAAAAGTTCTTGCATCTGTTGAAATGATCATATGATTTTTAAAATTATAATGTAATTACTTTGATTAATTTTCAATGATAAACTTTGTATTCCTGAAATAAACTCAGTTTGATCATGATGTTATCCTTTTCATGTATCACCCCATTTGGTTTGCTAACATTTTGTTCTGGACTTTTGTGTTTGTTTCTGAGAGATTGGCTTCTTAATTGTCTTTCTTTTCAGCTTTGGAATGATAGGCTCAGTAAATAAGCTGTGAAGTGTTCCCTCTTTTATCCTTTTAAAGAGGTTATATTGGATTTATCTCTTTCATAAATGGTAGAACACTCCAGTACAGCCACACGGCCCTGCTGTTTTCTTTGTGAAGATACTTAATTATAGATGTTTGGGTATGTTTTTTCAAGGAATTTCTCCATTCCACCTAAATTTTAAATGTTTGGAAATACTCAAGATATATACATTACCGTTTTAATGTCTGTAAGATCTAGTGATAGCCTCTTTTCCCAATACAGCGGGGTTTTTTTTTTATGATGATCAGTGTTGTCAGAGGCTTGTTGATTTTTATGTTACCAACTTGTGACTTATTGAATCTCTGTTCTCATTTTGTTTATTTCACTCTGTCTTTTCCTTGGATTACCTTGTTATTTTTAACATTGTATGATAAATACAGAGATTGTATCCCAGTCTTCTTTTAAATAAGTCTATTTAATGTTATAAATTATCCTCAAGTCATATGTTAACATGGGGTTGGGAGCCCATTATGGTCTAAACTGTGTGTCTTGTCGCCCCCCCCCCCCCCAAATGCATATGTTGAAGCTCTGACCTCCAGTGTGACTAATTTTAGAGATGGGGCCTTTAGGGAGATAATTAAGGTAAATGAGGTCATATGGGTGGGGTCTGATTCAATAGGTCTGGTATCCTATTGGATAATTAGAGGAAGAGACACCAGAGCTCACTGCATTCTTTATTTCTTAATTATTTGGCAGTTTCCTAGGTCCTTTTTCTACAATTTCTAGATTAATTCCACTGTGAATTAATCTGAATTATTGTAATCCTTCAAAAATGAGATTTGCTTATGGCCTAGCCATATGGTCAGTACCAGTAAAAATTCCATGTGCATTGGAAAGAATGTGTATTCTGCAGTTGTTTGGTATACTATTAATACGTTTAAGTCAAACTTTGTCCTATCATTTATTGTTACAGATTTGTCCATTTTTAGATATGTCCCTGTACTGTTGGTGAGAGTATAAATTATTTCATTCTTTTTGGAAGGCAATTTGTCACTGCTTATGAAAATAATTTCAGTGTCTTTTGACATTGATTTCACTTGTAGGAATTTCCAGAAACAGCACAAATATAAAAGCATAAATACAAGAAGTCTTAGTATAGGATAGTTTATAAGTGCAAAAACTTAAGAAAACCAAACGTCCATCAGTAGAGAAATGGTTAAATGGTGATATACACAGAAAGTGGAATGTTATGCAGACAGTGAGGTAGATATACATGTAGTTGAAATGATAAGATATCCTAGGTATAGTAATGAAAATGAGGCTAACTGTAGACAGCATGTTTGGTAGGACTCCATTTGTCTTAAAAGATGAGGTTTTATCTATGTATTGGTGTTTTTTCATATATAGAAATTTTCTGAAAGAAAGATAACAGTAGATACTCCTAGGGAGTTAGACATTGGAGATGGACAGTAGTAAGGGCTTCTTAGTATATGCTTGATTTTTTAAAAAGTTTTTTTATTAAAAAAATTTTTTTTCTTAACAGTGATCATGGGTTACTTAGAATAAAGAGCTAGTTAAAATAAATAAATGCAGAAAGTAATTGTCTCTTAAGTGTAACTAACAAAATACTGACCATTGGGTAGAATGAATTTCTGTTGAACACACCAGAACATTTTATTGACATTTGCCATATTTATTATTACATCTTCCTTTGCTGTTCCTCTTATCCAAATCAAAGAAGAAGCTTTCTCTAGTCTGAGGTTTCAGGAATTTTGCTAGACATAGTCAGCATTGGTGATAAGGTAAACTAAGAAAATTATCTTAGAAATCCTGACCTGGCAAAACAGCTTTTTAATAAAAGATCTTTATTTCCTACAGATTCCTGACATTCAAAACAACTGGCTTTTAATACACTGCTACTGCATCAAATCGACAATGGACTGGAATGCAAAATCAGAGAGTGTCACCTTACCACCACAGTATCCTAAAAAACAGGCATCTTTTTTGGAGCAAGCTTTAGTAAACACACTTACCACAGCATCTCAGAGTTCTTTAAACCATCCTGGAAGTAACCAAGAATCATGCCTATTTCTCAGTAATTTAAATCCAGTTTCACAGCCGCTGCTCAACATCAGAAATTATAAAACTCCTCAACAAATCCCTATTTCTGATATGCATAGTGGGACCATTGTGACCTCACAAACTTCAGTAGAAAGAAAAACATATGCAAATGTTAAAGGACCCAAACAACCAAATCACGATTTGCAAATGTCTTCAGGAGTTACACAGGATGTATGGTTGAACTCACCAATGAGGAATTCTATGCTTTCTCATACAGGGGCAACTGTATCTCATCAGACTGGTTTTGGAACGAATACGCCCAATGTACGTGCACTACAGAATCAATTTCTAACATCAGATACCTATTCTATGCAACTACAAATGATCCCTTCTAATTCCGGAAGAGTTCCTATAACTTATCAAGGAAACCCAAGATTTAACCTACCTTTATCAGAGCAGCAGGTTGACTGGGCACAGCAGTATGCATCCAGTGGGTTGACTTACCCAGATTACAGACCACTTCCAAAGCAATATAGTTATTCATCACGAAGCTTTTTGCAGGATCCTACTCTTCAGAAACAAACCCCTATGTCATCTGTATCATTACAAGTTAAAAATAGTCAATCTCCAAATCCTGCCCTGACTTTACAGTCAAAGCAGATTGTAACTGTACCGTCATATCAACATGCGGTTACTCAAACTGACAAAAGACCTCCTCCTCCTCCTTATGACTGTAGGTATGCAAGCCAGCCTCTGCAAAGTACTCCACATGTTGTTAAACATACTTCTAAGGAAGTTCCTCAGAGTCAAGAAATGCACTTGTCTGAAATGAGGAAAGACTTTTGTAGAGGCTTTCAGCAGCAGTGGCAAAACCTTAATGAAAATTTTAGCACAATGGGAAATTCCTGTAACTTGAGAGTAAATACCAATGTTAATCAGCCTTTTAATGAACCTGTTAGATCTTCTGTGGATGGTGTTCAGGCTGTTACTCAAAATAATCAAGAGAAAAGAGTGGATTCTCAAAATCTAACTTCAAATCAAGTACTGGACACAAGTGCCACAAAAGAAAAGTTAGTGAGGGATATTAAAACATTAGTAGAAATAAAAAAGAAGTTTTCAGACCTTGCAAGGAAAATTAAAATTAATAAAAATCTTTTGATGGCAGCAGGTTGTATTAAAACAACTAATACCTCTTATAGTGAATCAGCTCAAAATTGTGGGTTGTCTCTGAAACAAACTGCCAAAATCCAGTGTGGATCACAGGTAACCGTAGGCCCTCCAGATACTGTGGAGGATAAACCACCAACGGTAATGGAATCTATAGAAGAAACAAATAGAACACATAATACATTGAATTCCAACCTTCAGGACAGAAATTTTAACCAAGTCAGTTCTGTTTTACTAAATTCTGGCTGTTCGCAAGTTGTGAGTTCTTTAAAGACATCAACTGTTGAGATTACCCAGGCAATATTAAATAACACCCAGTTTTCATCAGGAAATTTACTCAACGTTGCACAAAATGTGCCAACAAATTATGAAGCAATTTCTCTTCCTCAGTCTACATCCTTTGAGGAATATGTTTCAAAATATCCAAATAAAAATAGGCTAATTCTCAGTTTACTTGCATCTGGAAATAAAACTCAGAAGAAATTATTAAAAGATACTAATGAACGTATTCATGATTCTAAGCTGCATAGTTTTGAAATGAATCCAAATGTCCAGAACACTGGTAACCAAGTGAATTTGAAAACCATGGAAACTCCAGGTACTCCAAGTACTTGTAATATAAATGCCAAGATTTCAAACAGCTCTTCTTGCTTTGAGCATAAATCCTTCAATGGAATGTCTTCTAAAAGTGACTCTCACTTTTCCATGGAATTGCTAGCAACATGTCTTTCTTTGTGGAAAAAGCAACCTTTAGAACCTATGGAAGAAAAGCAATGTAATGAGTCAAAAACAAACACAACAGCGGTTGGAATTTCAAAGCCTGCAGACATCTGTGAGAAGAGTCCATTTTCAGCTGTGGGAAATTCTCAGAATAAAGTTGTAAACAGCTCACAAGACACAGTTTTATCAATGGTAGCACAGAATTATGAGTCTTCAGGAGCAACTACTACAAAGGGGATTGCTGTAGTATCACCCTTAATTCTTTCAGATGTCAAAACATTGTCTGTCAAAGGTATAACACCTGAAGCTTTACCTGAAACAATGTATCCAGTTATTAAAGAAGGCAGTGTTTGTAGCTTACAAAACAAATCCTCGGAAAATACTGCTGCTTTGAATGTTAATGAACCAGTGACAAGTACCACAAGCACCAAGATTTTGCAACTAATTCAGAAGGATAAGCAAAGTGAGTCAACTAATACTAATTCAGAAGTCACACCTAATACCAATCAAGGAAAGCATGACAAATCAGAACCAGATATCCAGTATCCTGTGAGTGATCAGCAAACCTCATGTATATCAAAGGACAGTGATATTGTGGGCAGAGATGTATTACAGATTGGCAGTATTTGTTCTCTTGTTGAAGGTGATACCTCTTATAATTCCCAAATAGCAAAGATATTCAACTTGCCGTCTTTGCAAAAGATTGAGCCACAGAAACCTCTACCCAATCACCAAGTAATGAATAGTAGACAAAATGAACCGTTTGACAATATCACTGGGAATAAAGACTTTGACTTTCAAAAAGATAATTTTGTACAGTGCACAGATGTTTCACATAAAATAACTGATCAGTCAGAGTCACTGCAACCTCCAGAACCATCGACTTTGAAGTACATTGGCGCAAAGAGTGGAATTCTAGAGGAAAGCAGTTTGGAGCATATCACTAAAAATGAAAGCATGGCTAATGATACGTGTTCACCAGCTGCTATTCAGCAAGATAATTACCCTCAGGAAGTGGCCCTGGATCCTACAACAAATGAGAATCTCAAAGATAAGACATCAATCTTATACCTACATGATCAGCTGTCAGAACTTTTAAAAGAGTTTCCCTATGGTATTGAACCTGTGAACATGCATGAAGGTTTTGTGGTCCAACAAATGGCACACCACATCTCAAAAGCTCAAACCTGTGATACAACCGGTTGTGACTCCAAAGACTCAACAGACCAGATACAAATTACAATATTAAATTCAGAGCAAATGAAAGAATTATTTCCTGAACAGGACGATCAACCCAATGAGATAGACAAACTGACAGAGCCTCAGAAAGAAAAGCCTGTCACAAAAGAAGGGAACCATTGTGACCCACAAGCACGTACAGTTGAAGAAACCTGTGATTCTGTAACACTGGATTCAGAAAAAGATGATGTCCGTTGCTGTGCATTGGGGTGGCTCTCTATGGTTTACGAAGGAGTACCTCAATGCCAGTGTAATTCCACTAAGAACTCAACTTCAAAGGAAGAAAAAGGGAAAGATCCACGTTCTCCTTTGGAGACTAACGGTTATAAACAAGGAGAGAGAACCTCTGACAGAGATGTTCTTATTGCATTTAACAGTCCCCCAAATAATCAGCCGAAGAGTCCTCTGACTTGTCCAATTGAGAAAAAATCTTTTCCTGAAACAGAGCAAGGCAGGAATATAAAAGATAAATCCAAATCAGAACATAATAGCTCATTAAGGACAGAACAAGAATTATCTGGTCACTTTTTATCTAAAGGTGATAAAAAACCAGATTCTTTGCAGAGTCACAAAAGAAAAAGAAAACTGCAATTTCATGAGATAACTTTTCATTCCACTAACAAAATTGCAAAATTTTCTCAAGAGAGCCTGCAGAGGAAGCTCATGGCACAAAACTTACGACCACTAAAACCAAAGATGGGTTTTTTGACAAGTAAAAATAAAGATTTACATGTGAAGAATGGTTCTTTGGTACAGTCAGTATCACCGGAAAAGAGAAAATTGAAAGCAGGTGGTTCTAAACAAAAAGTTTTGGAAAAGAAGTTAGATGAAGGGAGCATACTTGATTCAGAGATAAAGAGGAAGAAATATGATAAACAAGAGCAGAATAAGAATGTGGCAGGTGGTGCATTTAAATTCTGTAACCTTTTCTCAACCACAGGTGAAAGAGCTAGGATTAAAGAAAAGACAGTGTCAAACGTTAAGTCCTCAGGCTCTATGGATAGCTCATCTAAAATTAATAGAGTTCTATCACCAAAGGAATATTTATCAAGGCAGAAGCATAAAGAAGCATTAAAGAAAAACTACCTGAAAAATGTATCATGTGATTCTCAGTATATGAGGTCCAATAAACTTTCTACACGAGTGGGAAGTTGTGGGAGATCAAATGAGAGACACAATGGCAGTGTACAGACCTCGAAGGAATCATTAAATATTGGTGCAAGCCATGGTAAAAACCTCAAAGCCCATCATTCCAAGGAGTCTAAAACACACATTTCGAGGAATATTAAAGGAACAGTTGGTGGAAAGCAACCTGATAAAATGTGGATTGATAAAACCAAATTAGACAAAAATTTAAGTACCGTAAATAATGACGTTGAATTCAACCAAATGGCTTCCCAAGCAAAGGATCAAAGGAAACTGTATCTGAACAGAGTTGCATTTAAATGCACTGAACGTGAGCGCATTTGTCTCACAAAATTAGACAGTTCACCCAGGAAACTTAATAAAGAAAAGAGACCAGAAAATAAGCCTAAGACCCTTTTACCTGTGAAAGACACCACGGAGAAACTAAGCATGCTGGAGTTTAAATTATGTCCAGATGGACTATTTAAGAATACAAACCCTGTTAAAGACCAGAAGGATCTGCCGTCCACTCCTAGGAAGGAGCAGGCTCCTGTGCAAGGTCCAGTATGACTCTTTTGATGGTGTCTCTGCAACATTGTACTTTTGTAGTTCAGCAAGTGACAGAGCATCTCTCCTGACTTCCCTGTAGCTAGGAGAGGCGTAAATGCATTTTGCCTTTACTTAGTATTTAGTTTTCTCAGTACGTTGATGGTTCATTGGGCAATATTTGTTTTAAGTTTGTGTCCCACTTACTTTAAATTATACTACATTCACATTAAAGACAAGAGGTACATAAAATTGTAAGGTTTGCCAAATACAAAGATTTCCTTTTGTGGCAGGCAGTGAAAAACGCTCTTTGTGCTAAGTCAGAAAAGCGTCAAGTGTACATTATTTCAGGTCTTGCCTTTGTTCATTCTCTTTTGGGGCTTGCAGTTTCAAAGCACTGTGAATTTGAAATATTGGTCTAAATGTTAGGAGATATGTAATGTTAATGAAATCTTTTTGTACATACGGAAGTGGTTTGACTTACTGTCATCTTTGAAGCAGTTGGTGATTGTGTTATCACTAAAGTTAGAGCGGTACCTTCTAGTCTACTCATGAAATACACAATGGGAGGACCTTGGAAATAGTGTTGTCCATTGTTGAGTTTGCAAACCTGAATGGAAACCATGACTGTTGGTTAGCCGAAGGATAGAATTCTCAATGTAGTGCAAGATGGAAGGAGAAAATAGAGGACTCATTATTTGTGGTAGAAGGAAACATTTGTGGGCTGTGGATAGTATATGTAAAACATAGTGTTGAGAAACCCAGATTGGAAAACTAAAGGATTTGAATGGAAATTGTAGTTTCTCCTGTACTGTGTTCAGACAGTATCTGTTTGGGTGCATAAAATTACAATGTAAATAAGGTACTTTTTCTTGTAAGGTGGTAGGGATATATGAGTAGAGTATAAAATTCATTTTGTAAAGTACTGGTGATTACACTTGGTTCTTAAAACTAGATCCTTAGAATCTAAGGGCCTGGTTGGAAGTGGGTGCAGCAGCAGTGTGAGGTACATTCTGTCTCATGTGCCCTTAAGTATCTTGAGATGTGTTGGTGTTCAGCCCAAGGAGGAGAAACATAATTACATAATGAAGGTAAACTTTTAAGTTGTGAGATTCAGGCACGTCATATGGGAGAACACATTTTTCCATGCCCTTTTTAGTTACGTGTGAATATGTCTGATGCCTTCTAAAATCTAATTTAGGCTTACATGGTTTTCCTTCATTATAGTACTAAAAGAGATGAATAGCAATATTTAGAGATCTGAAAATGAATATTTAAATAGTTTCAGGAATAAAAAGTACAAAAGAAGACTGGTTAAAATGTGTGACTGAGGAGAAAAGGATGCCGGAAGCCAACCAAGAAATAGGTAAAACTGTCTATTTAAGTTTTTATTTTACTTACCTGGCACTCTGTCATATATAAGCTGGATTACAGTTATGAAACTATTGTGAAGTTTGGTTTTTAATCCATATTCTTTTAAAAAATAGTTCAGTGTCTGTATGAGTGGTAGGAAGACATTCTCCTATTTTTTCTGTCATGCTGTGGACAGAGTAGTGATCTCTTTCCTTTTAACAAGAGAATTCTCATCACAGTGACTTAAGACAATGGGTTGGCATACTTCTTCTGTGTAGATAGGTTTTGCAAATCATAATGTCTCTCCTAAATACTTTAACATTGCAGTGAGAAATGGCTGTAGAATAATGAATGAGCATGGGCTATGTTCCAATTAAACTTTACCAAAACTTGCTAGAGTCTGGGCTTGGCCCACAGGCATACCCTGTTAGCCAACCCCTAGATTAGATTATTTGCAAGTTAGTTAATTAAATTCTCTAAACCAGGGAGACAAAGATGTTCCCATTTATCAATGAGAAGTTAGGTCATTTGTCTAAAGTTACATAGCCAGTAACTCAGTAGGGACTTGAACCACATCCCTGTCTTCAAAGTTTATTAAGTGTGGAATTTGAGTTATTTTGATGACCAAAGACTGATGCTCCTAGTTTTTTGTTTTGGTTTGGTTTGAGGTTTTGTTTTTGTTTTTGTTTTTTGCTGGGTAGGGTTTTGGGCTGAGGGCCAACCAGAAAACCAGAGTTTTTAGTATCTGATTTTTAATTAGTGGAATGAATGTATTTTGTGTTTTAGGGTTTTGCATTGAGAACTGGAACCTAGGGTTCAGGAATTTTATTTTAGTTTTGGTTAATTAAATACGAAGAGTTCATAAGAGTCTTTTGAAAATTGGGAGAAGCAGAATTCTGCCATGAGCAACAATAAAGAGAAGCAAGAGAAAAAGTGTGACAAAGGTTGAGAAGAGCTTATAAAGAATATATATAAGCAGGCATGTAAAAATGGAGTCTTATACATTGAAGATACATAAAGGGAAAAAGAAACCTGAATGAAAGAATCAAAGGAAGAAGAAATGTGCACTCTTAATTAGAACAGGAAGACAACTGAAAGAGGGGGAAATGAATTAGTGAGAGAGTAGAAAACGCACCCCTAAAGTTGGAACACAGGAAGTGAAATATGAGAAAGGTGGAAATGGGTGTGGAGATTGCAGCAAGAAAGTTCCTTGGAAAAAGGGAGGGCCGTAAGTTTTGCCTCAGAGAGAGTTGAGAGGCATAACTGGAATCTGAATCTGAAAATACTCAGAAGACAGATATGTGCACAGGTTGACCAGAGGCTCGGAGCAGCATGAGCTAAATGACAGACATGAAGATCCCTGCAGACAGGATGAGCGATAAACACTGAAGGTGGGACATCAGTACTCAGGATCACTATGAAAATGACACAAAGCAGGGCCCAGGTGCAATGAGAGATGCAGCAGGGTGAGAGAAAAGCTAAGAAACAAGTCCAGAGCTCTGTCAAAAGTCTTACAAGGGCTTCCCTGGTAGTGCAGAGGTTCAGAATCTGCCTGCCAACGCAGGGGACATGAGTTCGTGCCCCGGTCCAGGAAGATCGCACATGCTGTGGAGCAACTAAGCCCGTGTGCCACGACTACTGAGCCTGCACTCTAGAGCCTGTGAGCCATAACTACTGAAGCCCATGAGCCTAGAGCCCGCTTGCTACAACTGGAGAGAGCCTGTGTGCAGCAACGCAGCCAAAAATAAACAAAAATAAAATAAATTTATAATTTAAAAAAGGCTTACGAGACTCAGGGAGATCATGAAAGACAGAGCATACCAAGAGGAAGAGGCTGGAGAACTGGAACTCCCAGAGAGCTATAAAAAACACACTTTAGATAAGCAACACCTAAATTTGGTGGCAAAGGTTGGAGTGTAGATGGAGCAAGTCGTGAAACTGTCAGGGTGAGGTAGAAGAAGAGGAGGTGACAGAATCCAGTGGGAAGCAGCTTAGAGCTGCACCTCAGTTATCAGCATTCATAACAGAAAGCTGATGTGCACGGAGAGGAATTTGAAACAGATAAAGAATTAAGAGTAGCCGTCCTCTGTTACCAAAAAAAAGAAAGAAAGAAAGAAAGAAGACAGAGTGCTTGACCCACCCAGGCAGAAAAAGGTAAAAGAAAACTTACTCAGAAAGGAGTGGCTAGAGCAGGAATGTAAAATTTGGGAATTCAGAATTGGAACAGCTTCTGAAATATAGAGGCACATCTAGAAATACACAGAGGAAAACCTGGCTGGGCCCATCAAAAAAGGATAGTGAGGCTAATGACAGCACTGAAATAGTCTAAAGAAACAGAAAAATACAGATATTTCTTAGAATACCTAGTGCATAGCAAGGCCAGAATATACAAGCTGTACTTTCCATTTACTCTTTGGAACTGGCTTGCGTTTGTGCTTTTTATATTGCTAGTTTAGATGGCTGTTAAGAAAGTCACATTCATAATAGTGTGCAAATAATAAGAGTTTTTATTGGCCAAGGGTACAGGTAGAGCAGAATAGCCCTGGGCAATGAAGATGGGGATGACGTTAGAAAACAGCCCCCAAAGGAGAGGCAAGACGTCCTGTGTATCTGCTTTATAATTCTGTAGGTAAAGAGCCATAGTTTGTCACACGTAACTCTTTCCCTAATTTTTTATCCCAGAGAACGACGCATGTTTTCCGTCTCAATTTATACTGATTGTATACTAGTCACTAACATTAAGAGTAATAAATAAAATTTTTGTTTCCTTAGATGATAATGTTTTGGCTAATTCAAGACTCTCCAAGAGAAGTTTCAGTGCAGATGGATTTGAGACACTACAAAACCCAGTAAAAGATTCAAAAGCAATGTTTCAAACCTACAAAAAGATGTACATGGAGAAGAGAAGCAGAAGTCTGGGTAGCAGTACTTTAGAATAATTTTGAGACTTTAATTCTTCTGATGGTTCTCTAATTGCCACAAGAAAATTTGTCACTTTCCTTTCAAATTATTTTTCTGGAAATACTCAGATTGCCATGATAAAATTTCTGAGTTTGGTTACCATTTTAGGTTATGTATATCATTGAAGTTAACTTAATTAAATTGGCTTGAGAACTTTATTTGTGGGTAGCAGACATAAGAAATAGATGGTATTTGTCAGGGAAACCATAAGGTATTGAATTCTGACATTATTGAACCAAGTTTACCATTATTTTAAAAGGAATTATTATACAAATCTTGTTTTGAAATGCTAACTATCCATCCTAAGGGAGACCTGTTCATTACTTAAGGACTTGTTTATTTCCTCTGGGACTGTATTTTTGTTTCTAAAACTTAATAGCAAAATTTATTTTTCAGAAATCCTCACTGTGAATGTCAAAGTATATTCTTAAGTATTTTATACTGAATTGTAAACTTTTTGTCGGAGTCTTGTTTTATACTTGTTAAACTGAACATAATTTTTGGATAATGTTTAAACATTACTTTTCATACTTGAAATAAACATTTATTTTTTAAAAAGTATATCTGAAACAGTTTGATTTGTGTTTGATTTCCCGCCCTCACAATAGAGCACATTTTAGAAAGGTGGTTTTTTTTTTTTTTGTGGTACGCGGGCCTCTCACCGCTGTGGCCTCTCCCGCTGCGGAGCACATGCTCTGGACGCGCAGGCCCAGCGGCCATGGCCCACGGGCCCAGACGCTCCGCGGCATGTGGGATCCTCCTGGACCGGGGCACGAACTCGCGTCCCCTGCATCGGCAGGTGGACTCTCAACCACTGCGCCACCAGGGAAGCCCTAGAAAGGTGTTTTTAAAAGGAGAAATGTTGGGCTTCCCTGGTGTCCGCCTGCCGATGCAGGGGACGCGAGTTCGTGCCCCGGTCCGGGAGGATCCCACATGCCGCGGAGCGTCTGGGCCTGTGGGCCATGGCCGCTGGGCCTGCGCGTCCAGAGCATGTGCTCCGCAGCGGGAGAGGCCACAACAGTGAGGGGCCCGTGTACTGCAAAAAATTTTTTAAAAAGGAGAAATGTTAATTAAGCTGTCCCAAGTAAATCTTTTCAAGTTCATTCATTAGAAGAGCAAAAATTTACTAGGTTCAGGAAATTGCAAGGAAGGCAAACTAACTCTTCAGATATTTCTGGGCTTTATGATTACTAGAAGTAGAAATGTGTTGTTTTCATAAAATCTTAATGCTACATAGTTCACATGTTAAAACTATATTTCTGAGAGTGGAGAGAAATGGAGAGTTTTTCAGTTGGATGTATAGTTTGTTTTGCTAGTGCAAATATTCTTAGCACTATTGAACTGTGTACTTAAAAGTGCATGAGATGGTAAACTCTTATGTATATTTTATCACAAATTTTAAAAATACATTCTGAAGACTTCAGAAGACTGGGCTTCTCAAAATATTAAATAGCATGCTTCCATAGGAAAAGCCATTGTGCTCATCCTGAGCAATGTCAGTAGAAGAATCAGTTAGAAAAGCAATGGTTGGTAGAACTGGCACCATAGCACCAGTCAAGGCAATGCAATGGTTCCAAACTATGAATATTAGTGGTCATTATATTGGTCATTGTGGGGTTTTTTTTAACTGTTTATTTTACATTGGAGTGTAGTTGATTAACAGTGCTGTGATAGTTTCAGGTGTACAACGAACTGATTCAGTTATACATGTATCTATACTTCTTCAATTCTTTTCCATTTAGGTTTTTAAATGATAATGAGCAGAGTTCCCTGTGCTATACAGTAGGTCCTTGGTTATATTTTTATTGGGGTATAGTTGCTTTACAATGTTCTGTTTGGTTATCCATTTTAAATACATGCCAATCCCAAACTCCCTAACTATTCCTTCCCCCCTGGTAACCATAAGTTCACTCCCTAAGTCTGTTAGTCTGTTTCTGTTTTGTAAATAAGTTCATTTGTATCAGTTCTTTTTAGATTCCACCTATAAGCGATAACATATTTCCCTTACTTCACTCAGTCTTACTTAATTTCACTCAGCATAACAATCTCTAGGTCCATCCATGTTGCTGCAAATGGCATTATTTCATTGTTTTTAATGACTGAGTAATATTCTATTGTATATATGTACCACATTTTCCTTCATCCATTCCTCTGTTGATGGACCTTCAGGTTGCTTCTATATCTTGACTATGGTAAACAATGCTGCAATGAACATTTGCATGCATGTATCCATTCTGACCACGTGTTTCTCCAGATATAGGCCCCAGAGTGGGGTTGCAGGATCATATGGTAGCTCTATTTTTAGATTTTTAAGGAACCTCCATACTGTTCTCCATAATGGCTTCACCAATTCACATTCCCACCAACAGTGCAAGAGGGTTCCCTTCTCTCCACACCCTCTCCAGCATTTATTATTTGTAGATTTTTTGATGATAGCCATTTTGACTGGTGTGAGGTGATGTCTCATTGTAGTTTTGATTTGCATTTCTCTAATAATTAGCGATGCTGAACATCTTTTCATGTGCCTCTTGGCCATCTGTATGTCTTTGGAGAAATGTCTATTTAGGTCTTCTGCCCATTTTTTGATTGGGTTGTTTATTTTGATGATATTAAGCCGCATGAGCTGCTTGTAAATTTTGGAGACTAATCCCTTGTTGGTCACTTCATTTGCAAATATTTTTTTCCATTCTGTAGGTTGTCTTTTCATTTTGTTTATGGTTTCCTTTGCTCTGCAGAAGCTTTTAAGTTTAATTAGGTCCCATTTGTTTATTTTTATTTTCATGACTCTAGGAGAGGTGGATCAAAGAAGATATTGTTGCGATTTATGTCAAAGATTGTTCTGCCTATGTTTTCCTCTAAGAGTTTTATAGTGTCCGGTCTTACATTTAGCTCTTTGATCCATTTTGAGTTTAGTTTTGTATATGGTGTTAAAGAATGTTCTAATTTCATTTTTTTACATGTAGTAGTCCTGTTTTCCCAGCACCATTTGTTGAAGAGACTGCCTTTCCACCATTGTATAATCTTGCTTCCTTTGTCATAAATGGACCATAGGTGCCTGGGTTTATTTCTGAACTTTCTAACCTCTTTCTATCAGTGGATCCATTGATCTATATTTCTGTTTTTGTGCCAGTACCATACTGTTTTGATGACTATAGCTTTGTAGTATAGCGTGAAGTCAGGGAATCTGGTTCCTCCAGCTCCGTTTTTCTATCTCAAGATCACTTTGGCTATTTGGGGTCTTTTGTGTCTCCATACAAATTTTAAGATTTTTTGTTCTAGGCTTCCCTGGTGGTGCAGTGCTTGAGAATCCACCTGCCAATGCAGGGGACATGGGTTCGATCCCTGGTCTGGGAAGATCCCACATGCTGTGGAGCAACTAAGCCCGTGCACACCACAACTGCTGAGCCTGTGTGCCACAACTACTGAAGCTTGCATGCCTAGAGCCCATAATCTGCAACAAGGGAATCCCGCCCACTGCAAAGAAGAGTAGCCCCTGCTCACCACAACTAGAGAAAGCCTGCGCACAGCAAGGAAGAGCCAACTCAGCCAAAAATAAATAAATAAATTTATTTTTTTTAAAAAAGATTTTTGTTCTAGTTTGGTGAAAAATGCCATTGGTAATTTGATAGGGATTGCACTGAATCTGTAGATTGACTTGTGTAGTATAGTCATTTTCACATTGATTCTTCCAATCCAACATGACATATCTTTCCATCTGTGTCATCTTTGATTTCCTTCATCAGTGTCTAATAGTTTTCAGAGTACAAGTCTTTTGTCTCTTTAGGTAGGGTTATTCCTAGGTATCAATATTTTATTCTGTTTGATGCAGTGGTAAATGGGGTGTTGTTAGTGTATAGAAATGCAGCAGATTTCTGTGTATTAATTTTGAAACCAGCAACTTTACCAAATTCATTGATGAGCGGGCATCCTTGTTCTTGATCTTAGAGGAAATGCTTTCAGCTTTTCACTGTTGAGTATGGTGTTAGCTGTAGGTTTGTCTTATATGGACTTTATTATGCTGAGGTAGGTTCCTCTCCCTCACTTTCTGGAGAGTGTTTATCATAAATGGGTGTTGAATTTTCTCAAAAGCTTTTTCTGCATCCATCAAGATGATCGTATGGATTTTATTCTTCAATTTGTTGGTGTGGTGTATCACACAGATTGATTTGTGGATATTGAAAAATCCTTGCATCCCTGGGATAAATCCCACTGGATCATGCGTGGTGTCTGATCTTTTTAATGTATTGTTGGATTTGGATTGCTAGTATTTTGTTGAGGATTTTTGCATCTATGTTCATTAGTGATAATTGTACTGTAATTTTCTGGTTTTGTGTTATCTTTGTCTGGTTAAGAATTTGGCCATTTCTTCCAGGTTGTCCATTTTATTGGCATACAGTTGCTTGTATTAGTCTCCTATGATTCTTTTGTATTTCTATGGTATCAGTTGTAATTTTTCCTTTTTCTTGATTTGAGTCTTCTCCCCTTTTTTCTTGAGTCTGGCTAAAGGTTTATCAATTTGTTTATCTGTTCAAAGAACCAGCTTTTAGTCAGTTAGTTAGTTAAAAAAATTTATTTGGCTGCATCGGGTCATACTTGTGCCATGGGGGATCTTGGCGTGTGCAGGATTTTTGTTGCCACATGCAGGCTCATTAGTTGTGGCATGCGAACTCTTAGTTGCGGCACGTGGGATCTAGTTCCCTGACCAGGGATCGAACCCAGGCCCCCTGCATTGTGAGCATGGAGTCTTAGCCATTGGACCATCAGGGAAGTCCCAGAACCAGCTTTTTAGTTTCATTGAAATTTGCTGTTGTTTTCTTTGTCTCTATTTCATTTATTTCTCCTCTGATCTTTATGATTTCTTTCCTTCTAGTAACTAGATTTTGTTTGTTTTTCTTTCTCTTGTTGCTTTAGATGTAAGATTAGGTTGTTTATTTGAGATTTTTCTTGTTTCCTGAGGTAAGGTTTACTGCTATAAACTTTCCTCTTAGAACTGCTTTTGCTGCATCGAACAGGTTTTGGATCATTGTGCTTTCGTTTTCATTTGTCTTTAGGTATTTTTTGATTTTCCTTTTGATTGTTTTTCAATCATCCATGGGTTGTTTAGTAGCTTATTGTTTAGCCTCCACGGCTTTGTGTTTCTTATAGTTTTTTTTTCTGTAGTTTACTTCTAATCTCATAGCATTGTGGTCAGAAAGGATGCTTGATATGATTTCAGTTTTCTTAAATTTACTACCAAGGCTTGCTTTGTGGCCCAGCATGTGGTCAATCCTGGAGAATGTTCCATGTGCACTTGAGAAGAATGTGTATTCTGCTGCTTTTGGATGGAATGCTCTATAAATATGAATTAAGTCCATCTGATCTAATGTGTCATTTAAGGCCTGTGTTTCCTTATTGATTTTCTGTCTGGATTGTCTGTCCATTGGTGTAAGTGGGATGTTAAAGTCCGCTAATATTATTGTGTTACTGTCGATTTCTCCTTTTATGGCTGTTAGTATTTGCCTTATGTATTGAAGTGCTCCTATTGGGTACAAACGTATTTACAATCATTGTATCATCTTCTTGGATTGATCCCTTTATCATTTTGTAGTGTCCTTGTTTGTCTCTTATAACAGTCTTTATTCTAACATCTATTTTGTCTGATGTGAGTATTGCTACTCCTGCTTTCTTTTGATTTCCATTTGCATGGAATACCTTCTCATCCTCTCTCTTTCAGTCTGTATGTGTCAGTAAGTCTGAAGTGGGCCTCTTGTAGACAGCATATATATATATATATATATGGGTCTTGTTTTTGTATCCATTCAGCCAGTCTGTGTCTTTTGGTTGGTGCATTTAATCCATTTACATTTAAGGTAATTATTGATATGTATGTTCCTATTGTCATTTTCTTAATTGTTTTGGGTTTGTTTTTGTAGGCCTTTTTTCTTCCCTTTGTGTTTTGTTCTCTTCTGTGGTTTGATGACCATCTTTACTGTTGTCTTTGGGTTGCGCGTGCACGTGTGTTTGTGTGCGTGTGTGTGTGTATCGTAGTTCTTGGGTTTGCTGTTCCCATGTGTTTTTTTTTTTTTTTTTTTTTTTTTCTGTACGCGGGCCTCTAACTGTTGTGGCTTCTCCTGTTGCAGAGCACAGGCTCCGGACGCGCAGGCTCAGTGGCCATGGCTCACGGGCCCAGCCGCTCCGTGGCATGTGGGATCTTCCCATACCAGAGCACAAACCCGTGTCCCCTGCATCGGCAGGCAGACTCTCAACCACTGCACCACCAGGGAAGCCCCCATGTGGTTTTGATATAGCAGTCTATATGTTCAGGTTGTTTTAAGTTGCTAGTCTCTTTCTTTCTCACCTAGAGGAGTTCCTATAGCATTTGTTGCAAAGCTGGTCTTGTGGTGCTGAATTCTCTTTAGTTTTTGCTTGTCTGTAAAGCTTTTATTTCTCCATCATATCTGAATGAGAGCCTTGCTGGGTAGAGTATTCTTGGTTGCAGGTTCTTCCCTTTCATCACTTAAAATATATCGTGCCACTCACTCTCTTCTTTCTGGCCTGCAGCCTGTGCTGAGAAATCACCTGATAATCTTATGGGAGTTCCCTTGTATGTTATTTGTCATTTTTCCCTTGTTACTTTTAATACTTTTTCATTTTCTTTAATTTTTGTAAATTTGATTAGTATGTGTCTCAGTGTGTGCCTCCTTGGGTTTATCCTGCCTGGGACTCTCTGCGCTTCCTGGATTTGGGTGACTGTTTTCCTTTCCCATGTTAGGGAAATTTTCAGCCATTATCTCTTCAGATATTTTCTCATGTTCTTTCTCTCTTCTCCTTCTGGGACTCCTATAATGAGAATGTTGGTGCTTTTTAAAAAAATATTTATTCATTTATTTTGGTTGCACTGGGTCTTAATTGCAGCACATGGGATCTTTAGTTGTGGCAATATAGACTTCTTAGTTGTGGCATGTAGACTTCATATTTATGGCATGCAGACTTCTTAGTTGTGTCATGCAAAATCTTAGTTGCGTGGCGTGCATGCGGCATCTAATTCCCTGACCATGGATCAAACCCAGGGCCCCTGCATTGTGAGTGCAGAGTCTTACCCACTGGACAACAAGGGAAGTCCTTGTTGGTGCATTTAATGTTGTCCCATAGTGCTCTTAGATTGTTTTCATTTCTTTTCATTCTTTTTTCTTTATTCTGTTCCGTGGCAGTGATTTCCCCCATTCTGTCTTCCAGGTCACTTATCCACTCTTCTGTCTCAGTTATTCTGCTTTTGGTTCCTTCTAGTGTATTTTTCACTTCAGTTATTGTGTTGTTCCTCTCTGTTTGTTTGTTCTTTAGTTCTTCTAGGTCTTTGTTAAACATTTCTTGCATCTTCTCGATCTTTGCCTCCATTCTTTTCTGTGGTCCTGAATCATCTTCACTATCATTATTTTGAATTCTTTTTCCAGAAGATTGCCTGTCTCCAGTTCACTTAGTTGTTTTTCTGGGATTTCATCTTGTTCCTTCATTTGGGATGTAAACCTCTACCATTTCATTTTGTCAAACTTTCTGTGATTGTGGTTTTTGTTCTGCAGGCTGTAGGGCTGAAGTTCTTGCTTCTGCTGTCTGCCCTCTGGTGAATGAGCCTATCTAAGAGACTTGTGCAAGATTCCTGATGGGAGGGACTGGTGGTAGATAGAGCTGGGTCTTGTCCCTCTGGACGGGGCAGTGCTCAGTAAAACTTTAAGCTGCTTGTCTGCTGATGGGTGGGGCTGTGTTCCCTCCCATTTGGTTGTTAGGTCTGAGCAACCCAGCATTGGAGCCTACAGTCTATTTGGTGGGACTAATAATGGTGGCCTCTGGGAGGGCTCACACAGTTACTACTTCCCAGAACTGGTGCTGCCAGTGTCTTTGTCCCCTCAGTGAGCCACAGCCGCTCTCCACCTCTGCAGGCGACCTTCAATACTAGCAGGTAGGTCTGGCACTGCTTTTCCTCCCCTGGATCCTATGTTTGCAAGACTTCGTGTGTGCCCTTTAAGAGTGGAGTTTCTGTTTCGTTTCCCCTAGTCCCGTGGAAGTCCTGCAGTCAAATTCCAGTGGCCTTCAAAGCCAGATTATCTGGGTACCCCTCCTCCTGTTGCAGGACCCTAAGGCTGGGAAGCCTGACTTGGGGCTCAAAACTTTCACTCTAGTGGGAGATCTTCTGTGGTATAATTGTTTTCCAGTTTGTGGGTCGCCCACCTGGTGTGTATGGGATTTGATTTTATCGTGATTGCACCCCTCCCCTCCTACCCTCTTGTTGTGGCTTCTCCATTGTCTTTGGATGTAGGGTATCTTTTTTTTTTGGTAGGTTCCAGCGTTTTTTTGTTGATGGTGGTTCAGCAGTTAGTTGTGATTCTTGTAAGAAGGGGTGAGGACACATCCTTCTACTCCACCATCTTAGACAAATGGTCATTGTGTTCTTTAGTGCTGGAATCTTTCAATTAAAAGAAAAAGTCTCCCTTAAGAATGTCTTTGATATAGTGGTGAAAGTTGTTTATATTGTTAAATCTCAACCCCTGAATATACATCTTTTAAATATCCTAAGTGATGAACTAGCAAATACACATAAAGAAATGTATGCATTCCCAAATGATTTGAACCAAGAGAGACACAGAAGCAATGGTGGTGTAATGGTCATTGGGAAGAAGTAGTCCCATGGAACATCATATTTACTTGAAGGAATCATGGACACGTTTGTCTCTAACTATGTCATCTGGATATTTCAAGGGCAATAAAAATACTTGTTGACAATGATAATTTGAGCTTTTGGAGAGAAATTAGGATTTTGGAAATTTTGTATCCAAGACGCTGAGCTTGATAGTATCCCATTACCTGGATCTCTAGTCAACTCAATGAGAATATTAATGAACACAATTATTATTATTATTATTATTATTATTTTTTGCGGTACGCAGGCCTCTCACTGCTGTGGCCTCTCCCATTGCGGAGCACAGGCTCTGGACGCGCAGGCTCAGCAGCCATGGCTCATGGGCCCAGCCTCTCTGCAGCACGTGGGATCCTCCCGGACCGGGGCACGAACCCGTGTCCCCTGCACCGGCAGGCAGACCCTCAACCACTGCACCACCACCACCAGGGAAGCCCCACAATTATTTTTGATGTTGGTGGTAAGAAGTGTCAATATTTGGAAGATCTGTATACCTTAGTGAACCAATATTTCTGATGACCAGTGCGAAGAGATAAGAGATCCTTTCAAAATGCCACGTAGACCAATGGATTTTTTATTTTTATTTTTTTATTATTTTATTTTATGTTTTTTGTAGAACACAGGCCTCTCACCGCTGTGGCCTCTCCTGTTGCAGAGCACAGGCTCCAGACACGCAGGCCCAGCGGCCATGGCTCACGGGCCTAGCCACTCTGCAACATGTGGGATCCTCCCGGACCGGGGCACGAACCCATGTCCCCTGCATCGGCAGGCGGACTCCCAACCACTGCGCCACCAGGGAAGCCCTAGACCAATGGATTTTAATAAAACTGAAAATTTCTTTGTGGTGACAGCTTCTACATTGCAACTAAATCTTCAGGAAACAATTGCTTGTCAACTTTTGGCACAGTATCAAAGAAGAATAATGCATGATTATCTGAAAAGGCTATGAACACACTCTTTATTTGCATAAAAAGCTATGTCTGTATGTGAAATTGGATTTTTTTTTTTTTTACATACTTCAAGACAACATAGCTCAACAATGGAAGGCACAAGTAAGAATTCAGCTCAGTGCTTTGTGATGACATAGAGGGGTAGGATAGGGAGGGTAGGCTCGAGGGAGGGGATATGGGGATATATGTATACATATAGCTGATTCATGTTGTTCTACAGCATAAACTAACACAGCATTGTAAAGCAATTATACTCCAATAAAGATGTAATAAAGAAAAGAATTCAGCAGTCCACCATAAACTTAGATATTAGAAATTTGCAAAAATGTAAAACTGGTAGACTTTTGTCAAATGTTTCGATAATTATTTTTCATTAAAAAAAAGATTTTTTTTTTGGCTGCACCACATGGCATGTGGGATCTTAATTCCCTGACCAAGGATGGAACCCCCTCCCCCTGCACTAGAAGCATGGAGTCTTAACCACTGGACCACCAGGGAAGTCCCATAATGGGTTTTATTTTAAATGAAAAATGCTTTTAAAATGTATTTCAATTTCTCATGGAATAAATTTTGATAAGTATCTTTTGAGTTTCCTCAGTTTTTAAGATTGTAAAAAAAAAATCTCAGTGGTTAAAGTGGTGATTCAAGCACTTAAACCACTGAGGCAGAAGCACAATTTGGTGGATATGTTCAGTCTTGCCTCGTTACCAAAATGTCAACATTAAATTTCAAATACTTAAATCAGATAAGACATTTAGAGTTGCACATGTGTATTTAACAATGTTGAATTGGCTGCTATCATTATTCTTTAATTTTTTAATAGTTAATGTTTTCACTTTAGGCATGGTGTTTACATGTTGAGGCTTGCACCTTACAGGTACCAATGAAGATTTTATAACATCTCATTTCAGTGGTTTATTTCTGCAGAGAATGAAAGAAGAGAACTTTGACTTAAAATTAGTGAAAAATTCGATCTTTTAAGTGTTTGAGGCTCTGGGCAATTGTGTGTAGAATATTCCTTTATGCATAATGTGAAAAAAGACAAACAAACGCTCAATGAAAGAAAGGATCAAAGAAGAGGTCCTTCAGGAAGAAGGGAATAAAAAATAGAAAGTGAGATGCAAGAGTGAAAGATCAAGCAAATCAGTAGACATCCATGTACAGAACTGACCACAGAAAGAAAGTGATAATAAGATTAATTTTAGAGGAGAAATATAGAGTGAAAATATCCATCTGAACAGTGACGTTGTTCTGGTGGGAGAGCCAATAGGACTTGATGGTGGATTGGATAAGGGAGAAGAGGAGGGAGGAATCTTGTTTCTGGATTGTTCCACGGTGTGGGTGACACTGAGTGGGTGGAGAGTTCTGCCTTGCCTGTGTGGGAACAGGTGTCTTGGGACTGAGGATTGATTGCGTTAAGCATGTGGCCCGTTTCAGTGGAGCTTTTGCAATGGCCATCTCCTTTTCTTGCAGGCCATGATGGAAGGCAACAATCTTAAATGAGTTAACCCTAACCTTTTAGTGGTTGAGTCACCCAGTATAGATTTTAGAAAGGAATGGAGTCATGAAGTTGTACCCAGGGCACCATCTTCCCAGCAGCATTATTTTCATAGACAGTATTTCAGGATAAATTTTAATGGAAGGAATGTCTGTGGTTTAATATGAGATTTTAATAATTTATCCTAATTTTTGCTTTGCCTAATTAGAATCAATTTGTCTGTGAGATAATATATATTTTTTAAAGAAATAGCCAGAAACCTGGACTATTGACATGAATGGAAAGAGTTAGAAGGGAAGGAAAGGAAATTTAGCCTTTCCTTTTTTTTTTTTTTTTTTTTGTGGTACGCGGGCCTCTCACTGTTGTGGCCCCTCCTGTTGCGGAGCACAGGCTCCGGACGCGCAGGCGCAGCGGCCATGGCTCACGGGCCCAGCCGCTCCGCGGCATGTGGGATCTTCCCGGACTGGGGCACGAACCCGCGTCCCCTGCATCGGCAGGTGGATTCTCAACCACTGCGCCACCAGGGAAGCCCTAGCCTTTCCTTTTCTAAGTCCTTTTAGTTGCTTCCTCCTGTCTTTTATTCTCTGATCTCTCTGTTGATCAACTCCAAGTTGATGATTTGCTTGAGATTCCAGGCTGTTGAAATTGTGGGGACCCAGTGATCAGTGAACTGCTGCCATCTCAGCTGCATTTTAGGTAGGTTACATTCCATTGGTCACTGGGAATTTGCATGCTCTGATTGCTTTGAACTACATGTCCAAAATGTGGCTCCTACCTTGTAATAGTATAATTTCCTGGGGTCCAGACTCTAAAACATCAAAATATCAAATGTAAATCCTATACTTACTCATGGTTGCGTGGCCTGAGCAAACTATCAAGTTAGGTTTGGTGAGAAGTATCTTAACTCAGTTCCTTTTAGATGCTTCAGAGGATCTTGTAGGAAACAAAATGTGTGGATAGTTAATTTTTCTCTTCAGATTCAAGTACACCCTTTATTAATTAACCTTTATTCATTTCCTCTCATTAATGATAAGTTAATATTCACAGTAAACCAGGAAGTTACATTGTCCTTGTTTTATACATAGGAGAACATTGGGCTACAGAAAGTTAACTTAAGGTCAAACAGCTTTTAAGCTTACCTAAGAATTAATATAACCATCAAACAACTTATAATTTGACCCCAAATACTAAAATCAACAATTACAGTACAGTTACCAAGGAGCGTTTCCATTACATGATGCATATCAACACCTGCCCTTTCTCCATGAATAGAAGTACTGGAATAATTGGCCAGAATATGTGTTCTAAGTAATCCCAGCATAGGACTCACACAGACTGCCCTTCAGCTTCCACCTGTATTTGGCTTTGCACTTAAAATTTCTAGTAGCCTTGTGCTTTTTCTGTCGTAACTTCTTCCTGTGTCAGTGTGACCTTAACTTTGCTTACTGCCTCCTTTTTCATTTCTGACTTAGTACCACCTACCAACTTCGTATATTTGGAATATACTGTCATCATGTGCTTCTCCTTTTGCAGAATGAAGCTCATTGTTAGATCCCTGTATCCGTTATTGTCATAGTTTAGGGCTTGAAACAACAAGCATTTACTGTGTCACAGTTCCTGTGGGTCAGAAGTCTGATGTGACTGAACTGGGTGCTCCTCCTCAAGGTCTGTCATAAGGCTGCAGTCAAGGTCATGGCTGGGATCGTGTTCTCATCTGAAGGCTTGACTTGGAAGGATCCACTTCCAAGTTCACTCGTGTGATTCTTGGCAGGATTAAGGCTTCTCAAACTGTTAGACTGAGGGCTTCAGTTCCTTACAGGGATTGGCCTGGAGCCTCTTTCAATTCTTTGCTGTGCAGGTCTCTTCATAAGGCAGCTGACTTTCCTCAAAGCAATAGAACATGAGTGTGAGAAAGAGGCAGGGTGAAAGTCACAATCTTTTAGTAACGATCTCAGAAGTGACATCCTATCATTTGTGCTATATTCTGTTTGTTAGCAGTGAGTCACAAAGGTCCAGCCTGCACTCAAGGTGAGGGGGTAACCCGAGGGTATAAATATGAAGGGGTAGGGATCACTAGGGACCATCCTAGAAGCTGCCTAACAGTCTTTTCCTAAATTAAACTCTAAATTGTTCCTTCTTCATATGGGAATGGAAGGCCTGAATGGACATGTGAACTTTCTGTTTGATTCGAGTAGCTCTATGCTTATTCTAGGGCAGCCTGGAAGTCAGGCTCCTTGGCCAAGATAAGGATAGACAGTGATACACCTGGTTAACCAGTTGCCTAGATGGGTTTTAGCTACCTGGTGCCGAGTATAAAAGACCCCTGGGTAGACTTGTGCCTCAGCCTCCCTGATATTGCAGTATCTCACTCCTGTCTTGGTGGTTCATAGCCCAAAGACTAAGAAAGGGCCCTGGGAGCTGTGTCCAGAAGCCTCAGATTTCTCTATGGCTGTCTGTGCTTTTTTTCTTATGCTGTACTGCATACTTTTATTTTTAAATTACTTAAGTATATCCTGCGAAGTCACAGGAACCCTGTCAATGATCCAGTCGCATGGAATTGCTGCAGTTGGGCAGTACTATTACCACACTGTGTGCACTTCAGATATAGCCACTGTGTCTAAATTCCACTGGTATTGAAGGGGCTTTGGAAACTCTGCTAGCATCAGTCAAATCATCCATAGGGCTGCAAAGAACCTCATTAAATTCCTTTCCCTAAAGTCAGTTTTCTTTTAGGGTTAGACCTCTTTCTGCACTGCTTTCCATGCCATTCTCTCCCATTGCTTCTTTCTTTGTACAGTACCAGTTTGCTGAGTTTTCTACTGCTGTAGGAGTGCTTATTGTATTATATTACAATTATTCTCAATTCCTGGAGAAATTAGGAGCTCCTTGAGTGCAGGGATCCTGAATTAGTTATATTTGTATTATAGTGCCTATTGTCTAGCACAGCGCTTTCCAATAGAAATGAAATGTGAGCCACATATGTAATGTTAAATTTTCTAGTTGTTGGGACTTCCCTGGTGGTGCAGTGGTTAAGAATCCGCCTGCCAGTGCTGGGGACGTGGGTTTGATCCATGGTCTGGGAATATCCCACATGCCATGGAGCAACAAAGCCCATGTGCCACAACTACTCAGCCTGCACTCTAGAGCCCACAAGCCACCACTGCTGAGCCTGCATGCCACAACGACTGAAGCCCCTGCCCTGAGATCCCGTGCTCCGCAATAAGACAAGCCACCGCAATGAGAAGCCCACAAACCGCAATGAAGAATAGCTCCCACTCTCCACAACTAGAGAAAGGCTGCACACAGCAACGAAGATCCAACACAGCCAAAAATAAAAATAAAAATAAATACATAAATAATAAATTTAAAAGAATTTTTTCTAGTTGTCACATTAAAAAGAGTAAAAAGAAACTGGTGAAATTAATTTTTAATAATATATTTTATCTAAGTCAATATATTTAAAATATATTGTCAGGGTATTTCCCTGGTGGTCCAGCGGTTAAGACTCCATACTTCCAATGCAGAGGGCATGGGTTTGATCCCTGGTCAGGGAACTAAGATCCCACATGCTGCATGGTGTAGCCAAAAAAAAAAAAAAAAGTATTGTCATCATGTATTGATATAAAAATTATTAATGAGATATTTTACATCTTTTTTTTTCTTGGTACTGAGATTTTGAATTCTGGTGTGTATTTTACATATACAGTGCATCCTATTTTAGATTAGCATTTCAGATTTTTTTTTTTTTTGGCTGTGTTGGGTGTTTGTTGCTGTGCATGGGCTTTCTCTGGTTGTGGAGAGCGGGGGCTACTCTTTGTTGTGGTGCATAGGCTTCTCATTGCAGTGGCTTCTCTTGTTGTGGAGCGCAGGCTCTAGGCACGCGGGCTTCAGTAGTTGTGGCATATGGGCTCAGTAGTTATGGCATGCAAGCTCTAGAGCGCAGGCTCAGTAGTTGTGGCGCACAGGCTTAGTTGCTTTGCAGCATGTGGGGTCTTCCCAGGCCAGGGCTAGAACCCATGTCCCCTGCATTGGCAGGCGGATTCTTAACCACTGTACCACCAGGGAAGCCGCATTTCAGATTCTTAATAGCCACTTGTGGCCTCTAATTGGACAGCACAGGCCAGCACATAAAAGGTGCTCAAGTATCTGTAGGTACATAAAAGGTCCTCACTTTTTGAGGATTTGTCAAGTGCTCTGCTGATCTATCGCTCATATTATCTTATTTAATACACACACCATCTTGAGATGCAGGTATCATTATCCCCAGTGTGAAACAGGAAAACACTTGTTATCTTCATTGTGTACCCAATTCCTAGCTTATTTTCTTTTTAAATTTATTTTTATTTTTGGCTGCCTTGGGTCTTCGTTGCTGCACACGGGCTTTCTCTAGTTGCAGCAAGCGGGGGCTACTCTTTGTTGCGTGCACGGGCTTCTCATTGTGGTGGCTTCTCTTGTTGCAGAGCATGGGCTCTAGGTGCACAGGCTTCAGTAGTTGTGGCATGCAGGTTCAGTAGTTGTGGCTCGTGGATTCTAGAGCACAGGCTCAGTAGTTGTGACACACAGGCTTACTTGCTCTGCGGCATGTGGGATCTTCCTGGACCAGGGCTTGAACCTGTGTCCCCTGCATTGGCAGGCAGATTCTTAACTACTGCTTCACCAGGGAAATCCCTATTTTCTTAATAATTATTTATTTTATGACTAAGTAAATGACTATTGAGGAGTGAACATTTGGGCTTAAAAAGGTTAGATAACTTGTGTTAAGTGAGTAACAGAACCAGGATTCAAACCCAGCTCTGACTTGACTCCAGAGCTCTTCACTGTCCTCTGTGCTTCCTCTACAGATGAAAGAACTGATCCAGTTAATTAATGTTAATTATTAATGTTAATTAATAACTAGCACATTATAAGGACATGAAATACAACCACAAATATAAGAATCCATCATGTAGCGCTTGTGTGAAGCGCTTGTTGAATCAGAAAATGTTTAAGCGTCAGAATGTGTTTAAAAGTGAGGTTATTCAAAAATAAATATTGAGAGGCACTTGTGGCATGTGACTAGTAAAAACTGAATTCTTATTGCAACCAACCTCATTATATCCTACCACTAGAAAGAGAATAACTCTTTTAAATAGCCTTTGAGTTACTAATAGTGCAAAACCCCACAGCGCTTTTATGAGCAAAATAAATTCTTGAGTGTAATTAAATATGAAGCAGAGAGAGAGAGGACTGGTTCATTCACCTGTGTAGCAGCTACAAACAGGCATAATCTGGACAGCCAAAACAAAGACTAAGTGACCAGCAGAACCTGTGTAGGGATTGCCTATCTGCTTTGATATGCCTTTTTTTACTTTAACTTTCTCAAAAAATAATTTTATTGGAGGGTAGTTGATTTACAATGTTGTGTTAGTTTCAGGTATACAGCAAAGAGATTCAGTTATACATATACATATATCCATTCTTTTTCAGTTTCTTTTCCCATACAGATTATTTCAGGATGTAGAGTAGAGTTCCCTGTGCTGTACAGTAGGTCCTTTTTGATTATCAATTTTATATATAGTAGTGTGTATATGTGTATGTTAATACCAAACTCCTACTTTATCCCTCCCCCCCACGTTTCCCCTTTGGTAAACATAAGTTTGTTTTCAAAATCTGAGTGTGTTTCTGTTTTATAAATAAGTTCATTTTTATCATTTTTTTGAAAATTAGATTCCACGTATGAGTGATATCATATAATATTTGTCTTTGTCTGACTTACTTCACTCAGTGTGATAATCTCTAGTTCCATCTATGTGGCTGCAAATGGCATTATTTCATTCTTTTTTTTTTTTTTTATTGGGGTAGAGTCGTTTTACACTGTTGTGTTAGTTTCTACTGTACAGCGGAGTTCCCTGTGCTCTACAGCAGGTTCTCATTAGTTATCTATTTTATACATAGTAGTGTATATATGTCAATCCCAATCTCTCAATTCATCCCACCCCACCCCTTTCACTTTGGTGTCCATACATTTTACATCTTTGTCTCTATTTCTGCCTTGCAAACCGGCTCATCTGTACCATTTTTCTAGATTCCATATATATGCGTTAATATATGATATTTGTTTTTCTCCTGACTTACTTCACTCTACGACAGTCTCTAGGTCCACCCATGTATCTGTAACTGACCCAGTTTTGTTCCTTTTTATACCTGAGTAATATTCCTTTGTGTATATGTACCACATCTTCTTTATCCATTCGTCTGTCAATGGTCATTTAGGTTGGTTCCAAGACCTAGCTATTGTAAATAGTGCTGCAGTGAACATTGGGGTGTTATGGTTTTCCCTGGGTATATGCCCAGTAGTGGGATTGCTGGGTCATATGGTAATTCTATTTTTAGTTTTTTAAGGAACCTCCATACTGTTCTCCATAGTGGCTGTATCAATTTACATTCCCACCAACAGTGCAAGAGGGTTCCCTTTTCTCCACATCCTGTCAAGCGTTTATTGTTTGTAGATTTTCTAATGATGCCCATTCTAACTGTTGTGAGCTAATACCTCATTGTGGGTTTGATTTGCATTTCTCTGATAATTAGTGATGTTGAGCATCTTTTCATGTGTCTCTTGGCCATCTGTATGTCTTCTTTGGCTAAATGTCTAGGTCTTCTGCCCATTTTTGGATTGGGTTGTTTGTTTTCTTGATATTGAGCTGCATGTGCTGTTTGTATATTCTGGAGATTAATCCTTTGTCCGTTGATTTTTTTGCAAATATTTTCTCCCTTTCTGAGGGTTGTCTTTTTGTCTTGTTTATGCTTTCCTTTGCTGTGCAAAAGCTTTTAAGTTTCATTAGGTCCCATTTGTTTATTTTTGTTTTTATTTTATTTACTCTAGGAGGTGGGTTAGTAAATATCTTGCTGTGATTTATGTCACAGAGTGTTCTTCTTGTTTTCCTCTAAGAGTTTTATAGTGTCCAGTCTTACATTTAGTCTTTAATCCATTTGGAGTTTTGTGTATGGTGTTAGGAAGTGTTCTAATTTCACTCTTTTACGTGTAGCTGTCCAGTTTTCTCAGCACTGCTTATTGAAGAGACTGTCTTTTCTCCACTGTATATTCTTGACTACTTTGTCATAGATTAGTTGACCATAGGTGCATAGGTTTATCTCTGGGCTTTCTATCCTGTTCCATTGATCTGTATTTCTGTTTTTGTGCCAGTACCATATTATCTTGATTACTGTAGCTTTGTAGTATAGTCTGAAGTCAGGGAGTCTGATTCCTCCAGCTCCAGTTTTGTTTTGTTTTTCTTCTCAGGATTGCTTTGGCTATTCAGGCAGGGTCTTTTGTGTCTCCATACAAATTTTAAGATTTTTTGTTCTAGTTCAGTGAAAAATGCCATTGGTAATTTGATAGGGATTGCATTGAATCTGTAGATTGCCTTGTGTAGTATAGTCATTTTCACATCATTGATTCTTCCAGTCCAGCAACATGATATATCTTTTCATCTGTTGGTGTCATCTTTGATATCTTTCATCAATGTCTTATAGTTTTCTGAGTACAGGTCTTTTACCTCAAGTAGGTTTCTTTTTTTTTATTGCAGTGGTGAATGGGATTGTTTCCTTAATTTCTCTTTCTGATCTTTTGCTGTTAGTGTATAGGAATGCAAGAGATTTCTGTGCATTAATTTTGTATCCTGCAGCCTTAGCAAATTCATTGAGTAGTTCTAGTAGTTTTCTGGTGGCATCTTTGGGATTTTCTATTTATAGTATCATGTCATCTGCAAACAGTGACAGTTTTACTTCTTTTCCTATTTGGATTCCTTTTATTTCTTTTTCTTCTCTGATTGCTGTGGCTAGGACTTCCAAAACTATGTTGAATAACAGTGGCAAGAGTGGATATCCTTGTTTTGTTCTTGATCTTAAAGGAAATGCTTTCAGTTTTCACCAATGAGAATAATGTTTGTTGTGGGTTTGTCATATATGGCCTTTATTATATTGAGGTATATTCCCTCTGTGCCCACTTTCTGGAGAGTTTTTATCGTAAATAGGTGTTGAATTTTGTCAAAAGCTTTTTCTGCATCTATTGAGATGTTCATATGGTTTTTATTCTTCAATTTGTTAATATGGTGTATCACATTGATTGCTTTGTGTATATTGAAGAATCCTTGTATCCTTGGGATAAATCCTACTTGATCATGGTGTCTGATCCTTTTAATGTGTTGTTGGATTCTGTTTGGTAGTATTTTGTTGAGGATTTTTGCATCTATGTTCATCAGTGATATTGGTCTGTAATTTTCTATTTTTGTAATGTCTTTGTTTGGTTTTGGTACCAGGGTGATGGTGGCCTCATAGAACAAGTTTGGGAGTGTTCCTTCCTCTGTGATATTTTGAAAGAGTTCTTTTTTATGCCTGAGTAATATTCTATTGTGTATATGTACCACATTTTCTTTGTCTGTTCCTCTGTCAGTGGACATTTAGGTTGCTTCCATGTCTTGGCTATTGTAAATAATGCTACAGTGAACATTGGGGTGCATTTATCTTTTCGTGTAATATTTATTTATTTATTTATTTATTTATTTATTTAGGCTGAACTGGGTCTTAGTTGTGGCATGCAGGATCTTTAGTTGCGGCACGCGTGTCGGATCTAGTTCCCCAACCACAGATCAAACCTGTGCCCCTGCATTGGGAACGCAGAGTCTTATTCACTGGACCACCAGGGAAGTCCCAGGGGTGCGTGTATCTTCTTGAATTATGGTTTTCTCTGGATGTATGCCCAGGAGTGGGATTGCTGAGTCATATGGTAGTTCTATTTTTAGTTTTTCAAGGACTCGCCTTACTTATCTCCATAGTGGTTGTACCAGTTTATGGTCCCACCAACAGTGTAGGAATGTTCCCTTTTCTTCACACCCTCTCCAGCATTTATTGTTTGTAGACTTTTTGATGATGGCCGTTCTGACTGGTGTGAGGTGATACCTCACTGTTGTTTTGATTTGCATTTCTCTGATAATTAGTGATATTGAGCATCTTTTCATGTGCTTTTTGGCAATCTTATGTCTTCCTTGGTGAAATGTCTATTTAGATCTTCTGCCTGGCTTTTGCTTTTTTTTTTTTTTTTTTTTTTTTTTGACAAAAAGCTGCATGAGCTGTCTGTATATTTTGGAAATTAATCCCTTGTTGGTCCCTTCATTTGAAAATATTTTCTCCCATTCTGTGGGTTGTCTTTTCTTTTTGTTTATGGGTTTCTTTGCTGTGCAGAGGCTTTTAAGTTTAATTAGGTCTCATTTGTTTATTTTTGTTTTTATCTTTATTACTCTAGGAAGTGGATCAAAGGAGATATTGCTGCGATTTACGTCAAAGAGTGTTCTATGTCCGGCCTTATATCCAGGCCTTTGATCCATTTTGAGATTATTTTTGTATATGGTATTAGAGAATGTTCTAATTTTATTCTTTTACATGTAGCTGTCCAGTTTTCCCAGTACCACTTATTGAAGAGACTGTCTTTTCTCCATTGTACATTCTTACCTCTTTTGTCATAGATTAATTGACCACAGGTGCATGGGTTGTTTTGATAGGCCTATAGGAACCTTGTCGGTTAGCTAATTATGGGGATATTAGGGCTACTCCAACTCTGACTTTATAGCGGTACTGTTCAGTAGTCTGTATCTGACTGACAGTGTAGCTGCTAGCCACATGTATCTATTGAGGAACTGAATTTTTAACTCTTTAATTTTAATTAATTTAAATTTAAATAGTTCATGTGGCTATTTGGCCGGATGTTCCTTACTGGATAGTATAGTGTTATAGGATGGGTGGAAAATTCCAAGTGTATCTCTCAGTCATTAGGATCCCCACAGGCTTTTGCCAGACAGGCATAGGACCTAGTATAGCATGTCTGAGGCCTTATCTAGGTTCCCTTCTGGGCTGACTGAGCACCTGGCTGCCCTCTGGCCTCCTGATCTTAATTCTTGCAACTTCTATGACATGGACCAGTAACAATGTGTACACTTGGTTGCAGCTTAGACATCTGCTTTCAAGTGTTTTGCTTTCTGTTATAGAGTGAAATTTGTCATATTGACATCCTAGAGAACACTGGTCCATTTCCTTGATGATATGTTAATTGCACCTGACAAGGAGAAAATAATAAGCATTCTCTAAGACTTAATAAAGCACATGCACACCAGAGGATGTGAAATAAACCTTTTTAAAAATTCAAGGGCCGGCCACATTAGTTAGTTTTGAGGGCCTGGTAGTAGTCTGGTGCAAGTTATACAAGTTACAGAGAAGAACAAACCTGACTCCATACCGGATCTGTTCCTTTACCTCTAACCTTTGTGCTCTGTTGCCTGTGCTTAGTCATGCTGGCTCTGCACCTTTGTCTAAAAGAATGTTGCCTATAACCTGAAATGTACATGATAGCCCATTCTCAAGACTCTGCCTCCCAGGCTTGACCTTTAAAAGTGTAATACTTTTCATCATATGGAGATAAAAAGTTGCAGAACAGAATAACATTTGTCTTGTTGGAGGTTTACAGGAACATGGTGACCAGACCTATGTGGACAGCTACAAGAACAAAGGATTCTCACATCCCTTCCGGGGTCTGGTCTGCACCAAGAAGTCTGCAACAACCAGCCACACTCCCTCCCCTTTTAATATAAAAGAAGTCTGAATTCTAACTCAGGTAAGATGTTTCTTTGGAACTGTAGTTCACCATCTTCTAGGTCTACTGGCTTTCTAAATAAAGTCGCTATTCCTTGCGCCAACACCTCATCTCTCAATTTATTGGCCTGCGGTGCAGCAAGCAGTATGAGCTTGGACACCACTGCAAAGAGGCGTGATATTTGATAGGTCTCTGGATGTGCTGTCCTAAACAGTTTATATCTTAAGCCGCAGGACTGCAGATCTCTGTGAGGCCCCAGGCAAGAGAAAGTTCCCCATCAGGCCCAGTCTGTGGTGCAAGCTGCCCTGCCTCTCAGGCCTAGTGGCCCTGCAAGCCCAGTGGTACAGGGAGTTTCAGTGCTGTCTGTAGCCTTTCAAAAACATCTTTTAGGAGAATCCTAGCAAAGCCCCCTAGCACCATGTCCTCCTTTGCTAACAAGTGTTCTTGTTAGAGAAGAAGCTCCTAGGTTGCTACTGGGCCCTGTTCTGAGGACACGAATTGACTCTGCAACCTGAACTGCCCAGGAATACAGTGTTATCTGATTCACAAAGCTCCATAATTGGACTGGTGCAGCAGCATTTCACCGTTAAGTGAAAATAGCATGTACATTACTAGTCCACGCAGGTCTTGAAGGCATAATTAAAACATATAAGCAAGTAGCCCAGCATTCTCTCATACCTGCTCCTTCTGCACTGGCTTTCCCTCAGTCCACACATACGGCCTTATGAGGAGTGAACAGAAGGAAAGAAAGTAGGGTCCTAGTTTACCAATTGGTTTGTACAGTATGCTGACTCCAACCAGAAGTATTTTATAGCCCTACTCAAGAGATGATACGAAATGACAGTGATGAAGCCAAAATCATTATAGCCTGCCACCAGGAACAGAGGAGAATCAATCCTCTAAATCGTTTTCAGTTCCTTATACCCTTAACACTTCACAGCCTTTACAAGAGCAAATTCTTGGTTTTAATTAAATGTGAAGCAGACACAGAAAGTACTGCTTCATTTACCTCTGTGGCAGCTATAAACTAGTCCAGACAGACCAAAACCAACGTTAACTACCAGAACATATGTAGAAAATGCCATATCTGGTTTGATAAACCTATGAAGCAAGTGCCAGAGTGGCTGAAGAGCCAGTGTATCTGGTTATTAATTTTGGAAATGGATGCATAAGTATCCTATGTATGAAGCAGTGTTGATTCATGGACGGTGGCTAATGGGTTGACCTGCTGAATGGAGCCTTAGGAAGAACAAGATTGGAAGATTGGTGAAGTCTGGGGGAAAAGTTATGCGGAGGACTTCTCAGAATGGGCATGTATGACAAATCTGTAACCCATATCAATGCTCATCAGAGGGCATCTACTGCAGAATAGCCTCTCAGTAATCAGATGGACAGTACATTCTGTCCTATGGTAACAGGCAATCTGTTTCCCCAGCTGCCTGGTACTTGCTTAACAGGCCCATTTATAAAGTGACATGGCAACAGGAAAGGAGGCTGTGCATGGACTTTCCTTCACTGAAGCTTATCTGGCTTCTGCCTCTGCCGGGTCCTCACGTGTTAAGAGTCAAGGCCATGCTGAGCCCCTGATTGAACACACCGTTTCCCAGGGAACCAGTGAGCCATTTGGAGGCAAATTGATACATCGGACACTTTCCATCATGGAAGGAGCAGCTACTTGTCCTCTCAGGAATAGAAACATACTCCAGATATGGATTTGCCTTTCCTGCCTAAAATGCTTCTGCTGAGCCCTAGGTAACCACTAATCTACTTTCTGCCTCCATGGATTTATTTGCCTACTCTGGTTATTTCGTATGAATGAAATCATGTAATATGTGGCATTTTGCATCTGGTACCTTTCACTTAGCATGATGCTTTCAAGGTTCATCCATGTTATAGCATGTACCAATACTTCATTCCTTTTTGTGGCTGAATAATATTCCATTGTATGGCCTTCTACTTTTAAAAGTAATAATCCACTTAAGCAAAGTTTTCTTTCCATTCTATAATCATTGGGCTCAGAGGGTTTGGAGGTCCCAGTGTCCAGTGAAAAGAATGTTCCACTAGTGAGCACTGACATAGTTCTGTTCATTTAGGAGCAGATAGTCCCTCCTACAATTTTGGGTTTCTCATTCTACTTAAACAACAAGCAGAGAAACAGGGGCCACACAAGTGGCTGGGAAATTGATCCTGATTACCAAGGGGAAACTAGGTTGCTGCTAACTAATGGGGGAAAGAGGTCAGTTCATGTCTCCAACTCACGGAAATGGGGATGAGGGAACAGATTTAAGAAATGTAGAGGAGGTTGTATCACCAAGACTTTGTGATTGGTGAGCTGTGGGGATTGAGGACAAGGAAGGACTCATTGTCATTCTTTCTTTGTTTTCTATATCTTGTTCTGTTTGCTTGCTTGCTTTCTATCTATTTTTCTTTCTTTTTTTTTTTTTTTTTTTTTTTTATGGCTGAGATCTAAGTTCCCCGACCGGAGATTGAACCCAGGCCCTTGGCAGTGAGAGTGCAGAGTCCTCACCGCTGCACCACCAGGGAATTCCCTATCTATTTTTCTATTAGTTACTGGGAGGGGGTGGAAAAATAATTGAAAACAATAGCCAACAATAATTGAGAAATAGCCAAATTCTCTCCGTTTTGTCACTTTTGTTCCCGTGTAACAGTCTATTTATTTATTTATTTATTTATTTATTTTGTGTGCGGTACGCGGGCCTCTCACCGTTGTGGCCTCTCCCGTTGCGGAGCACAGGCTCCGGACGCGCAGGCTCAGCGGCCATGGCTCACGGGCCCAGCCGCTCCGCGGCACGTGGGATCCTCCCGGACCGGGGCACGAACCCGCGTCCCCTGCATCAGCAGGAGGATTCTCAACCACTGCATCACCAGGGAAGCCCTATTTATTTATTTATTGGCTGCGTTTGGTCTTCGTTGCTGCGCATGGGCTTTCTCCAGTTGCGGCGAGCAGGGGCTACTCTTCGTTGCAGTGTGCAGGCTTCTCATTGCAGTGGCTTCTCTTGTTGCGGAGCGTGGGCTCTAGGCGCGTGGGCTTCAGTAGTTGTGGCACACGGGCTCAGTAGTTGTGGGTCACAGGCTCTAGAGCGTAGGCTCAGTAGTTGTGGTTCACGGGCTTAGTTGCTCCGCAACATGTGGGATCTTCCCAGACCAGGGCTCAAACCCGTGTCCCCTGCATTGGCAGGGAGATTCTTAACCACTGCACCACCAGGGAAGTCCTGAAACTCTATTATTAAGTGCATATGTATTTAGGACTGTTATGTCTTCTTGATGAATTCATCCTTTTACCATATGAAATATATCTGTTTCTCTGCTAATATTCCTTGTTGTGAAGTCTGCCTGTCTGATATACACAGCCAATCCAGCTTTCTTATGACTAGTGTTTGTATGGTATAACTTTTTTCATGCTTTTAATTTTAACCTATCTGATTAAAGATTATGTGAACAACATGTAGCAGCATATATATTTAATATTAATATTCTTTATATATTAAGATATTAATCCTTTATTACACTTGCTGCAGTTATTTTTCTGAACCACATCCCATTGATCTCTTGTATTAGTAGATTTTATTTATTTTTTAATTTATTGACTGTGCCACGCAGCATGTGGGATCTTAGCTCCCTGCCTAGGGATTGAACCTGCGTCCCCTGCAATGGAAGCACGGAGTCTTAACCACTGGACCGCCAGGGAAGTCCCTGGATTTTAAAAGGAGAATTTTTGAAAGGAAAGTGAAAATAGAGACTACTTGCCTGAATTCTTTGTTCCATGAAATTCTTATCTAGGAAGATATGACTGCAAAGAATTAATAACTTCACTGCTTACCTTAGGAAATGTCGACCAAGCAGTGTATCTGGGCAGATCATCCACAGAAATAGCTATCCTATTAAAATATCAGCTTGCTCACCCTGGATAAAGAGCTTGCTTGTCTGACACCAGTTTGTTTATCAAAAACTTTGCCGTCACAAACTTTGCCCAGTTCCAAACAAGTCTCTGCCTTGAAGGACCATCTTTAAACCACAGCTCTAGGCCTTCAAACTCTTGATCCTCTGTAGTCCTACCCTAATCTGCACCCTCACTCCTGAGTCACAGTTAAGTCAAGGTGGCCTCTCCTCTGCTGCAGTAAAATTAGTAATCTACTCAGCTTGACTGAGTAGATTTCTTTGGTGGTCTTATCGGAAGTTGAGAAAATTTTGAAAGTAAAATGACTTGGCATTCTTCTCACAATTTTTAGGTAAATAAAATTCTCTGTCAAATATAGAATCTATAATTATTCCTACTTTTATATCCTACTTTCATTTCTTCCTACTGCTCACTTATCTAAATCAGATTAAAAGGACAACACTTGGGGAATTCCCTGGCAGTCCAATGGTTAGAACTCCACACTTTCACTGCTGAGGGCCAGGGTTCAATCCCTGGTTGGGTAACTAAGATCCCGCAAGTGTTGAGGCCAGAAAAAAAAAAAGAAATAAGAAAATAAAACTAGGGGCTTCCCTGGAGGCGCAGTGGTTAAGAATCCTCCTGCCAATGCAGGGCACACGGGTTCGTGCCCTGGTCCGGGAAGATCCCACGTGCCGCAGAGCAGCTAAGCCGGTGCGCCACAACTACTGAGCCTGCGCTCTAGAACCCATGAACCACAACTACTGAGCCCGTGTGCCACAACTACTGAAGCCGTGCACCTAGAGCCTGTGCTCCGCAACAAGAGAAGCCACCACAATGAGAAGCCTGTGCACTGCAATGAAGAGGAGCCCCTGCTCGCCGCAACTGAAGAAAAGCCCGCCTGCGGCAACCAAGATCCAACGCAGCCAAAAATAAAATAACTAAAATAAAATAAATAAATTTATACAAAAAAATAAAATGATAACACTTGCTTGGCATTTTGAGCCAACCAAAATAATACAAATTTGTTAACATTCTGAAGGTCAAATTCTTATTTTGCCATATAATTATTAGTATGCTCTCATTATAACAAGTAAATATATTTAATCAAGATTAGGACTTGCAGGGCTTCCCTTGTGGCACAGTGGTGAGGAATCCGCTTGCCGGTGCAGGGGACATGGGTTCGAGCCCTGGTCTGGGAAGATCCCACATGCCACGGAGCAGCTAGGCCCATGTGTCCCAGCTGTTGGGCCTGTGCTCTGGAGCCTGTGGGCCACAGTTGTCAAAGCCTGTGCACCTGGGGCCCTTGCTCCACGGCGGGAGAGGCCACTGCAATGAGAAGCCCGTACACCACAACTAAAAATAGCCCCCACTCGCCACAATTAGAGAAAGCCCGCACACAGCAACAAAGACCCAACACAGCCAAAAATAAATAAATTTTAAAAAAAGAAATTCTCTATGAGTTCCATTGTACTGTTTTAGATTTAAAACTCCTCTTCCAGGGCTTCCCTGGTGGCACAGTGGTTGAGAGTCCACCTGCCAATGCAGGGGACACGGATTCGTGCCCCGGTCCGGGAGGATCCCGCATGCCGCGGAGCGGCTGTGCCCGTGAGCCATGGCCGCTGAGCCTGTGCGTCCGGAGCCTGTGCTCCGCAACGGGAGAGGCCAGAGCAGTGAGAGGCCACGTACCGCAAAAAAACAAAAAAACAAAAAACAAAAAAACAAACAAAACTCCTCTTCCAGAAACAGACTCACAGATACAGAAAAAAAACTAGTGGTTATCAGAGGGGAGAGGGGTGGGGAAGGGGCAAAATAGGTGAAGGGGATCAAGAGATACAAAGTAGTAGTTGTAAAGTACATAAGTTACAATGATATAATGTACAGCACAGAGAACAGAGTCAATATTTTATAATAACTTTGTATGGAGAATAATTTATAAAAAATATTGAATTACTATGTTGTACACCTAAAAGTAACATCATATTGTAAGTCAAATATATAGTTCAATAAGAAATAAGTAAATAAATAAACCTTGGATCAAAGAAGAAATTGCAATGGATATGTGGACAAAGAATGTCACTTGCTGTATCAGTAAACAAAGGATATTGTGGCCATTGAAGATGGCCCCTGATGAGGCACCCTTAGGGGATTCAGGATGGAGAAGAGCAGGATACTGGCCCTAGATAAGGTGCATATCAAAGGAATAAATTCATTAAGCCCAGACTCTTGCATCTTCCCATACACAGAACAGTGCTAAATTATTTAACTTGAGATACCTGGTTTTTCTTTAATTAGCAGGTATCTTTTTTTAAAATAGAATTATAGTTGATTTACAATGTTGTGTTAGTTTCAGGTGTACAGCAAAGTGATTCATTTATATACATACTCTTTCAGATTCTTTTCCATTATAGGTTATTACAAGATATTGGATATAGTTCCATGTTCTATACAGTAGAACCTTGTTGTCTATCTCTGCTACACATAGTGGTGTGTAATCTCAATCTCCTAATGTTGTTTTAATAGATCTTTATTGGAGTATAATTGCTTCACAATACTGTGTTAGTTTCTGCTGTGTAACAAAGTGAATCAGCTATAAGTATACATATATCCCCATATCCCCTCCCTCTGGAGCTTCCCTCCCATCCTCCCTGCCCCACGCCTCTAGGTCATCGCAAAGCACCAAACCAATCTCCCTGTGCTATGCTGCTGCTTCCCACCAGCCAACTATTTTACATTCGGTAGTGTATGTATGTCGATGTTACTCTCACTTTGCTCCAGCTTCCCCCTCCCACCCCGTGTCCTTAAGTCCATTCTCTATGTCTACATCTTTATTCCTGCCCTCCAACTACGTTCATCAGTACCATTTTATTTATTTATTTATTTAGATTCTATATATATGCATTAGCATATGGTATTTGTTTTTCTCTGACTTACTTCACTCTGTATGACAGACTCTCGGTCCATCCACCTCACTACAAATAACTCAATTTTGTTTCTTTTTATGGCTGAGTAATATTCCATTGTATATATGTGCCACATCTTCTTTATCCATTCATCTGTCTATGGACATTTAGGTTGGTTCCATGTCCTGGCTATTGTAAATAGTGCTGCAGTGAACATTGTGGTACATGTATCTTTTTGAATTATGGTTTTCTCAGGGTATATGTCAGTAGTGGGATTGCTGGGTGGGATGGTAGTTCTATTTTTAGTTTTTTAAGGAACCTCCATACTGTTTTCCATAGTGGTTGCATCAGTTTACATTCCCACCAACAGTACAGGAGGGTTCCCTTTTCTCCACACCTTTTCCAGCATTTATTGTTTCTAGATTTTTTTGATATTGGCCATTCTGATCAGCGTGGGTGATACCTCATTGTAGTTTTGGTTTGCATTTCTCTAATAATTAGTGATGTTGAGCAGCTTTTCATGTCCCTCTTGGCCATCTGTGTGTCTTCTTTGGTGAAATGTCTATTTAGGTCTTCTGCCCATTTTTTAATTGCATTGTTTGTTTTTTTGATATTGAGCTCCATGAACTGTTTATATATTTTGGAGATTAATCCTTTGTCTGTTGTTTCATTTGCAAATATTTTCTCCCATTCTGAGGATTGTCTTTTTGTCTTGTTTATGGTTTCCTTTGCTGTGCAAAAGCTTTGAAGTTTAATTAAGTCCTAGCAATTATCTTTTGATGTTTGACTACTTGGGATTTTTTTTTGCAAAAATTCCTATGTATCCTGGTTCCTCTCTTACCTCTTTGGAACGGTCTCTCAGAGCTATCTAAGTCTTAAGTCCTCAGTAATTCCCCAAATAAAACATAACTCTCAACTTTTAGAGTGTGCATTATTTTTCAGTTGACAGATGTTAGAAAACATGTTTGAGAGGGGAAAGTACTCTTCTTCTAAAAGCTCTTAATCTTAAAATATGTGTTTAATACTAAGGTATCAGTACAGTTTTTCAGACATTTAAATGCAAAACCTTTCATAAATTAGCAGCATGGGGAAAAATGGCCTAGTTGCTAAACAAAATAAAGTTTGCTTTAGGGAAAGAGCAGTATAGGAAAGTAGACAACATTTTAAAAAAATATTTATTTGGTTGTGCCAGGTCAGTTGCAGGTCGTGGGCTTCTTAGTTGTGGCATGCAAACTTTTAGTTGTGGCATGCATGTGGGATCTAGTTCCCTGACTAGGGATCGAACCCGGGCCCCCTGCATTGGGAGCGCAGAGTCTTATCCACTGCACCACCAGGGAAGTACCTAGACAACATTTTTGAATAGTTGTCCATGAATACATCTTTTATCTTCCTGATTTGAAAAAAAAAAAACAAAACCAAAAAACCAAAAGTACAAAGAATAATATAACAAACACTCGTTGGGGAAGTATAATTAGAAACAAAATCTTCCCCCAGCCCAGTAAACCTCTCCATGAAGGTAGTAGAAAAAGAAAACAGTTCTTTTTTTCTTTTCAATTGAGTGAACATTAAACTAAAATGTGATGTGTATCACAGGCAGTGTCCTAAGAGATTATAAAAACAGAAAGAAATCTCACACTTTTATATAGCCAGGTAGATGCAAGCCATCACATACATGTTCTCAAGATAAATGATAACTAGTCCTCAAGAGAGCACAATTTGTCACACACCCTAAGTTCACCTGGAAATTGGAGCGGTCATCCCCTGCTCGCCGCAACTAGAGAAAGCCCGCACGCAGCAACGAAGACCCAGCACAGCCAAAAATAAATAAATAAAAAATTTTTAAAAAGAGTATATATATATGTATAATAATCACTTTGCTGTACAGTAGAAATTAACACAACACGGTAAATCAACTATATTTCAATTAAAAAATAAAAAGTTAAAAAAAAAGAGAACAATAGATGAAGTGCCTTGCGAAGAGGAACTCTCACTGTATCTAATATGACTGTGCTCTGTGTATATGCTGTGCCCAAATCTTGCTCTGAGCTGAGAAAGAAGCTTGACTCTCCCTGCGTGATCCAACCAAAGAAATGTGGTCAAGTCATGTGAAGATTAGTCATGCTCTGAAAGCTGGGCCTAAGACAGATTCCTGCCAGTGGCTGGCACATTTGCCCTCCTGTGCTTCAGAAACTGGAAAGTCCTTATCCTTGGGCACAGGGTGATGTGCAGCAGCAATAAATAGCAATAGGAAGAATGTGAGCAACAGGTGTCGGAGACTTGTCAGTTAGCAAGAGAGTGTGTTACTTTCATATAAGGATGTAATGATGTGGCTGCCCAGGTTAGAAAGATGCCAAAGGCCAACACCAGAAAGACTGGGTGCCTCAACTTCTATCTCCTACAGTGTAACTATGTTCAGTAGAACGTGTGCTCCCTGCTACCCTGATCTGTGTATCCTTTAATGCAGCAGTTCCTCCAGTGTAGAAGAAGTTCTTCCAGTGTAGATCTAGGGATCCCCCAATCCTTCCAGGGGTTCCATAAAGTGAAAACTGTTTTCAAAATAATGCTATGCCATTATTTGCTTTTTTCACTGTCTTTCTCTTATGAATGTGGAATGAAGTGTTCCAGAGGCTACATGGCATCTGGTATCATAACAGATTAAATCTATAGCAGATATGAGAATTCAGCTGTCTTCTGGTTGGCTAAACATCAAAGAGATTTGCAAAAATGGAAAACAATGCCTCTATTCTCAGAGAAAATTGGTTTTTTGGGGGGGAGTTTATTATTTTTCAATGTATTTTTCATGATTATTATTGCTATTTAAAATAGATCAATAGGGCTTCCCTGGTGGCACAGTGGTTGAGAATCCGCCTGCCGATGCAGGGGACACGGGTTCGTGCCCCGGTCTGGGAAGATCCCACATGCCGTGGAGCGGCTGGGCCCGTGAGCCATGGCCACTGAGCCTGCTCGTCCGGAGCCTGTGCTCCGCAATGGGAGAGGCCACAACAGTGAGAGGCCCGCCTAGCACCAAAAAAAAAAAAAGGATAAAAAATAGATTAATAAATCTCTTTAAGTTTAGTTTTAATTTGTAATATAGTAAATATTGATAAATATAAACTATGTAAATAAAAGTTCACTGGAATCCTCAATAATTTTTAAGCGTATTAATGTGTCCTGAGCCAAAAACATTTCAGAAATGCTGCTAAAACACTTGCTACTTTGTTTAACTAATGGTAAACCTCCCCCATTTACTGTAAATGATAGATTTTTGGTTGAGTTTTCTTCCATTCCATGAAAAGACTCAACTCTTCCAAAACAGTATTTTGCTACTGATTCTGTCTTTAACCATTTGCATTGGAATCTTTTACATCTAGTTTTATGTTAATTCAAAAGCCTTAAATAATTGCATAGAGTAATACAACTTATTTCTTATTAGAAAGTTGTCTGTTAATTAGCCAGATGCCTGTTATACTGTAAATTATTAATGGCATTACCATTTCCCACCCCCCCTTCTCTTTTCTTTATTTTTCTAAGACATATATAGCAGTGAAAACCCATCTGGGGGGTACTCTCTTCTTTCTGCTGTTGTTAGTTATTAGAATAAAGGTGATTTGGGTTATTTCTGATTCTAACACTATATTTACTTGGGTTCCCACTGAAGCAGACCCTAAAGAAAGGATTTGAAAGCAAGTAATTTATTTGGAATGTGATCTTAGGAAACACTGGTTAGAGGAATAGAGAAGTGAGACAAAGATGGAAAGGAAGGCAGTTAAAGAAAGGATGAGTTATCAAGTTAGCTACCACTGTGAGCAACTGTAGCTTAATCCTGCTGGGGAACTCTGGGAGTTGGTGTAGAAAGCATGCCTCCCAGTCATCCCACCGGAGGGGTGAGGGAGCTGAGGTATTTATACACCAATTGCCTTCAGTAGTTGGTCATGGACTGCTGGGGGAGTGTTTAAATGCAGGCCACCAGAGAAAACCCTCAGACCATTGGAAATCAGGCAAGCATACACTATAGAGTCAGGAGCATGGATAGGGGCACCAACAGTGACAGCTACAAACACAATGCAAAGCTTTTCATCATAAACACTATAATATTTTGTATGTTTTGGAAATTTAGATAATTGGTACCAACTTATATTATTGGAGAAGGCAAGAGCTGAAGAGGAAACTTGAGGTGGTCCAGATGGTAGCTTAGACTTGACTGTGTGGAAATAAAGACCACGCAAATGAGAATTAGCAAAGGCTATTTATTCAGAGTTTGCTATAGCAAGGGAGTCAGCCACGATCACTTGTATTTTAATAAAGACTTAAGGCAGGCAGAGGCAAGGGAAACCTCTGTAGTGGAAAAGGGAAGCCTCCAGGTATGTCATGATCAGAGGTTGCTGGTATGGAGAAGCTGGTGGCCAGCTCACTAGAAATGGAACATCCTATGTGATTGGTTAGGGGAACATAATTGTCTTTCTCCAGTTAGTCCCTAGTTGGAATCCAGGGCAAAAATTAGAGAAGCTGGCAGTTATCGACCAAAGCCCAGATATCAGAGCATACCTAAAGCCTTCTCTTTTTTTCCACTATAAAGCTTTCCCACTCCTCTGCCTGCCTTTGAGTCTCTGCCAAACACAAGTGTTGGTGACTGACTCCCTTGCTATAGCAAGCTCTGAATAGCTTTGCCAGTTCTCATTCAGTTAATCTTTATTTTCGCAGACCAAACTATTTTTACTCTCACCCCCATGCTCCTAATATTTAGTTTGTGCCAGCCGTATTAAACTTCTCACTTTCTCCAAATAAGCATATCAGCCTCTGGCATGTAGGAACTGTCTGTCTTTGTTCATGTTGTATGTCTCCTCTATCTAGAAAATCCTTTTACTGCTTCTCCAGCTGATAGAACAAATCCTACTCATTCTACTCCAAAGCCCAGCTCAAATATCACCTCATCTGTGCAGAATTTCCTAACCTTTCAGGGAGAATTAATTGAGCTCCAATTTTGAGATCGTATTACCCTTTACTCTTGCTGTGTTAGCATAACCTCTGAAACCGTATTATAGCCATAGTTTTTCAGTTAGTGTCTGTATCCTCTTAGGAAATGGAAACTCCTTTAGGTTAGGGCACATTAGTTTACCTCTTTCTCTTGCTCTTCACTTAGAAAATGCTCAGTAAATGTTTGTAAAATGAAGTTGAATTAAATTGTTACTCCAAACCTTATTTTTGCTATATTCTATCAAACCAGAGGTAGAGGAGAGGATTGGTTGTTGTCTAATTAATTTTACTGGCTAAACAGTTATGTTAAGCCTCAAAATACATGTTTTATGTAGTTTTTAATCTATCTCATTTGAAAGCATATTCAAGCTCATCAGATCTGTCATTGTCATCTCCCCCCTTTCAAGGTTCTTTTTCATTGAAAAAGAATACTTCTAGTCTGTGAATATTTTCTCCCATTCTTGAGGTTGCCTTTTCATTTTGTTGATTCTTTTCTTTGCTATGCAAAAGCTTTTTAGTTTGATGTAGTCCCACTTGTTTATTTTTGCTTTTCTTGCCAATGATTTTGGTGTCAAATCCAAAAAAATCATTGCCAAGACCAATGTCAAGGAGCTCTTACCCAATGTTTTCTTCTAGGAGTTTTACCATTTCAGGTCTTACATTGAAGTCTTTAATCCATTTTGAATTGATTTTTGTGTATGATGTGAGGTAAGAATACAATTCTTTTGCATGTGGATATCCAGTTTTTCCAACACCATTTATTGAAGATACTATCCTTTTCCCATAGTGTATTATTGGCACCTTGCTGAAAATTCGTTGACTGTGTATATGTGTGTAGGTTTATTTCTGGGCTCTCTGTTCTGTTACAGTTCTATGTGTCTGTTTTTTGTTTTTTTTTTTTGCAGTATGCGGACCTCTCACTTTGTGGCCTCTCCCGTTGTGGAGCACAGGCTCCAGACAAGCAGGCTCAGCGGCCATGGCTCACGGGCCCAGCCGCTCTGCGGCATGTGGGATCTTCCCGGACCGGGGCACAAACCCGCGTCCCCTGCATCGGCAGGCGAACTCTCAACCACTGCGCTGCCAGGGAAGCCCTATGTATCTGTTTTTATGCCAGTACCACACTATTTGATTACTAAAGCTTTGTAATGTTGTTTGAAGTCAGGAAGTGTGATGTCACCAGCTTTATTCTTCTTGCTCAAGATTGCTTTGGCTATTCAGAGTCTTTTGTGGTTCCATATGAATTTTAGGATTATTTTTCCTATTTCTGTGAAAAATGCCGTTGGAATTTTGATAGGGATTACATCAAATCTGTAGACCACTTTGGGTAGAACGGACATGTGATAAGGGGGTAATTTCCAAAATATAAAGGAGCACATACATCTTAATAGCAAAAAACCAAATAAACCAATTGAAAAATTGGCAGAAGACCTAAATAGATGTTTTTCCAAAAAAGACATACAAATGACCAGCAAGTACTTGAAAAAGTCCTCAACATTACTAATCAGCAGGAAATGCAAATCAAAACCACGAGATATCACTTCACACCTGTTAGGACAGCAATTATTATTATTATTTTTTGGCTGCGTTGGGTCTTTGTTGCTGCGTGTGGGCTTTCTCTAGTTGCGGCAAGTGAGGGCTACTCTTGGTTGTGGTATGTGGGATTCTCATTGCGGTGGCTTCTCTTGTAGAGCGTGGGCTCTAGGCGCGTGGGCTTCAGTAGTTGCAGCACGTGGGCTCGGTAGTTGCAGTACGCAGGCCCTAGAACACGTGGGCTTCAGTAGTTGCGGTGCATGGACTTCAGTAGTTGCAGCATGTGGGCTCAGTAGTTGTGGCGCACAGGCTTAGTAGTTGTGGCTCGTAGCTCTAGAGTGCAGACTCAGTAGTTGTGGTGCACGGGCTTGGTTGCTCCATGGCACGTGGAATCTTCCCAGACTGGGGATTGAACCCACGTCCCCTGCATTGGCAGGTGGATTCTTAACCACTGTGCCACCAGGGAAGTCCTAGGACAGCTGTTATCAAAAAGAAGATAACAAGTACTGGCAAGGATGTGGAGAAAATGGAACCCTTGTGCACTATGGGTGAGAATGTAAATTGGTGCAGCCACTACAGAAAACAGTATGTGAACTGCATGTCATATAAATACATATCATAAAAATAGAACTACAATACCATCCAGCAATCCTTCTTCTGGGCATGTAGCCAAAGGAAATGAAATCAGCATCTAGAAGAGATATCTGCACTCCCATGTTTATTACAGCATATTCACAGTAGCCAAGATATGGAAACAACCTAAGTGTCCATCAGTAGATGGATGGATAGAGGAGATGAATGGATAAAGAATATATGCTGGAATATTATTCAACCATAAAAAAGAAGGAAATCATGCCATTTATGACAACTGGAGGACATTATGGTAAGTAAAATAAACCAGACAAAGAAAGACAAATATTTATGATCTCACTTACATGTGGGATCTAAGGATAATGTTGAACTCATAGTAACAGAGAGTACAAAGGTGGTTACCAGAGGCTGGAGGATAGGGGAAAAGGGGAAATGCTGGTCAAAGGGTACAAGCCTTCAATTATAGGATGAATAAATTCGGGAGACCCAAAGTATAGCTTGGTGACTGTAGTTAATAGTATTGTATTTTATACTTGAAATTTGCTGAGAGTAGAATTCAAGTGTTCTCACCACATCCCAAAAGAAATGATAATTATGTGAGGTAATGGATATGTTACTTACTTTGACAATGGTGATCATTTCACAATGTATACATATATCAAAATATCACACTGTACACCTTTAATATATACAATTTTATTTGTCAGTCACACCTCGGTAAAGCTGGGGAAAAAAGAAGTAAGCTGAGAGTAAAATATAACTAAAACTGTTAAGTTTTATTAAGGCATAATTAATGAAACTACTATTGGTAAAAACAAAACAAAACACGAGAAAAAAAAACTAAACAAATGGTATTTTTATGGATGGGACAACCCAATATAATAAACATATAAGTTCCTCCCCCCCACCCCCACCCCCACAAAGACTACTTCTGAAAATCAACAACCTTCCTTTTCATGACTGGGGTGTTATAGGAGGAAACTGTTATAGATGCCAAATGCAGAGGTAAACATTTTGAGAATCACTCACAATTAATACCAGAGATGGAGGCAGAAACCCACCACTCTGGTTATTTGGCTTACCATCAAATCAGTATTGTTTAAATATATGTTCAGCATTTATTTAGAAGAAGTGCATTACGTAGAGAGCCTAAAGTCACACAGCCAGATGGCTTACAGTTACCAGATCTTTGCTCCTCAGAGGCAAGTTAGGCTCACTGAGTATGACCTTGGGAGATCTCACCACCTTGCCAGCTCGAGGAGCTCAGTGACGGCCACACTGATCTCTAATCACAACAGGATACTCTTAAGAGGTCTGAGAAATAAATTTCCTCCGCACTCCCGTACATCACCAGGTCCCTGGAGGTTTGCTTTGGACAGCCACAACTCAGCTTGTCCCACTTTAAAAAACATATTTAAACAAAATGCTGTTATTAATAGACGTATTAAAATAAGCTGGGATGGGTTTGGTAGACCTGCACTTTGCACTTCTAGCTTCTGCCATGACCTCATTTAGTAGTTTGTGAGGCACATGTGCCATGAAGAGGGCTCTCATTTTCAATGGGAAAGACAATCTGCCTTTTCCCGAGGCTTGCTAGATATCACTTAACCAACGCCTCCCTCCTCAAGGACTGCAGGCAGAGGCTGAGTGCTTGTGAAATACAGGGTGCTCCAACGCTGGTGGCTGGGACAGTCAACTCAGTCAGGTCCAGCGACGGTGGCAGAAGGGTTGGATGCTGTTGCTGCTGCCCACTTGATAACATCTGCCACTTGTGCCATGGCCCATGCTTCCATCGAAGAACTGCACAGAGCCTCCAGGCCACCTAATTATAGGTGAATTGTCGATGAAATAAGCGAAGGAAATAGGCTGAGCAGTCCTGCCACACTGTATACGGAGTAGTCTGGTCACTCTTGCGTCAGTGGTTTTATTACATATTGTATAAATATATGTGCATTATACTATATATAGTGTAAATCTACAACCATTTATTTATTATACTGTATGTTAATTTTCCTCCAAAATCTCCTTCAGGAAGAATAAGCTCTTAACACATTCTTAGAGGATGAAAAACTAAGTCCATTTTGATTTTTAAGAAAGTTAATAATGGGGCTTCCCTGGTGGCGCAGTGGTTGAGAATCCGCCTGCCGATGCAGGAGACGCAGGTTCGTGCCCCGGTCCGGGAAGATCCCACATGCCGCGGAGCGGCTGGGCCCGTGAGCCATGGCCGCTGAGCCTGCGCGTCCGGAGCCTGTGCTCCTCAGCGGGAGAGGCCACAACACTGAGAGGTCCGTGTACCGCAAAAAAAAAAAAGAAAGTTAATGATGAATGTATAAATTGTACAAAATATTTATTAATATTTACCATGGCCAGTAATGGTTATAGTAACATCACTGATGACATGAAAAGTAGAAGACCCAAATTTGCTGAAGAAAAGTCAGCATCTGCTTCCAACGTTAGTTAACATGTCTTTAAAGACAAGTGTGCCTCAAGATGACACATGCGGACTCAGTGGTGTATTGACTTCTCAGTCTGTGAAGCATGACTTCTCATTTAAACCAAATGACAGCTCTTCTAAATTAATTTTGCTCACTTTCAAGTCTAGGTTTCCTTGTGCACATGTGAAAAGTAAAGTGATATCTGTATTGGCTGTCTTAGTGGAAAGAGGACTTTGCAGCCAATTCAATAATGTCCATTTTATACTGGTGTCATCAATATAATTCCAATAATAGTTTGATTTTTTTCTATATAATTCATGGAACCAAGTCAAGTTTTTAGAAGCTCATTCTGTCAAAGGTGAAACATCTAACTTTGTTGTGAATACTACTGTAATTTTAGTTAAAAAGTTCAGCACTGAAGTAAAATCATTTGGTTTTTCACTGATAAAAGTAATGTAAATTTTGCGGCAGTACAGCTTTATGATAAAACAATGTTCTTGTTAAATTAAGAGACCTATGGGGCTTCCCTGGTGGCGCAGTGGTTAAGAATCCACCTGCCAATGCAGGGGACGTGGGTTCGAGCCCTAGTCCGGGAAGATCCCACATGCCCTGGAGCAACTAAGCGCGTGCACCACAACTACTGAGCCTGCGCTCTAGAGCCCGAGAGTCACAACTACTGAGCCTGCGTGCCACAACTGCTGAAGCCTGCACACCTAGAGCCCATGCTCCACACCAAGAGAAGTCACTGCAATGAGAAGCCCACGTGCTGCAATGAAGAGTAGCCCCCACTTGCCACAACTACAGAAAGCCTGCACACAGCAAAAGACCCAACACAGCCAAAAGTTAATTAATTAATTAATTTTTTAAAAAAGAAACCCATGGATCAGAAATGTTCTTGGAATTGATTGAGATGCACACATAATTGTTTTTTAAAATCTATAATAATCTACCAATGGCAATAGAAACCATACTGTAAAAATTTATTTAAAATTTTATATACACAGATTAATTAAAATACAAAATATTGGTGAAGCTAATTTGAATTCAAATAAGAACTATTATTAATTTAAAACTTTAAATGTCTGAGCCTCACAAGAACTTTTTTTTTTTTTTTTTTTTTTTGCGGTACGCTGGCCTCTCACTGTTGTGGCCTCTCCCGTTGCAGAGCACAGGCTCCAGACGCGCAGGCTCAGCGGCCACGGCCCACGGGCCCAGCCGCTCCGCGGCACGTGGGATCTTCCCAGACCGGGGCACGAACCCGTGTCCCCTGCATTAGCAGGCGGACTCTCAATCACTGCGCCACCAGGGAAGCCCCCCCAATTTTTTTTTTTTTTTTTAAAACATCTTCATTGGAGTATAACTGCCCTCTTGCATCTCCCTCCCTCCACCCTCCCGATCCCACCCCTCTAGGTGGTCACAAAGCACGGAGCTGATCTCCCTGTGCTATGCAACTGCTTCCCACTAGCTATCTATTTTACATTTGGTAGTGTGTATATGTCCATGCCACCCTCTCACTTCATCCCAGCTTACCCTTCCCTCTCCCCGTATCCTCAAGTCCATTCTCTAGTAGGTCTGTGTCTTTATTCCCGTCTTGCCCCAGGAAGAACTCTTTTTTAAGTAAACCCAAGTGGCCTATAATGTCATTGAACCTTTTGGTTAGGGAGTCCTGTTCTAGTGCCTTGTGTCTAAAATGAGATAAAAACCTTAATCAAAATATTTCAGAAATGCAGTGCCCCCAAAATTTCAGTTTCCAAAGCTATTAGCAAATCGTAATTATTGAGCACAAAACTTGCAAATAAGATATTGCAATTTATCTCTACAAAAGCAAGGAAAAGCAGAAAGATCTGAACAATGAGAGTTGAAGTGCTTAATTTTGAAATTCTATAATTTTGATTTAAAATATCTTGACTTCTAAGAATAGCTTTTTAATGGAATGCCTTCTTTCAATTGGATAAATAGTATGGGCATACTTCAGAGATATTGCATTCCAGACCACTGAAATAAAGCTAATATTGCAATAAAGCAAGTCACATGAATTTTTTTGGTTTCCCAGTACATATAAAAGTTATACTATATTGTAGTTATTAAGTGTGCAACTGCATTATGTCTTAAAAAAAACAATGTACACACCTTAATTTTAAAATACCTCTAATTTTAATTCCTTTGCTATTTGCACGACATCTGCAGTTACTTCCTCCACTGATGCATTAAACCGCTCAAAGTCATCCATGAAGGTTGGAATCAGTTTTTTCCAAGCTCCTATTAATGTTGACATTTTGACCTCTTTGCATAAGTCACAAATGTTCTTCCTGACATGTAGAATGGACATCGTCCCCCAAGAGCTCTGATGGACATGTACAGCCAGATTAATGTTGTTTTCATGCCTGCTAACACAACATCCATTCTGCAACCCATGGATCAAGGAGTCATTTCAACTTTCAAATCTTATTTAAGAAACACATTTTGGGGCTTCCCTGGTGGCGCAGTGGTTGAGAGTCCGCCTGCCCATGCAGGGGACACGGGTTCGTGCCCCGGTCCAGGAAGATCCCACGTGCCCCGGAGCGGCTGGGCCCGTGAGCCGTGGCCGCTGCGCCTGCGCGTCCGGAGCCTGGCTCCGCAACGGGAGAGGCCACGACAGTGAGAGGCCCGCGTACCGCAAAAAAAAAAAACAGCAGCACATTTTGTAAGGATATAGCTACCATAGACGGTGATTCCTCTGATGGATCTGAGTAACTAAATTGAAAACCTTCTGGAAAGGATTCACCATTCTAGATTCTAGATTTAGAAGTAGAGCCTGAAGATGTGACTGAATTGCTGCAATCTCATGACAAAACTCAAATGGATGAGGAGTTGCATCTTACGGATGAGCAAAGAAAGTGGGTTCTTGAGATAGAATCTCTCCTGGTGAAGATGCTGTGAAGATTATTGAAATGACAAAGGATTTAGAATATTACATACAGTCAATTGATAAAGCAGTGGCAAGGTTTGAGAGGATTTTTTTTCCAATTTTGAAAGCGTTTCTACTGTGAGTAAAATGTTATCCAACAGCATTGAATGCTACAGAGAAACTGTTCATGAAAGGAAGAGTCAATCATTGTGGCAAACTTCATTATTTTATTTTAAGAAATGGTCACAGCCATCCCAACTTTCAGCAGCCACCACCCTGACCAGTCAGCAGCCATGAACATCACATCTAGGCAGGACCCTCCACTTGCCAAAGGTTATGACCTCCTGAAGGCTCAGATGATGGTTGGCATTTTGTAGCAATAATGTATTTTTACTTTTTTTTTTTTGCGGTACGCGGGCCTCTCTCACTGTTGTGGCCTCTCCCGTTGCGGAGCACAGGCTCCGGACGCGCAGGCGCAGCGGCCATGGCTCACGGGCCCAGCCGCTCCGCGACACGTGGGATCTTCCCGGACCGGGGCACGAACCCGCGTCCCCTGCATCGGCAGGCGGACTCTCAACCACTGCACCACCAGGGAAGCCCCTAAACTCACCTTTTTTTTTGGCGGTAGGTTGGCCTCTCACTGTTGTGGCCTCTCCCATTGCGGAGCGCAGGTTCCGGACGCGCAGGCTCAGCGGCCATGGCTCACGGGCCCAGCCGCTCCGCGGCACGTGGGATCTTCCCGGACCGGGGCACGAACCCGCATCCCCTGCATCGGCAGGCGGACTCTCAACCACTGCGCCACCAGGGAAGCCCAGCGATAATGTATTTTTAAATTAAGGTATGTATATTTTTTTAGACATATGATATTGCATACTTAATAGAGTACAATATAGTGTAAAGATAACTTTTATATTCACTGGGAAACCAAGAAAATTCATGTGACTCGCTTTATTGCAATATTAGTTTTAGTCTCTGAGGTATGCCTGTACCTGAAGGAAACAAAGTCATTATCTCAAAGAGATAGCTGCACTCCCAGGTTCATTGCAGCATTATTCGCAGTAGCCAAGATATAGAAACAACCTCTGTTTGTCAACAGAAGAGTGGATAAAGAAGATGTGATAACACACACACACACACACACACACACACACACACTGGAATGTTATTCAGCCATGAAAAAGGAGGAAACTCTGCCATTTGCAAAAATATGGATGAATCTAGAGGACATCATGCTAAGTGAAATTAGTCAGACAGAGAAAGACAAAAACTGCATGATCTCACTTATGTGTGGAATCAGTTTTAAAAAAAATAAAGGTTGATTCATAGAAACATAACAAAATGGTGGTTACCACGCCAGAGCGTTGAGGGGGAAGGAGACGGGAGATGCTGGTCAAAGGATTCAGTTACAAGAAGCATAAGCTCTGGGGGACTAATGTACAGCATGGTGACTATAGTAAATATTACTTTGTTGTGTGCTTGAAATTTGCTGAGAGTAGACCTCAGCATTTTCACCACACACACACACACACACAGAGGTAGCGATGTGAGGTGATGGATGTGTTAATTAACCTGATTGTGGTGGTCATTTCACAAAGTGTATATGTATATCAAATCATCATGTTGTACACTTTAAATATAAACAATTTAATTTGTCTATTATACCTCAATAAAGCTGAAAAATAAAAGAAACTGAATAAGGTATGTGAATACGTAAAATAATTATTTTGCTCATGTTATCTTTTAATATTTGTGTAATCAACATAAAGTTTTTAATTTTTGCTTTAATGTATTCAGATAGACCTTGTTTTTTATTTTCTTAGAAAGGATACTACTTTGAAAAGGGTTTGGAATTAAATTATTTTATAGATCCACCAAAATAATAAAACCAATTTGTTGGTCAATAAACAAATTTTTCAGAAGTCTCAGAAATAATCATAGATTATTTTTGGCACCTCCTTTTAATCTTAAACTTGTACTGTTTGGAAGATAGTATAAATATATGGTAACCCTCCCCACTGACAGATTTGCACTCTGGGGCTCTGCTTAACTGGCCCTTCACTCTATCTGGCTCAGGATAAAGCACCACATATAGCACACAGACAAACACATTACATCACAAGTTATTAAAAGAAGGTGTCTCCTAAGGTAGAAACAGGGAGGATGAGAAAGGAAGGAGGAAGAGCAGGAGCAGACACTATTGCAATATGAACTTAATCAAAGAATTTTAAGAGCTCCTCTCCTCCAGGTCATTCTTAGACCGTCAACAACATGCTAAGCTAAATCAGAATATATGTTGGCGATTCCCTGGTGGTCCAGGGGTTAGGACTCTGCCCTTTCACTGGGAGGGCCCAGCTTCGGTCCCTGGTTGGGGAACTAGGATCCCACAAACCACACGGCCAAAATAATAAATAAATCAGAGTGGTACCCACTTTCTAGTAAATCTGTGACTATTATGCCTTTTCTCAACTTTATTAAAAATCATTTTTCACTTTTGAAATTTTACTGTTATCTTGTGACTCTTAGAAAGTAATTGTCATTCAAACACATTAGCATGAACAGAGTAGGTGTCCTGTAGGGTATTCCAGGGGTGCACCAAGGGGGTTATCTGGCATTTTATTTACTTTTTTATTTATTTGGCCACGCAGCATGTGAGATCTTAGTTCCTTGACCAGGGATCGAACCTGTGCCCCCTGCATTGGGACCTCGGACTCTTAACCACTGGACCTCCAGGGAAGTCCCTCTGGCATTTGAATAGGAAGGCCGTAATCTAGAAGTGGCCACTACAAAGCTTGAGTTTTCTTTACTTCTGAAAGCCCAGAGGATTTACAAATGATCAAAGTGAGTTTTAGAAATGGGTTTTTATTGGTGAAATTAGTGATATTCAAGAAATGTGGATTGGCTGAAATATTTTAGGAATGCTCCCATGCTTCCATGAACAGGGTATAAGAATTCAGAGCTCTGGAAGCCTATAGGCCTAAGGATGGCATCCAAATCTTGATCCCTAAACATCGTGCATCCAGCCGCTGGCTCAGAGGACTTGGGTCAGTGAGCCTGATTCTTATCCTGATTAACTGCATTAACTTGTGAGGCTAGGCATGCTCTGAGCACTTAAAGGAACAGAGAGCAGATTGAACTTACAGAGCAGGGCTTCTGAATTTTCTATCTGTTTGCAAATGAATGTCTGTGTGCCGAAGACTTGCTTTCACTGTAACCTGAAAGGAAGGGTGCAGGTGAGTGGCTGACCTCACCCACCTGTAACTATGTGAGATGACTAATTCTGTCAAAAAGAACCTCATAGTTGGGTATGACCTGTCCCTCAATATGTCTCCCTTTAGTTTTTTCAGGTTTCCAGGATCTAGACCAGTGGTTCTCAAAGTACAGTCCCCAGGCTAGCAGCACCAGCATCATCTAGGAACTTGTTAGAAGTGCAAATTCTCAAGACCCACCTTGGATCTGCTAAATCAGAAGATCTGGGGCTGTTTTAAGTTTTTCAGGTGATCATTATGCCTGAATATTTGAGAAGCACTGAACCAGATCACGTAGTGTCATCTATCCACCTTTTCTCTGGTGCTCTCCTTTTACTGTATCAATTATGCCTTATCTGAGATTCTTCACATTGCTTACCTCTCTTACCATATATGTTGTTAAAGATTCTCCATAAATCAAGACCCATATGTAACTTTTAATCAGAATTCCTCACTAATCAAGTCTCTTTCAGAAAGACTATTTGTATTAAGTTGATTTTATAAACAACACCGTTTCAGAAATTCATATTCCTCTGTGAGGCAGCAGCAATAGTGCAATGATTATCAAGCTCTGTTCTTTGAACACTAGGCATTTCTCTGAGTCCCCTAAGGGGACACCTGGAAAGCTGGGGGAGGAGGAATAAGGCTTCTTATCCTTGCCTTTTTGTGTTTTTTTTGCGGTACGCTGGCCTCTCACTGCTGTGGCCTCTCCCGTTGCGGAGCTCAGGCTCCGGACGCGCAGGCGCAGCGGCCATGGCTCACAGGCCCAGCCGCTCCGCGGCACGCGGAATCCTCCTGGACCAGGGCAAGAACCCGTGCTCCCTGCATTGGCAGGCGGACTCTCAACCACTGTGCCACCAGGGAAGCCCCTAAACTTACCTTTCTTTTGCGGCACGCGGGCCTCTCACTGTTGTGGCCTCTCCCGTTGCGGAGCACAGACTCCGGACGCGCAGGCTCAGCGGCCACGGCTCACGGGCCCAGCCGCTCCGCGGCATGTGGGATCTTCCAGGACCGGGGCAAGAACCCGTGTGCCCTGCATCGACAGGTGGACTCTCAACCACTGCGCCACCAGGGAAGCCCCTAAACTCACCTTTTTAATTTTTCTTTATTTTTTTTTTTTTGTGGTACGCGGGCCTCTCACTGTTGTGGCCTCTCCCGTTGCGGAGCACAGACTCCGGACGCGCAGGCTCAGCGGCCATGGCTCACGGGCCCAGCCGCTCCGCGGCATGTGGGATCCTCCCGGACCGGGGCACAAACCCGTGTCCCCTGCATCGGCAGGCGGACTCTCAACCACTGCGCCACCAGGTAAGCCCTATCCTTGCCTTTTTAAAAGGCAACATTTGTTAAGCACCTACTATGAGCCAGGCATAGTTCTGATCCCTTCACTTGCTAATGTGTTCATTTAGGTGGTATTCTGCCCACCTTTTCCGTCAGAGAAGCTGTGCTCTACTGTGTTTTACTTACTGGGTTGTAGCATAAGTTTTTCTTTAAGGAAAGAGATTGACACTAAAGACAAAACAAGCACCCCCCTTTACTCACTGAGCTCCAAGTACTCAGGCCTTCTCCTCAGTCCTGGAATAAACAGGTTCTCTCCTAGTCCAAGCTTTCACATGCTCCTCCCTCTTCCCGAAGCTTCTCCCTCAACCAACCATAGCAGGCTCTCTCTCATCCTTTAGTTTTCTGCTTAAATATTATCTCTTCTAAGAGAAACTTAACCATCTGATTTGTTTTAGGTAGTCCTCCTCTTTTATTCCTTCATAAAACACTCTTATTTTTATCTTTATAGCATTTAATGCAGTTTGTTATGATATAGTTTCCCTGTTCAATTTCTGTGGTCTGTTCCCCACTGGACTGTGGGCTTGGCAAGGGCTGGGACCTTATCTATCTTGTCCTTTGTCTACCCAGCACCTACTAGTGTCTGACACAATGTTGGTGCTTAATAAATATTTGGTGATTTGATGACTGAAGTATAATGAGGCAACGAGTTCTCATTCAGGATCTTTCATTAACTAAAACAGTTTCATCTGTAAATGAAGGTTGGATGAGATGCTCTATGAGATGATTTCTGCTTCAGCATCACATGGTTCAAAATTAACTTTTAATTTTACACTTGTCTGCTTATGCTTCTAGTGGGCAGGTGCTTTGTATCCTTCCTTAGTTGCTCATTGTGTAAGGGAAAGTATTTAAGTTAATTTCTTAAGTGAACAAGAATAGAGGTGTTAAAATAAAATACAAAATGGAGATCACACTTGAAAATTTCCTGAGCAGACAGAACCAGTTCGGCCAAATAAGCGAAACCTAATATAGCTTATTCTGCAAAGTAAGCAGAACTTAACTTGGATTATAAATTCTCCTGAAAATCATAAACAAAACCTAAATTAACCTAAATTCTTTTAGGTTGCCTAAAATGGCATAAGAAGACCACTTTTAACCAATCCCCTGTCATTTGGAAAAACCCCACTGCTATAACCAATCATTATAAAAATTAAATTGCTTCCTTGTTTTCACTGTATAAGCCATCCCATAAAATGCCTCTGTGCTTAGTGCACTATTGGTTTGAAGACTCCCAGTTTTCAAACTGTCCTTCTACGCACAATAAACTCTTCCTGGATACAGTTTTATTGATTTGGTTTTATTCCTAACAGTTTCTGGATCTTGACATGAGCCATTTGACAATTTTACATTGGATTAGTCATAAGGAATGGAATCTGGTCTATGTCCAGTCATGCTACACAGACACTAACTGTGAAGAGAAATTTAGAAAAACTTTGATCTGGGTCAAGGAAAAGGAGTATTGGAAATAAAGTATATTTAAATTTTTTAATGAATTAAGATTTATAATCTCATTAAATTATATATTTATTAATCTAATTTTAAAATGGGCAGAGGATCTGAATAGACATTTTTCCAAAAAAAAAAAAAAAACCCATAGAAGTGGCCAACAGGTACATGAAGGGTTCTCAACCTCACTAATCATCAGGGAAATGCAAACCAAAATGACAATCCGGTATCTCCTCAAATCTGTTAGAATGGCTGTCTTCAAGAAAACAGGAGATGACAAGTGTTGGCAAGGACGTAGAGAAAAGGGAACCATTGCGCACTGTTGGTGGGAATGTAAATTGGTATAGCCACTATGGAAGCAGCATGGAGGTTTCTCAAAAAATAGAAAAAATAGAACTACAACATCATCCAGCAATCCTACTTCTGGGTATATATTCAAAGGAAATGAAAACAGAATATCTAAGATATCTCTGCACTTCCATGTTCGTTGCAGCATTATTCACAGTAGCCAAAATATGGAAACAACTTAAGTGTCCAGCAGATGGATGGATAAAGAAGGTGTGGTGTAGACATACAGTGGAATGTTATTTAGCCATGAGGAAGAAGAAAATCCTCCCATTTGTAACAACTTAGATGAAACTTGAGGGCATTTCATTTTGCTAAGTGAAATACACCAGACAGAGGAAGACAAATACTGCATGGTATCACTTATCTGCTGAATCTTTAAAAAAAGTTAAACTCATAGAAACGAAGTAGAAAAGTGGTTGCCAGGGGCTGAGGGGTGAAAATAATAGGGAAAGTTTGGTAAAAGGTATAAACTTTCAGCTATGAGATGAATAAGGTCAGAGGATCTAATGTAAAATATGGTGACTATGCTAATAACACTGTATATGTAGTAATTGAAATTTTATAATTATTATATAATTGAAATTTGCTAAGAGTACAACTTAAACGGTTTAACCACAACAAAAAAAGACAAATATGTGAGGTGATGGATGTGCTAGGCTGTGGGAGGCAAAATCATGCAATGGAGGAAAGGCAGCCTCTTCAGTAAGTGGTGCTGGGGAAGATGGACAGCTGCGTGCAAAAGAATGAGATTTGAGCACTCCCTAACTCCACACACAAAAATAGACTCCAAAGGGATTAAACACCCAAGTGCAAGAACAAATACCATAAAACTCCTAGAGGAACATATAGGAAGAACACTCTTTGACATAAACTACAGCAATATTCTTTTGGATCTGTCCCCTAGAATAATAGAAATAAAAGCAAACATAAACAAATGGGACCTAATGAAACTTAAAAGCTTTTGCACAGCAAAGGAAACCATAAACAAAACAAAAAGACAATCTATGGACTGGGAGAAAATATTTGCAAATGATGCAACCACCAAGGGCTTAATTTCCAAAATATACAAACAGCTCATACCACTCAATATCAAAAAAAACAAACAACCTAATCAAAACATGGCAGAAGAACTGAATAGACATTTCTCCAAAGAAGACATACAGATGGCCAACAGGCACATGAAAAGATTCCTGGAGAGGGTAGAGAGAAAAGGGGATCCTCCTACACTGTTGGTGGGAATGTAAGTTGGTGCAGCTACTATGGAAAACAGTATGGAGATTCCTCGATAAACTAAAAATAGAGACACCATATGATCCAGCAATCCCACTCCTGGGCATATATCTGGAAAAGACAAAAACTCTAATTCGTTTAGAGTTAGACACATGCAGCTTAATGTTCATAGCAGCACTGTTTACAATAGCCAAGACATGGAAGCAAGCTAAGTGTCTTTTGACAGATGAATGGATAAAGAAGATACATATATACACACAATAGAATGTTACTCAGCCATAAAAAAGAATAAAATAATGACATTTGCAGAAACATGGATGGACCTAGAGATTATTATATTAAGTGAAGTAAGTCAGACAGAAAAAGACAAATATCATGTGATATCACTTATATGTGGAACCTAAAAAAATGATACAAAAGATTTACAAAACAGAAATAGACTCACAGACATAGAAAACAAACATGGTTATCAAAAGGGAGAGTGGAGGGGAGAGATAAATTAGGAGTTTGGGATTAACAGGTACACACCACTATATATAAAATAGATAAATGACAAGGGCCTATTGTATAGCACAGGGAACTATGTTCAATATTTTGTAATAGCCTGTAATGGAAAAGAATCTGAAAGAGATACATATACATAAACATAACTGAATCATTTTGCTGTACACCTGAAACTAACACAACATTGTCAATCACCTATACTTAAATAAAAATAATTTAATAAAATATCTTAAAGTCATAAAAAATATATGTGAGGTGACGGATGTGTTAATTGACTTGGTGGTGGGAATCCTTGCACAATTAATAATAATACAATGAATTAAGATTGTATTCACTGAATAATGAAGAATGAATTATGATGAAAAATGGTAGAAACTTTTCTAGATTTTCATTAAGCCTTTTGTAATAGGGAAGAACAAATCTGACTCCATATTAGATCTGTTTCTTTTACTTTAACCTTTATATTCTATTGCTTTTGCTTCCATTTAAGAATGTTGGGCTTTCCTGGTGGCGCAGTGGTTGAGAGTCCACCTACCGATGCAGGGGACACAGGTTCTTGCCCCGGCCCGGGAAGATCCCATGTGCCGCGGAGCAACAGAACCCGTGTGCCACAACTACCGAGCCTGTGCTCTAGAGCCCATGAGCCACAACTACTGAGCCCACATGCCACAACTACTGAAGCCCGTGCACCTAGAGCCCGTGCTCCACAACAAGAGAAGCCACTGCAACGAGAAGCCTGCACACTGCAACAAAGAGTAGCCCCCGCTCACCGCAACTAGAGAAAACCTGCATGCAGCAACGAAGACCCAATGCAGCCAAAAATAAATAATAAAATAAAATAAATAAATTGATTTAAAAAGAAAAAGAAGGTTGCCTACAGCCTGAAATATACAGGACAGCCTATTCTCAAGGCTCTGACCTTTAAGACTCCATTCATAGAGAGTTATCTGGACAGCTGCAAGAACAAAGAATTCCTGCGCCAAGAAGTTTGCAACAACCAACCTCACCCCTCGCTCACCTTGCCTTTAAAAATGCTTTGCTTAAACACTTCTGGGAGTTCGGGGTTTTGGGGGCAGGAGCCATCTCCTTGCATGGCCCTGTAATAAACCTTTCTCTGCTCCCAACTCAGATGTTTTGGTTTGTTTGGCCTCACTGTGCCTCGGGCACATGAACCTGTCTGTGTTCACTAACACTTTCACATTGTAGAATTTTGTCTTGGAATTCAGGAGAAGAAAATTCTCCTCTTCTTCTCCTCCTCCTCCTTCTTCTCCTCCTCTTCTTCCTCTTTTCCTTCTTCTCCTTCACCTTCTCCTCCTTCTTCTTCCTGTCTTATTAAGTTATAAATGATGGAAAATTTTAAGTTTCAAACTACTTGTACTTTTGCTTTTTTGGTTTTGTTTTGTCTTTGAGTGTTTTAATAAACTGTAGATAAAATTTTCATCAGTTGTCAGTAAACTGCAACTTGAAAGCTATGGGAACACGATGCTCAGGAGACCATCCTCAGCTCCACTTAGACAACTGCTGTAGATTAATGATGCCAAATTGGTCTCCAAGTCTTGCCTCTAGATGCTTTGACTGCAGGTAAATTGAGGAAGAATGGAGAGGAATGCCAACTACACTCACCACCGCCTGCTGTGTTCTAGACTGTCCAGAGGGCAAACTCTTGAATAAAATTCAATAAAAGCATATCCACACCTGCATGCTGTTCACACACCTCTCCATCAGGGGGTGGCAAGGAGTTAGCCGGAAGAACCCTGGTCAGAAAATATGAAGATGAAACTTCTCACTGTAAATCTATCATTAAATTGCTATGTGATACCCAAAAATAAACTCAAAATGGATTAAAGACCTAAACGTAAGGTCTGACACTATAAAACTCTTAGAGGAAAATATAGGAAGAACACTCTTTGACATAAATCACAGCAAGATCCTTTTTGACCCACCTCCTTGAGAAATGGAAATAAAAATAAAAATAAACAAATGGGACCTAATGAAACTTAAAAGCTTTTGCACAGCAAAAGAAACCATAAACAAGACGAAAAGACAACCCTCAGAATGGGTGAAAATATTTGCAAATGAAGCAACTGACAAAGGATTAATCTCCAAAATATACAAGCAGCTCATGCAGCTCAATATCAGAAAAACAAACAACCCAATCCAAAAATGGGCAGAAGACCTAAATAGACATTTCTCCAAAGAAGATACACAGATTGCCAACAAACACATGAAAGCATGCTCAGCATCACTAATCATTAGAGAAATGCAAAGCAAAACTACAATGAGGTATCACCTTACATTGGTCAGAATGGCCATCATCAAAAAATCTACAAACAATAAATGCTGGAGAGGGTGTGGAGAAAAGGGAACCCGCTTGCACTGTTGGTGGGAATGTAAATGGATACAGCCTGTATGGAGAACAGTATGGAGGTTCCTTAAAAAGCTACAAATAGAACTACCATATGACCCAGCAATCCCACTACTGGGCATATACCCAGAGAAAACCGTAGTTTAAAAAGACACATGCACCCCAGTGTTCATTGCAGCACTATTTACAATAGGTAGGTCATAGAAGCAACATAAATGCCCATCGACAGATGAATGGATAAGAAGATGTGGCACATATATACAATGGAATATTACTCAGCCCCATAAAAAGAAGAAAAATTTAGTTATTTGTAGTGAGGTGGTTGGACCTAGAGCCTGTCATACAGAGTGAAGTAAGTCAGAAAGAGTAAAACAAATACCCTATGCTAATATATATATGGAATCTAAAAAAAAAAAAATGGTTCTGATGAACTTAGGGGCAGGACAGGAATAAAGATGCAGATGTAGAGAATGGACTTGAGGACACGGGAAGGGGGAAGGGTAATCTGGGATGAACTGAGAGAGTAACATTGACATATATACACTACCAAATGTAAAATAGATAGCTAGTGGGAAGCAGCCACATAGCACAGGGAGATCAGCTCAGTGCTTTGTGACCACCTAGAGGGATGGGATAGGGAGGGTGGGAGGGAGATGCACGAGGGAGGAGATATGGGGATATATGTATACGTATAGCTGATTCACTGTTATACAGCAGAAACTAACACAGCATTGTAAAGCATTGTACTGCAATAAAGATGTTAAAAAGAAAATTGCTATGTGACCTCAAGAAAATAACTTCATGTCAAAGACATTAACTTTTTCTCATTTGTAAAAGTGATAGAGCTTGATTTAAGATATTCTCTATTCCCTCAGGATTATTTTTGTCTATCTATTTAGATAAACTGTTACTGAGCCAAACTCAGGTCTGTTCACCCATGTGCAGTAAAGCCAATCTACTGACACTGGGTTGTGTTGAAGGAAAATGCAGTATTTATTGTAAAGCCGCCAATACAAGAAGGACAGGTGGCTCGTGCTCTAAAACCCCAAACTCCCCAAGGGGTTTCAACAAAGCAATTTTAAAGCCCAGGTGAGGGAAGGAGGGTCACAGGATATGTGATCGTCTTGTGCACAATTCTCTGATTGGTTGATGTTTAGGTATCAGTCCTTAGGCAGTTCTGAGGGTTCTGAGGGTTCATGGTCATCAAGTAGTTAATTTCTTCCATTTGGTGGTGGTTTCAGCATCTGTAAAATAACTCAGGAAGTATACATCAGATTCTATTATCTAGGTACTTCAGAGAGGAGCTACAGCAGAGGATATGCGGCGGAGGGGGGGGGGTCTGTCCCTGTAGGATCCAATAGGGTTCTGCTCAGTTACAAAACAAGAATTGACATGGTTTCTCTTCATTCATACCTGCCCACTTTGTTGCTTACTGGTCTACCAGGAGTGAGTGAAAGAGGCTGCTTGCCACGAGGTGAGAGAAACAAGAGGAGAGTGGTAATGCAATGAGTTCTGGGTTTCAAATGCCAAACCTGGGACAGCCAAAATTTCCCTGAGTGATTTAACTATCAGTAATATTGATTGGTAGGTGAATTGAGGGGCATTGGACTAGATCTCAAATCCTGGCCTGTAGATATCTGTGACATTTAGTATTGATTCCCTTCAAGTAACTACTGGGCATTTCCTAGAACAGTTCTCAAAGGAATACACCTTATATTATGACCTAGGGCACATGCATACATGACCGAATCAACACTTAGCCTGACATCATACAATGCATTCTGTTATTTTCTATTCTATTGTGTTTGTTTCTTCTTTGTTTTTTAATTCTTGGCATCCAGCAGCAATTTAAAAGCATTCTTGGGGTAGAGGGAATATGGCTAGCAGCTGTCTCCTTCTTGGATCTGGGTTATGGATTTTAGAACAGATGTTTGTTACTCACTTCCAAGCCAGTGCGGTTGTCCTGCTGTTGGTCTTTGAGGTGATGGCCCATCTGTCCTGGGTCTTGATGAGTGTGGGGGTAGAAGTGGGGGACTCAGAGAGAAAGCTCATTAAACATGACCTTGTTCTAGGATTCAGAATGTGGTGGGTCTGCACTAAATCACCCTGTCAGATAGGTAGTTACTTAAAAGAAATTTGGGGGAATTCCTTGACAGTCCAGTGGCTAGGACACCATGCTCTTGCTGCTGAGGGCCCGGGTTCAATCTCTGGTTGGGGAACTAAAATCCCACAAGCCGTGTGGCTTGGCCAAAAAAAAGAAAAAGAAATTTAGATCTATGATTTTTAGAAATTCTTTTTAAAAAATTAAACAATTTAGAAATGTAGTCATCTCCTGCTGTGTATCAGTAATCTGTTACTGAAAATTAGTTGTTCTGCACGAAAATGCTAATCTGGAGCCTATTTACATTTATTTTAAGTAGGCAAAATTATGTTACTATGTCAACCCCAAGCCCTCAGCCAATTTCTTAAACAGGTTGCTAACGGGTGGTAATACACCAATACATAATTAAAAATCCAAACCATCTTGTTAACTGTCAAGTGCTTAGAACTTTGTTTCTTTCTCACCAAATGATCAATACAGTTGATAACGAACAGCAGGCTTTGTGCAGGAGAAGGCCACTGACCAAGATGGCTTTAATGTTCCCCTCAATCTGACTAAACTTAAACTGGCTTCTTTCTGACTTGAGGCCCCTGAGCTCCCTTTACTTTAGAAGACTTGTAATTGTACATTTTTTCTCTGCCCCTTTGAGATGTAAATCTTTTTAACAGCCTCTTATCAGTTTTACAACCAGGATTCTCAAGAACCTGGGAGCCCTCCCTTGAAATGTAATCAGCAAAGGAGATGCATCCCTATCTCACAGCTTCTGAGGGAGGGTGGGCGCCAACTCCAAGGTCCCTTGCTCCAGGTTGCAAAACTATCTCTTGTCATAAAGATATGAGAAAATTATTTTTATTTTTCCTTTGGATAAAGCCAATTAGCAAATACAGATGGCCTGTGACCTCCCCATAATGTCCTCCAGTACTTTTCTACTAGCTCACCCCAGCCATTAAAAAGCATTACCTCTCTGCTGCCATGGATCTGAGTTCAGACTTAGTTCTGGCCTCTCCCTCCCATTGCAGTAGCATTGGAAAAAGTCTTCTTCATCTGTTTAACTTTGTCCAGTGTAATTTTTGTTTTAACACTGCCTTTTTTGTGGACATTCAATTTCACAATTTTCAAAAAATATTTACAGGGACTCTATATTAGTTTTCTGGGGCTGTCAAAACAAAGCGCAATAAACTGGATGGTTTAAAAAAAAATTTATTGCCTTACGAATTTGGAGGCCCAAGCCCCAAAGCACAGGTGTTGACAGGACCATGCTCTTTCTGAAGGCTCTAGGAAAGAATCTGTTCCGTGTGTTTCTCTTAGCTTCTGATGTTGCCAGTAATCCTGGTGCTCCTTGACTTGTAGATGCATTACTCCAGTCACTGCCTCCACAGTCACATGGCATTCTCCCTGTGCATGTCTCTCTCTGTGTCTCTTCTCTTTTTATAAGGATACCAGTCATATTGGATCATGGGCCCACACTACTTGACTATGACCTCATCTTAACTTACGTCTTAATCATATCTTCAAAGACCCTATTTCCAAATAAGGCCACATTCACAAGTACCAGGGATTAGGACTTCAGCATACCTTTTTCAGGGGACACAAAGCAACCCACAACTCACTCTGAAGAAACATCAGTAATATTTAGAATGAAAGGCTTTTCCTGCATTTCATTTTGTTAAAATATTGTATTATGCTTAAATGTAAACAGAAGATTTGTCTATATACATGTTGGCTGAAATGTTATATTGAGAAATACATATGTCTATGAAGTTTGGGTATTAAAAATGAAGAGGTGTCCATGTCTTTGGGGAGGTTTACCCAGAAGACATTGTGCAGGGTAGGCAGTACACTCTGTCTGCCTGGATGACAGGCTTAGGTCTCATGAGGGTGAGGCTCCTTTCAGGAGGAATCAAGGAATATGTCACAGACAAAACCAAGCAAGTAAGGAGATTGACTTTATTCACGCTGATCTTGGGTGGCCTCAGCCTGCAGTGACTTGAAGCAGGATTTTGGTTTCCGGCCAGAGATTGAAACCAGGCCACTGCAGTGAGAGTGCCGAATCCTGACCACTAGACCACAAGGGACCAGTGGCCAGTGACAAAGCCCTGGCCCGTCAGCTGTGCAGAAATGAATTTCCACATAGAGATGGAAAGTACTGAAACAAGTGAAGTGTTTACCGGGAGGAAAAAGAGTACGTGTGCATAGATAAATGGGTGGGCTCAGAGTGCCCTCAAGCGCCCTCGTGGTAGTTGAATCACATTTATCGTGCATTTTTTCTGGGTTTCCTTTGGCCAATCATCTTGCTTTGCGTGGTTCTGAATCCGTATTTGGTTTATCTCAGGGTCCTCCCGTGTATGTGTATGCATCTCTTAGCCAAGATGGTTTCTAGTGAAGAGGCCTATGGGTAGGCTGACATCACTTACTGTGAGGTGATGCCCCCTCCCTTTTGACCTCTGAGGAGCCTTTCTGCACATGTGTAGTTGGGAAGGTCTCCTTGACTTCTAGAATGAGGAATATGTGGTCTTTTATCTCTTATCTGTTCAGGACTTAGCTTCTCCTCCCTCCTGCTATTTTGGAGTATCTGTCCACACGGGACAACTACAGCTGCCCAGCCTAGGGCCCATCTATCTCCTGCCTCAAGGCTATTGTGGTAAGGAGAGCCCCCAGATCTGACATCAGAGTGACTCTGCACGGTGGTTTTGCCTTTGACTTACATAGGGAGGGGACATAAACAGGCCATAGGTGGAGGGTTTTACAGTTAGGGTTGTTTTGTAAGCAGGAGAAATCTCAGTCAGGTAGCCGAACAGAGAATGTTTTTCTCTGTGGTTAGCTAGTTTCAGGGGAACAAATAAATAGCTAATCGATTATAACAAAGAATGGGAAGTTGGAGGATCTGTGTCTGGACTTGTCAGCAGGTTCTGGCAAAAGGGGAAGGAAAGATCTGTGTTTGGCCTTGTCACAGGTAAACAGAGGAGTCATCTGCAAGGATTATGGGGTCACGAGAAAGAGTAGACAGTGGGTTTTATGAGTCAAATGGGGGAAGAGTGATCCTTTGAGTAAGCCCTTTCCTAGAATACAAAAGAATGGGGGGGATTTTGGAAAACAAAAGGTTGGGGGAGGTGTTCTTTGCCATTGCTGCTTTCCAGAAGCACAGGGTAAAATTCAACAATGTCAGTCGTCAGGAGGAAGGACCCGTGTGTGTCTGACTGCATCTGGTCATTGCCTGCCTTTAAATATTTACAGTTCTCTTTTAAGAAGCCGCTTACTTATCCCTGCAAAATGGATCCCACAGTTAAAGGCTGCTGCCGCCACCAAGTGGTGGTACCCACGTAGTGACTGCCCAACCTCAGACTCCAGTGGGCTGGGTGTCCCCAAGGGGCGTGCAAGAAAAAACACTGGGATTCAGAGTTTTACTTTATTTTTATCAAAAAAGCAAGCAAGAATTTAAAATTTAGTACCGAAATTTAACATACCAGTTTGTGCTGGGTTCCTCACTTTGTATCTGTCATAAGTCACCTTCTCGGGAAAGAGATGAAGCTTCACATTGTGGTAACTTTCCTTTCTGAACCCCTTCAGAGTGTAGTAACATATTGCAGACTGTGAGTGCCTGCTTAAGTGCAGATAATATTATCTAGTTTCAACTAAACCTATCCTTACACAATGGACAAGTAGCTTTAAGAGACTCCTGCAGAGAAATTGTTGGTTTAAAAAATAGTGCATATACCAGCAAACAGGAATCCTACAACCGTAGAAGCTCTTAGACAGCTACCTGGCAAAAAAAAAAAAAAAAAAAAAAAAGGCTAGCATATTTTTACAAGAAGTTGATCAAAACATACTGATTGAAATATGGCTTTAACATTGTTAATCTGGCCTCATCCTAATTGTTGTGTATGAAGAGGTTTCATGAGATACCTGTTTTGGTTATTACAGCCACTTGCCCACCAAGATTTGAAATTAACTGAATTTACAACTCTGTTTCATAGTGCTAACCCAGCCTTTTCAAAATTCGTGAGATGCAACATATATAATCACTGGTCCTTTTCCTATTTTAGTGGAGAAGACCCGTGACTAGAGTCTATGTTTGCGCACCTAGGAGATATAAGTATAAACTGTAGGTAAAGCAAAATTTTCGAAAAGTTAAAATCATGACTCTCTGGCAAATATAAAGTGAACACATGTCAGAGATTTAATTAACTCATTGATTAATAAAGGAACCAGTAAAGATTCTATGACCAATTGAAAGAGCATATTAGAAGCAAGGATATTTATAGGATAAGATTTATAGGATATAAAACTGATTAATGCCCAATCGGCCACAAATCTTTTGAGTTGTATGTTCTACCAACAGAGTTATTTGCAGCCCTACCAGACAAAAATCTCCAAGTTAACAAGTAACTTCACTAATTCTGAGACTTTTAATCAATAGTAAATAATGGGATAAACTTTATGTTACCATGACCCTCTGGCCAAATCCACTCCATGTATTTTGTAAATAAATTTTTATTGGAACTCAGTCATTTCCTTAGTGGAAGGTCTGAGTATTCAGAGTCCTAAAGACAACAAAACCCGTAATATTTACTATCTGGACCTTTACAGATGAAGTGTGTTGGCCCTTGCCCTGGACAATCCTTGGGTGGGCTTTGCCCCCACATGATATTGAAAGGATGTTCTCCTCATCTTTTTTGCCTTATTTCCAAGTTTTGGATAATTTTCTTGACAGCTACTTGAGAACCCTTAATATGTAATTTATCTGTTTCCACTATCTTCAGATAGGTCTTTTGGTCAAATTCCCTGTTTTATTTTTTTAAAATATTTTTTCCCCTCAAAATGTTTTAGATATTTGTTTTCTCTTATGCTGTTTTATTTACAAGTAATTTACTTTTACCCTTTTAAAAGAACTGCAACATTTCTTTAAATATAAAATTCTGCATTTTTTTACTATGTAGTTTGACCACATCATGATAAATATTGTTGTAGTTGTTAATTTCCTTTTCTTGGGGTACAGTGAGACTCCCCATCTGCACATCTAATAGCATTCAATAACATTTCATTTGGTATGTTTTCTTGAATTTACACACCCATCATTGTTTTGTAAGTATTCCATTGTCTATCTTCCATTTCTCTCATTATCCTTTTATGTCACTTCAATCACCTTGTGCATTTTCTTTACAACTGATGTCGTTTCCACAAGCCTCTCCCCCAGGTTATTGCTTTACATTTGTTACAATGTCACTTTTATTTGTATAATCAAAATGATTTCAGCGATAGCATAAACTTTACCTTAACTTATATACTTAGCTCCACCAGCTCCTCTTTTTTTTTTTCTGGTCTGGTGTTGTTCTCTTAACTCATTCTTAATCAAATATTTAATTGTGTCCATGTATTCTTTAATTTTCCAGATCACTGGTTCATTATAAAAGGATATAATTCAGAACCAGCCGGAAGGAAGAGGTGCACAAGGTGAGGCATGTGGGAAAGTGTGTGGAGCTTCCATGCTCTCTGAGTGCACACCTCTCCCCAAATCTCCACACGCTTACCAACCTGAAAACTCCAAATTCCCTGTTATTATTCAACAAATGTTTATGGAACACATACTACAAGCCAGATGGATACTGCAATGAATAGAACCTATCTATCCCTGTCACTTTCACAGGATAGTGAGGAAGTCAGGCAGTGGGAAATTAGGTTTTTTTGCTCAGTACCTTAAAATGCCTTTTCATGTACCTCCTTTCAGTAATAAATATGTTGTAACACCCATTCTACTACACACCTACCTATATACACAGTTTTTTAAAAAATCAGTGTAATGCTTGAATTGAAACACACAGGGACTTCCCTGGCGGTCCAGGGGTTAAGACTCCACGCTTCCAATGCAGGGGTCATGGGTTTGATCTCTGGTTGGGGAACTAAGATCCCACGTGCCTCTAGGTGTGGTCAAAAATAAATAAATATATATTTTTAGAAAATTATTATAAAAATAATATATAGTTAATATGTAAATGTTTGCTATGATTATACTAGAAGGCATAATGAATAGTGAGATGTTTGGGCCTCTATGCAGAATAATGAAAATACAATGAATACAAATGCATACAGAAACAGTTATGATATATCACCAACTCAAATATCATAACTGGAGTTGCCTTCAGAAGAAATAATTTTCCAAATTGGTGAGTAACACAGTAAAATCCTTGGCCAAGTAAAATACAATCTTTCCTAGATTTGCACAGTGGTTTCATTCCTGGAAAATTCAGTGTCTACTAAAAACATGCAAAAATAGTTTGATATATGTAAAGCAAAGTTAGGTTTAGGGACTTCCTGGTGGCTCAATGGTTAAGAATCCTCCTGCCAATGCAGGGGACACGGGTTCGAGCCCTGGTCCGGGAAGATCCCACATGCTGCGGAGCAACTAAGCCTGTGCACCACAACTACTGAGCCTGTGCTCTGGAGCCTGCAAGCCACAACAACTGAGCCTGCATGCCACAACTACTGAGACCGCACTCCTAGAGCTCGTGCTCCACAACAAGAGAAGCCACTGCAACAAGCCTGCACACCACAATGAAGACTAGCCCCTGCTAGCCCCAACTAGAGAAAGCCCGTGCACAGCAACAAAGACAGCCATAAGTAAAAGTAAATTAATTTTAAAATATATATTTTTTTGCGGTACGTGGGCCTCTCACCATCGTGGCCTCTCCCGTTGCAGAGCACAGGCTCCGGACGCGTAGGCTCAGCGGCCACGGCTCACGGGCCCAGCCGCTCCGCGGCATGTGGGATCTTCCCGGACCGGGGCACGAACCCGCGTCCCCTGCATCGGCAGGCGGACTCTCAACCACTGCACCACCAGGGAAGCCCTAAAAAATTTTTTAAAAGAATGATGAACATGAAACATGCAAATTTAGGTTTAAGGTCAGATAATTATAAACAGACTTTTAACCTCCATAAATACGTGGAAAGATATTAGAAGTTCATGCTGGCTGAGGAACAGGTTTTCATTGTGAGACTATTCTACACATTGTATAGTGTCCTTGGCCCCACTTACTAAATGACAGTCGTGCCCATTCAAATCCCTGCACCCTCAAATTCCATTCATTGGGGCAATCTGAAAGACCTCTCCAAATTTCCAAATTGCCCTCTAGGGAGCAGTACAGTTCCTGTGGAAAATCACTGAAAACAGAACAAAAGATCTCCTGCAGGCTAAAACCGCGCTTGCCTCTGGGGTTTGGGTAGGGCAGCATTATTCTGTTGCCTGGGAGGCTGGCTTGGGCTGAAGGTGAGTTTCTGGCTAGCCCCCAGGGAAGGCTGGAGTGTTGAGGCTTCTACAAAAGCGAAAGGCAAAGGTAACATTTGACACCTTTCTCCTGCATTTTAAGTTTTCCTTGATCAGTTTGCCTGGCATAGAAAGCTAGGGTCAAAAACCTCTCCCTACAAAAAAAGATGGAATAAATGTGGAGATATCTATCTATATCTATATCTATATCTATATCTATATCTATATCTATATCTATGTCTATATCTATATGTGTGTGTACACATATATGTATATTGTATATGTATACTCACATGTTTATTGTGTTGTTGTACAAAAAGTGAAGGCAGTCTAAATGTCTACATACAGGAGAGTTGATTTAAAAAAGAAAAACAGGGACTTCCTTGGTGGCTCAGTGGTTGAGAATCCACCTGCCAACGCAGGGGACACAGATTCAAGCCCTGGTCCAGGAAGACCCCACATGCCACGGAGCAACTAAGCCCATGCGCCACAACTACTGAGCCTGCGCTCTAGAGCCAGTGCGTCACAACTACTGAAGCCCGCGTGCCTGGAGCCCGTGCTCCACAACAAGAGAAGCCACTGCACTGAGAAGGCTTCGCACCACAACAGAGACCAAACACAGCCCAAAATAAATAAATAAATAAAATTTTTAAATGAAAAAAGAAATTAAAAACCTATGGCACATCTGTAAAATGAAATTCAGGCATACACTAAAAATATTTCAAGTACTGTAACTGAAAGTGGGGGTCTGGCCACTCGCTGCTCAAAAGCCAATAAAGAGGCAAGGTTGGTGGAAAGTGCTTTATTTAGGAGGCCAGCAACCTGCAGGGGAGGGCGGACCAAAGGAGAACTCCCCCTCACCCCCAACAATCAGTGGGCAAGAACTTTTATAGATAGAGGGAGCGGGCGACATGCAGAAACAGCGCAGTCAGCTCTGACAGTCATTTTGAAAGTAGTCATGCAGTGGCCTGATCAGCATCATCTTGACTGTTCTAAGTACAGTTAGTCTTCAGTTCCAGGGTCGGTTTGTTCCCATTTCTTTGAGGCCAGTTCTCAGAATTGTGGCAGCTTTTGACATGGCTGCAGTCTGGTTATCATGTAGTTAACTTCTTCCACCTGGTAGAGGTTTCAGTATCTATAAGACAGCTCACAGGATATGACTCAGAATATTATCTATAGCCCTGGAGGAGGAAATAAAGGTCCTTGACTTTGCTTAATGACTGAACTATTATTATTTAGTCTCCTTTGACTGTTTTCTTTTGTTTCTGCATTTTCTCACTTCTCTGATTAAATTTATTCCTTGACTAAAGTTTTTCTACAGACCAAAGGCAGGCTGCAGACATGAGGGGCAAGGACCATAGGGTCCTGCTCTGTTTCAGTACTGTTCCAGACCACTGCAATAAAGCAAGTCACATGAATTTTTTGGTTTCTCAGTGTGTATAAAAATAATGTTTAAATTATACTGTAGTCTGTTAACTGTGGATTGGCTCCATGTCTAAAAAACCAATGTACATACCTTATTTTAAAAATACTTCATTGCTAAATATAAACAGACCAATCACAAGTAATGAAATTATAAACTGTGATTAAAAATCTTCCAACAAACAAAAGTCCAGGACCAGATGCCTTCACAGGTGAATTCTATCAAACATTTAGAGAAGACCTAACACCCATCCTTCTCAAACTCTTCCAAAAAATTACAGAGGAAGGAACACTCCCAAACTCATTCTATGAGGCCACCATCACCCTGATACCAAAACCAGACAAAGATACTACAAAAAAAGAAAATTATAGACCAATATCACTGATGAATATAGATGCAAAAATCCTCAACAAAATACTAGCAAACAGAATCCAACAACGCATTAAAAGGATCATACACCATGATCAAGTGGGATTTATCCCAGGGATGCAATCAATCTTCACTATACACAAATCAATCAATGTGATACACCATATTAACAAATTGAAGAATTAAAAACCATATGATCATCTCAATAGATGCAGAAAAAGCTTTTGACAAAATTCAACACCCATTTATGATAAAAACTCTCCAGAAAGTGGGCATAGAGGGAACCTACCTCAACATAATAAAGGCCATATACAACAAACCCACAGCAAACATCACTCTCAATGGTGAAAAACTGAAAGCATTTCCTCTAAGATCAGGAACAAGACAAGGATGTCCACTCTCACCACTATTATTCAACATAGTTTTGGAAGTCCTAGCCATGCCAGTCAGAGAAGAAAAAGAAATAAAAAGAATACAAATTGGAAAAAAAGAAGTAAAACTGTCACTGTTTGCAGATGACATGATACTATACATAGAGAATCCTAAAGATGTTACCAGAAAACTACTAGAGCTAATCAATGAATTTGGTAAAGTTACAGGATACAAAATTAATGCACAGAAATCCCTTGCATTCCTATACACTAATGATGAAATTCTGAAAGAGAAATTAAGGAAACAATCCCATTTACCATTGCAACAAAAAGAATAAAATACCTAGGAATAAACCTACCTAGGGAGACAAAAGAACTGTATGCAGAAAACTATAAGACACTGATGAAAGAAATTAAAGATGATACCAACAGATGGAGAGATATACCATGTTCTTGGATTGGAAGAATCAATACTGTGAAAATGACTATACTACCCAAAGCAATCTACAGATTCAATGCAATCCCTATCAAATTACCAATGGCATTTTTTACAGAACTAGAACAAAAAATCTTAAAATTTGTATGGAGACACAAAAGACCCCAAATAACCAAAGTGGTCTTGAGGGAAAAAACAGAGCTGGAGGAATCAGACTCCCTGACTTCAGACTATACTACAAAGCTACAGTAATCAAGACAATGTGGTACTGGCACACAAACAGAAATATAGATCAATGGAATAGGACAGAAAGCCCAGAGATAAACCCTCGCACCTATGGTCAACTAATCTATGACAGAGGAGGCATAAGTGGTGCTGGGAAAACTGGACAGCTACATGTAAAAAAGTGAAATGAGAACACTCTCTAACACCATACACAAAAATAAATTCAAAATGGATTAGAGACTTAAATGTAAGACCAGACACTATAAAAACTCTTAGAGGAAAACATAGGAAGAACACTCTTTGACATAAATCACAGCAAGATCTTTTTTGATCCACCTCCTAGAGTAATGGAAATAAAAACAAAAATAACAAATGGGACCTAATGAAACGTAAAAGCTTTTGTAAAGCAAAGGAAACTACAAACAAGACGAAAAGACAACCCTCAGAATGGGAGAAAATATTTGCAAACGAATAAAGGATTAATCTCCAAAATATATAAACAGCTCATGCAGCTCAATATTTAAAAAAATCCCAATCCAAAAATGGGCAGAAGATCTAAATAGACATTTCTCCAAAGAAGACATACAGATGGCCAAGCACAAGAAAAGCTGCTCAACATCACTAATTATTAGAGAAATGCAAATCAAAACTACAATGAGGTATCACCTCACACCAGTTAGAATGGGCATCATGAGAAAATCTACAAACAACAAGTGCTGGAGAGGGTGTGGAGAAAAGGGAACCCTCTTGCACTGTTGGTGGGAATGTAAATTGATACAGCCACTATGGAGAACAGTATGGAGGTTCCTTAAAAAGCTAAAAATAGAATTACCATATGACCCAGCAATCCCAATACTGGGCTTATACCCAGAGAAAACCACAATTCAAAAAGACACATGCACCCCAATGTTCATTGCAGCACTATTTACAATAACGAGTTCATGAAAGCCACCTAAATGCCCATCGACAGATGAATGGATAAAGAAGATGTGGTACATATATACAATGGAATATTACTCAGCCATAAAAAGGAACGAAATTGGGTCATTTGTAGAGATGTGGATGGATCTATATAGACTGTCATACAGAGTGAAGTAAGTCAAAAAGAGAAAAACAAATATCGTATATTAACGCATGTATGTGGAACCTAGAAAAATGGTACAGATGAACTGGTTTGCAGGGCAGAAATAGAGACACAAATGTAGTGAACAAACATATGGACACCAAGGGGGGAAAGCGGTCAGAGGTGGGGGTGGGGGTGTGAACTGGGAGATTGGGATTGACATGTATACACTGATGTGTATAAAATTGATGACTAATAAGAACCTGCTGTATAAAAAAATAAATAAAATTAAATTAAAAAGAAAAAACAAAATTCATTACTGGGTGTTACCTGGTGGTCTAGTGGTTAGGATTCAGCGCTTTCACTGTTGTGGCCTGGGTTCAATCCTTGATCAGGAAACTGAGATCCCACAAGCCATGCAGTGTGGCAAAAAAAAAAAGAAAAGAAAAGAATAAAATGTTCATTGGCTACATTAAACAAAAAACTTCATTGCTAAAAAATGCTACTTATCATCTGAGCCTTCAGTGAGTCGTAATCTTTTGGTTGGTGGAGAGTCTTGCTTGTTGATGGCTGCTGACTGATCAGGCTGGTGGGTGGTGAGGGCTGGGGTGGCCGTGACAGTTTCTTAAAATAAGACGACAACGGGGCTTGCCACATCGATGGCCTCTTCCTTTCATGAACAATTTCTCTGTAGCAGGCAAAGCTGTTCGGTAATATTTTACCCATGATAGAGCTTCTTTCAAAATTTGAATCAGTCCTCTCAAGCCGTGCCACTGCTTTATCAGCTCAGTTTATGTAACATTCTAAACCCTTTGTTGTCATTTCAACAGTCTTTATAGCAGCCTCACCAGGAGTAGAGTCCATCTCCAGAAACCACTTTCTTTGCTCATCCATAAGAAGGAACTCCTCATCCATTTAAGTTTTATCGTGAGATTGCAGAAATTCAGTCACGTCCTCGGGCTCCGCTTCTAATTCTAGTTCTCTTACTGTTTTCACCACATCTGCTGATACTTCCTCCACTGAAGTCATGAACCCTTCAAAGTCATCCCTGAAGCTTTGAATCAACTTCTTCCAAACTTCTGTGAATGTTGATATTTTGACCTCCTCCCATGAATCACGAATGTTCTTAATGACATCTAGAATGGTGAATCCTTTCCAGAAGGTTTTTAATTTATTTTGCCCAGATTCATCAGAGGAATCACTACCTATGGCGGCTACAGTCTTACAAAATGTATTTCTTAAATACTAAGACTTGAAATTTGAAATGACTCCTTGATCCATGGGCTGCAGAATGGATGCTGTGTTAGCAGACATGAAAATAACATTAAACTGGTTGTGTAATACAGCTCCGTTAGAGCTTTTGGGTGGCCAGGTGCTTTGTCAATGAGCAATTCTATTTTGAATGGAGTCTTTTTTTTCTGAGCAGTAGGTTTCAACAGTGGGCTGAAAATATTTAGTAAACCATGTTGTAAACAGATGTGCTGTCATCAGGCTTTGTTGTTCCATTTATAGAGTACAAGCAGAGTAGATTTAGCATAATTCTAAAGGGCCGTAGGATTTTTGGAATGGTAAATGAGCATTAGCTTCAACTTAAAATCACCAGCTGCATTAGCCCCTAACAAGAGTCAGCCTGTCTTTTGAAGAGTTGAAGCCAGACATTGACTTCTCTCTAGTCATGAAAGTCTTAGGTGGCATATTTTTCCCACAGAAGGCTGTTTCATTTACAGTGAAAATCTGTTGTGTAGTGTAGCCACTTTCATTAATGATCTTAGCTACTGCATCTGGATAACTTGCTGCAGCTTCTGCATCAGCACTTGCTGCCTCACCTTGCACTTTGATGTTATGGAGATGGCTTCTCTCCTTAAACTTCATGAACCAACCTCTGCTAGCTTCACACTTTTCTTCTGTAGCTTCCTCACCTCTCTCAGGCTTCACAGAACTGAAGATAGAGCCTTGCTCTGGATCAGGCTCTGGCTTAAGGGAATGTTGTGGTTGGTTGTTGTTTTGTTTTGTTTGTGGTACGCGGGCCTCTCACTGTTGTGGCCTCTCCCGTTGCAGAGCACAGGCTCCGGACGTGCAGGCTCAGCGGCCATGGCTCACGGGCCCAGCCGCTTCGCGGCATGTGGGATCTTCCTGGACCCGGGCACGAACCCGTGTCTCCTGCATTGGCAGGCGGATTCTCAACCACTTCGCCACCAGGGAAGCCCGTTGTGGTTGGTTTGATCTTCTATCCAAACCACTACAATTTTCTCTATATCAGCAATAAGCCTGTTTTGTTTTCATACCATTGGTGTGTTCACTGCAGTAGCACTTATAATTTCCTTCAAGAACTTTCCCTTTGCATTTGCAGCTTGGCTAAGTGTTTGGCACAAGAAGAGCCCTAGCTTTCTGCCTGTCTCAGTTTTTGACATGCCTTCCTCACTAAGCTTAATCACTTTTAGCTTTTGATTTATAGTGAGAGACCTGTGACTTTTCACTTGAACACTTAGAGGCCATTGTAGGGTTATTAACTGGCCTAATTTCAATATTGCTGTGGTTCAGAGAATAAGGAGGCCCAAGGTGAGGGAGAGAGACAGGAACGGCTGGTCCATGGAGCAGTCAGAACATACACATTTATCGATTAAGTTCACCATCTTATATGGACGAGGTTCACGGGGCCCCAAAGCAATTACAGTAGTAACATCAAAGGTTACTGATCACAGATCACCGTAAAAAATATAATAATAATGAAAAGTTTTGAAATATCACCAGAATTACCAAAATGTGACATAGAGACACAAAGGGAGCAAATGCTGTTGGAAAAATGGTACCAATAGATTTGCTGGATGCAGGGTTGCCACAAACCTTCAATTTGTAAAAAAAAATGCAGTATCTGCAAAGTGCAATAAAGTGAAGCACAATAAAATGAGGTATGACTGTGTCATAGTAGCCATTTTTTTAAAGTTATGTAGATCAATTCTCCTGCCTTGAAGAAATTTCTCAATAACAACAAAACTATAAATTTAATGTGTATAGAAATAGAATCGAAACATTACAAACTAACATATTATTAGTGGTTATTCTGGAATCTGAAAAATTGCAGCAAGGGTTAGGAGTTTTACAGTAGAATGACCCCCTAAGTCATGACTGCAAGCTACGAAAGCCATGTGTGATATCTTGATATCAATCAGGTTTCTCTCTCTCTCTCTCTCATTTTTTTTTCTTTTTCCAGTGTTTCTCAATTTTATGTGACTATGAAACACTATTTTCATGTGAAATACTTTGGAAACTACTTTGCTACACCTTTCAGAGAAAGCAGTATTTGGAGAAACTGATAGATAGTGTGGTAAACATGTGCATGAGTTTTCCTGTGAATAATACTATAAGCACACAATTCTAATTATGTGCCAGGTATCATTCTAGTGCTTTACAAGTATTCATTCATTTAATATTCATGACAAGCCTATGAGATGAGTTACTCTTATGGTCTTAGATAGATCCAATTTCATAAATCTTACTAAAACTATTAAGTGGTAGAGCTGGGAGTTGCACCTGAACAGTCTGGCTCCAGAATCTACCCCATCTGATCTCATCTTTTTTATGGTTGAGTAGTATTCCTGTGTGTGTGTGTGTGTGTGTGTGTGTGTGTGTGTAACTCTGGTATATATACACCAGAGTTTGTCCATTCATCCATCAGTGGACACTTAGGTTATTTCCATGTCTCGGCTATTGTAAATAATGCTGCAATAAACGTAAGATACAGATATCTTTTTGAGATAGTGATTTCACTTCCATCGGATAAGTACCGTGAAGTAAAATTGCTGGATTTTATGGTAGCTCTACTTTTAATTTTTTGAGGAATCTCCATACTGTTTTCCATAGAGGCTGCACCAATTTACATTTACAGGGGTTCCCTTTTCTGCACATTCTTGCCAACATCATTTACTGCTGTCTTCTTGATAAAAGCCATCTTAACAAGTGTGAGGCGGTAGCTCATTATGGTTTTGATTTGCATTTCCCTGAAGATTAGTGATGTTGAGCACTTTTTCATGTAACTGTTGGCCATTTGTATGTTTTGTCTGGCAAAATGTCTAGTTAGATTCTCTGCCCATTTTTTATTCAGATTTTTTTTCCATTGAGTTGTATGAATTCTTTTTGTATTTTAGATATTAACCCCTTGTCAGATATATGATTTGCAAATATTTTCTTCCATTCTATAGGTTGCATTTTCATTTTCTTAATGATTTCCTTTGCTGTACAGAAGGTTTTAAGTTTGATGTAGCCCATTTGTTTATTTTTGCTTTTGTTGCCTTTGCTTTTGGTGTCAAATCCAAAAAAAAATATCACCAAGAAGTCAAAGAGCTTACCCCCTATGTTTTCTTCTAGGAGTTTTATGGTTTCAGGTCTTACATTTGTCTTTAATCCATTTTGAGTTGATTTTTATGTAAATAAAAATAAGTTAAAATAATAAAATAAAATAAAATAGTAAAATAGTGGTTCAGTTTTTTTGCAAGTGGCTGTCCAGTTTTCCCCAACACCATTTACTGAAGAGACTGTACTTTCCCCATTGTATATTCTTGGCTCCTTTGTCATAAATGAATGGACCATATATGTGTGGATTTACTTCTGGACTCTCTATCCTGTTCCACTGATCTATGTGTTTATTTTTATGCCAGTACCATACTGTCTTGATTACTAAAGCTTTGTAATATAGTTTGAAATCAGGAAATGTGATGCCTCCAGCTTTGCTCTTCTTTCTCAAGATTGCCTTGGATATGGATTGCAGTGTCCAGATATCTTTTTTTATTCATTTTTCCTTTTTTACAATGGAAATAAATCCAACTTATTTCTTCTATTTCATTTATCAGCTTTTTTTCTGTTAAGAAAACTTACCTACAACTTGAAGGTAAAGCAAAATTATGACTGTATACTTTCAAAGTTATACTAGAAGAAGCTCTGCCAAGTATTACCTAATATTCTGGGGCAATGGTTTTCAAACTTGTTGGCCTTACACCTCCCATGAATTCTAAAAATTATTGAGAACCTCAAAAACTTTTGTTTATGTGGACTATGTCAATCAATATTTAATGTATTATTTGAAAACAATAATAAACTCATTCCATATTAGCATAAATAGCATACATTATTAAAAGATAACTCTAGGGCTTCCCTGGTGGCACAGTGGTTGAGAGTCCGCCTGCTGATGCAGGGGACACGGGTTCGTGCCCCGGTCTGGGAAGATCACACATGTCACGGAGCGGCTGGGCCTGTGAGCCATGGCCGCTGAGCCTGCACGTCCAGAGCCTGTGCTCTGCAATTGGAGAGGCCACAACAGTGAGAGGCCCGCATACCGCAAAAAAAAAAAAAAAGATAACTCTATTTTACAAAAGTAAAATAATTAGTGAGTAGAACGGCATTGTTTTACATTTTTTCAAATCTCATTAATGTCTGGCTTAATAGAAGGCAGATGGGTTTTCACATCTGCTTCTTATACAATCTGCAGCAATATCACATGTAAAAACCCTACTATACACTTATAAAAGAAGGAGAGAGCAAAAGGCAAATGTCTTAGTATATTACAAAAATAATTTGACCCTGCTGACCTCTTTAAAGGATTCTGTGGCTCCCCCCCCCCCAGCAAAAGGTCTCCAAGACCACACTTGGAGCCCCTGCTCTAGGGGAATGCACAATCAATTAGGACTGAGACTCTGTGAAGTTAAATGTTAAGTGGATGGAAAATTTCCAAGTGATATTTTTTCTAGTACATATTTAAATGATTTCTGTCCAGTAGAAAAGAAAACCCCAAAGGTTTCAATGTCCATTTTAATTAAGTAGTTTTGTATCTAATTTAGCAATCATATGATTGCATTTTTTTCCCTTAGTGGTTTTGTGTGTGTGTGTGTGTGTATATATATACAGTCCCTCAAATTCTCCTTTGAACCAGTTTTTCCATCCAGCTGGTCCCCTTCATTAATTAAACTTTTAACATAGATTCACCTTTGGCACTTTCTCACCTCATATTTCTGAAAGTCATGTTTTTAAGTTTTTGAAAGTTATACTTTGATATTTCTCAACTTTTTATCTTGAAAAATTTCAAACCTTTAGAGAAGTTTCAAGAATACTGCAGTGAGCACTCTTACACCACTTAGATTCAATCATGAAATTTTTACCACATTTGCTTTAATTAATTCTCTCTCTTTCCATTCATCCATTATTCTATTGCAAAGATAATTTAAAAGATGAATTTTCCCAGTTGCCAAGAAGGAAAGGAAAGAAATTTGTCCCTATTCCCATTCTTAGAGCATTTCTGTGAGAAAACTTAGCGTTTGTGAATCCTTTCTCTAACTTTTTTTTAAAATAAACATTTTACTTTAGATGCTAAACGTAAGGGCATTCTCCTACACATCCAAATACAATGGTCTCACTCAGAAAGTTTAGAATTTATATAGTAAGCCATCCTATTATCTAACATATAGTTCATATTCCAATTTTCCCAATAGTTCTAATAATGTTCTTTATAGTTTTCTTTTGTTTCTTTTTGCTTCAGGATCCAACCAGCATTACACGTTCCTTCCTTAGGAATCTAAACCCTCCATTGGCTTGGTAAGAGCTTACAATTTCAACCTTTCCTCAGTCAGAGTTTCTGCTTCTTTTCTGTATGTAAGAAAGAAACAGGTAGATAATAGCTTGATGTACTAGATTCAAATCTTTATATTTGCAAATTATTTATTTCACTAAGCCCTAGTAAATCAGTTAGATGCTTTTGGTTGCAAGTAACAGAAAATCCAAAATAAAAATGACTTAATTACACATAATATTTCACATAAAAAAATTCTAGAATTAGAGAAGCTGCTCAGTGATATCATGTAGAAACAGGGTTTTATCCATCTTTCCATTGTGCCATTCTCAGCATATTGGTTTGTCTCCTTAGGCTGGCTCCCCTCATGGTTCCAAGATGGCTGCCACAATTTCTTAGTCACATAGGAATAATAACGTTCAGAGGCAGAAATAAATGATATACCTCTACCTGACTCTCTTTTTAAGAGCTAAGAAAACCTTACTAAAATTTCCCCCTGGGCGTCCCTGGTGGCGCAGTGGTTGAGAGTCCGCCTGCCGATGCAGGGGACATGGGTTCGTGCCCCGGTCCGGGAAGATCCCACGTGCCATGGAGCAGCTAGGCCCGTGAGCCATGGCCGCTGAGCCTGCGCGTCCGAAGCCTGTGCTCCGCGACAGGAGAGGCCACAACAGTGAGAGGCCCACGTATAGAAACCAAAAAAAAAAGGAGGATGATAATATCTACAGAAGGTTGCTATGAGTATAAAATGAAATTATATATGTGAAATTCTCTGAGCTAGTGCTTGGCATAAAATATGTGTAATCAACAATAAAATTTCTTTCCTTAATTTCTTCTTAATATTTTCCACTGTTTTTCAGCCAAAAGATGGCAGCAGAGGGGAAAATATTCAGTTGAATAGTCTTTGCTAGCAGTTACCTAGTAGAGAATATTAGTTCATCTAGTTCACGGTCCCCAACATTTTGGGCGCCAAGGAGTGGTTTAGTGGAAGATAATTTTTCCACGGCCGGGGGGTGGTGGGGGGAGGGGATGGTTCAGGAGGTAATGTGAGTAATGGAGAGCAGCAGATGAAGCTTCACTCACTCCTCCACCTCTCACCACCTCCTGCTGTGCGGCCCCGTTCCTAACAGGCCAAGGACTGGTATCAGTCGGTGGCCTGGGGGTTGGGGACCCCGATCTAGTTCATTATAGTATCTATGTTAGAATTTATCTGAATCTTTAAGCACTCTGAATTTTAATATTGCTAGCAGAACAACCTTTAACAGGTCATGACTTGCATTTTTAATGTTATAGTAACTATTCTTGAAATCACATAATGGTTCCACATACATCAATCACTTTAGAAGAAGAAAGTACATTGCAGTTACAATTCTTAGCAAGGTGAACAATTAAATAGACTGGAAAACATGCAGCTAAAACCATCCAATTCTCCAATTACCTATATTTGAGGGGCAAATCACTTAATAATTTCACAATACCTATATCAACATATATTAATCAACCACCAACTGATTAATACTTATGCCTTCCAGTGGAATTTGCTATAATAACTTCAGTTCAGTTAACTTTTTTTTTTTTTTTTTGTGGTACGCGGGCCTCTCACTGTTGTGGTCTCTCCCGTTGTGGAGCACAGGCCCCGGACGCACAGGCTCAGCGGCCACGGCTCACGGGCCCAGCCGCTCCGCGGCATGTGGGATCCTCCCGGACCAGGGCACGAACCCGCGTCCCCTGCATCGGCAGGCAGACTCTCAACCACTGCGCCACCAGGGAAGCCCTGCAGGTTCTTTTTAGTCATCAATTTTATACACATCAGTGTATACCGGAACATAATATTTTAAAAAATTAAAGTGCTCCTATGATTTTGTTCCCTTGGCTAATAATTTATGTAAAGTGGATACATGATGGGACTTCCCTGGCGATACAGTGGTTAAGAATCCACTTGCCAAGGCAAGGGACATGGGTTCGAGCCCTGGTCCGGGAAGATCCCACATGCCGCGGAGCAACTAATTCTGGCAAGTGAGATGGAAGTAGAGCTGACCTGGGAGGGATTCCTTTCCTGAAAAATAAAACAAAGATACAAAAGGAAAAGGCTCTTGCCACCTTCCCCCTTGTACTGGCTTGAATTGAGGGAATGCCTGGTGCAGCAGAAGCAGCCCTCCCTCAGCCTTTAGGTGACAAGCCTGAGGACAAAAGCCAATGATAAGCACAGCAGAGTGAATCCCAGATGGTATCATTTTGCAGCTGAACTGATGCCAGCAACAATCTACCTCTGGTCATGTTTTGTAAGAAAATGTATGTTATTTGTTTAAATGTGAAATTATATTTTCCTTCACTAGCAAAAGCATGCATTCCTAACTTATAGTTAACTTTCTCTTTTTAGCACATCAGTCTGGTCTTATTTCTAAGCATTATCTGACACTGTGACCCCACGTTCACAAATTCCTGGCCCAACCCTCCCCTGGAATTTTATTTTTCCTTTTGTCCTAGTTTGAACTTTTTCAACTTTTTTGAACTTTTCCCTGCCCACCACTGTATGTATGTCTTTAAACAGTTTGGTAGTCTACTCCAATATAAACATTATATGTTTAACATGTAGGACACAATGATGCAGGGAGGACCTACTATGTGTCAGCCTTCCCTCATCCCCAGCCCCCCACACCAGTTATGTTATAGACATCACCTCGCTGACTCTTCATAGCAGCCCAGTGTGGTAGGTATTAGCCTCCTCCCTCACCCCGTTTTATAACAGAGGAACTTAAGCACAGGAAGGTTAGAGAGGGCTTCCCTGGTGGCGCAGTGGTTGAGAGTCCGCCTGCCGATGCAAGGGGACGCGGGTTCGTGCCCCGGTCCGGGAAGATCCCACGTGCCGCAGAGCGGCTGGGCCCGTGAGCCACGGCCACTGAGCCTGCGCGTCTGGAGCCTGTGCTCCGCAACAGGAGAGGCCACAGCAGTGAGAGGCCCGAGTACCGCAAAAAAAAAAAAAAAAAAAAAAAAAAAGGTTAGAGAACTTGCCCGAGGCCTCTCAGCTAGCAATTCGTAGAGCCAGTTTTCACATCTAGGTCTACTGGATCCTCAAAATGCCCTCGATCTTAGGGCCCAGGCTTGTATTTGTCAGGGTTCTTAGTTGAAACAAAGTAATACACTGTCCCTATTTATTTCAGGGTATAGAGTAGCTTATAGAATTTCCAAGAGTGCCAGGGACCAAGCTTGAATGCTGCACAGCTCAAAGCAATACCCCACCACACCACGGACTGCCAACACAGAAACCCCACTGTTAACTTGTGCAGGTAAGTGCTGCGTGCCCGGGACACTAGGAGTTGGTCAGCAGAATCTCTGCCACAGCAGCTCAGGAAGAATCAAATGCCTCTGCAACAAGGGCCAGTCGGCCTCTAGGCAGCTGCCGCCTCATCGGACTTTTGTCACCTTTCGAGTCTCCCAGGCTTGCTTGGCAAAACCTGGGTTGTATATGTAACTGTGGCCACAAGGGAGTCTAGAAGACTGAGTTCTTAGTTTCCCAGCATCTACAGTGCAGGATGGAAAGCTAGAAGGGGTTGGAACGGGCACTGAGTGAGCCAATAGGGGGGTCGCCCACAGGATTCCCTAAAAAAGGATCTTTCTTTACAGGAGATGCTTCCTAAATTGAGTGACTGCCACAAGGCAGAGAGAGCAAATGGCTTGCAATTCAATAGCATCTCTGAAAAACCAGTAGTGTTAGAATGACTGAGATGGAATTTCAGGAATGTCGGCCATGATGAATGGATGACACCTCCCTTGGGCTGAGGAGGAGGAAATGTGGATTCTTGCCGTAGGTTAAGGAGTTATTCCTGAGAAATCTCCTTTACGTAGCTCAGTATATAAACTTATTAAAATCTTTATATATTTTAAAATAATTGTAATATAATTATATAAATATAATATATAAAATATAGTATTTTAAAAATATGATGATCTGCTTCAAAGAAATTAAATACTTACAAATTTTGTTCTAACTTGTTTTAAATTTACTTCTGAAGCGATATGGCCAAGTAAAGCCTTTCTTCTGCTCCTACATTGAGTATATGGAAAATCCAGCCCACGGACATCCCTTTTGTGTTGCTGTGATCTTGTATGAGGTGTTAAATAAAAGGTGCTCCAACTGGTTATGGGAAGAATGCTTTCTAACCGCTCCCACACTCAACACCTTAGTAATGGGCACATTTTAACACCGAAAAAAACCACAAAAAAGCTGGAAGTTTCTTCATTGATTATTCTGTGCTAAACTGTTAGTTGTGTGTGTGTGTGTTTCTTTCAAGGGCAATGTTCATTACTTTAGTACCACCAGCTAGCTGACAGGTTGTCCTACAACCTATCAAGGGCATTGACAAGTGACAAGGATATCCATTTCCTGGAGGATTCTGGGGGGAATTGCACAGGGTACTGACAGCAAAGAATGTCAGCCCACTGATGAGGAGTCTCCAAGTGGCTGATTGAACATTTCCTGCTGCTGCCAGAAAGCAGATACCACAGGGTGAAGCTCTGCTTTGCATTCACTACCTCCCCTGTTCATTCATTTTCAGAGCCTGTTTTTCCTTTGACCACTTCTCAGAGAGAACTATGACAAATGTACAAATGAACTTATTCCTGCTTTGCAGTACAACACCATGTCTACTATCTTAAATCCTCAAATTTAGCAGCTTCTAGTTCATTTTCTTCTTGTATTCATACATTCATTATGTATTCAAATAAATTGCACAGCCATTTATTTATGGCTGCATTGGGTCTTCGTTGCTGCGCACGTGCTTTTTCTCTAGTTGCGGTGAGCGGGAGCTACTCTTCATTGCGGTGCGTGGGCTTCTCCCTGCGGTGGCTTCTCTAGTTGCAGAGCCTGGGCTCTAGGCGTGTGGGCTTCAGTAGTTGTAGCACGCGGGCTCAGTACTTGTGGCTCATGGGCTCTAGCGTGCAGGCTCAGACACATGGGCTTGGTTGCTCCGCGGCAGGTGGGATCTTCCTGGACCAGGGCTCGAACCCGTGTCCCCTGCATTGGCAGGAGGATTCTTAGCCACTGCGCCGCCAGGGAAGTCCCCCAATCAAATTTCCTTTAGTGAATATCTCAGAAGATAAAGAGTGTCTCTCTGCAGGATCGTGTAGCTTTCATAGAATTTACTATGAATTTACTTGAAACTGAATCATGCTTTTCTTACTAACATCATCTTACAAAGGAAGAATTTCATGTTTATAAAAAGAATAGTTTCAATATACAAATAGAAATACTCAACAGAACACAACAAAGTATGAAAAAGATTTTTAAAGGAAAAATGAACACCAATTATAACAATTTTAGCACATTTCGACAGATAATCAGATTCAGTGTGTGTTGAACTCAAATCATATTATTTGAACGTTAATCCCCCTTGTTTATTAGGCCTAGTTAATAATGTCAACAAAAATTTAATCAATAGTCTAAGAAAGAAATGGAAAATTTTATTTCAGCCAAACTGAGGATTATAACATGGGAGACGGTCTCTGAGAGAGCTCTGAGAATTGTTCCAAAGAGGGAAGGGGAGAGGTCAGTATATATGTGATTTTGGTGAAGGGGTCTATGCATCTAATCACACGTCTCAATGGAAGGTTGCTGCTAGCAATGAGGAACAGATATCTTAGTTAATGGTTTTAGTGCTTTTCCAAGTATGGGAAGATGCAAGAGTCCAAGTTTACAAAAAATTTCTCCTGAAATATTTCTAACTACCTAAGGGCCTGTTCTTCTGTTTTCACAGAGCAAAAAGTGCCTCATCCTTATCTTTGCCCTGAATTCCTTTTAGGGTGTGTATTATAGGTCACTGACTGCAGTGGCTAATGACTTAATTCTTGTAGAAGTGGATGGTGGGCAACATCCGTTATTTTACAATCCCTTCCCCTTCAGTCTTAATTTTGACCAAGGTTCGGGAAGCATTTCATGACCAATTCGGCCCACGGTGCTAGGAATGCTTATTCCCAGGTCAGGTGAAGATGTCATTGATAGGCCACTCAGTGTGCTTATTGCTGGACTAGGCCCTGTTAACAGTAGCCAAAAGCTTCTGGACCAACTGCTTTTCTAGTCTGTTACGGTCCTGGAAATGGTTCCCTTTTGTTGCTTCTTCCCATATGTAGAATTGCAGTGTTACAATCAATCTTATAGAACTATATATTTGATCAATCATTTCAAGTAACCTAGTCATCAATAATTTTATCTGAAGCTCAGTCACACATTTGGCAAGGCAAGAAACAATAATCTTGTAAAAGGGCTTTCCTGGTGGCGCAGTGGTTGAGAGTCCGCTTGCCGATGCAGGGGACGCGGGTTCGTGCCCCGATCCGGGAAGATCCCACATGCCGCGGAGCGGCTGGGCCCGTGAGCCATGGCCGCTGCGCCTGCGCGTCCGTAGCCTGCGCTCCACAACGCGAGAGGCCACAACAGTGAGAGGCCCGCGTACCGCAAAAAAAAAAAGAAAAAAAAAAAAAAAAGGTGAGTTTAGGGGCTTCCCTGGTGGCACAGTGGTTGAGAGTCCGCCTGCTGATGCAGGGGACGCGGGTTCGTGCCCCGGTCCGGGAAGATCCCACATGCCGCGGAGCGGCTGGGCCCGTGAGCCATGGCCGCTGAGCCTGCGCGTCCGGAGCCTGTGCGCCGCAACCGGAGAGGCCACAACAGTGAGAGGCCCGCGTACCGCAAAAAAAAGGTAAGTTTAGGGGCTTCCCTGGTGGCACAGTGGTTGAGAGTCCGTCTGCCAATGCAGGGAGCACGGGTTCGTGCCCTGGTCCAGGAGGATCCCGCGTGCCGCGGAGCGGCTGGGCCCGTGAGCCATGGCCGCTGAGCCTGCGCGTCTGGAGCCTGTGCTTCGCAACGGGAGAGGCCACGACAGTGATAGGCCCGCGTACCACACACACACACACACACAAAAAAATAATAATGATGATCTTGTAAAATAGGCAGAATACAAGTAATATAGCTAGTAACATTTATAAGATCACAAGTAACTATTTAAGCTAAGAACTTCCATTAGGTGTGGCCCAGCGTCTCCCCAGGCCGTCTGACCAGTCTGCTCTGCACCAGAACTGCTATCTTTAAGGGAAATGATATATTGGCATTCTTCATAAAGTTCACCAAAGATGTCTGCACATACAAGGCAAGTGCTGGGTCATTGTGACCCCTTACAGAATTCAGAAAGGAATGTTATCTCCTATCGAGTTACATGGCTGGTGCTAGAAAAAAAATGTTTGTGAACGTTATGTTTCAGCGGGTATTTCTGCCATTGGGGAGGTCTGGTTAACACACAAGGCAGATGCACAATTCATACTAGAGGGAGGGAGGAGGCCCAAATGGCCAGAGAAAAATTTTATGTTTAAATTTTTCTTGCCTGGCCTTAAAATGTGAATTTTTATTTCATCAATAAGTAACCCTTTGGGGACTTCCCTGGTGGTCCAATGGTTAAGACTCCACACTCCCAATGCAGGGGGACCTGGTTCAATCCCGGGTCAAGGAACTAGATCCCACATCCCGCAACTAAGAGCCCGCATGCCACAATTAAAAGATCCCACATGCTGCAAACAAGACCCCGTGCAGCCAAATAAATAAATAAATAAATATTGTTTTAAAAAGTAACCCTTTTGGGCTTCCCTGGTGGCGCAGTGGTTGAGAATCCGCCTGCCGATGCAGGGGACACGGGTTCGTGCCCTGGTCCGGGAGGATCCCACATGCCGCGGAGCGGCTGGGCCCGTGAGCCATGGCCGCTGAGCCTGCGCGTCCAGAGCCTGTGCTTCTCAACGGGAGAGGCCACAACAGTGAGAGGCCCGCATATCACAAAAAAAAAAAAAAAAAAAAAAGTAACCCTTTTAAAGCCTCAGATCTATTGTTTTTAGCCATTTGTTGCAAAGGAGTTTGTGTTTGCTCATCAATTTGATTTATTTTGTTAAAGGCTTCTGTTTGTACAACAGCTCTCACTACTTTCAGAATATCTGATAGAAAAAAATGCTCCACTGGTGTCTTTTGTAAGAGTTTTATGCTATTTTTGGTAAGACTGAAACTTATCTCCAGAACCAGGCCTGCTGCCTGTGCCATAATACATTGTTATTGCTGTGAAAATAATCACTTCCTTAATTGTTTTTATTTCCATAAGTTTGTATGTCAGCATAGGAGGTTTTATTTAAATGGAGTAACAGTAAAAGATGAGGTAAAAGTGAGGAAAAAGAAGAAAGCAGATCACTGAGAAGAAACTCATAAAATGTTTAATTGATAAGTTACTAGTTGAGGACTGGTTTAGCCTAGAGCAAGGGTTGGCGAACTGTGGGTTTTTAGCCAAATCTGGCCCAATGCCTGTTTTTGTTTAGCTCATGAACCAAGAATGGTTTTTATATTTTTAAATGATTGAAAAAAGAGGTCTATTTTGTAACATGTGAAAATTATAAAAAATTCAAATTTCAGTGTCCATAAATAAAGTTTTATTCGAACACAGCTGCTCTGTTTGTGTAAACATTGTCTACGGCTGCTTTCACACTATAATGACTGAGTTGAGGAGTTGTGACAGAGATCATGTAGCCTGCAAAACCTAAAATATTTACTATATTTGGCCTTTTATGGCAAAAGTTTGTTGACCCCTGGACTGGACTTCTGAATTTACATTTTGATACTTCTCTCTTCTTCACTTCTCCTTCCCTACATTCTGCCTTTTCTAAGTACTTCTTGGAAAGCCCCAATCTGATCTCAGAGGTGGCAATGTGGTTAAAGTGAGGGTCTTGGTTTAGACCTAAGTCTGAAGAAGAAAAGTCTCAGAAAGAACAGAGAACTTGATAGAAGACAAACTTGGGTTTGGGTTCTGGCTCTGCTGGTTGTATATCTTTACTTAATGAACATCAGTTTTGTCATCCATAAAGCGGTAAAACACTTCATAGATGTGTACTGTGTAGTCAAAAAACTTGAATATGTACAGCCTGATATACACTATGTTCTCAAAAAAATCCTAACTTCCATTCCGTTTCCCTGTGCTCCATGCTTGTGGTTGTTTGCCTAAATTTGTGGAGATGGTCTGGGGGCGAAGAGTTCCTTACATGGAGTAGGTTTTTCCTCTGGTTCCTCTCCTGATGGGTTGATTAAAGCAGCCTTCCTGGCTTAAGTGTAATTTCTCTCAATACTGCATTAGGGCACCTTCAGTCTAAGGTCTGAGAAGGTCTGCCTTGCGAAGTAATAGTGTGGCTGATGTAGAGAATCTGTGCTTTTAATGAATTTTCATTGTTTTACTGAAGTTTATCAACTTTGCTTTCATATCTATTTAGCTCTCTTTTTAAAAAATAAACAGTGTATGTCTAGATTTACATTTATAATGAATCTCACTATCCTATACTATTTCTTTGCTTGTGGAGATCCCTAAAACAAGATCCTGGTCACTCTGTACACATTTTTTTACCAAAATGCTCTGAAATTCTTTGACCATATGCTCTTAAAAATATACTGCAAACATTAAGCAATTTGCCGTGTTTTTTAAGTGTTACTCTTTTTTTGTTATGCAAAATGTAAGTATTTATTAAAGTTCTTGCTATTTAAATGCTTCCACGATTATCATTATATCTCAACTTTGTTTTTGTTCTGGATAGAAGCCACAGTGATGACTTAGTTCATTCCATCAACCCTGAGTCTATTTTGCTAAAATAGACAACAGCTGAGCCATATTTATGTCATAATCTAATGAACTCACAGTGTATAAAATAACATTATAAATCTGATTCCTTCTTTTGAGAAGGAAATTTACTTAAAATACAATTTCCTTTTATACTATCAAAAGCTTGCACAGTATGATTTATATATATATATATATATTTTTTTTTTCATACTTGATCTCTAGAGGTAAATATTAAATTTTGGATAAGTTTAGAGTTTTTGCTAAATAGACTCAGTTCTGGTGTCAAATCTAGGCTTTGACAATTAAGGACAAGCCTCCCTTTTTCATCTTTATAAAGTGGGAATGAATTTAATTTCACACTCTTAGTCCCGGGTTCATGACTGCATAAAGGAAGAGCCAAGAGCAGGAGGGAGCCCTTTAAGTCTGGAAGGAGCAGAGAGTGAGAGTTCCTTCACAGCTGGCACAGAACGTAGATCTCCTCCCTGCAACACCGTGGAGGTGGCAGGGCTGTTGATGGGGCTGGTCATGGCTAGCTGGGTATTGTGCTGTGAGTGCCATGGTGTGGGACTGTGGGGAGGTCCCAGACCCACAGGCTCATGTTGGACATTTTTATTCCCAGCCCCACAGGTGCAACTGGCGGGGGACTGACTGAGCTGGGCCATGGAGGTTGCTGGAGAGCAGCTGATTCTTGTTCTTTGCCTACCTTTGGTCCAAGGACCTGAGAGGATGATGATCTTGTGACAGAATACCAGGTACAGAATTTATTGATATATTTTTTTCTTAACACTAAGTGTGTTAAGGTAAGGCCACTTGCTTCATCCCTTATATTCTTTATGAGGATGGGGTATGTTGCCTGACTGGTGAGCAACAGCCAATGAGCCTCATTTCTTAACCAGGTGAAGTTAAATTATCAAAGGTCCTAAACATGGGGATTTTCGTCTCTTTCTTCCTCCCTCTTTTTCCAGCCCAATGTGTGTCTGCTCTGCTGTCCCAAACTTGCCCTTAGGGGCCTATTCTAAGGTCTAGACTGGAAGATGAAGAGTTAACAAATTATTTTGTCTTCCACACAAAGCTTCATTTTGCAAATTACACTTAAGCTGCACTAAAAGTAATATTTGGGTTTCTATCTGCCTTATTCCTTTGTAATATTTCTCAGTTGGTCCAGAACCCAGGTGGGAAGAGAAGGACTCTTTATGTGTTCCCTTCAAAGATTTAATCAAAAGCGACCCCCTGGAATAATCAATCTCCCCAAAATATCATGACTTTTACACAAAGGAGTGAATATTGGACATAGTTGTTAACTGATATTCAACAATTTGGACTTACTTAATTTTTAGGTTATTATTATTATTTTTTAATATATTTATTTATTTTGGGGTGCGTTGGGTCTTCGTTGCTGTGTACGGGCTTTCTCTAGTTGCGGCTAGCAGGGGCGCTACTCTTCGTGGCTGTGCGTGGGCTTCTCATTGTGATGGCTTCTCTTGTTGTGGAGCATGGGCTCTAGGCACGTGGCTTCAGTAGCTGTGGCACGCAGGCTCAGTAGTTGTGACACATGGGCTTAGTTGCTGCGTGGCATGTGGGATCTTCCTGGACCAGGGCTCAAACCCATGTCCCCTGCATTGGCAGGCGGATTCTTAACCACTGCACCACCAGCAAAGTCCTCTAGGTTATTTCTTGATAGACATTGGACTTAGACATTAGACTGCCCTTAGTTAGAGGTGGGTCAGGGTTAACTACTCCCTGTCCCTCACTACCAGGTTATAATGAAAGCAAGTTTCAGACAAAATTAGACCACTCACACAGATGTTACGGAGCAAGCACTTGTCAGCAAGCAGGTACGCAAAGTTCATACAGTCGGTCCTACTTGGTTAGATGAAAACCCAATCTACTTCCTCAAGTGCTGAAGCACTTCTCACATGAAAGTTTCATTCTGAGGCGAGGGGTCAGTATTCTGGAGGCAAGATGTGGGTAACTTCATCATTGCCGTCAGACAACTGAAGTCTCTGAATCAATGGCTGAACACAGGAGACAGAGCCAACAACTGGGTGGCATCCCTTGGGCACAGGCTTCAGAACATCCTAGATTCATTTTTAATTTTTAAAATTCTTTTTACATTTTTATTTTTTTACTGAAGGATAGTTGATTTACTATATTGTGTTAGTTTCAGGTGTACAGCAAAGTGATTCAGTTATAAATATATATATTTTTCAGATTATTTTCCATTATAGATTATTACAAGGTATTGAATATTATTCCCTGTGTTATACAGTAAATCTTTGCTGCATATCTACTTTATGTATAGTAGTTTGCATCTGTTAATCCCATACTCCTAATTAACTCCCCCTTCCCCCCCACCCCTGGCCCCAGCTTTCCCCTTTGGTAACCATAAGTTTGTCTTATATGTCTGTGGTCTGTTTCTGTTTTTTTTTTTTTTTTTTTAAGATTTTGGGGGTAGGAGTTTATTAATTTATTTATTTTTGCTGTGTTGGGTCTTCGTTTCTGTATGAGGGCTTTCTCTAGTTGTGGCAAGCAGGGGCCACTCTTCATCATGGTGCGCGGGCCTCTCACTATCGCAGCCTCTCTTTTTGTGGAGCACAGGCTCCAGACACACAGGCTCAGTAGTTGTGGCTCACGGGCCTAGTTGCTCTGTGGCATGTGGGATCCTCCCAGACCAGGGCTCAAACCCGTGTCCCCTGCATTGGCAGGCAGATTCTCAGCCACTGTGCCACCAGGGAAGCCCTGTTTCTGTTTTGTATATAGATTCATTTGTATTATTTTTTTAGATTCTACATATAAGTGATATCATATAATGTTTGTCTTTCTCTGACTTACTTCACTTGGTATGATATTCTCTAGGTCCATCCATGTTGCTGAAAATGGCATTATTTCATTCTTTTTCATGGCTGAGTAATATTTCAGGGTGTGTATATATATATATATATATATATATATCTCACATCTTCTTAAATCAGTCATATGTTGATGGGCATTTAGGTTGTTTCCATGTCTTGGCTATTGTAAGTAATGCTGCTATGAACTTTGGGGACCATGTGTCTTTTTTTTTTTCCAGCTGAGCCATGTGGTATGTGGGATCTTAGTTCCCCAACCAGGGGTGGAACCCCTGCCCCCTGCAATGGAAACACAGAGTCTTAAGCCAGGAAAGTGGAAGCCAGGGAAGTCCCCTGCATTTGTCTTTTTGAATTAGAGTTTTTGTCTTTTCTGGAGATATGCCTAGGAGTAGGACTGCTCTATCAGATGAGAATTCTATTTTTAGTTTTTAAGGAACTTCCATACTATTTTTCATAATGACTGCACCAATTTATATTCCCACCAACAGGGTTCCCTTTTCTCCACACCCTCTCCAGCATTTATTGTTTGTAGACTTTTTGATGATAGCCATTCTGACCAGTGTGAGGTGATAGCTCATTGTCGTTTTGATTTGCATTTCTCCAATAATTAGCAAGAACATCCTAGATTCTTATACTCTGTTCTAGCCAAGAGTGACTAAAACACTTTAGCCACTCCACATTTCTTGACCGCCATCAATTTTACCAGTGAGAACTCTTCTAACATCAAGATGCTAATTAACAAAGTCTCCTGCTTATTAAAGATAAAAGCACTTGCAGGGTGTACTTTCTGACTAGCATGGTGGCAAGGCCCCCTGAGGGGGTGAGGGAGTTCCAGAGAAGGGCATCTGACCTGTATCCATCTCGTTCTGTAGAGCACAGAGCCTCTGCAAATGGCTGGTTCAATGTCTTTGCAGCTTCAATTATAAAAGTGAAGGACTTCACAGAAACTAACACAACATTGTAAAGCAATTATACTCCAATAAAGATGTTAAAAAAAAAGTGAAGGACTTCAAAAATATGCCAATTTGAGTTATTCACTATTTTGAGCTGAAGGCACTTGAAAAACAGAAAATGTTAGAAGAGGCTTTCTTTGAACTCCACTTACCTGCCTAAAGACAGAACCTCCCAAAGGAATCCAATGGTCTTAGATTCTCCTCCCCCTAGTTTCATCAACCAGAGAAGACTTGAAGTCAACACCACACCGAGACACATTTGTCACAAACTATCATATCTCCCATCTATTCTAAGGCCCATTCATCTTTCCTAAAAATCACTTACTCTTTCCTAAGTGGCTTACGTCCCTTTCCCCTTGCCCTGTAAAGACTGTATATAAGCTCTCAGAATGCACAGCTTTTCGGGGTATTCACTTTTTTCCCCCGGTGAGGCCCCTCTGTCTGTAATATTAAAAATTAATAAATCTGGGCTTCCCTGGTGGCGCAGTGGTTGAGAATCCGCCTGCCGATGTAGGAGACACGGGTTCGTGCCCCGGTCCGGGAAGATCCCACATGCCGCGGAGCAACTAAGCCCGTGAGCCATGGCCGCTGAGCCTGCGCGTCCGGAGCCTGTGCTCCGCAACGGGAGAGGCCACAACAGTGAGAGGCCCGCATACCAAAAAAAAAAAAAAAAAAAAAAAAAAATTAATAAATCTGTGTACCTTTTGTTAACCTGCCTGTTGTCAGTTTATTTTATAGACCCAGATATCATACCTAGAAGGGTAAAGAGAAAGTCTTTCTTCCCCTGCAAAGGTTTGTAAGCTTGCATTTGCCCACATATAGAGAAACACAATAACGAGTTTTCTATTTTCATACATATTTGAACTCTCCAATAAAGAGAAAGTATAAAATTTATAAACAATTACATTTTTTAATTTATTATTTGATCACCAATTATGTTATTCTTTTTTTCCTTCCCTTTCAGTGTTTGAACATATACCTTATTATATGCTGTAAACTGAATGATTTAGGATTTACTTGCCCCCCTCCCCGCCTGCCCCGGACCTTTTATAATTTTTCCTCAGGCCAACTAGTGGTCACAGTTCAATTTTCCACTGTAGGCTTGGTTGGATATCATTATTATCATAACTATCATTTCATGGGTTCCCCTAACTCAAATTATTCCATGTTCCATCCTTTTTCAAAAATTGTAACATTCTGCACAGGTTTGAAAGGTGGTAAATTGTGTCCCCCAAAATGAGTGATCTACAGGAGCCCAAGCTGTGAACTGCTGAGCTCAATGAAGACATAATTAAATAATTCCCTGTAGAGACTGGTTGTATCTACAATGTTTATTTGTCAGTATCCATCCAGAAGAGCCAAGTATGGCACAGGCCCGACACTATGAAGTAAACAGCTGTAGACATGGTTTGGTGGATTAATAATCACTCAACATCCTTCATTACAGGCTGTGGATCTATTTGGAAAGATTGCTAAGAGAATTCTTTTTAGGGTAAAGGGACAAAGTAGTGTGGCCTGGTACAGGGACCGTCCTGGTGACTAAAATTTCTTCTGTTCACCTCCCTTGTTCTCTACTAGGAGTCCTTCTTAGCTCACACCCTAGCTCTGCTAGAAAGACAAGCTTTGAGTGCTCCTCTACCTCTGTCTATTCAAAGCCACATTTGACAAGTACAACAATTATATTATGGAGAATGCTTTCCATGGAGTAAGATGGGTCCTGAAAGCATCAGTCTTGCCTGAGCCACATGTGAGATGAAGCCAACCTCACTCAACTCATATCATGAGAATTCTGCCTGTCACATTCAGGTGAACAATCAAAAGAGTTTTGGATTTCTTTATTTTTGTCTTGGAGATAAGTGATGGAATTTCTGGTCCTGAAGTGAAAAAAATGGTTTTTAAAAATTAATTTGGGGCTTTCCTGATGGCACAGTGGTTAAGAATCTGCCTGCCAATGCAGGGAACACGGGTTTGATCCCTGGTCCAGGAAGATCCTACATGCCACAGAGCAACTAAGCCCGTGTGCCACAACTACTGAGCCCGTGCCACAACTACTGAAGCCCATACACCTAGAGCCCGTGCTCCACAACAAGAGAAGCCACTGCAGTGAAAAGCCCGCGCACTGCAGCAAAGAGTAGCCCCAGCTCGCTGTAACTAAAGAAAGCCCGTGTGCAGCAACGAAGACCCAATGCAGCCAAAAGTAAAAATAAATAAATAAATAAATGAAGAAATGTGTATTAAAAAAAAAAAAGTCATTGGAGTTGCTCAGGACTTTTCACCTTACAAAGACCTTTCATCTCCATCATGTCATTTGATTTTTATGACTGCCATGGGAGGTTATGCAGGTATTATTATTATTATTCCCATCTGACAGATGGTAAAACCAAAGCCCAGCAGGATTTAATGACTTTACTAAAGCCACGCAGGACATGAATCCAAGTCTTGTGACTATTAGTCTACTGTTTTATCCAAATGTTTGCATTTTGGTAGAGAACATGACATGTAATTCTTAGTTACTCCTTGCGGATAGAGGAGGAAGTGGTAGAAAGTTCAGTGGGAGAGGAGTACATGGCTTAAGAGAGAGGTTTATATGAACAGTTGATGAACATCATTTGTCAGTTGTGAGACTCTGGGCAAGGTACGTAATCTTTCTGTGCCTTCATTTCCTCATCTGTAAAATAGGAATAGTATCATTATCATTATCATTACCCTCAATCTCCTGGGGTTGTTGTAAGGGGTAAATTAGTTAATATATGTAAAACACTTAGAACAGGGCTTGGCATAGAGTGGTGTTCAAGACATGCTATCTTTAAAAAATTTTGAAGAAAAAAAAATGAGTTAGGAAGGAATCAACCTTTATATCTGTTTACCAAATTGGACATCAAGAGCTTGTAACTGCGTTTTCCTTAAGTACCCAAAGACTGTATTTGTGCATGAAATAAATTGTCAGTGAGGTTTGTATAGCTCTGTCCAGTATGTGGCCATGGGCTTGGCATAGCATCTTTTGTCTCTCAGTATTCTCAGTATATATTCAGGGACTTTATTAGGAGAAATCAGAAGACAGATGATAGAACTATTATAGCATGTGTTTTGTACTCATTAAGAATTTTTAGGAAGAACAGTAAAAGCTAAAATGTCACAAAAGAGAAGCTAAAAAGTTGAGTTGGGTGTGCAACACAATGCCAAACCATTTAGCTTGCCTCCACTGGCAACGAGAGAAAACATTTCTAAAATGAAATTATTTTAGGGGAATTCCCTGGCAGTTTAGTGGTTAGGACTCCATGCTTTCACTGCCCTGGTCAGGGAACTAAGAGCCTGCAAGCCGTGAGGCCAAAAGTTAAAAAATAAAATGAAATGATTTTAATAGATATAGTGATTTGTTTGACTTGGTTACTAAAAATTGTCTGTGCAAGCTTGTTATGTAGCCATGGCCTCAGTTGGGTTTCCATGGTTACAAAAAATAATTACTCTCCTACAAACAGTCTTTGCAAAAGAGAAGTGTTTGTTTATGATCTTACAATTGCTTTGTAATTCAAGGAATTTTATTTCAACTTAAAGAATAAAACTTAATGTTTGACTGTTTTTTTCTGGAATTGGTCATGTTTTAAAAGGAAAAGAGGAGAGAGGTTATGGAGATGTTCTATTACCTGTATGTAGTGTGTTTTGCTTTTAGAACGATACACATCCATCCTCAATTAATAAGATGGCAGTTTGCTCTGCAGGACCCACATGCTGACCCAGAAATCCATTTATGTGTTCCTGGTTGCCCCTTTTCCATTCCCTGTGATTATTACTTCCCTCAAGTCCCTCTACTCCCCTATTTTCCCCTCTCTCAGCAGATGACTGGAGACAGAGAAAGTAGAGTCCCTCATCTTATTTATTTATTTATTTTAAAATACATTCTCTTTTAATTAATTAATTGATGTATTTGCTTATTTTTGGCTGCGTTGGGTCTTTGTTGCTGTGCGTGGGTTTTCTCTAGTTGTGGCAAGCAGGGGCTACTCTTCCTTGCGGTACATGGGCTTCTCAGTGCGGTGCTTCTCTTGTTGTGGAACACGGGGTCTGGGCTCGCGGGCTCAGTAGTCGTGGCTTGTGGGCTCTAGAGCTCAGGCTCCATAGTTGTAGCATGCGGCCTTAATTGCTCCACGGCATGTGGGATCTTCCTTGACCAGGGCTCGAACCCGTGTCCCCTGAATTGGCAGGTGGATTCTTAACCACTGTGCCATCAGGGAAGTCCCCTTGTCTTATTTAAATAGAAAAAAAGACAAATACAAAGACCTCAATAAGAAAATTGCAAAAGATGAAAAAAGAGAGAAGAAATATAAATGATAAATAAATAAACGTAGTAGTTTTGGTCAAAAGGTTCATTCTCATTAGTTCAACAAAATGTAGATTGAAATGACAATAAGATGATACTCTTTCTTTGCCTGTTAAATCAGCAAGGATATTTTAAAAATAATAGTACTCAGCACTGATAAACGTATGGTAAAATTGAAGCTTTTTCCACTTCAGTTGATGTGAAATTTAGCACACAGCCTTCAAAACATGCATGCTCTTTGACCCAGTAATTTCACTTGGAATAAGTTCTGTATAAGGTAAGACTCCAATAATAGGATAATGATTCTAACAATTTTTCTTAAGTTGTTTACAATTTCTTTTAAGCACTTGACTGTGAGCTAAGGACAAATCTGAGGTCTTTACATTTATTTTGTCATTTAGTCTTCATCAGAGCTCTACAAGGCAGACACTATTATTCCTTTCCTACAAATAAGAAACTGAAGTACAGGAGAAGGTAAGTAATTTACTTGCCCAAGGGCACACAGAGGAAGTGGCTCCAGCTCTAGAGCCAGACCCTGAACCACTATGATCTACTCCCTGGTTCTAGAAAAGACTTAAGGCAGCAGGCAGAGTTATATAGTGAACAAGATAATTTCAAAAATTCCATAGAAGAAAGAATAAACAATGGTGGAGACTAAAACAGCGCTAGGAATGAGGCTGAAAATACATATTATGCAACCTATAAACTTGCTAAAAGAAGGTCACAAATTTGCCTAGATGCTTTCTAGCAGCCTTGGATAAAGGAAAATCTGATCAGTTATACAATTCACAGTGCTCATGAAATAAAAGCAGATCAATTTCTCCAGAGAATACCAACTATTCTTGGTAATAAGAACAGATGCAGATTTATTCCACAGAACACAGAAGGTTCTCATAAAAAGAGACAGTATGTAAGGTCATGGCTAATGACCTCAACAGCATCCTTGTGTAGACAAGACAACCACTTCTGGTGGGTTGAGTCTCCCACCAGAGACTTTTCCCATAGGGCCTCATGACCCAATATCAAAACGCGGTAACAGGCGAGCAGGATGTGGGCCAGGCGCCTTGTTCTGTACTGGTCTAACGATTATAAAGTACCTGCGAGTGAAAGGGCTGATAGTCTTTAAATAATCCCCCCTTTGACAAATGTGATTTATCAAACTCCTGAAATTCAGACTGTACTTTTCAACAAGTACCTAGAATTCAGTACCTATTTTGTCATACAGTTTTTATTTGCATTAGGACCACTGGATTGGAGTAGGAATGGTTAAAAAAATATTACAATATGAAATGGTCAATTATGCAGGTTTTAAAGATGATGCTTAGGAAGTATTTTGATAATATGAACATTTTTTCAGACTAATATTAAATAAATAAAGCAGGATACAAAACTATGTATAACATATGATCTCAACAGTGTTTAAAAAATATAGTAGCAAGATAAGAATATTCAGTTTTTCTTAATATAGAATCTTTTTTTTCCTCTTATTTATTGCAATAAAAGAATGGAAGACACCTTCTAGTTGGATTGGAATATCTCAGAAAGAGGCACTAGTTTCGGTTCCTAACTGCTTGGGTCCTTAGGTTTGATTTATCATCAAACCAAGGGGAAAGAAGAAGATGGATATTAATTTGATTTGATTTATTTGGGGTGCAGGAGAAAATGGAGGGAGGCTTAATGACAACGTGGAGGAAACAGATTATGGAGAAGGGTAGCAATAAGCAAGATTTCCACAGGGGCCTTCAGAAACCTAGAAGCTGATCCCTGAAGTTGCCCACGAAGTGACCCAGGGTCCAGGGCTAGGAGATTTCTGTGCTCAGGAGAGGTTGGTTACTGAGCCCCGATATCCCATCAAATAGACCTGCACTTGGACAACAACATGCTCACCAGCACCCTAGGGTCAACACCAGTTTCTTCTCAGAGATATAGAGATATTGCTCCTTCCTGAACTTGCATTAAATTGATAATTGCCTCACCACAAGGCATTGCTGACTCCCTCGTTCATTACCCTATATGAGCATCCTCTGTAAACATGCCCTAGGACATCGGAACAGGAGGGGGGTGGTGAAGGGGGGAAGCTCCTATATCTAGAGAGAAAAGGTTAAACTAGACAAGCTTGAGATTATTTTAATAGTGCTTACACATGTGCATGTGAACGCACACACACAGAGGACACAGAGTACTGGAAAAAACTACACCTCCTTCAAGGATTCCACCTAGCTTCCCCTCCTGCCCTCTAAATATGTGTGTTGCCCAGGATCCATTCTCAGCCCTCATCTTCATTTTAGGTAATCTTGCTGGGCTATTTCATCTTCCACACAAATTCTGGTGCATGTTAAATCCGAAATCTCCAATATGAGCCTTCTTATAGTTTAATGACATCCATAATAGTTACCACATAAGAAGCACATGTAGTTTCTCATCTATAAACATTTTATCTTTGTTTTTGTCCCTTAATCTCTAAGTTCTTGATGAATATTGTTCTACTGTAAGAAGGAGGGTCTTGGAGGGAAAAAGAAATTACCACTCATAAACCTCATAACCACTCTATGAAGGAAGTATATTCATTCCTGTGTATAGATGAGAAAATTAAGGCTTGGAGCAAGTCAAAGAGCTTGGAAGGAAGATGACTAAGGATTAAAGTCAGGTCTATCTATTTACCTAAGAAAGAAGGTTGATGGTTTCATGTTGGGGAGTCAAACTTCTTATTCCCAGGATTTGGGGTAGCATGTTAACCAGGAAATACTAATTCTCCCCCCAGGACATGTTAGTGTGTGAGACTAAGTCACCATAACCTTTTAACTTTTTAATACTCAGTAAATGCTGTGACCTTCTAGCTTCATCTACCCTCTGATATAACTGGGACCTCAGGCTATCTGGCAAAAAGTTATATCACAGGACTCACACTATGAAGAGAAACACTCCTCCTCCTGTGTGTCTCCTTTACCCTCACATTACTACCATACTACTGAACTCCTGACACCAGATGTCAATTTTCCATACATCAAGCAATTCTGCAACACCAGCTGGGTGCCCTATGACTTAATTCAATTCTGACACTACCTACCTGGAGATAGTATCAGATCCCACAGGTTAAAGGCTCAGTCCCATAGAACTGTCCTCTCTGCCCCTCATTTCAGACACCAATTGAAAGTCTAGGTTGTTACCCATGCTTTCCACTGTTGCTGAACCAAAGTTCATGTACCCGATGCACAGTGAGGCCAAACAAACTGAAACGTCAGTTTGGAGCAGAGAAAGGTTTATTGCAAGGGCCAACCAAGGATAATGGGCCGCTAGTGCTCCAAAGACTGAACTCTCCAATGGGTTTCAGGGAAGAATTTTTAAAGGCAAATTTGGTGTGAGGGCTGCAGGGTATGTGACCTTCTTTTGATTGGTTGGTGGTGAGGTAACAAGGTGGTGCTCCAGGCATCTCAGTCCTCAGCCTTCTGGTTCTGACCTGTCTGGGGTCCACGTACTTATGCTCAGCCTGAAGTTGCCATCCTCCACCTGGGTGGGGGCCTTAGTTCCTGTAGAAGAACTCAGAGACATGTGTCAGATTGTTATGTATATCCCTTGAGGAGGAACTAGGGCTCTGTTTTATCAAACTGTTTGAATCTGTCCTTTGGAACTCACAGAAGGTCTAGGAGGCTGAAGCCTTTTTCCTACAAACAAGAAATAGGGGACATGGTCCTGCTTGGTTTCACCACCAGCTATAAATCAGAGGTTCCCACATCCCAGTCTTTGGTTTGGATTAGTTTGTTAGAGCAGCTCACAGAATTTAAGAAAACAGTTTACTTACTAGATTACTGATTTATTAAAAGGATATAAGAAAGGATACAGACAAACAGTCAGATGAAGAGCTACATAGGGCAAGATCTGGAAGCATCTCAAACACAGGAGCTTCTGTCCTCATGGAATTGGGGTGTGCTACCTTCCCAGCACATGGATGTGTTCACCAGCCCAGAAGCTTCCTCAGCCATACCCTTTTGGGGTTTTATGGAGGATTCATTACATAGGCATGATTGATTAAATCATTGACCAACAGTGATTGATTCCACTTCCAATCCTTCTCTCCCCCTCCTCGGAGGTGGGGAGGTGGGGCTGAAAGTTCCAACTCTCTAATTTTGATTGGTACCCTTAGCAACCAGCCCCCTCCTTAGGAACACTTCAAAAGTCACCTACCTCATTAACATAAACTCAGATGTGGTTGAAAGGGGCTTGTTATGAATAACAAGACACTCTTTCACCTTTATGGATCTGGAGCTATTCAAGAACTAAGACCAAATGCTAGAACAAAAGATGCTCCCACTGCTCTTATCACTTAGGAAATTCCAAGGGTTTAGAGAGCTCTGTGCCAACAAAAGGGACAACCAAATATATATTTATTATTATGTCACAATATGACACATTTCTCATTTCAAAATTTACTATAGAGCAACAATAATCAAGACACCATGGTACTGGCATAAGGACAGACATATAATCCAATGGCATAGAATTGAGAGTTTAGAAATAAACCCATATGTCTATAGTCAACTGATTTTTGACAAGAGTGCCAAGACCATTCAATGGGGAAAAAATCATTTTTAACAAGTTGTGCTGAGACAAATGGATATAAAAGATGAAATCATACCCTTACCTACCTCAATATATGAATATTAAATTCAAAATGGATCAAATGTTAGGGGACCAAAACTGCCCGCCCTAGCCAGGCAAGATAGTAGACACTTGCACGAGTTATCTTAACAACAGGAGGTCCTGGTAAGGAATGAGGAACTAACAAGCTACCATCAACTGGAAGAATTTGGGAAAGGTCAAAAGGAGAGGGGAGATGCTAGCCCATATGTCCTACCAACCTCCTAGAATCCTTCTCGCTGGAATCCATCTTGGCTGAGTGATGCATTCACCACCAGGAAGGACCTTGAGTCAGAGTGACTGGCCAGAGACACCCCGGAAACTAACACCATTACCATACAATCTGAGACTGCAAGCCACATGGCAGAGCAGTCCTCCTGGGTTCCTTTACCCTGCTGCTCTCCACCCGGGTGACCCTTCCCAATAAAGTCTCTTGCTTTGTCAGCACGTGTGTCTCCTTGGGCAATTAATTTCTGAGTGTTAGACAAGAGCCTACTCTTGGGCCTTGGAAGGAGTCCCTCTTCCTGCAACACAAAGACCTAAATATAAGAGCTAAAACTATTACAATGCTTAGAATAAAACATTGGTCTAAATCTTCACCACCTTTGATTTGGTAATGGATTCTTAGATATGACACTAAAGGAAGGGAAAGGGAAGGGGTGAAGGACACTAACTGGCAGTTGTACACACTTTTTAAACCCAGTTAGCCAGATCCTAGTCACTGGCAAGTTACTTAATGTACTAACTTAAATGGCCACATTTATTACATGACCATGCACACAGCAAGAAATTGGAGATGCAGTCATTATAGAAGAAGGGAATAGATGTTGAAAGACAGGTAGCAGTTGGCCATATGCCATGATTTAACTCATCAGCTGTCTTTTCATTAATATCCTCAATTTCCTTATCTCCTAGTCCTCTTACACACTCACTGACAAAACTCTAATCCTAAATTGATACAACTACTGCCATCTCTACTCTTATACTTGGTCTTCTGAAAAAAGCCATAAAACTACGTGGCTTTTAGTGTCTCTATAAATTCATGATTTTTAACTTGGGCTGGGCTTTTTGACTCAGCTGGGTGACAAAAATTTATTCAAAAACAATCTTTATAATTCTTTGATCCATAGCACCTTGTAAAACCTTAGATGGATTTATCACTTTAACTGCTAGCAGATAGGTTTTTTTTCATTATTTATTTAATTATTTATTTATTTTTAGTTACGTTGGGTAACATACAGTTTTGCTCACTAAAATGGTCCTGAAAATAAACTTTATAAAAAAGAGGAATTGGTCTTCTGAAACAGGTGACTCGGAACATTGCCTCAGATCAAGAAAATCAAGGATGGTCAGTGGACAAATTCTAAAGAAATAATACATGGTAGTCAGAATTTTTTAGTCTTCTTTTAATGAAAGAATAAGTTATATTAGCCTGTGTGCTGCAGTGTGCTTCAAATTCTTCTGGTTCTTTCCAGCCAAAATAAACAGAGGGTAGATTTAATAATGGAGAAAGAATTAATGAGGTGAGATTGTCCCCAAAATAGGCAAATGCTCATAGCAAAAATGGTAAAAATCAAGAATTTCGAAGAAAACATCATTTAGAAAGTAAAGCAAAAAACAGATGGAAAAATGCAATCCCCACTAAAATTAAATTGAGTGCTATGAGATTACCAGTGCCTTTCTGGTGGAAAGATGACAATTATACAGGCTGTGGCTAAGAAACAAACCCAGAGAATCTGATTGCCACTGATTTTGAAGATATAAAACAGGGAGAGGATGGCCATGTGGCTGTTTTTTTTCCCCTGACACAAAATACTCCAGCTTTTATTAATTAGCATCATGCATCTTAGAAGAGACAAAAGATGAGGTAGCAGAGCTGGGAGAGCTCCCTGAATAAACACACAAAACAGAGCAGATGGGCCTCAGGAAGCCATGTGAGCAGAGGGAGGCATCTTCTGGGAGTGGGCCTGGACCCAGGGTTGCTCCAGGATCTGGGCCAAGGGCAGCCTCCCAGAAGGCTAGTATTTGAGCTGCTTGAAAATCAAGTCCTGGCTTCAGAAGGCATTGATGGGGGGAAAATCACATCTACCTTTAGTATGCATTTGGAGGTCTCAGTGAGTGAGGTGCTTCTGAAGGGTGGATTTCCCACCAGCAGTTCATAATAGAGCATTCCAGTGTACCACAGATCCACCATCTTATTGTATGTTTTCCACCATCTTATTGTATGTTTTCCCCTCCATTGTTTCTGCAGTCACGGAGTTGTCTGCTCAGGCTGTCTCCACATCTGAAACTTCTCTTCATGCTTTAATCTACTACAATCTGGTTTTCACCCTCTGTTCCACACCAGCTACTCTTGCCAAGAACATGCACCTTTGAGGGATGTAGTGTACAACATGATAAATATAATCAACACTGCTGTATGTTATATATGAAAGTTATTAAGAGAGTAAGTCCTAAGAGTTCTCGTTTCAAGAAAAAAATGTTTTTTCTATTTATTAAATTTTGTTTCTATATGAGATGGTGGATGTTCACTATAGTTACTGTATTAATCACTTCCGGAGGTATGTAAATCAAACAATTATGCTGTACTCCTTAAACTTATACAGGTCTGTATATCAATGTAATTTCAATAAAACTGGAAGAAAAAATAAACTTCTAGGGGAAAAAATTTTTTAAAGACCTATAATCTGAGAACTATAAAACATTGATGAAGGAAATTGAAGATGCTTCAAAGAAATGGAAAGATATCCCATGCTCTTGGATTGGAAGAATTAACATTGTTAAAATGGCCATACTACCAAAAGCAATCTACACATTTAATTCAATCTCTATCAAATTACCCATGACATGTTTTCACAGAACTAGAACACATAATCTTGAAATTTACATGGAACAACAAAAGACCCAAAATTGCCAAAGCAATCCTAAGGAAAAAGAGCAAAGCTGAAGGAATCAGGCTCCCTGACTTCAGACAATATTACAAAGCTACAGTGATCAACACAGCATGGCATTGGCACAAAAACAGAAATATAGATCAATGGAACAGAATAGAGAGCCCCAAAATAAACCCATACACCTATGGTCAATTAATCTTCAGCAGAGGAGGCAAGAATATACAACGGAGAAAGGACAGTCTCTTCAGCAAGTGGTGTTGGGAAAGCTGGACTGCCTCATGTAAATCAATGAAGTTAGAACACTTCCTCACACTGTATACAAAAATAAACTCAAAATAGTTTAAAGACCTAAATGTAAGACCAGATACTATAAAACTCCTAGAAGAGAACACAGGCAAAACATTTTCTGACATAAATTGTAGCAATATTTTCTTATATCTGTCTCCCAAGGCAAAAGAAATAAACACAAAAATAAACAAATGTAACCTCATCAAACTTAAAAGTTTTTGCACAGTAAAGGAAACCATAAAATAAATCAGAAAAGAATACATGCACCCCAATGTTCATAGCAATACTATTTAAAATAGCCAAGATATGCAAACAACCTAAGTGTCCATCAACAAATGAATGGATAAAGAAGATGTGGTGTACATATACAATGGAATGTTACTTAGGCATAAAAAAGGAACGAAATAATGTCATTTGCAGCAACATGGATGGACCTAGAGATTATCATACTGAGTGAAGTAAGTCAGACTGAGAAAGACAAATACATGGTATCACTTAAATGTGGAATCTGAAAAATAATACAAGTGAATCTAATAGATACAAAACAAAAACCGTCTCACAAACATAGAAAACAAACTTATGGTTACCAAAGGGGAAACTTGAGGGGAGGGATCAATTAGGAGTATGGGATTAACAGATACACACCATTATATATAAAATAAACAACAAGGATTTACTGTATAGCACAGGGAACTATATTCAATATCTTATAATAACCTATAATGGAAAAGAATCTAAAAAATATATATGTATAGCTGAATCAATTTTCTGTACAGAATTGTGAATCTATACTTCAATTTAAACAAATTTAAAAAAATAAAATAGAATGTATTATACTGAAAAAAAAAAAGAAAGAAAAAAAGAGAGTACCCTCTTCTGTGTTCCAAATTCAGTGACATTTCTGTGTCCACATCTTACTCGACTTTGATCTCTCAATGGCATTGACTTGGTCCTTATTCTTTCACCCCTCAAACCTTCTCTTCTTTTGTTCGCTTCAGATGTTTCTCTCCTGGTTCTCCACCTACCCACACTGACTGGTCCCTTCTCTGCAGGCTTTTCCTCTTCAATTCAACCTTTACTAGGGGTTCCTCAGGGATAGGTCCTGGATGCCTTCTCTTCTCTATTTACACTCTTTCCCTAAACAATCTCATTCATTTTCTTTGCTTTAAATACCATGTAATGCTAATGATTTCCAGAGGAGAATTGTTTATACCTCCCAAGAAGTCTTTCTTAATTCTGGTCTTACATCCAATTTTCTGCTTAACATTTCTATTCAAATGTCTCAAAACTGTCTTGAACTTAATATGTCCAAAATAGAACTCTTAATCTCCTGAAACTCCCTCCTAGTCTTTCCCATCTAACTAATGGCAAACCATAATCCCAACTGCCCAAGTCAGAAAATTAGAGTTTATTCGTGATTCCTTTTTTTCTTTCCATCCTACATCCAATCTTCAACCAAGTCTTGAGACTTCTTCCATCCCCTCTCCCAATATATCTTGAATCCATCCACTTCTTTTTCCTACTGCCACCACCTCAGTCCAGGTCACCATTTTTTTTTTCTCCTGGACAATCACAACAGCTTCCTAACTAGTGACCCTACTTCTATCTTTTGATACCTCCAAACTTTTTACTCATAGTAGTGATAGTTTTAAAGTATAAATCAAATAATTTCATTCCTGATTAAATAGCCAATAACCTCCCACTGTGCTGAAAATAAAACCCAAATTCCTCATTTTTTTTTTTTTTGGCTGTTAGGCAAAGGAAATCTTCTGAACAGATTCAGGATCTCTATATAAATTCCAGGGCCATCAAAAACCAAGAGAAGTAGAATATTTTAGCAGAAAGAAGCAATTAAGGAATTCTATTCAAGTCTTGAAGAGTTGAGTGCCAGGCCAACCTTAGGTACAAATGTGAATCAGATATTTGTCTTTGGTGTTCCTAGCCTTCTTTTCAACCATTCAGTTCCTTCCTTGGTGTAACTCTATCAGAATCAGAAAAAACAAAAAGCAAATATAACTGTAAGTTTAAGTGTACTAACTTTTTGCTTTTTAAACTTATTTCTAATTATTAGGTGATAGACTTTATTTATTACCAAAGAAGTTTCAGACATCATTGAGGGGGATTAGAAAGAAGGGCAGAGGATTTAAAAAGTCCTTTCTGGGAGGATCAAAATCACAACTCAAGACCTATCAGCCCTTCTGACTTTAAGGCTGATTCAGTTAGTAGGGCTATTTAAAGATTTTTCTAGTTCATGCTGAGAAGCTACACAGAAATATCTTGTCTCTTCTTGTTTCTGTGTGTTGTGAAACTCATTTCCCTTGGAAAGTTTTTTACTCTGTGATTGTTTGCACTTTGAAAGACCAGGTTCTTTTTTTTAAAATTGAGATATAATTGACATATAACATTATATTAGTTTCAGGTGTGCAACAGCCAAATTCCCTATTCTAACCTACAAGGTAGGCACAGTATCTGAGTATGTCTCCATTGTTGCCTATCTCTCTAATGTAGTCTTAGGCCATCCCCCTTTTGCTTAATCAGCCTCAGCTTCTGGTTTTTTTTTTTTGCCGTATGCGGTCCTCTCACTGTTCGGCGCAGGCTCAGCGGCCATGGCTCACGGGCCTAGCCGCTCCGCGGCATGTGGGATCTTCCCGGACCGGGACACAAACCCGTGTCCCCTGCATCGGCAGGCGGACTCTCAACCACTGCGCTACCAGGGAAGCCCTAGCTTCTGATTTTTATTCTTTGCACTCACCAAGCTCTTTTCTGCCTTAGGTTTTACATATGCTGTTCCCGCTCCTTAGAAAGCAATTTCTCTACATTTTGCATATCCGATTCCTCCATGTTTCTTAGATACTAATATAAAATCACTTCTTCAGAGAGATCTCCATTGATAATCCTGTTATTTCTTTTTTCTACCTCAATTTTATCCTTATTTTTCTTTAAAAACTTTAAAAAACAAACACACAGATGCTGCTTGTTAGGTGTTAAATACTATTCTATTTACAACAATCTCATTAGTAGATTAAATTATTATCCCTTCTTTAAGGATGAGGCAACTGGTGGTCCAGTGGGTAAGACTCCACGCTCCCAATGCAGGGGGCCCGGGTTTGATCCCTGGTCCCTGGTTGGGAAACTAGATCCCACATGCATGCTGCAACTAAGAGTCCACATGCTGCAATTAAAAAGAAAAATGCTGCATGCTGCAACTAAGACCTGGTGCAGCCAAAAATAAATAAATTAAAAAAAAAAAAAAAAAAAGGATGAGGCAACTGAGGCACACACAGCTAATAAATGGCGAATTGGGACTTGACCCAAGCAGACTAAGCTTGTGCTCTTAACCACTATGCTGTATCCTGCCTGACAATGTCACAATTTGGAATTATTGTATTAATTTGTCTTTTTTGTTGTTGCTGTCTGTTTTTTATTCATGTTATTGTCTGTCCCTCCCAGAACATAAGCTCCATGAGTCAGGGACCCTTGAGCACTGACATCTTATTGGTCATTGATTTTATAATGCCTACTGTTGTATCTAGAACATAGTGGGTACTTAATAAACATTGGTTTAATGAATGAATGAGAGCAAGAGAAAGCAATATTCATGCTGACAAAGCTGGTGAAAAGTTGGTTTGAGGTACTAGACCACAACAATACAATTTTTCCCTAAATATTTGTTAGAATGTTGCATAAATGATTGGAGGCTGCTAGGATAAAGAAATATCAGGGAACCCTGTTTCTAGGAATGATTTAAGAAATTATTTTCTAGATACTTGTCATTGATTTATATACACACATATATGTATGTGTGTATATATGATATGTATGACATATATAGGAAGAAAGAGAGAAATATAACTGTGTAATACTGGAAGAGTATGATGTATAAAGAAATGTTTACTTTTTTTCAAGTTTAATACAAACATAGAAAGGATCAAAGTAGTAATAAACAAAATCTTAAGTATTAAAATAGTGTACCTGTCTGAATGAAGTCAGGCTGAATATATGAACAAAAATATATCAATCAGAAAAATGGGGCAGGATGGAGCATAGGGAATGGGTGGCAATGGAAACTCAGAAAAAAGAAAAGTCACAGAAGAAAACTCCATTCTTAGTCCTCTCCAAAGGAAGGGGAGACACAAGCAATCTACTCCAAGTGTTATGACCCCTTTGAAGGGCTATGCTTATACTTTGTGGAGTGAGGGACCTCCAGGGCATCCTGGGAAGAAGACAGTTTAGCTAACTGCAATTACAGGCTCCCTCTCTCTTCAGCAGTTCATGGTCATTCATCATTGTGACAGAGAATGGGCACTATAGGAGCACACGGGGGTGGGGAGGGGCGTCTCAACTGCAATGAGAGCAAGGCTGCACAGGTGGAATGGAATTCATGGTGGTCCAAAGTTTCAAGTGTTTTCTTTCTTCTTTTCCCCCTTTCCCTTCCCTTTTCTCCCTCTCTTTTTTTGATCAATCACAAGAGAATATTCTGTTGTAATTGTCACCATGTGGAAGGAATCTGTTTTTGTCTGTTTTCGGAGACAGTGAAAATCACATCCAGAGAACCTATTAGTCAAGGCTTTGTAAGGACACTGTCATTTGCTCTTCCACACCATCAACCATTGCTTTTTTTTTTTCTTTACCCTGGACACAACGATGGAAGAGTCCTGCATTCTAACTCAGGAAGAGCGTGTGTGTGTGTGTGTGTGTGTGTGTGTGTGTGTGTTTGAACACCTCTTGGCCACTGAGAAACAGCTCTGTGACAAGTGCCACCAGGAGACAGGGAAGGAACTGGTCAGATCCTTGACCAAGTGATCCCACAGCCTACTAGTTACACAGAAATAGCTCTTTTTCTGCTCCTATTGTTTCCTTTCTTCTTGGTTGTTCTCTATTCTCATCTCTTCTTCATTCTTTACTCTTTCATTCTGACTTTGCCTTCATCTCCTTTTGTGACTCTTCCTATCACTCTTTGCATTGATTAAAGTGGTCATTTTACGATCATATAATATGTAGTTATTGGTTTTGTATTAGTAATGAGTGAAGGTGTAGCCAACATAATGTTTCAGGTTATGGCTGTGGAGTTACGGTTAAGTTTTGGCTTCCCCAGTTAAGAGCTGCCTGACTTTGGGCAAATCGCTCAACTTTCCTGTGCCTTTCTTTCATTACCTGTAAGTTGAGGATAATGGTTCCTACCTCAAAGAGTTGCTGTTAGGATGGGAGAAATTTCATGTACCATACTTCGAAGAAAGCTTAGCACGTGGGCTCCAGAACTATTAGCTCTTATTATTTTAAGAATATTTATTGTAGGGTACTGTTGATACCGTATAGAGGGAATTTCATGCAGTTTTCCTTTATTGAAGAATCCGTAGAGTAGAACTACTGGGGCAAGAAATAATTGTACCCAGAGGCTTCTGGGTGCATGCATTATAGAGATCTTTTTCTGAGTAGTGATGTTGTGATAAGCTGGGCACTGAAAGCTTGGGTGAGGGCAAGCAATCTTTAGCAAAGAGTGTCCGGTAATAAGGTTGTTTGGAGAGAGCGTGAGGTGAACCAGGCCATGTAGGGAAAGGAGGGGAGAGGTGGGAAGAGGAAGGAGGCGGAAGAAGGCGGAAGCGGGAGCGTCGGGCGGGGGCGTCTGGCAGGCTTTGGAAGCATAGCGTTAGGGTGCAGAAGGCCAGGGAAGGAGGCCGCGAGCCCAGCGGGTGAGAAGGAGGATGCGCGGGCTCCGGAGGCGTGTTAGTTCCTGTGTGCTTCTCTTTGAGCAAGGCGCCGATTCCAGGCAGCTTCCTGAGCTTGGGCTCACGTCGCAGTGAGAGAGCCGGGCGCCTAAGCCATCCTCCGGGGCCTCGACGCCCACCCGGGCAAAGCCCCGGGAGGAACTCCTGCAGGCGGCGAGCTGGGCGGGCCGAGCCAGGCCAGGCCTGGCTGGGGGGGGGGGGGGGGGGGGTGTCCCGCCCCTCCCCGCGCGCGTCCGGCCGACTCGGCATCGGTCCCGCGCACCCGCGGTGCCGCCCGGCGGGAGGCGCCTCCAGAGGTTTCCGTCTGGTCCCTCCCCCTCCCCCCGCGCCGACTCCGTCCGCCTCCCCGCCCCCCGTTCGGAGCCCCGGCCAGGCGCGGAGGGAGGGGTAGGGCCGACGCTGCATCATTCCGCACCCGCTGCGGCGCGGCCGGAGGGAGCAGGTGGAGCGGGCGGGCGCGGCGAGCCGGAGCGCGGGGCCCGAGGAGACTGCAGTGACGCTGCCTGGAGACATGGCGGCCGTGCGTCTCTGAATAAGCAGAATCGGAGCCCCTCGCCGCCTCCGGCCGCCGCAGCCTGGCCATGCCGCACGGCTGTTGACCGCACGCAGGGGCCGGCCCGGAGGACACATGCCGCAGCAGCTGCCGCCTCAACCCCTGATCCTCTCCCCTGCATGCTCCATGTTGCGTTTCTCGCCGGTTTCTCGGGCGGTGTAGCCGCGGCTGCCGGAGGGGCAACCAGGGCATTGCTCTGCTCGTACATCCAGCCACACGTTTCTTTTCCATTTTCATCCTTCCCTCCTTAGTTCCTTTTCCCGTCCCCCGCCTGCTTTGCATCCATCTCCCACACCCCGTTCCCCGCTCCTGCCTCCATCCGCCGGGGCTATGGCCGCGGAAGAGGTATCGCAGACTGTGGAGCATTATAAGACCGAGATAGAGAGGCTGACCAAGGAGCTCACGGAGACGACCCACGAGAAGATCCAGGCGGCCGAGTACGGGCTGGTGGTACTGGAAGAGAAGCTGACCCTCAAACAGCAGTATGACGAGCTGGAGGCTGAGTATGACAGCCTCAGACAGGAGCTGGAGCAGCTGAAAGAGGTGAGTTGCCTGTCACCTCTTCCCTGCGCGGCCCGGTCCCCCTCCCTCAACTCCCACTCATCATTTATAAAGTCGGAAAGGATGCTATTGAAAGCACTGTCTCGTCGTCTTAGAGCTCTTTGTAGATAAGAGAAGATTGAAAGAGTCCATTGTTTTACCCCCAAGAGAGAAATTGCCCAGGAAATGAACGTATAAGCTGGGATTTGGGAGGCGATGGCTGTTCAGGCTGTGCGGGAGGGAGATTCATAAGAGTCCTCGAGCCTCAACACTCTAAGGCGACATTCAGCCGGGTTGGAATGCGTAAATCAAACTTCTCAAAACTGCTGTTACATCACGTCCAGGTTTCGGTAACAATCCCGTCATCCACAGAGCCGATGAGTGGGTTTGTGTCGAGGACCCACGGTTTCAGGTTGTAGAACCTATGGTGCCTCAGCCTGGTGCTGAGCATAACCACTCCTTGATGAGACTGGGAACTGTTATTAGGAGAACTCCTTGCCAATACCGTTTGACAAAGACTTGAGCAGTCTTCATTCTCCTTGTCTTTAGTTATTCTTGTCATCCGGCAGCAGGAGAGAAACAGCTCTACTGCTGGATGTTGCTGCTGCCTTGATTTCACCTCTGAGTGAGAGTGGGTCATATGCCCAAAGTCTTATAAGGTTACCCTGAACAGGGAAAATTTAATTCCCCCACCAGTGGTGTGAAAGAATGGTATATATCAGATGCGTGGGTAGCCGTGCATTTCACCTAAGGCTCTTCTGTTTGAATTGACTGTATGTATAAAACCAGAATGTCCCAAATGGGCCATGGATATATAACACTTGTCCTCTTTAATCTTTTGGTATTTGGCTTCTTTTAAAGACTGCCTAATGTATTAGAAGAAAATAAGTAGTGAATATCAAAAATTTAGAAGAATATACATATTGTTGAAGGAACTCAGTCTCTTTTACCCAGTTCCTGGGGTACTATGGGTAGCATAAAGGTAAATGTACACACTGCTTTTCTATGTGGCATGTCTTTATTTTTAGGTGCATATTGGTATTTAAAATATTATTTCTAATTTGCTATATAATGTTAATCAAACACGTTTTTATTCTTATAATGTACTCAAACAGTTTTTCAAGGGGTGTCTTGTGTTATTACATTTAAAAAACATGATTTATGACAGATCTAGTCAATTTGCCTTCTAATTTAGTACATAATATGGTAAGCATTTATAGTTTCAGGTATGTCTTATTCTTATTCTGATGCCTAGATGCCAGAAAATAAACATACGGTAAAAACCCCAACTAGAAATCTGATTTTTTTTGCGTTAGGCTGTACATTTCTAGTTCATTTTGTTGTTGTTGTTGTTTTGTTTTGTTTTGTTTTGTTTTACCATGTACACGTCTGTTAACTACAGCTGGACTTAATGGTATTTTCCAACTTCCATAGGTCTTAAGCTGATATGTTTAAACTCAGTGATGCTAAACCTTGTGAAGTCAGGAAGGTGATGGTAATTTTCAGAGATGTTTTGATGTTATCTACACTTATCAACACTGCTTTACCAAGACAAGGAAGTGCAAACCAGGCAGTGTTAGCTACCACCTCCTTGATAAAGGTGGTAGACTTAATTTAATGAAATGGACTATAACTGTTAACTGGCCTTCCTGCTTGATTCAAATAACCCTACTAGGGTTTTTCTGTGTCATTGTATTCATCGTGCATAGTAAACCTTAATGCAATTGGCTTTTGCCTTTACTAGACCATGAGCTCTTAAGGCAAGGAATCTGTCTTAATTTATGTTGCATCCAAAGTCTTTAACACAAAGCCCAGCACATAGTGAGCATACAATAAGTACTTTATGAAAGAATAAATATACTGGAAGAAGATATACTTTATCAAGCATTCACTCGTCCATATTGGTTAATGTCAGAGAAAGACTAAGAAAATTGAGAAGTATAGGAAGTGATTAGTATTAAACACTACCTGTATTACTTTCATCAGCAGTAATAGAGAAAATGACAAAAAATGTTTCGTAAGAATAGTGTAACAGTGTTTTCTTAATAGAGAGTAATGCAAATACCAATTATAATTTTTTTCTATAAAACACTGAGGTATATTTTGTTCTGTACAGAAGGAGGTTAATAAAAGTTTATCAGGATTATTTTCACCAAATGATACGTGTTTACATGTGTATTTTGAGTTGCATTTAGCATAAATATAATTTAATTTTATGTTCCCAATGAACTGGCTTACACAATTATATAAAAATGTATTTTAAGGTAATAAAAAATCATTATATTGATTATTTGATAGTGAGACCTGTGATTTTGATCCTTTAAACATGATGTATACTTTAGTTGGGAGTATTATTTAAATGAGCTAAATCAGTCTCAGTAATGTTTCCTGTTTGAAAAGTAAATCCAAAATAACTGCAAACTAAGATATCGCAGTGATGATATCATATAGAAGCCATTTTTGAAAAATGCATTTTCTTAGTGCTCCGATTTTTCAAAAGGAAGTTTTGTTCATTTGCAGGTATATATAGGAAATGATGTTCTTGCTCTATACTATAAAACCAAGTATAAAATCTTTGGTTTATTTCCAGGCTGTTTCAACAGATATGATTCATTTAAAAGTAATTGGACCAGTTTATGGGAATGTCAACAGAAAAATACTGTGCTAAGTCCAAGCTGGACGTTAGTAATTTGCAGTGTCGCGACACGGCTCAGTCTTTAAGGTCATGTTGTTTTCAAGAGTCAGCACCCAGCAATGCTGCTGCCCCCTTCCCAGGCTGTATACAGCTCTGACAGTAATGCAGGTGAGCAGTATTGCTGAAGATGTGTGGAATCAAGATGATGAATTCATTAATTTTTTTCTAGTTATTTTCTTCCCTAAGTCTGGATTGCTCTTTGGCTTGGCCTCGTATCATTCGGGCTCTGCCCTGTGCCTGCATGACTACTGTAATTCTGAAAGAACACACTTGAAAGCAAAGTACTCATGATGTGAAAAGAATGACTTCTGACATCATCATAATGTTCTCCTTTTCATTATCTTTGGGAAGCTGGACAAAGCACATGTCCACTAGAATACTTAATCACGGCTTTATGATTTCATGAGTAATGCTTGCTTTTCAGTGGCCTGGGGGGCACCCATGCCCAGTTATGTTCAGGGCCGGGCTGATTGTATGTTTGGGGTGTGTGTAAATCAGCACTGTGCCTGTCACCCAGGCCAAAATAGTGTTTGAAGAAGAGTCATGGCTCTACAATAATTTGAAACTTAAAAATAAACATTCATTAAAAAAAAAAAAAAAAACCTAGAATTTAAGGTTTTTGTTTTGTTTTGTTTTTTTGCTTTAAAAATGTTTTAACTTTAAAATGTAGGAAAGTTTTAAAACATCCCCTTAGAAAGAAATGATTCAGCATTCCCGGTAACATTTTAGAAAACATGTCCATGTGACAACTTTAGAAAAGTTTTGCAGCTAGGTTACAGTGGACTGTCTACTAAGAATCTTCAACTCATTTTCTTGCTCATTTTCTCAACCTGACACTAAGGATAGACACCAGCTGCTGAAGAAGCACTTTGTGGACACAGAGCAGCTTTTCCTCTCAGAGCCAACTTGATGCTTTTTCAGGACTATAGTTAAATCATTCAAGAAATAAACACAGAACTTACATACTTTTAGAGATTGTCACATTAGGGAACTGACAAAAGCCATTTAACTACCTGAATTCATCTTTAAACAGAACTAATTTTTTTCCTCTTTAAACAGAACTACTTTTTTTCCTCTTATGCTTAGAAAGATTGTTAGTTTCTCTTCTCTTTGTAAATTCTAAATCATAAAATCATATGGGGAAAAAACCCCATATTTCTTTTCTAGTCTATGAATAAACATAGAGAAAGTTAATATTGAATTTATTTATCTAAGCTAGTATTTTTATCTCTTGTTTTTAAAGAAGACATGTTATACTTATCACATTTATTATCAAGTTAATTAAAACATCTAAAGTATATGGACATATACTTTTGGAAAGTGTTTATAAGCAACCTCAACAAACAAACATAATCACTTCAATCATATTTTTTTTTGACCCAGTTTCTCTAACTTGTACCATTTTTCCTTTTTATTTCAACTCAAGATTTCATCCCTGGGAAAGTTATTTCTCAGATACCATTTAGCAAGATTTTATAATCTCTCATCACATTCATCGTATTTCCATGAACATGTACAGCAGTCATGGTGTGAAGATTTTTTTCAGAATTTCATGCTTAACAAATATTCTTCCCTATCTTCCCCATAAATACACTTGTACTTTATGGATATTGCATTCCAAATGTGAAAATATGATAATTAATTTGCATGTTGAAATATATAGAAAAGACTCTCACATCTAAGATTTTACCTGTAGTGCTCGCTTCGGCAGCACATATACTAAGATTTTACCTGTAAACATGGCTTTGAAGGAGAGAAGGGCATGAAGAGGTGCATAGTCTGTGCACCTAATTCATTATGCTAGACTTCCCTGGCTCTCCAGTGATTAAGACTCTGCGCTCCCAAATGCAGGGGACACAGATTTGATCCCTGGTCGGGGAAGATCCTGCATGCCTCATGGCATGGCCAAAAAAAAAATACAAAAAAAAATTCATTATGCTAAAGGAGAAGTAGCAGGAGATAAAATTGGGAAAGTGGCAGTGGCCGTATTTTGTCTTGGGGTTGGGGAACCATTAAAAGGAAATGAAAGGAAACAGTAACTGTGTTTGGTGCCTTACATTTTATCTCATTTAATCTTCAAAGTAACTCAGAGGCTTATTGCCTTTTTTTTTACAGATAAAAAAATAATTAAAGTAATAAAGCATTGAACTATGTATACAGCCCCATTTAGGACTAGGCACTTTGCATGCCTTATCTGTAATTCTTATAGCAATCCTTTTACAAGGTAGATATGGCTTGCATCCTACAGAAGAGAAAACTTGGTCTTAGAGAGGCGATGGGTCCTTCTCAAGGCCACAAAGCTAAGTGGTGAAACCTGGTTCAGGAAGAAGCCCACTTTCTTTGCACCTTACTACCCTGAGATGCTCAAACACCTCAGTCAACATGCAGTTTAGAAGGTCATGGTATTGGTCGTAGAGGGTGGATTGGAGCTGTGCAGGGGCAGTAGGGGTGGTGAGGGGAGGACAAACCTGAGGGCTGTTTAGGAGGTGTAGGGTGGAACGCTGTATTGGATGTGACTGGGTGTGGAATGTGAGGAAGAGAGTAGATTTGAGAATATCAGGATGGATTAGAAGGTGGTTCCATTCACAAAGGAAGGTTCTAGGGGGAAAGAGCAGTTTCAGAGGGTAAAGTTGATGCCTGAGTTATATGAGTTTTTTAAGTTCATGTTTTCTTTTTAGGGGAGGCATAAGTTGCATGATAAATGAAAATACTCAACTCTCAGTTTAATAAATGAATAATTTGTGCAATTGGTTGTCATTTTATTCAAACCTAATTTCCAGAATATGGAACATATGAACAGTTTAATGATATTTTCACAGTTAGTTTGATTGCATTCTTTCTTTCTTTTAAATTTTTATTTATTTATGTATTTATTTTTGGCTCTGTTGGGTTTTCGTTGCTGTGTGCGGGCTTTCAGTTGTGGCGAGCATGGGCTATTCTTCGTTGCGGTGCGCGGGCTTCTCATTGCGGTGGCTTCTCTTGTTGCGGAGCACGGGCTCTAGGCATGCGGGCTTCAGTAGTTGTGGCGCATGGGCTTAGTTGCTCCGCGGCATATGGGATCTTCCCGGACCGGGGCACGAACCCGTGTCCCCTGCATCAGCAGGCGGACTCTCAACCACTGTGCCACCGGGGAAGCCCTGGCCACAAGAGTTTGATTGCTCTTTAAAAATTACCATTGTGTAATTATGACAATTTGTGGCAACAATCCCAGTTGGATAAAAGCATGGACAAATAAATAGTTTCCCCTTCCTCTCCTCCCAGTTCTGTCTCTGTTGCTAATACTTTGGTGAGTATTCTCTTATACTTGTTTTAAATAACTTTAAACATGTGAATCCATATGCAGGCTTCTTTGTTGTTCTTATTCTTTTAGTTTTTATAAAAATGGACTCATGCTGTACGTATTACTCTGTAACGTGACATTTTTTATTTAATAGTGTATCCTTTCAAAATGAAGATATTTCTAGGACAGGGCTGTATTTTTTAAGGCACTGGCGTTTCAAGTGTGAAGAAAATGGGACTGATTAGGGAGGAAAACCAGAGAGCCTCGGGGAGTGTGGTCGGCAGGGGGGGTGGCCCAGGGTCTGCCCTCAGGATAGCTTGGGTGGCCCTGTGAGCAAGAAAACTAGTGTAGGTGTGTGTGAAAGACACTGATGGGATTTGTTTGGTTGCCCCATGGCAGGCCTGTGATATACCAGGGGAAAAGATGGGAAGTTTTATGGGTGAACTAGCAGCGATTTTGATTCCTTGTCTACTTGGCTGGTGTCAGACCTACGTGGACACCATAATAGGTGGCTGGTTTCCAGGGCCGGCAAGAGCTGGTTCTGCAGTGTGGCCACATCCTGTCCATGCTGGGTCTTGGGGAGAAGCTAGGATGATGCAGGCAGTTGGGCCTCATTACGTTAGCCCATCTTTGCCCTTTGACAGTTGAGTTTTTTTGTTTTTAAATTTTCATAAAAAATTATTTTTATTATTATACTATTTTGGTTGTAATTGTAAAGATAATTCACTTTTATTGAAGACAATAAAGTACACAAAGGTGTGAAGAAAATTAAAACCACCCATAATTTTTATTAGTCCTATATATATATATATATATATATATTTTTTTTTTTTTTTTTTTTTTTTTTTTTTTTTTGCGGTACACGGGCCTCTCACTGTTGTGGCCTCTCCCGTTGCGGAGCACAGGCTCTGGACGCACAGGCTCAGCAGCCATGGCTCACAGGCCCAGCCGCACCGCGGCATGTGGGATCTTCCCAGACCGGGGCACGAACGCGTGTTCCCTGCATTGGCAGGCGGACTCTCAACCACTGTGCCACCAGGGAAGCCCTAGTCCAATATTTTTAATCTGCATTGTCAACTATTTTACATTATATACCAATCAGAATTTTTTTTTTTGCTTTAGATTGTCCATTACTTCTTCTCTTTTAAACACAGCCTTCATCAGAGGCATGTCCATTACTTCTTGTTTTGTTTCATTTATTCATTCAAAAGTTTTTCTGAGTGGTTACTATGTTGACACTGTGCTGCTTGCTGAAGATAAAAGGTTGAGCAAGACAGACAAGATGGAGCTGCCTGAATGGAGCTTACCCGGGAGATAGTCAGGAAGCACACACGCACGTCAGATGTGAGAAATGCCATGAGTGAAGAGTTGGGGGCTGGCTGGGGAAAGCATGATCAGGAAAAGCCTCTCCCAGGAGGTGACATTTGAGCCTAGACCTGAATGATGAGAACGAGCCAGTCATGTGGAGATTGAGGGAAGTGATTTTTTAGGAAGAGGGACAAGTACAAAGATTGTGGAACTCTGTTGGTAGAGTTGTTAGGGGAAATGGTGGGTCACCATGCCCTGTAAAAATAACCATTCATACAAAGAAGATGTGGTACAATGGAATACTACTCAGCCATAAAAAAGAATGAAATTTTGCTGTTTGCAACAACATGGATGGACCTGAAGGGTATTATGCTTAGTGAAAACAGTCAGACAGAGAAAGACAGATACTGAATGTTATCATTTATATGTGGAATCTAAAAAATAAATGAATGAATGTATCAAAACAGAAACAGACTCACAGGTATAGAGTACAAACTAGTGGTTACTAGTGGAGAGAAGGAAGTGGGGAGGGGCAAGATAGGGATAGGGATTAAGAAGTACAAACTACTATGTATAAAATAAATAAGCTACAAGAATATATTGTACAGCACAGGGAAGATAGCCAATATTTTATAATAACTTTAAATGGAGTATAATCTATAAAAGTTTTTGAATCACTATGTTATATACCTGAGAACTAATATAATATTGTAAATCAATTATACCTTAATTAAAAAAGGAAAATTTAAAAAAAATCACCATCCATTTGAAAAATGACCATCTGTAAAGTAGTGTATTGCCTTTAGGTTCTTCAAATGAGATTTTGGAACTGGACATCAGAAGTATTTGTGCAGAGCCTAGATCCCCCTGAGGTCTTCTTTTTGAAAAGGTGACTTTAAATACGGGTTACTTGTTAGGATCAGCTGGATGATTTATAAAAATACTGCTGCCTGGACCCCACCCTGAGACAGTTCAGTCAGTCATTGGAGGCGGAGAGGGAGGGGCTTCAGCATATTAACCCCACTCCCCTCATAGGTGCAACTAGGGCTGAGAGCCTCTCTCCTAGAAACTTCCAACTCTAGGAGTAAATGATTCCATAGGAATAGAAGTGTTTGGTAAGAAAATCTGGGAAGTCATGAGCCATGAGGTTTGTAAACCTCAATGGCACAGTCTTTTTACTTCTCTGTTTTCTATAAATGAAGACACTTGGGAAAGCCTTTCAGAAAACCAACAAATGTCATCAAAAACTTAACTATGTTAAAACGTAAAATAGATAGCTAGTGGGAAGCAGCCGCATAGCACAGGGAGATGAGCTCGGTGCTTTGTGACCATCTAGAGGGGTGGGATGGGGAGGGTGGGAGGGAGGGAGACGCAAGAGGGAGGGAATATGGGGATATATGTATATGTATAGCTGATTCACTTTGCTGCAAAGCAGAAACTAACACACCATTGTAAAGCAATTATACTCCAATAAAGATGTTAAGAAAAACAAAAAAGAAAAACTTAACTACATTAGACAGTTAAGATGCATGCTAAAAGTATATAATTTTCGATCCTTCAGGGTTGTTTGAAGTTTCCTTTAAAAGTTACTTGTCGGGCTTCCCTGGTGGCGCGGTGGTTGAGAATCCGCCTGCCGATGCAGGAGACACGGGTTCGTGCCCTGGTCCGGGAAGAGCCCACATGCCGCGGAGCAACTAAGCCCGTGAGCCATGGCCGCTGGGCCTGCGCGTCCGGAGCCTGTGCTCCGCAGCGGGAGAGGCCACAACAGTGAGAGGCCCGCATACCGCAAAAAAAAAAAAAAAAAAAAAAAGTTATTTGTCTCCCTTGTTGTACCTGTTTTGTTGCTCTGTTCTGTTTGCAGTTGTTTGTGCCAGCTTTACAAATTCATAAGTAGAATATTAGAAAAGAATTGCTTTGATGGATTGATCTTTAACTTCTGGGGTTATTTTCACTTTTTCTTTTGGTTATACATGCTTACTGTTTTCAAATAGTATTTTATGGAGAAAAAGCACTACACTAAAATGTAGTATTTATCTGCTGTGTTTCTATCTTTATATTTGGAAATGAAAAAAAGAAACCTGTTTACATTTATGGGAAGTACACAGTAACAGTAGCAATTTCCTTAAGAATGTTCTGTTGTGCAGTTTGGTGTGGGTCTGTAAATAGAAGGTTCAGAATGACGGGTCTTTGTTTGTCTCCAGCATATACTGCAGACTAATGTGGAATCAAATGCCACTGCTGAAGAGCTCTTAGCCATCAATTTTTGAAATTGAAAGAGGTTTATATTATAACATGAATGTGCTTTGTTGATAAGCCTCACTGATTGCCATTCTCTAGATAGTTTTAGGAGATTTTTTGAAGTTGACCTCCATGTGAGGTAATTAGATGGAGACAGGATAAGTTGAATCTTATACATGGCTTCTTTTGATGAGCTGAAGATACTACCATCTTACAGATTATCTTTTTGGCATACATGACCATCTTCCCCCCTTTAAATCATAATCTGACGTTCTTCTAATATTGGTATGTGTGCAGAGCCTTTAAGCTCAAAACCTCAAGGAAATATAATTAGGAAGAAAAAGCAAGCACTAGAGGGAGAGAAAAAAGGATATAACACATTTGAAAACTAATTAGAAATGCTTTTAAATTGTTGGCCCTTTGGATTATATTTTTAAGTTGATAAATGTTATTAGTGTTGGTGACTCACAATTAACTATGGTTTAATGATCTCATTCTAATGATCTGAACAACAAAAAACCCTTTCGTTAATATTTTAAAATAATTTAGAATTAGGACCCTTTTTTTAAAAAAAATTATTTATTTATTTTGGTTGCGCTGGGTCTTAGTTGCAGAAGGCGGGCTCCTTAGTTGAGGCTTGAGGGCCTTAGTTGTGTTTTACCGGCTCCTTTAGTTGTGACACATGTGCTCCTTAGTTGCGGCTGGTGGGCTCCTTAGTTGTGGCATGTGTGTGAGATCTAGTTCCCTGACCAGGAATTGAACCCGCGTGCCCTGCATTGGAAGGCGATTCTTAATCACTGCGCCACCAGGGAAGTTCCTAGAACCCTTTTTTAAGAGAGTTCTCAGGTCTTCTTAATCACTGCAGTTACTTTCAATCAAGTTTTATGTGCTTTTCTCATTTTAGCCAAATAAATATTATATCTTTGCAAGTCACATTGAAGTGTTTGGGGTAATATGAGTTATTATTTGCTAAAGTTGAGACCAGGATCTCAAAAAAACACAATTACATTTAAAAAATATTTTAAATTTTTTATTTGTATTTATTTATTTTTAAACCATATATAGTTTTATAAATTTATTTATTTTATTTATTTTTATTTTGGCTGCATTGGGTCTTCATTGCTGCATGCAGGTTTTCTCTAGTTGTGATGAGTGGGGGCTACTCTTTGTTGCGGTGTGCCAGCTTCTTATTGCAGTGGCTTCTCTTACTGCAGAACACAGGCTCTAAAGCTCAGGCTCAGTAGTTGTGGCGCATGGGCTTAGTTGCTCTGCGGCATGCGGGATCTTCCCAGACCAGGGCTCAAACCGGTGTCCCCTGCATTGTCGGGTGGATTCTTAACCACTGTGCCACCGAGGAACCCCCACAATTACACTTTTAGACAATTGGTATAGTAAGACATTTCAGGAAATGACAATGAAAAGAACTGTCATTATTGATCAATTCCAAGTGAAAATTTTTTAAGTTGCATTTTAATTTTTTTTTTTTTTCTGTTTTTTTTTGCGGTACGCGGGCCTCTCACTGTTGTGGCCTCTCCCGTTGTGGAGCACAGGCTCCGGTCGCGCAGGCTCAGTGGCCATGGCTCACGGGCCCAGCTGCTCCACGGCATGTGGGATCTTCCCGGACCGGGGCACGAACCTGTGTCTCCTGCATCGGCAGGTGAATTCTCAACCACTGTGCCACCAGGGAAGCCCTGCATTTTAATTTGTGATGCTAATGTGATTTAGAAATATGGACACCAAAGTAAATACCATGAACAGGTAGGTCATTGCATAAAGCATTCTTTCCTACAAAAACAATATATTCAATACCTCCTATGTGTTAGGCACAGATCTAGGTGCTGAGAGTACAGCAGAGACAAAACCCAACAGGAATATCCATGCTCATGAAGCTTACATTCTGTGGGAGATTGGAAGGGGAGACAATAAACAAAATGAATAAGTGAAATAGAATGTTAGAGGGTCCTAAATGCTATAGAGAAAAATAGAGCATGAAATGGGGGAGATGGCCTGTGAAGTGGGGAAGGATCAGAGAAAGCCTCCTTGAGAGGGACGTGCAAAGAGGCTGCATGGCTCGAGGGGTTGGGGTGGGGTGTGAATAGTAGATGAGGTCAGAGAGGGAACGGGTGTCAGTGATGCAGCAGCTTTTAAATTGTTACCAGGGCTGTGGCTTTTACTCTTGAGGGATAGGGGAAACTTTTGGAGGATATGAGAACAGGAGTCCGTGTCCTATGCCTTTTTTCCCCGCCTGTGTGTACATTCAAGGAGACTGTAACCTCCTTCAGGGAAAAGGAGTTCACATTAACCTGGTAGCTCATGAAATTTGTGCGTGCTTCTCCCTGCCTCCCCCACAGCGAGTGTGTAAGAGATGTCTGTGCTATTGCATTCATTTAGGCTGGAAGAAAAAGGTGAAGTAATTAAGACAGTTATTTTGAAAAGAGGTTGAACTAGACTCCCCGTTTTCAAAATAACCATTTGTTTGACCAATTAAATCAGTTTGCTAAAAAAGATACTGTGTTGACTTCCCTGGGTCCTTGAACCATAATCTTTACTTAACTTTCTTCTACTCTGTCCCTTATTCTGGGCGATATGAGCCATTTAGTAGACCTTAGTCTAATGTGACATAAGGACAGTTTAACATCGTATTACTGGTTCTGTACCACAGTTGATTTTCTAGTTCCTGAGGAACTGGAATGGATGCTGGTCATTCATGCATATTCATCCATTCATGTATTAAATATTTAGAGAGCATCAGTTATATGCCAAGTTTATGCTGGGTGTACAAAAATGAGGAAAACGTGGTCTTTATTTTTAAGTTAGTTATTTGCTTGTTAGAGGCAAAAGACATGAACAAATGTGATTAAGGTATTTTATTGGAAAGATCATGGGTTTTTGAGTCAGAGCAAACTGTATTTGAATTTGGTTAGTAACTGCGAGCTTAGGCTAATACTTAAAACCCTACGAATCTCACTTTCCTCCTCTGTAAAATGGAGGAAGATAGTAACTGTAGATGTTAAAGAAAAATCCATCTAAAGCATTTAATACAGTCCCTGACACCCAGTAAGCACCTGATAAATGATGGATGTGATGGTGATAATAATTCATAATAATAACAAAATAGTAAAAATAAGAATGTGTTGGCTGTGCTTGATTAGGACACCAAAGTGGAGGGCAGCAAAGTCAAAGGAATCAGAGAGAAGTTTCTGATCAGGGCGATGTGCGAAGGGGCATGAAAAACAGGGAGGGATTTCCCAGGCAGACGAGGGGCAGAGTCCTTCAGGAAGAAGAAAGCCCGCAAAGGAGGGAGGATCGGAGAGATTTTTGCTCTTCAGCATCTGTGTTGTTGCAGGTGGTATTTGAAATGGGATGACGGGTGGGAAATGGTCTGGGGGGAGGTGATGAGGGGCCCTGTAAGGAGGCTTGTTAGTTCCCCCACCTCAGCTCCGGCAATGGCCGACCGTGACGACGTCTGCCTGAGAAGGCTTTGCCCCTGAGCGCCAGGCCCCAAGGACAAGATGAGAAGTACCTCCAACGAACGAGGGGTCTGGAAGTCTCTGCTGCTCCTGTGCCCCGTTTGGTGTGTTTGAGGGTTTGTTTTAGCCTCCTGGCCTCTTGTGAGTTGGAGAGTGGCGGCTCCCCAGTCATCCCGTGGTGAACAGGTTGCCTAATTGCCCCTGCAGTGTGGGTCCTCAGTGCCACTGTCCTTCCGTGTGGCTGGGCTGGTCCTGCTCCCGAGAACCCTCGTGGCTCACCCACCCTCTGATTCCTGACTCCCTCGGCTCTGAGAGCCACAGGCCCTGAGGTCTGGACTTAGATCCTAACCTGCCGATCAGACCCCAGATGTTGAGCTCTGTCCATACTAGACTTAGTATTTCCTTGCTCATTGCCTTTGCTGTTTAGGACTCACGGCTGTTCTCCTCCTCTCTTGTCTTTTCTCTCAGTTGCCATTGATACAGCTTCAACCTCCATTTTGCTGCTTTTCTACGAGTATCTCCCTTATGCCTCTGGAACGGGGTCAGGCCACTTGTGGGAGTGCTAAGGAGCTTGATCTATATACCATGGGAAAATCATCGACAGTGTCAAAGCAGGAGAGTAATGTCATTAACTTTATGTTTGAAAACAGTGATGTTTGGCTTTTGATTCTGACAGTACGGTGGTCTAGGACCTCTGACTAACCCTTCTGCTGGGAAGAATTAAAAATGCTAGAAAAAGTATAAAACTTTAATTCATGCCTTTAAAATGCATGAATGGGGCTTCCTTGGTGGCGCAGTGGTTGAGAGTCCGCCTGCCGATACAGGGGACACGGGTTCGTGCCCCGGTCCGGGAGGATCCCACGTGCCGTGGAGCGGCTGGGCCCGTGAGCCATGGCCGCTGAGCCTGCGCGTCCGGAGCCTGTAAAAAAAAATAATAATAGTGAGTTTTCACTTTTTTACCAATCAACTTAGAAAAATTTTAAATGTTGATAATGTACAGTGTTGCCAAGTGTGTGGAAATGTGAACATTCTTATACATTATTTGCATTAAGATATAAAATGCACACAATACTTGGGCCCAACAGTCTCTCACAAACCATAGGTAATTGTATACCAGTCCTCCAATACCATGCATCAAAGAGAAGCACTGGTTAGCATTTAGTATCTAATTAGACCCTATCTAAATGTGTGGAACATAAAAGGAATCAAATTATACTCATTCTTCTTGCATATCCTAACAGTTTTCTATATGTTAAATAAAATCATATCTTAAAGTCTAGATGTAATTCCACACATCCCCTCTTATCACCTCTCCCTTCGCCCATTTCATAGACCTGGTCTGAACTTTTGATTTAGTGTTCTCGAAGTATGATTTTTTTTTTTAACATCTCTATTGGAGTATAATTGCTTTACAGTGTTGTGTTAGTTTCTGCTGTATAACAAAGTGAATCAGCTATACGTATACATATATCCCCATATCCCCTCCTTCTTGCGTCTCCCTCCCACACTCCCTATCCCACCCCTCTAGGTGGTCACAAAGCACCGAGCTGATCTCCCTGTGCTATGCAGCTGCTTCCCACTAGCTATCTATTTTCAAAGTATGATTTTTTAAAAATTTATGTTGCATTATTTTTCAACTCTTCTCGGTCTTGAAAATATGTTTGTGAACATTTTTGACAAGAAGCGATGCTTATTCTCTATTCGGGTGGATTCAGGAGTTGCCTCTCTCAAAGTGAAGGGACCACCACCACCTATGCGTACTGTCCTCAGAAGCAGTCATGCCATTGGACTCCTGACCCTATTGGCAGAAGAAGTAACACATTTATTCCGAGGTTTACAAAGATACTCATAAGAAAACCCTCTTTCACATTCTGTGAATTAGTTAAGTGATGACTTGGGAATTTTATGTATTTATGTAAAAATAAAAGTTGTGGCATGTAAAAACAACTCTTTGAGTGAGAGTCCATTGCAAAAAGGGAAAACGACATAGGAAAAAAATAACCAGAAATGAAGGTTAGATGACACTGTATTTCAAAAAGAAGCTTTTTAAAAAATTCCTAATCCTAAATAAGAAAAATTACTATGGACATTTATTTATTTCACAGATGATTATTGAACACCTGCCATGTCCCAGGCATCGTAGTTAGGTGCTGGGGGTACAAACTTCCTGCCCTCAGGGACTTGACATACCAGGGCGAGGAGAAAAGCATAAAAGAGTAAGGAAATAAAGAAATAGTTTTGCATAATGACGTGTGCGAAGAAGTGAAGAAAGCAGGGTAAAGGAATAATAAGACTGGCAGGTATGCTGGGTAGGCTATTTCAGAAATGAGGGCCAGGGCTTCCCTGGTGGCACAGTGGTTAAGAATCCGCCTGCCAATGCAGGGGACACGGGTTCGAGCCCTGGTCGGGGAAGATCCCACATGCCGCAGAGCGGCTGGGCCCATGAGCCATGGCCGCTGAGCCTGCATGCTGCAACTGCTGAAGCCCACGCGCCTAGAGCCCATGCTCTGCCACAAGAGAAGCCCACGCACCGCAATGAAGAGTAGTCCCCGCTCGCTGCAACTAGACGAATCCCGCGTGCAGCAACAAAGACCCAACACAGCCAAAAATAAATAAATAAGATAAATAAATTTATAAAAACAAAAGAAATGAGGGCCAGACATGGCCTTTCAAAGGAGACGACATCTCAAGTGATGAGAACAAGCCAGCCTGGAAAAGATTTCAGTGTCCGGGGCTGAAAGTAATTGCAAAGGTAAAGACCTCGAGGTTTGAATGAGCTTGGTGTTACTGGCATTTTGGGTGCAGTAGTCCTGTGTAGGGTAGAACCGTGCTGTGCATTGTGGGGCTGTGGGGCTCCTGGAGGGTGGTGAGCCTCCCTGGCCCTGCCCACAATATGCCAGCGTGTCCCCACTCTCAGGTCATTGTGATTACAAAAGCACTGTTGCTGTACCTCATGGTGACTGTAGTTGACAACAGCGTATATTATATATTTGAAAGTTGCTAAGAGAGTAGACGTTAGTTCTCATCACAAGGAGAAAAACTGGAACTATGTGAAGGTGATGGATGTTGACTTATTGTGGTAATCATTTTACAATTATAACAAATCATGTTGTACACCTAAAAACTGGTACAATGTTATGTACCAATTATATCTCAATTTTAAAAGTAAAAAATAATAAATAAATACAAAGAATAAACCAAAAAAAAAAAACACCCTCACACCTTCCAAACTCCTCCTCTCCCCCCAGGGTAGAGCCATACTACCCTCAATAGAGACCCCCTGCAATATGGAGGGAGGGGCTGGTGTGGATGTTAGAGAGGAGGATGGAGCAGTGGACAATGACCAGGACCTTGAGCCCTGGCGAGAAGTCTGGACTTTATTTTAAGCGTAACGGGCAGCCTCTGGAGTGATGTGACCTGATAAATATTTCAGGAAGATCGCTGTGGCTCTTCCTTGCAGACTGTCGAAGGAGTAGTTGCAGTATTAGGTGATGGTGGCTTGGGCTGGGGGAGATCTACTTGGGGGTGAGAAAAGAATGATTCAGGATGCATGATGAAGGACTTGCTAATTAATTGATCGGGAGAGCAAAAGAAAGGGAGAAATCAGGATGGCTCCTATGTTTCTTTATAACAAGCTGAGAAGAATATAAAGAAATCATATGATGAGGTATGAAAATGAAGGAATAAATAATATTTCATGATTAAATTTAGGAGATGAAATATTCCTTATTTATTTGAATTTGAACATTCTCACGGATCCCGATTTTGATGCTCTGTTTAAAAAAGAATTTTAAAACATGTCTGCCAAAGCATTTAACATTTGGAAAGGATTCATGACTTTGACAGAAAAACAAGCATCATCCTTTAGTTATTGTACTCTGTGATGTAATTTACTGGACTTAAGTTGCCTACATTTCATGATACACATTATGTGTAGTCATATTTCTTCCTTTTATTACGAAGCTAAAATGTCATTTTTCTTCCTCCTAAAACTAAAACAAACTAGCCATATATATACACTTCTGACATTCTGTGAAGCCAACCCCCTCCATTTACTAAAATGGATGTCAGTATTTTTTAAACTACAGAGTTAATCATTTATAGGAAGCAATGTGTGTACTCTAGATTAGAAACATGGGGACTGGGGCATAAATATATCCTTAAACTGAAATTAAAGTAAAAAATGTGACTGGTACAAATAACAGCTTTCTTTCCCCTCTGCTGTGGATCTTTCTTGACTCGCTTGCAGTGCTAGATCACATTGTAGTCCCTGAGGGCCAGGGAGGCAAGTGTACCAGACTATGAAGAAGCTGCTGTGACCTTAGCCTGCATTAACAGAAACACTGTCCAGAATGTGATGGTAAATGTCTGTCCATCCACTCCTGGAATATTGTGTTCTAGGTATAATGATCCAGGCACCAATGGGTGGCAGATACGAGGATACAGAGCTCAACTTAATGTGAAGAAGGACCTTCCTTTATGAAGGCTAAGAGCAGAGCAAAAAGTAGCAGGTTTTCTGAGGAGAGAGACTTCCTTGCTGGCTAACGGAGATGTTTAAGCAGAAGCCAAAAAGCTGTTTGGTAGGGATGTTAAGGAAGTGAGTCAGGCATTGATGGATTTTGGAACGGAGGATGTCTAAATTGTTTTCAGCATTGTAACTCATCATTAAACATGGCTGTCTCACTAATACTGCAGAATTAGAATAAAGTCCTGCTGACAACAGCTGCGCCAGCCCTGCTGTTTGTTTTGCAATGGCTGCTTGGTCGTTAAACTCTGCAGGTGAAATTAGAGTGACAGCAGTGCCAGTGAGATTGGCTGCCTCTCATCCAGAGTAGAGATCACAAACCCATAGGCAAAAGCCAGCCCAGTGATTCAGAAACATTTGATATAGGGAGCTTCTTTTTTTACGATAAGGAGAGTCATGTAAAAAAAAAAAAAATCTGGATTTCAGAGCTCTCTCAAAAAATTGGAAGATTTCACAAAGCCCTGGGCCCACATTTGTTCATGACATCAGTGGGCTGGAGCTGAGTCCCTCTTCTTCAGAAAGGGCATGAATCCCTAGTTCACGACAGTCCCCACCATTCCGTCTCCTCCATAACACCTTACTGTATCATCTGTCGCCTCCTTGTTGACATTTGAGGTTTTGTTTGTTTTTTGTTTTGGCTGTGCGGCTTGTGGCATCTTAGTTCCCCAAGCGGGGATCGAACCTGTGCCCCCTGCAGTGGAAGTGTGGAGTCCTAACCACTGGGCTGCCAGGGATTTCCTTGACATTTGAGTTTTGACTTCTGATCTAGACACTGACACTCTTGCCCTTCTATGGAAAAAAAAAATAAAGAAGAAAAAGCAAAGTCAAGAATGAGGAAGCAGAGGAGTTGGAGGCGGGTCATCACGCCTTACCAAGAGCCCCGGACTTGGATTAATAAGGACCCAAGTTTTACTCTGAGTGTACCTCTTATATCTCAAAGCCTACATTTCTTCATCGACTGAATAGGAACAGTAAACAGGACTATGTTTATTTTTGAATGAGATGGTAAGTGCAGGACCACCTGGCACATAACCTTGCCCAAAGTACATGTTCTGGTTAGCTGATGTCTCTCTATGCTCTCCTGTAAAACCCAAGGCAACTCTAATATTCCCTGTTCAGTGATTTTTGATTTTCATGTCTGTTTTCTCTTTGTGTCTTATTCAACTTTATATCACCAAGCACTGAACTTGACTTTTTGATGAATGGAGTGAATTTTTTTTTAAACAGGATTTTAAAATAACTAATTAGTTAATTTTATGTTTGGCTGTGCATGGGCTTTCTCTAGTTGCTGCTAGCAGGGGCTACCCTTCGTTGCAGTGCATGAGCTTCTCATTGCAGTTGCTTCTCTTGTTGCAGAGCACTGGCTCTAGGCGCGTGGGCTTCAGTAGTTGTGGCACACGGGCTCAGTAGTTGTGGCGCGTGGGCTTAGTTGCTCCGCGGCATGTGGGATCTTCCTGGACCAGGGATCGAACCCGTGTGCCCTGCGTTTGCAGGCAGATTCTTAACCACTGCTCTACCAGGGAAGTCCCCAAATGGAGTGAATTTTGAGAGTGAGGGAAGAGAGGAGAGAGAAAGAGGAGATGACTGGGCATCTCCTTCCTTCCCCGTCTCTCAGATCCCCCTCCCCTCCTTCCTGGATCCTCAGTCTCCTAGTCCTGCCCTGAACTCCAATCTCTCTAGAAGGATGTCCACCCATACTTACCTGGACCACTGTGTGCCCAGTTTGAACATTCTTAAATTAAGAAAGTGGTTCGTTCTTAAACATATCCCAGTTCTTTTTTTAGGAGCTTTATTATCAGGTTTGCTTAAGACTCCTGAAATAGTTACTAATACCTGGAGGTATAGCACTGTTTTGTTTTATCATGACTCTGGTTTTCACTGAATACTTAGTATTTTAAAGTGGTTGTTTTACTAACAAGTTATTTTGCTTGTGACCTGAAACAATACTCTCAAATATTTACTGTGGTGATACATTACTCAGATATATAATTTTTCTATATTTTTCAAAAAGGAAAAAAATCATAGTAGAAAGAAGAGAACAAGGTAGCATGTTTGGTGGTATATATTTCAGCTGGAGCATCTGCCCTGATTATCTTACAACCTGTAGTGCCTTTCCATACCTAATGTCAGCATGTGCAACCAATGTTACTTTTTGTTACTATGTTATAATAATACTTGGGTGTATCTGCTTGGTTAAATGGACTGTTTCTATGTTTCCTAGCAGTGTGGCTGTAGAAAGTGTCCTTAACTTTGTCAGGAAACCCGAGTTTTAATTCCAATTCCCTATTTACTGGCTAAGAGCCAAGACCAAACATTTAAACTGTTATAGTTGCTAAATTGTGTTCGCCTCCTACCACATACAAGGTAGTCTGCTAAATATGTAGTCTGTCTGATCTCAACACCCTCAGTAGTCTACGAAGTAGATGTTTTTATTATTTCCATTATATAGATGAGAATATCGAGTCACAGATGGATTAGGTAACTTGTCTAGTTAATGATGGAACCAAAATTTGAGTCAGGCAGTGTGACTTCAAAACTTGCTTTTTTTTTTTTTTTTTTTTTTTTTTTTTGCTGTACGCGGGCCTCTCACCGCTGTGGCCTCTCCCGTTGCAGAGCACAGGCTCCGGACGCGCAGGCTCAGCGGCCATGGCTCACGGGCCCAGCCGCTCCGCGGCACGTGGGATCTTCCCGGACCGGGACACGAACCCGCGTCTCCTGCATCAGCAGGCGGACTTTCAACCACTGCGCCTCCAGGGAAGCCCAAAACTTGCATTTTTAACAATAATAATAGTATCAGCAATAATACTACTGTAATGGTAGAAGCGATAGCTTGTACTAACATAGTGCTAGTTGTGTGACAGGCAGTTCTCCAAGTGCTGTACATTCATTTAATTTATTCAAACTGATTGAGCTGTGCTTTCTTAGTTCATAGACTTGTTATGAGTATTAAATATGAATTGTGTGTGCTATAGAAATTGTAAATTAACTCAATTTCTTGGGTGGCATTATTGTACATTCACACATAAGAATGAAGAATTTTATGATTTTGAGGGGAATTCTCTGGCAGTCCAGTGGTTGGGACTTGGCGCTTTCGATGCCGTGGTCTGGGGTTCAGTCCCTTGTTGGGGAACTAAGATCCTGCAAGCTGTGGCGTGGCCAAAAAAAAAAAAAAAAAAGAATTTTGTGATTTTGATTAATTCACATCCTTTAAAGTGACCAGGAAGGTAGAGTTTGCTGCATACAGAAAGGCTGCATTTGTGTTAATTTAGTAAAACGGTATGACAGTAATAGCTTGGTCCTTCTTTAGTAAGTTTGTAGTTAAATTTTCATTTTCCTTAAAACTTTTTACAAGATAGAATTTACTCAGGGCTGTTATTTAGTGACTGTATTATAACTGAATAATTGGAGGGACTAATTATCTGTCTTGTGCCCTAGTCCCTGTGGTTGCTATGGTGACTGCTTTGACAATGTTCAGTTACCTTGACTGCTGAATTAGGCTTCAGTGCATCATCCCTTGTTTAAAGCCATGTTTTCCAGGGTGGAACCACTCTGTTTCTGTAAATTTGCGTTTGTTATCATCTGAAAATTTTTAAGGCAGTCGTTTGATGGCCTCTGCTGTAATTGTGTGTGTGTGTGTGTGCAGCATGATGAAACAAATGAAGAGCCCTTAAATTAAATCAGAGTTTAATCCATGTCTTTAAACTAGATGGTAAGCTGCTTTAGGCCTTTTCTTATCCCTTACACCCAGTCCCAGCTCAGTAAATCTTTGCTGATTGACTCTCAAGTTAAGGATTATTGTTATAGTAGCATATGGTAGGCTTAAAAAAAAATACTGGTAGTTGAAAACTTGTTGGCATGGATCCATTTTCAGATTTTTCTAGAAGGTCTCATACCAAATGAGAAGCAGCAGGACCATCTGTCCCTGAACCTAGGGTGGATGTCAGCGGTCTCCTTTCAGTTGCCCTGTCTTTGTAGTGGATTGTCTTGCTGTGCTGTCATTAAGTCAGCTGGTAGGAGTCCCTGTATTGAAGGGGCCCTCTCCCTGCTGGATAAGTACCGCTGCCTTTGTGTTACATGCCATGTTATTGTGGAGTGGATAATTTTTTTTCCTGCATGGTCTTGATTTAATAGCAGGATCCTCTGAGCTTCTTCCAAGAAGCACCACATCTCCCTGAAAATAAATGGAGGGTGAATTCTTTCTTGAGATCCTGAAGACTATCAAATAAAAGCTTTTCTTTTTCTCATGTTCGAAAATGCTAAATGTTTATAATTATACTCCCAGTGAGTAACTTGGTTCACTGGCTTCCTTCCTGCTCTGGCAAAGATAGTTTTTTTTTTTTTTTTTATGGCAGAGAAATTTTATAAAAATGTAATATTTTAAAAAATGCCTAAAAGTCAAGAACATAACATCTTTATAAGCCTCTCACTATGGGCTAATAAAAGAAAGGCTATAAATGAGACTGTTATGCTTGGATTTGAATATCCTTTATTCATCTTTTCTCTTATACTTACCTTCATAAAGCCTTGTGTTCCTTCCTACAGGCAAGCCTCCCCCGTCATCCATTCTCTTACCTCCTCACCCCTCTCCTGCCAAACATTCTACTTATGTTTGCTGCTCTTCTCCGTGGTAAGCAAACTTTCTTGTATCTTAACCTCCTCCCAGAATATTCTTTCTATCTCCTCGACTGGGCTTACTTGTCTCCCCTGCAGCCTCCTGTAGAAGATATTGCTTGTTCTCTCCCATATCCTAAAAATCTAAGAATCCAGAGCCAGTGGCATATTCTACCCCCACCCCATTGCAATCTCCAGACCATTATTCTTCTATCATTGCCTCTATTTTTGCTATGCGTCCTGTCTTTAGTCTGTTTTGACTGAATAATTCAGTGAGAAAGAATAGACTCAAGGAGAGAGCTAAGATGGGGAGACCCAAGTGGGGAGTTCTTCAGGAAATATGTTATCGTGTGATGCTTTTAATTTTTTGTGAGACCCTATAACTGCATTCATAAGCACACAATTCTGACTACATGGCTGAGTACAGAGCAGCTCCAAGAATAATAATATAAAGTTTGGATATTTAACTTCAAGGTAGAGATAATATTCGTCCATGGGTAACATGCATAATTTTACCTTGAAATGTGGTAAATCAAGTCAAAGTGGACCTCAGTTTTCCAGGAAGCATTTTACAGCACTTTCATTTCTTGCCAGAAATCTTCCCAGGCCTGACCTTTTGAAGTCTGTTATTGCTCTGAGGATGTATCAGTAGAAACAAACATATGATTAGAAATGTAGATGATTAAAAATGCTGCCATTGGGACTTCCCTGGTGGCGCAGGGGTTAAGAATCCGCCTGCCGGTGCAGGGGACACGGGTTCGAGCCCTGGTCTGGGAGGATCCCACATGCCTTGGAGCAACTAAGCCCGTGCCAATGAAGAACCAACGCAGCCAAAAATAAATAAATTAAAAAAGAAAATGCTGGCATTTATTTGTGGTCACAAGTGTTACTGAGCTGTACACATAAAAAATAGAAATCTACTGCCTTCTTTTCCAAAAATCCTTACTTACTGGATAGGTTAAAACATAGAAGGTCATACCATTTTGAATTTTTACATTATTAATAAAGTCGAAGGGACTTCCCTGGTGGTCCAGTGGCTAAGACTCTGAGCTCCCAATGCAGGGAGCCCGGGTTCGATCCCTGGTCAGGGAACTAGATCCCACATGCTGCAACTAAGAAAAGATCCTGCATGCCCCAGCGAAGATCCTGCACGTGGCAACTAAGACCTGGCGCAGCCGAATAAATAAATAAATATTAGGGAAAAAAGTTGAACAACTTTTTTCATGTTGTTTACCATTTTAAATTCCTCTTCTGTTAGATTGTTTTTTGGGGGTGTGTGTGTCCTTTGCCTTCTTATCAAATTGCATGTCAGTGCTTCCATTGAAAGAAGTGCCATATAGTTTGAGAGGACCTTTATTTTCTAAGCAGACTATTTGATTAAATGTTTATAAGAACTAGATCTACAAATAAGAAGCAAAATGTTGAATTTTAATTTCTTTGGATAAAAATTTTACACATATTTCCTCATTCTCACAGGCTTAAATATTTAAGAGTGTGTAGTTTTGGCATTTGAGGAAGCAGAACTGAAAAAAAAGACATTAATAACTGCATTAATAGCATGGTATATACCAGAGGACTATAAATGTGGTGACTTAAATTGTGATTGGAAATTTAACATTTTTCATTGTAATTGAAATCTTCCTTAGAACATACATGTTTCCTTGACTCAGAAAGGAAAATACGTTGAGGAAATTTCACTAGTTACCTTATAATTCTGTAAAAATCTCTGTTACCTTTCAAGGGTATAAAAGTTCAGAACCAGGGTTCTCTGTTTTGCTCCTTTGCCCTGAGTGAGTGGTTACCTTTTCTGAGCCCTTGGCTTTCATTCTGTGAACAGAAGGCATTCCATCTGCTGTTTTAAAGTGGAGATTTATGATTCAAACAAGACAACGTTTTGATCTTATACTCGTGTGTTCTAAGATACCCACTTAAAATTAAGAAAATGATATTATTCAAGACCTTACTATCTTTTTTGTAACCTATTCAGAATTTATATTTTTGATTTTTTTTTGTCCTGATATGTGCTTTTGGACCACCAATTTGTTGTGGTTTTGTTGTTAAGTTAAACATGTATGAAGAGATGTCTCAGAACAGTACCCTATATTTCTAATGCGCAATGAGAACTTTGATTTGGACGCCCCTCCTCTGGACAAACTTTTGAATAGCACTTACCACAATATCCTGTTGGTTTTCTTACCTTTTTAAATTCCCCATTCTTTGTAAACTTCGTAGTCAGTAGCCTTGTCTTACTTGTTTTTGTCTCTCTCCAGGGCCTAGCACACAGTAGGTAGTCAACTAATGTTTGTTGAATGAAGACCTAAATCATAGTCTGGTTTTTAAAAGGTATAAATTTTATCATGTTTTCCATTTTGCTGAGGAGATAATGGATTCCTTTATCCTATTATTCCTATATCCCTAATGGGAAGGAAAAGTTAAAATAAAAAACATAAAAGTCTCTTCACCTTCCTCTGCATAATGGTCAACTCTTCAAGCATCCAGGCAAGACCTGCACTGTAAGCAGGAGGACACAGCTTAGACTGTAGAGCTCACATGTTAGGATGAATTGTATGAAATTGCCATTTTTGTAGATCAAAATTATAGAATATTGTAATTCCACATGGTTCAGCCTAATGTATTAAACACAAAGGTATGGGTGTGAGGGCTTAAAGTTTAATCCATTTTGGGAGTCTATATTATCTGAGAACAACTGATATACACAAAAAGTCAAAGCAAAATTAATTCACTTAAGAATTAGGACCAGGGCTTCCCTGGTGGCGCAGTGGTTGAGAGTCCGCCTGCCGATGCAGGGGACACGGGTTCGTGCCCCGGTCCGGGAAAATCCAACGTGCCGCGGAGCAGCTGGGACCGTGAGCCATGGCCACTGCGCCTGCGCATACGGAGCCTGTGCTCCGCAGCGGGAGAGACCACAACAGTGAGAGGCCCGCCTACCGCAAAAAAAAAAAAAAAAAAGAAAAGAAAAAAAAGCTCTTAAAAAAAAAAGACAGGGCTTCCCTGGTGGCGCAGTGGTTGAAAGTCCGCCTGCCGATGCAGGGGACACGGGTTCGTGCCCTGGTCTGGGAAGATCCCACATGCCGCGGAGCGGCTGGGCCCGTGAGCCATGCAGCCGTCGGGAGCCTGTGCTGCGCAACGGGAGAGGCCACAGCAGGGAGAGGCCCGCGTACCGCAAAAAAAAAAAAAAAGGTAAGTTTAGGGGCTTCCCTGGTGGCACAGTGGTTGAGAGTCCGCCTGCCAATGCAGGGAGCACGGGTTCGTGCCCTGTTCCGGGAGGATCCCGCGTGCCGCGGAGCGGCTGGGCCCGTGAGCCATGGCCGATGAGCCTGCGCGTCCGGAGCCTGTGGTCCTCAGCGGGAGAGGCCACAACAGTGAGAGGCCCGCATACCGAAAAAGAAAAAAAAGCTCTTAAAAAAATAAAGACAGGGCTTCCATGGTGGCGCAGTCCGCCTGCCAATGCAGGGGACACCGGTCCGGGAAGATCCCACATGCCGCGGAGCGGCTGGGCCCGTGAGCCATGGCCGCTGAGCTTGCGCGTCCGGAGCCTATGCTCCACAATGGGAGAGGCCACAGCAGTGAGAGGCCCGCGTACCAAAAAAAAAAAAAAAGAATTAGTACAAGCGTTTCATAGTGGGTAGTCAGGCAAAAAAAAAGAATTGATTGGAATTCTTTATTCTTATTTTACATATGAAACTATGCATATATTTGTGAAAATATGTTGGAAAAATAAAAATAAACTAATTCTTCAAGTTGAAAATGAATGGTTTATTGTTACCTATGGTATTTTTTCTCCACAAAAAAGGCACATTACAACAGCCTTCACTTCACATCTGACTCTATGAGCATTTCGTTAAAGAGATCTCAAACTATATTTGAGGACTTCATTAACTTTCCAGGGGTTAAAAAAATACTTAAATCATTATTTTCTTATGAAGAATCCAAAATGTAGACAGGCTTTCTTATTTTCTTTTCTTCAGTTGTTAACAGTCTAAGGCTGTAAAATTCTTATCTGTCAGGGACTTGGGGTGTTATTGGAGCCATCTTTGGTGGATTTTATGAAATCCTTCATCTTTTATGGACCTTATGAAATCCTGCACAATTTGAAATTTTATAGTGAATTCTGTTTGCATTGCGTTTGCTGTGTCCACAGCAGCGTTCCATGAGAGAAGTACAGAGACACTGATTCTCCAACTATAAATAGTTCTCTCAACTCTACCCATTCCCCTTATCCTGCTTCCTTTTTCTTCGTGGTTATTATCTCCTGATTATATTTTTTGTTTGGCCTTTGTCTCCTCCCATAGTTTCCAGAACATCTAGTTTTATATGTCTGCATAACCTTTTTAAAAAACATTAAAAAAAACAAAAAAAAAATATTAAACTGTGAAATATGCTATATATACAGAAAAAGTACACAAACACAAATGTACAGTCTAACAAATAATACTAAGCCACTATTCATGTAGTCATCACCCAGGTGGAAGGAATAGAATATATGAGCACCCCAACATCTCCTTTTGTGCCCCTCCTGCATTGCAACACCCCCACCCCAGGTAATCCATAATTTTGGATTTCCTGTTTTATGAAATGCCTATTTAACTCTTTAGCCATTTGAAATATTAAGTTATCTGTCTTTTAAAAAAATGGTATATAGGAATTCTTTATATATGTTCAGAATCCTAGTCTTTTATCATTTGTATGTGTTGAAAATATCTCCTTGTACACAGTGATTTGTCTTTTCGATCATAAATGATTCTTTCCAAAATGAGTATTAGCCTCTCACAGTAGGACAATGGCTTTTCTGCTAGCAAAATCTAATATTTCCCCTTTCTCTTCGTGAAAATTTTTTTGCTACAGTACCAGTGAATATACCAGAGGTATAAATCCATGGCAGGTGTGAATGCCAAAGATTATGGTTTAAATCAGCAAAATATACCTTCTTAGATACTAGAAACATTTTGTCAAATGGCCTGTAGCTTTATCTGGGCCACTTGAAGAATCACCAGGAGATGTTGTACAGTAAAGTTAATCCACTTAGGATAACAGCATTTAGTAATTGCTTTCATTAATCAAGGCAGGTTAATTTACTGTCTACTTGCATAATAATGTCAAAAAATCTGTTATCTACTGAAATCTTTTATACAGAAAGTTAAGTGTCTGTTTCCTTCATTAAGATTAAGATTCAAATACTAATCCAAATTACTCAGGATCACTTTCTCTTCCTCACCTTTTTGACACCCCCTCCCCACTCTCCTACAAGAGAGGCCAAACTGCATTATCAGTCATCCCAGAGCTCAGAGCTCTCTTCTTTTGTGTTTAGATACCATCCATTTACTTTTATGGACAGTTACCAATGGCATTACTGTGGGAGGGTGCACGTGAAATTGTCTCTTATCTAGAAAAAGAGTTGGTTGTCTCCTGATGGTTGAGTGATATACATAGATGTTGAGGGAGACCTAAGTTTTTTTGAAAGCAGCGTTCCTTAATTCTTGTCAATGTTTTCATCGGTACCACTCTGCATGTATTATCTCTGCATATCTTAGCACTTTGTTTTGGACGTTTTGGTCTTTGCTTCTGCTAAGGGGCTGAGTAAGAGGAACAAGAAAGTAAAGAAGCCTTGATGCTAAGTACATCCATTCAGTGCCCACAGCTACACATTATTGAAATCTTGAGGAATGCTCTCTGGCACAAGTTAATGGTCATGGATATGACAAAAGTGGTAGAGGAAAAGGCCATGGAGAGGTACAAAGTAGGAGTGATGAAAGGATTCATCCTTGCTATCAAAATCTTACGTTTATATTCCTAAATCCCATTTCTTCTTTCTTTTGACTGTGGTTTACTGATTACCAATTAAATTACCAGATGCTATGTTATTACACAGGAGATCCTGAATATCTTTAAGTAGCTCCTAGTCTTAGAAGAGGAAGGGAGGAGGGAGATGCTAAAATAATTATAATATACTCTTATAATACATGATAATATGCAGAATGTATTGTGAGCACAGAGAGCCAGTAACTTTACATGGAGAAAATAGTTCTTGAGCTGATCTTAGAGGGTCAGGTTGATAGACTTTGATGTTCAGTTAGATTTGAGGGGTTAGGGAGAGGGAGTTTTTCATTTGTTTGGTTGTTTTAAGGCTAGATGAATATTAGTTCTATAAATGACAAAAGTGCTAGAAGACAGCAGATTTCTATTTTCTGTATATTTATACATTATGACAGTTCACTTACAGACACACTCATCTTTGTACATAAATTATTCATATAATGTTTACCTTTCCCCAGTCTGAGTTGGCAGCTTTGGGCACAGAGATCAGGGAGCCAGCTCCTCCTTCAGTGGCTGTTTGGGTGGAGTGCTTTCAAAGAAGTTCCTTTCTCTTGGTTCTTTTTTTTTTTTTTTTTTTTACCCCCCGAGTTCAAAGATCTTGCTTAGACATTTCTACTTGTGTCATACCTTCCTGATCTATTGATGTCCAGGCAATTTGATAACAGGCATTTTAGACTTGTTTAATCACTTAAAGGAGCTTTTTTTTTTTTTTTTTTTTTTTTTTTTTTTTTTTTTGCGGTATGCGGGCCTCTCACTGTTGTGGCCTCTCCCGTTGTGGAGCACAGGCTCCGGACGCACAGGCCTAGCGGCCATGGCTCACAGGCTTAGTTGCTCCGCGGCATGTGGGATCTTCCCGGACCAGGGCACGAACCCGTGTCTCCTGCATCGGCAGGCGGATTCTCAACCACTGCGCCACCAGGGAAGCCCTAAAGGAGCTTTTAAAATAATAAATGACCCTCAAGGCCAGTTTGGCTTTGCTGAGGTGAAGATCACTATTATAATCAGTCTTTGATCTAGTGAGGTAGAGAAATTTCTGGTCAAATGATGAACTGAAGACTCAACAGATGTGCTCAGAGAGTTTTATTTGTCCCACTGGACATCTTCCCTTTTTTTGTGGTGGTATTAGACTGATATTATATATTGGCATTCTGTAAGCCTACTTTGATTTATCAAAGTAGAGATAAATTGTGTTTTCAGCTAATTGTGTTAGCAATTGTGTATCCCAGCAGGTGTTTACTAAGTACCTACTGTATGTGAAACACTGTATAGGTGCTAGCCATGCAAAGATGAGCAAAACAGGTATGGGTTCTGTCTTCATAGCACTTAGAGTTTAGTGGGAAAAAACAGAATTAATCAGTTTCCCATATTTATAATTACAAATGACATACACATACAAATAAAGGCTCTCTCATAACCCATTCATTCTTCTCCTTCACTCTTCTTCCTAATTATACCATCTGCATAAGTTAACAGTCATTTGTCAGGCTTATTTAGCAACCAACTTTGCAGTTTTCTATTGAACATTTTTGTTAGCAATTGCCGTTACATAGTTACTCTTACATGTTGGTCAATAGTGCCTCACAGCCATGACGGCTTCCAAATATTCAACTTGGGAAAGTATGTGGATGGAGAGGCCATGAACTGAAGTAGAGGACATAGGAGAAAAGATTTGAGACTAAGAAAAAAAATGTTTTGAACACAGAGAGTTTAAGGGAACTATAAGACATCGGAGTGGAGGTACTCAACAGGCTAGCACAAATACACTTCTGAGTCTCAAGACTAATGAAAAAGCAAGAAAATTGACAATAAGGAACCATTAGCATGTGTCTTGCTCTGCTCGTGCAATATATGATGTCAAATGATTGCATATAAGTAGTTCTTGAATTCATGGGGGTGAATGGGATGAAAGTAGGGGAAGAAGGAAAAGAGCTATGGATGGATTCTTGGCGTCACAGCTCTCGGGGCAGGCAGAGGAAGAGGGTGCAGTGAAAGCAAGAAGTGTCGTGGGAGAGCTGTGAGGGGGACCAGCAGGGAGTGGTGAATGGAAACCAACCTGGGAAGTGTTTCAGGAGCGAGAAACCAAAGCTGAGGGAGGCCAAGAAGGACTGGAGCTGGAAAGCAGCTGGATTGGAGGTTCACAGGAACAAGAGCAGAGAATTTTGAATTCTGAAACCCACAGCTCTCATTTCACTAAAAGGGCAGTTGGGTGATGATTTTTGTTTTCCTTAGCCACCGTTTTGGATATCTGATTACTTATCAGACAGCTAAACTTTTTATTTCTTGGTAGTGGAGATTTACCAAGAAGAATTTCTATGCTATTTAAAGTTAAGATTTGTGATTAAAATCATTCAAGTTCATCGTTCACTGCTCACTCAATTTCTGTTTTTTTTTTTGTTTTTTTTTTTTTAACGTCTGCAAGGCTACTCTCTTTTTAGTTTCTATGGTGATAATTTTAAAAAAACTTTTTCAAGTTTTCTTGAAACATAAGTAAGTACACAATGACTTAGTGAATGTGGGCCGTGAGTAACTGGCTGTGCGATTAACAGCTGCCCTCTCAGGCAGCACTTACAATGCCGGCAGCATTTTGAGAGCAAGTCTGAATGGACCCACTTGTAATCTGCTATGAAAAACCATTTGTATATAGTGTGTTTCATTTTTTAATGTGTAAGAATAAATAAAATTAAAGGATTTCTGTGCAAGTCACATTTGGTTTTAAGTTTTGCTAATTTCTATATGTAAAAAAAGATATAATGATTATGCAAATTAAAAGTTTTTGACTGCAGCTGTTAATGATTGTGCAAATTGAAAAACAAAACAAAACACTTAAAGGGCTGGAGGAGAGAAGGAAAAATCTCAAAGAGACAGCATGGCCAGCAAGCCTTGACAACAATCTTAAGAAAAAATAATATCTGTATCGACTGCAGCAATCCAAGGTAGCTTTGTTTAAAAAGGGAAGCAGGGCTTCCCTGGTGGCTTAGTGGTTGAGAGTCCGCCTGCCGATGCAGGGGACACGGGTTCGTGCCCTGGTCCGGGAAGATCCCGCATGCCGCCGAGCGACTGGGTCCGTGAGCCATGGCCGCTGAGCCTGCGCGTCCGGGGCCTGTGTTCCGCGGCGGGAGAGACCACAACAGTGAGAGGCCCGCGTATCACAAAAAAAAAAAAAAAAAAAGGGAAGCAAAGAACCAAGGGAAACTGGAAGCAGATGTTTGCTGTGTCCACCCAAGCTCTGAGCAGGGGTGGGCACCCTGCCTGGACCCTGTAGTGGTCAGCTCTCCTAAGAGGCCTGTGCTGTGGAGACAGGTGTACTGGGTTTTCAGGGCCTGATGCAATTACCTTCAAGTCAGGGAAATCTCATGTTGACTCTGATCCATGCTCTCCCAGCCCATGCACCTGGTTAACTGGTTGCTGGAGAGCTTGCCTTTGAAGACAGAATGTGATTTTTCTCCTGATATCTTTCTCTGGCCTCTTGGCAGTTCCGTAAGTTTTATTGTAAAATAAATGTCTATTCGGATTCTGTGCATCAGTCTCCTGTGGGTTTAATTAATGTGCGAGAGCATCGCAAGCCTGAATGAGTCTGGAAAGGGATAGTTACCTAGTCCATAGCTCATGACCTGAATCATATCCGATTCACTAAGTTATGCTGCCTGTTAAGGTCTCTCAGCCTGCAGGCAGGTTGGCGCTTTCCTGGAGAGACTCCTCCATTTCACCATAAGGCCTTCCACTGGGCAATTATATGTTACAGTTATTTTTCTAAAAATGATAAAATTTAATAGAGTAAGACAATTCCATAATCGTAAAAATGTAAACATATTACCTAATGAGAAATGAATGACTGCTCAGTTGTAACCGTCTTGATTGTTCCCATATTGCATTGCGTCTCCTTGTGCTCAACTACATGGGCCAGGCCATTTCTATAGCATATGGTCCTCTGAATAAGGAACCATGATGCTCCTAAAGATGTATTAAGTATACGTCTTGGGTAATATTGGAGTCAGTGCTGGTCATCAATAAAGATTTTCTCTGTGGTGATGGGCTGGTCTCTTATGAATAACAACATTAATACAACTATCAATATATGTTCCTGTATATTGTACATTACTTAATAATGCATGTAGCTTTATAATAAGCTGCATAATCACGCAACTTATGCCAATCTGCCTTTTATATGTTTCTATATGTGTTATAGGAGAAATCGGTTTTTTTTTTTCTAAAGTCGAGAAATACATATTGTTTTATGTTGCTCAATTTGTGTGCTTTGTCAGAGAAGTATTGCTAGAAAATTGTCTGAAGAGTAGAACAATAAATTTGGGGCTTCAGATGATTTAGGTGAAACAAGAAAAAAATCTAGTGTCAGAGTTAAAAAGATGTGAAACAAGAATAAAGGCAAGCGGAGCAGCTGGGCCCGTGAGCCATGGCCGCTGAGCCTGCGCGTCCGGAGCCCGTGCTTCGCAGCGGGAGAGGCCACAACAGTGACAGGCCCACCTACCGCAAAAAAAAAAAAAAAAAAAAAAAAGAATAAAGGCAAAACATTGACCCTATCTGAAGAATTCTGGTCACATGGTCACGAGGAGCATGAGTAGCCAGTTTGGGGTTCTGCAGTAGTCCTAGTAGATCATTTTGGTCTGTCTGAAAATTTTCTCTAGAGAAATGAGAGGAAAGCACACATTTTCTTCTTGACCTTGAGAATTCATCCTGGTTTGCTGCGTACAAACAGGAAGATCCCAGGAGTTGCCCAGTCAGTTTTAGAGAGGCATGTGGATGAAGATAGGGATTAGAAGAACTGGGCTTTGGGGCTGAACAGAGATAATGATTATGTGAAAGCACACCCAGGAAGATGCCTTTCTTTAGCTGCACCAATATACTGCTTATTAACATCCCTGAACTCCTGTTTTTGCTTTTCTATGCTGTAGATAGGTAATTCCCAGGGCTGCTGTGTAGTACAGCTTTGGAGAGTAGTGATGGAAGTGCCACCACTGATGTCATGCAGTGCAGGTCTGCACAGCCTGACACAGAGGCCTTGGGTTGGTCCGTGATGGTGCTGAGTGTATGATAGTCTGATATCCCACTAGAGTAGAGGTTTTCTCGTATCATATGAAATAGATAAGAATATGGAGGCTGTTATCCAGAGACAGTAGTTGAAAGAGGAGAAACCTTTCCATAGGTAAGAAGGCAGACAAGACTCGTGGTAAATTCACTGACTCTTCTTTCTGAGCATTTCCCTGTCATTTTCATTATGGCCCTTTCTTGTAATCTTAGTATAAACTGTATTCTGCTTCTCAGCAATTCTGGTAAATCTTTGTACTTCAGCAAACATGCCAAAACATGTAGGGTGCACTGGTTATGTCCTTCCTGTAGGCATCAAAACAGACTGGTGGCATTGTCAGAAAGATGGTAGCAGACACAGTTGCCTAAAGATACAAGATTTCCTTGCTGTAAAAGAATACTGAGAGGGCTTCTCTGGTGGCGCAGTGGTTGGGGGTCCGCCTGCCGATGCGGGGGACACGGGTTCGTGCCCCGGTCTGGGAGGATCCCACATGCTGTGGAGCGGCTGGGCCCGTGAGCCACGGCCGCTGAGCCTGCGCGTCCGGAGCCTGTGCTCCGCAACGGGAGAGGCTGCAGCAGTGAGAGGCCCGCGTACCGCAAAAAAAAAAAAAGAATACAGAGATTTATGTGACTGGAAATTCCTGCTCAAAGCATGTGACAGTGTAACATATTCCAATACAGAAGTATAGGGTCCAGCTTTCCCACAGCTCCTCGTGCAGAGATGCAGCTGCCACTCATGGAACCTGCACAGATTCCACCAGTGGACAGCGCCTCACTTTCTTCTTTCTTAGGCAGCCTTTTTACCCTGACAGTCCTCCTGACTGTTTTGGAGCGTTCTGCTGCATGCCTCCTGCTCACTAGGTACAGCTCATTCATTACTTGTATACAATATGTTGATGGCATTATGGTACAGCTTTGCCTAAATCACATTTTTCATTCTTATTAATTTGGAGACATGTCCGTGCCAACCCAAGCATAGTAAGTTGCACAGTATTTATTGCAAGACTAGATGAATTGAAGGTCGTGTTTCCAGGCATCCCTAGGCTTTGAATGTACATTATGGTTACTTTGTATTGGGTACTGACTAGCCAAACTTTATCAGATCCTCCCCCTGGGAGTTTGTGAGACAGGGAGGCAGGGACAGAAGTGCCAGCAGTGGAAGCAGAGGCAGAGGAAGGAAGACGAGCAGAGTCTGAGAGCAACTGAGTCACAAAGTGAGGGATATCTGAGTGGACTCAAGTTGAGGGACATCCCTGCCTCTGCGTGCATATCTTCTTCTTCCTTCCCTGCCTTTGGTTTGCCCTTTTCTCCTTTCCCTATGGCCATGGTGGAAAGTGGACGCTCCACAGTCCCTGAGATTAGATGTCTTTAGTTTAAGCAGTCAGCAGAGACTAGTGTGTTTAAATCCCAATTGCAGCTGCCAAGGAGAGAGAAATGGATTGGCCCACCTGGGATCAGGTGTTGCTGGTGTCCATTTGGCTATAACCAAAGAGATTTATGTGTGCAAACATGGCTGCTGGGACCCAGTTCTGAGAAAACAGAGATATGAGCAATGTGAGAATAAGTTCTCCTATTTAAGGAGTTATTCTATAGGAATATATCCTAATCTTTTATTTATTTTTTCTTTTAAAGAAATCAAACCTACTTCACATAGTAGTAATACTGAATATCATCAAAAAATGCACAGCTACATCTGGTTAGATTTGATTGCTTTTCTGACACCTGGACCTGAGAGAGGATTAGTCAGTTCATTCCAGAAGCTTCAGGAGTAAAACTGATCTTAGTAATAAGTCAGTCCACAAGGCCCACCTGACAGAAGAGGAAATTCAAAACCTTAAATCAGTTAAGACTTATCAGATTCCCAGTGCTTAAAATCAGAGAATGGGTTCAAGACTCACCCAGCTCTAAGATTTTTTGATGAATTCTCCAAGTTCATCATGGACCTTATCTTAAAGTCAGTAATATTTTTTTTTTCAGTGTTGAGTATTCTGGACCTAATGCTTTTTTGTGTGTGTGGTACGCGGGCCTCTCACCGTTGTGGCCTCTCCCGTTGCAGAGCGCAGGCTCCGGACGCGCAGGCTCAGCGGCCACGGCTCACGGGCCCAGCCGCTCCGGGCATGTGGGATCTTCCCGGACCGGGGCACGAACCCGTGTCCCCTGCATCGGCAGGCGGATTCTCAACCGCTGCGCCACCAGGGAAGCCCTGTTTTGTTTTTTAAAGCTTCTGTTTTAATAAGTAGTTCACAGACAAGAATCACACTGGAATTACCTGAAGAATTCCTCCGAGCTCCATAACAATCAGTATCTGAAGTGGTCTGAAAATCTTGAAACATGAAGGCAAGATTTAGTGTAGAAATGTTCCTAGGTGATTCTGATATGTACCCTTGGTTAAGAATTACTGCTCTGTTCTTCCCTCCAGTTCATATTACTCACCACTGTTAGATCAGTTGTTTAAATACCACTTAAATCCTTCCTTTGCCAGCAGCCTCCTCAAGTCTGTCAGCTCAAGGTCAGCCTGCTTAGTCTGAGATTCAGCACTGCTCACTATTCCTCCAGGAGAGCCCTGAACTCTGAGCTGCTAGTATTTCCTTTGTCTGTCACATTCGTATTCACTCTTGTGACTTTACTGGTCTCAATAAAGTAGGTCTTTCTTAACTTCCTCAAGACCCACCTTCTCCTCCAAGCATTCCCAATGAATGTAGCTCACTCATATTATTCTTTCCTTTCCCCAAATTCCTGTGGTCTTATGGCCTGTACAGCTTATAACCCAGTACTTAATTATGTACTGTCTTGTATGCATGACATGTTTTCTATCAAAGTAGATTTTCAGTTTCTTAAGAGTAGGAAAGTGTTTGATATCCTGTACACAGTCCAGCATAGCCTGGCACTATAAATCAACTTAATCATACACTAAATACTGTCTGTACTGATCGATTGTGGAGAAACCTCCTGCTTTATCCTGCATCCAATTAAAATGATCCCATTTAAGGTTTTCCCCTAATTTAAGCATTTTACCCCATATTGTTTCTGCAGTCAGGCAGAGAGGTGAACATCTGTGAAATCAACCATTTTGCTTTTCTTTCTCAAAATGTGATTTTTTAAAAAGTTGTGGTTTTCTTAAAATCAAGTATCTTGAATGCCATTTATTATTTTTTTTCAGTTAATCAACATACTTTTAAATTTCTTTAATCTACAGTGCAGACAGGGTCCTAAAAGCAAACGTGAACTTTGTCCACAGCTGTACCCTATCAGCCACTAGCAGTCTGATTGCATTATTTCAAAGGCATAGCAGTTATTTACACTCTTTATTACCCAGGGGCATTTCAAACTGTTACTGAAATGCATCCATCCCTGGAGTAACCATCTGTGAATTGTAAGGCCATAAGGTAGAATGATGAGCAGCTACATCTAATTGATATGCAAAAAGGAGTTTCAGCTGTCCAGCTATGGAGATTAAAATTCATCCTTTAGTAGGCTATTTCAGCTAAATTTTTGTTTATCATATTATCTAGTTCAAGGACCTCTATTGTTTTAGGATTCTTAAAAAGAGAAAGACAGCCCTCTTCTCCACTAAGAACATCTCAAAATGAAAGTATCTTCTTTAACAAATGTTTATTGTAAAAAATTCAAACTCTACAGAGAAAGGAAGGTTCTTGTAAAACGCAAGGAGGTTGCTATCATTGTTGTAGAATAGCACAATAGCAGTACATTTCTTTCGTACATTTGCTTGCACTCCAAAATTCCTGAGAGAAAAAAAAAAACGAAAAAGAAAAAGCTTTATTTTAATGTCTCATCTGCATTAAAATAAAAGAAACTATTGGGAGCAACGTTTGTTAAGATGGTAAGATATATTCCCTATAGTAAGTGGGTTTTACAACAATGATTTTAAAAGTCATTGAAAATTTTCTCCCCCTTTATTACAACATGTAACCCTGACGGGGTCTCTTAAGTTAGCTGTCTGGCTAGGGGTACTAAGCTTTCCCAGTGACGCCAACCCTTTTGGAATTATCTAGGAATCCTACAGACCAGCTCATACTTCAGAAAAGTTGCTCTGTGGTGATTTATAGTCTGTGCAGAGAATAACACTTGTAAAATGTAGTGAGGTCTTGAAATAGCCCAGCTTTTGCCGCCCACTGAGAGAGAGCTACTCTCCTGAGGTCTGCCCCAGTGGCTGGAAGGAAAATAGCAGCCCCTTGTCAGTCTGTGACAGGAGTGGATTATCAGACATTTGTAAAGAGACAGCAGCAGACTCAGGCCTTTCTGCAGTAAAATTGCACTTAAAAATGGTTGCTCCTCCAGGGTTTTTGTGTGCGGTATTAAGGCACACTGCAGTCCAGGCAGCGGGCAAACAGCTCTCCTTGAATATCTGTGTGTGCAAAGTGCCTGTGCTCGTCCTGCCTATGCCTGCGAGGACACAGGGCCATCTTCTCTGCTGCTCAGCACAGCTCAGGCCCAGCCCCTGGGATGAATTAATAATGGGATATAGCCGAGAGCAGCTTTAGCCATGGCTTGGGTTCCCAGCTATCGTGCTGCTGCAGTCCAAGGATGGGCTTAAAGTAGTTGAAGCAAAGCACAGCAGGGAGGTACTGGCTCAAGATGAGGCTCGCTGGGAGATCACTGTTAACAGCTCTGTGGGAGTTATTTGGAAATAACTGGAAACCTAGACCATTTCCTAAAATTTCAAATATTTTTTGGCATTTTGGGCTCCAGGTATTTAGTATTCTTTTTGGAAGAGCTGTTAGCTGCCAGGCAGTTTACATTTTGAAATTATGCTGTGAGGACATCTCTAAGCTTGTCTTGGTGTTACTTACCACAAGCAGAACAGGTATGTATTTCAGAACACGTATGTTTAGATAAACCAGGAGAGCTGCTGTGACACAAACCTGGAAGCAGTCAAAGCAACTTTTTATATTCTTAATAAATTATTTGAAAATTACTTGTATTCAAGAAAAACTCCAACTATTTCAATTCTCCTCTGCAAACAGAAAAAATTCTACAAAAATTGTTACGTATACATAAATACAAACACGCATATAAATATAAATATGAGCGTGTGAGAGATTTTGTTTCCTGTCATATAGTATGTGGTAACTGTGTTTTGTGATGTGTATGTGTGGTGCTGTTTACCAATGTGTTTTTGATTCTGTGTCTTAAGATTACTACCCATTTTACAAATGAACGGGTTTGCAAGGCAGAAATAGAGACACAGATGTAGAGAACAAACGTATGGATACCAAGGTGAGGAAGCGGGGTGGGGGGTGGGTTGAACTGGGAGATTGGGGCTGACATATATACACTACTATGTATAAAATAGATAACTAATGAGAACCTGCTGTAGAGCACAGGGAACTCCACTTCTCTGTACGGTAGAAACTAACACAACAGTGTAAAACAACTCTACTCCAATTACAAAAAAAAATTACTACCCATTTGACAGTATTGACCCTGTAACGTTGTGATCTAAGAACAAATCTCAGGAAATCCTTACATTTTAGCTCTCAAAATGATGGTACTGTTTTATACTGAATAAATGTTACTGCCTATTATAGAAACAATAATTTTGACATTTACAAATCAGGTAGTATTTTTGTAGTCAAGCTAATTCTTGACTTGCAGATTACCTTTTACAATTGTTTAGTCCTCAAAAGTATCCTGGGGCATAATTGTTATCTTTGTGTTTATAACATGTAAAACATTTGCTTGAGGAGGCACAGCCAGGAGAAGTAGGACCCAGACCCAGATTTCTCAGACTTCGAATATTGTGATCTTTTGTGCCATGTTGTGTTCCAAGAAAGAGAGTAGTAGCCTCTAGTTCCTACTTTTAAATTATTTATTCCTTAAATTATATAGTGTAGTTCAGTGTTTAAGAGCATGGCTTCTAGAGTAAAAATGTATGGGTTTAAGTTTTAGGTCCGTTACTTGCTCAACTGTGTGAAGTTACTTAACGGCCCTGTTGCTCCAGTCTTCTCATATGTAAAACGTGTGTGTTACCTTGTGGGGTTTTATGTATTTGTTTATTTATCTGTACGTATTATCTGTGTATACATTACACATCCTTTTTAACTCTCTCTCTGTAAATGTCTAATAGAGGGATATATATATATATATATACACACACACCCACCCCTAGGGGTATATACCTATACAGAATGAATTAGTATGTATTCGTGGTTCTTAACTGGGAGTAATTTTGCCCTCTCCTTTCCCATCCCCCACCTTGGGAGACATTTGTCAATGTCTGCAGACATTTTTGGCCATCACAACTGGAGGTTGCTATGGCATCTGTTGCCTACTACTAAATGTCTTATACTGCATTGGACATCCCTCCAAAACAAAGAATTATCTGACCCAAAATGTCAGATAATTCAGGGCTGAGGTGATTATCTCTGGATTAGTATAAATTAGCTATTGTCAATCTGAATACATTTGTGTGTATGTGTGTATTATATATATGTACATATATAGAGAGACAGAGAGACAGATACATATGTATGTATGCTAAATGAGTCAGTAAATATAAAACACTTTGAACTGTTGCCTAGAATATAATTACAGTAAGTCCCCTACATATGAAACTTCAAGTTTTGAACTTTCAAAGATGTGAACCTGCATTTGCATGTCCAATCACATAAGTTAGTTCACGTGTCTGGCATACATTGTCACATGCGTGCATCCTTTACAAGTGGTTGTGCTTTTGTGTACTTTACTGTATAGAGTACAGTAGTACAGTATCTTTATTTCAAGCCCAGGATACCCGGAAGCAAGTGTAAAAGCAGCAGTAGAGAGCCGATTGTGTTAGTTGGGTACCTAGACTAAGTTTGTTGGACTTACGAACAAATTGAACTTATGAATGTGCTCTCTGAATGGAACTCATTCATATGTAGGGGACTTACTGTACTGGTATGTATATGTGTTAGTCATAGTTATTGTTTTTCTAAACCAAAGGTCTGGTTTTCACAGGCTTAAAACCTAATAAATATGGATGTTAATTGGCATATGTTTTTAAAATATTAGATATTGATTCAGCAGGTGAAATTCTTTAGAAATTACTCTTGTCTAGTGTTATGATTATTTTGAGTCTAAAGCCTTATTTTTATTTAATTAACTAAATTAATTAATTAATATTTTTTTGGTTTGCATTGGGTCTTCATTGCTGTGTGCGGGCTTTCTCTATAGTTGCAGTGAGTGGGGGGCAACTCTTCGTTGTGGTGCGTGTGCTTCTCATTGCGGTGGCTTCTCTTGTTGCAGAGCACGGGCTGTAGGTGTGCGGTCTTCAGTACTTGCAGCATTCGGGTTCTGTAGTTACAGCATGTGGGCCCTTAGAGCACGCAGGCTTCAGTAGTTGTGGCACAGGGTTTTAGTTGCTCCGTGGCATGTGGCATCTTCCAGGGCCATGTCCCCTGCATTGGCAGGTGGATTCTTAAGCGCTGTGCCACCAGGGAAGTCCCTAGAGCCTAATTTTAGAGATAAGTCCTTGATCCCTGCCTCTATGTGTCAATTTGAATTTCCTTTTTTAATGTTTTTTTTCCTTTTTGTAGTACCCTTTGATGCAAAGGTTAATGAAGGACCCAGGCTCACTCATATGGATGCTAAGGAATTTACCTTCTCTAGAAGGGATGAAATGTCAATAGGACAAACCTCTTTGCCTAGGAGCAAATTCAGGTGTTGTGCTATTGTTTTGGATAGTTTGTATTAATAGATTTTCAGACCTATCTCTAAGCATTCTGGGTGCCTAGGACAAGAGGACAAATGAAAGCTTGCTCAGTCTGTATCCAAATATTAAAAGTGGTAAATCAGTGGTGCTACCCACATTTTCTGCTTATTCTGGAAGGAAACAAGATTCCTGGATGCTCAAGCGTACCTATTGGGTGGTACTAGCAGGCATCTGATCCCAAATCTTCTTGCCACCGTTTCTTTGCCTTCTCAGTATGACAGTTTATTTCCTAGGTATTCTCTCAATCTCTCTCTCTTTCTCCTTTTTTTCCTGTCTTCGTTGGTCACAGCTTAGTGAATTTCACCTTGGAAATTTACTTTTTCACCTATTCACATTAAAAAAAACCACCGGTTTTCGCATATTCACTTCACTGTCATGATGAAGAGCGTGGGTTCTGAAAACTGACTGCCTGAGCCAAATCTTCTATCACACTGGCTGTGTGATTCTGGGCAAGTTTAACTTCTGCATCTGCAAAATGGGGATAATAATAACATTTCAGCGGGTTGTTCTGATGCCAAACGAAAATATACATGTAAAGTTGGTAATAGGGGTGGCCTCCGCTACAGCGGCACCTTCAGTACCTGAAAGGCCTTTGACCAACAGATGTCACAGAGTTTATTTAATTTTAATGTGACCATTAATTATTGGGTGCCTTACTATGTGCTAAGGGTTGGGGCAGTGATATAATTAAGTAGTTAAGGTGTGGGATTTGGAATTAGACTACCTGGTTTTAAATCCTGGCTCTTAGACTTACTAGCTGTATGACCTTGGGCATATGCTATTTAACTTCTCTGCGGCTCAGTTTCCAGATGTAAAAGGAAAATAAAAATAATAGCAACACGTTAAGGTTGTTGTAAGAACTAAATGAGTTAATATGTGGAAAGAATACCTGTGGCACATAGTAAGCATTCAACAAATATTAGCTATTCATCTTCTTCAGACTCTTATGGTGGCACATCTGGCCCCTGTCCCTGTATGCAGAGAAGTTCATGTACTTTATTTGCAAACAACCCTCCATGAGTCTCGTGAGAGCTTCGCTTGCGACTCTGTGCAACTTTCACACTCGTACAGAACTCTGTTAAAGCCTCTGTAATATCCCAAAGTGTCATTTCATAGTACCTCCTCTCTGTCCCCACTGGCTTATGAGCTCTTCAAATGCAGGAACTTGGTCTTTGGTGTTCTTTTCCTAGGGCTTTGTACAGTGCCTGACACTCCTGATTAAAAATGCTTAAGAAGTGTTTGTTGTATGAGTGAATGAAAAAATGGGACCAGGGATATGGGTATAATTTGTACACCATCAAACAAGTTTGGTTTACAAGTTTTCTAGCATATAGATTAGCTGGTAAGATGTATGTTTTTGGAGAGGCCAGATGGGGAGAGAAGGGGACAGAGAAGTTGCTAGTCAGGCATACTGACAGCAAAAAGTGTCTACCAGCAGGAAGGAAGTCGGGGAAGGAAGGGAGAAAAACTACAAAAAGTCTAGTGATCTAGGCTATTTATCGTATGTCAGTAATGCTACACATCCCAGTGGCCCTGCTGGGCATTGCTGTAACGTCAGTAACCAAAGTGTCAACTGTGTCCCCCCAGTCCTGTTAGCTTCAGCCTTTACTGTTTTTCATCTGTTAAATGCCACACCAACAACTTGGTCCCCAAAGCCTGTCCTGGCAAGAAGTGTTCAGGGAGAATCAATGCACCGGCAGGTGGGATTCTGGAATCGTCTTGCTGCCAAAGACCTCGTGTTGCCACCATTGCTGCTTATATATGCCCCCAAGCAGAAGTCCCCACGCTAAGCATCCTCTTGCTGGGGACTCTGGCTTGAACTCTGCCTGTCTGCCTGGCGTTTGACAGTCTTCCCCAGTTATTTTGCCTGTAGTTGGCAAGATATAGTTGGGGTTCCCCTTCAGCAGGAGTCACACGGCTGCGCGCTTTGAAGACAGAGCTTTCCTTGTGTAGGATGGATTGGGCCTAACATGCTGAGGTTCGAATCCAAGCTCCACCATTTTCCAGTTGTCACTCTTGGAGGGTATGGATCTCTCCGAGCCCCGGATTTCTCACCCACAAAATGGGGACGATATTGCCCAGTTGTAACGAGCTTAGGTGACACGTATGTATGGCACCTGACACATACTAAGCACATGGTTTAGTTCGGCACATACTCTGTATTCAAGAAAGGGTAGGTTATTGTCCCTCCCACTGCCGTGTCCCAACCGCTAGATTTGCTTGCTCTCGATGTTATCCACTTCTGGAACCAAGCCTTCCTTTACCAGGCAGCTTTGGCTAATCCCCTGGCAGTAAACCCTTCCAGCACGCCTTACACTGCCCTTTCTGACAAGAGGTGTGTAATACCCTGTGTTGTTAAGAAATGGCTTTATCTTTAAAAAGCTAAGCTATTTCAAGCTAAGGTATCTCTTAAAATCTATCATACACTTTAGTAATATTTCCATAAATATGGTTAAAAATAACCACTCTTACTGAGGTTTTGTTCATTTATCTTGAAAATGGAAGTCCCTCACTTTAAAAAAATCTGGGGGGGGCCTCAGTATAGATTTTGGACAATTGGGAAGCATCAGTTTTTCAGTATTAAATCTGGCTAAGAAGAGCTAGCTGATTCAAATTAGTTTTAATTCTTATAATCTGGTATGAAAATCTAAATTGTCTTGAAATACAGTGGGGCCACTAAAATTGGTTTTGTGTTTCATATTCATTCATTCGTGCAACAATCTTAAGGTTTATTAAGTACAAGAAACTGAGATGGGTAGATTCTCCTGTTAATGATGAAACATATTTTTGTATAATTAAGTTTCAGATCTTTCTCTCTCCCTCTCTCTTTCTCTCTCTCTCACACACACACACACGCATATACATATATGTACTAATTTTTCCTTTTTCCCCTTATGTAGTTAAAAGTTAAAACAAATGAAGGTAGATAATATTTCACTTGTACTTGAGCTCTATCCAAATTTGCTTTATTTGCAACAAGACTATGATATAATCGTATAAATATATAACGTCATTTATTAAAAAAAACCTTTTTACGGGATAGGTTAACTCTATGACTCGATGAGCAATACGTTTATCTTTTGTCTGGAAGCCTTAATGGTACAGTAATACCCAATATTGCCCATAATCTGCTCAGATCCAGAAAGAAAAATGATTTGAATATAATTATGTCTTCAGATTACCCTAAGTCCAATCTTACATGACTTACTCAGCCCCGCCCCAACATGGTAAAAGATATGAGCCTGAAGACACCTGTTGCCAAACCATTACTCATCATAATGCTGAGTAGTAATCCTTCCAAGCTGAAAGATGGCATACCATATGACAAGTGAAAGGGAGCTGACACTAGAAAGAACATTAGGGAAATCAATATTATTCAACCAGAGACACAGACGCCATTAACAGTATGTCAATATGACCAGTTATTTTCCACAGCACTGACATCATGATTGTATTTTTTTTCTTTGTCTTTAGGAGAGAATAGTTTTGCTTAGGGTAATTGTTGCATTGTAGCCATTTGCCAGAAGGTCTTCTTGGAAGTTTGGCATTGTCATCATTACTGGTTTGAATTTGTCTTTGTTTGATATCTAAACTCCTGATTGTAACTTACCTTAGTTTGAAGGTTAAGATCAATAAACTGGACTAAATATTCAGTACGTTGATGTGAATTCTAGAAATTCTTGATGATTTTCACTGCCCAGGGAATAAGATGAAAGGCAAAACTTTAAGAGTAATCAGAACTTGTAAATAAATATTTATTTGTATAATTATTTTGTTAATTTCTGCTCCCGCAACTAGGCTGTAAGCTACCTAAGTGTGGGGACATGTATATTTGGCTTGTCATTGTATTCCTGTCACCTAGTACCGTATAGTGTCTAGCAAATAGAATGCTCTGGATGAATATTTTTTAATGTGTCTGTGACTCTTCATGGATTTTTGTTCACTTTTCTGATATTGGGAAGCTGTCAGCTTCAGAGTTATACCACCACCACTATAGTAAAGAAGCCGCCATGATCAGGAAACTGCAGATACTGTTGCTGGTTCCAGAACCGTGCCCTGCCTGCTATAATCTGCACAGTAACTGGATGCCCCATATCACACCCTTCAACAGCCATGAAGTGAGGGAGCTGACACTGCAATCTCTGGTAGGACTGTAACCGAGAAGGAAAATTCCTCCATGACCATGCTGGACAGCAGAAACAGCCGAAACCTTAGCCTCACTTCCCCTGGCTAAACCCCACACAGGTGTGTCTACGGTGACCCTAAATCGCCCTCAAAAACCTACCTGCGGGCTTCCCTGGTGGCGCAGTGGTTGAGAATCCGCCTGCCGATGCAGGAGACACGGGTTCGTGCCCTGGTCCGGGAAGATCCCACATGCCGTGGAGCAACTAAGCCCGTGAGCCATGGCCACTAGGCCTGCGCGTCCGGAGCCTGTGCTCCGCAATGGGAGAGGCCACAACAGTGAGAGGCCCGCATACCGCAAAAAAAAAAAAAAAAAAACAAAAAAAAAACCTACCTGCAATACAGTCTCAGAAAATGCAAATTTTAATATTCCAGCTTCTGCTGGAAAGAAGGCTCATTAGGAAGAAGTTAGAATGGATGTTAAGCACCAATCTGCTGTATCCATTCTACTTCTTAAAAGTTTACATTTGGTTAGCAATCTTTGGAAGAATGCAATGTAAATTATGATTTTTCAATGTCAAAAAATAATTGACACGTATAGAGTAGTGGTTAAGAGTGCAGGCTCCAGAGTCATACTATCTGAAGTCAAATCCTCTTTCCCCTCTATGTGTCCAAACTTCCAAATCTGTAAATGGGTATAATCTTGTTTCAAAATATGAATTTGAGGAATAAATAAGATAAAGAATGTGATATGCTTAGCACATGCCTGGCTAATGGTAACTTGCTAATAATGTTACCTGTTATAATTCTAACCCTTATTCATTAAATCTTTGTCTTTTAATAGGAAAGAGAGATTCTTTGATTAAAAAATAAAATTTGGGGGCTTCCCTGGTGGCGCAGTGGTTGAGAGTCCGCCTGCCGATGCAGGGGACATGGGTTCGTGCCCCGGTCTGGGAAGATCCCACATGCCGCGGAGCGGCTGGGCCCGTGAGCCATGGCCGCTGAGCCTGCGCGTCCGGAGCCTGTGCTCTGCAATGGGAGAGGCCACAGCAGTGAGAGGCCCGCCTACCGCAAAAAAAAAAATAATGATAAAAAAATAAAATAAAATAAAATTTGGGAACTTCCCTGGTGGCGCAGTGGTTAAGAATCCACCTGCCAACACAGGGGACACGGGTTCGAGCCCTGGTCCAGGAAGATCCCACATGCCGCGGAGCAACTAAGCCCGTGTGTCACAACTATTAAGACTGTGCTCTAGAGCCCACGAGCCACAACTACTGAGCCCGCGTGCCAAAACCTCTGAAGCCCACGTGCCTAGAGCCCGTGCTCTGCAACAAAAGAAGCCACCGCAGTGTGAAGCCCGCGCACCACAACGAAGAGGAGCCCCCACTTGCCACAACTAAAGAAAGCCCACGCGCAGCAACAAAGACCCAACACAGCCGAAAATAAATAAATAAATAATAAATAAATTTATTTAAAAATAAAATTTGAATTCCATTGTAATAGAATTTTATGTAAGAATGTAACAAATCTCATTTAATTCGTCCTGTTTCCTTTTCATTTCATTCATGCAGTAATTGAGGGTTTATTATGCACAACGTACCGAAGTAGGTTGATACTCTAATTTTATTTGATTGATATAAATTCTTAATACATGCTCATTGTGGAGAATTTGACAATAAGGAAGTATATAGAGAATAACATTCAATTACCTATAATCATACTATACAGAGACAACTGTTGGTAACAGTTACCAACAAAGTTGTTTTCCTATAGTTTTCTTTTCTTTAAAAGATAATATATATTCAGTTTGTATCTTGCTTGTTCACTCAAGGTTACATTAGGAGCTTGAAAAATTTTAATGTCTTGATAATAATATTTAAATGGAATATAAAAGTTGCTTGTTTCCGTTTTTATATCTTTTGAACATGGATTCTAGTGCTTACCAAATGCTCCGTGTGTCCCTTACATTTCCCAACTTCCTTTTTAGTTGAGTTAGGGTCCTGAGACTAGTTTTAGACAATGACCTGCGAACAGAATTTGCTAGTGTCACTTATAAGCCAGCATGTTTCCTTTGTCCCTTTCTTCCCTTAATGAAATGGAGGGGTGTGGTCCAGATGACATAGCTGGAGAAGAGCCATCCAATCTACTTTTGACTTAACTGAGTGAGAAATAAACATTTGTTGAGTTAAACCGTTTAGATTTACAGTTTTGTCTATTATAGCAGCTTCTGTTAATTACTCTGATAATTCATAGAATTTGTCTTGTTTTATCAATAGTATTGATTTACTATTATACTTTTTTTTTTTTTGTAGTTTTAATGGCCAGTCTATTATGCACTAATTCTCAGGAGTTCAGTTAACAATCAGTTATTTGCACTATGTAAACTGAAGATGAATCAGAATATATGGTTCAAAAGTGAGCCTAAGGTGTTTCCCTGGTGGCGCAGTGGTTGAGAGTCCGCCTGCCGATGCAGGGGACACGGGTTCATGCCCCGGTCCGGGAAGATCCCACATGCCGCGGAGCGGCTGGACCCGTGAGCCACGGCCGCTGAGCCTGCGCGTCCGGAGCCTGTGCTCTGCAACGGGAGAGGCCACAACAGTGAGAGGCCCGCGTACTGCAAAACAAACAAACAAAACCAAAAAACAACAACAAAAAAGTGAGACTAAGGATAGTTGACTACCACATAATCTATTTTGTCTTTTTTCTCTTTTTTTATTGACATCAGAGCAGGTGGTATTTTAGACTACAAAATGTTCACTGCATAAAGGAGGGTAAATGGATTGGGAAACTCCCTGTTGTCAAATGAAACTTTATGGTATTTGTCATAGAGGTAATTAGGGTAATTAGAGAAAGCCAAATATAACGTGGACATGTCTCTGTCTCTGTTCCTTAGTTGTGAGGGTCAAAGTGGGAACACTGCAGTGTGGATTCAGAAACCCCTTTGAAAAGAGGAAGATTGTTCTTCAAGGACCTCAAAGGACAAAAGTGAATCCATTAACACTCTAGAAAACAATTTGACTACTGCAGTGGGGAAAAAAGTTCAAGAGGTAAAGTGGATTTTAGAAGGTCACTGGAGCTAATTGTCAGTATTTCTGCTCTTCATCAAAATTATTTTTAATGAGTTCCCTGATAGCTGTGCATCCTGAAAATGTAGGTGAAATGGCAAGTCTAGGATCATAGGGACATAATTAGATGACACTGCTTTTGCTGAACCAGGGGGAGATCTCCCCCAGAGAAAGATTCAAAGGAGGGGACGATGACAGGTTAGACAAAGCATTCCTTGGGAGCTTGAATTTTACTTCAGACTCAGAGGAACTGCAATAAAGATGAATTGGGTTCATGAGTGTATATACTCATGATATCATATACAGAGAGAGTGTATATACTCATAGAGTAGAACAAAGACTAGAATTACTAGAAGAGATATTTGAAAAGAGACTGCAGGAATTGACCAGATGTGTATAAAAGTATTTGAGGAGATACTCTGTTAAAATTTATTTTTTAAGAGGATTTGGCAATTAGCCTCAAGCTAATTTATAACTTGACTGATTTGAAGATTTGCAGGGTTTCAACTATTCAAAAACAAAACACAGTAAAAAGATGCAGAATACCTAGAAACTAGAGCGAAGTATACATGAACCCTTTCAAGAATTCTGAAGGGGCTCTTTGTAAAAGGAGATTCATAGATAATCTTTATTGAAGTGTTTCTATGAGAAAATTGTTTCTCAGTTAACAACCTATCTTAATCAGGCTACGAGTTTTCAAAAATTGTTACAATTTATGAAACTGCAGTAGCTCTCAGTTGGGGGCTGTTTTGTCCCCCCTCCCCCTCCCACAGTGCCTGGAGACATTTTTGGTTGTCACAACTAGGGGAAGGCTACTGGCATCTAGTGGGTAGAGGCTAGGGATGCTGCTAAACAAACATCCTACATTGCACAGGACAGTCCCCACAACAAAGAGTGATTCAGCCAACGATGCCATTACCGCCCAAGTTGAGGAATCTTGAGTTAAAGTAAACCAGGGAACTTGTGTGTAAGTGAAAAAAGGGATAAAATTGGGGCAAGTGAAAGCTAACCACATTTGTTAAGCCTCTACCGAACACAGTGCCTAAAGCGGGGTTATAGGTGGGGTGCCTGCTTCATTGGGATCATAGTATCAGCAATCCCTGCAGTCCTAGGTTGGAACCCTTGATTGAGGTTTCTAGACCTTTCTACTCTTGTTACCAAAAAATTGAGAATAATAATAATATTTGCCCTGTAGGTTTTTATGAAAATTCCATGAGAAAACCTAATAAGTGCTTGGCATGGTGTCTTACAATCTTTAAATGCCTGGTAAGTGGTACCTGGTATCAGCATAGAAATAAATTAAAAAACTGTACACCACAATGTTTGCATTGGTTTTTACTGGGCCATGAGTTTTAGCTTTCTTTTTCTCAGATTGTATTTTAAAAATTTCTACCATAACATGCATTATTTTCATAAGAAAATAATAAACTTTAAAAAAAAGAAAATAATAAACTTGTTTTAAATCAATTCAAAATGAAGCTTCAGATTCCATATCATAAATTCTAAATATTCTTTTCTTTTTTCCAGAGTCAAGTCTAGGTTATGTAGATCACCAAATAATCAGATATTTTCAGCTACTACCTAATTCATAAATGTATGAAAGCTGTGTTATTGGAATGAAATGAAAATAAGAAATAAAATTATTGTCAATATTCTGAGATAGAAAAGCAAAAATGCATTTATGACAGACTGGAGAATAGATAACAGGATTTGGGGCTGTTGCAGTTATTCATATATATTCATGTTTTGTTCAGACTTAAGAATTATTTCTCCTTTTACGGGCACATAGCAATTATAGGGAAGTAGCTGAGAATCATTCTTATTTGACATTGATCTTCCTAATGTCAGGTCTTTGTGAAACCCAGAAAGAGTCTTTTGTAGTGTTTAAGAGCACAGATTCTGCAGCCCAGCTTCCTTGCATCATATCCCAGCCTTGCAGGACATTTGGTTTTCTCCAAAACGTCCGTAAGCCATTTGGTCCATGCCAAAAAGTGCTTGAAATTTGATCCAGAATGTCCGTGAGCATATTCGGTTTGTGCTAAGTGGTTTGAACAGGACCAAACATCAAGGACCTTTTGGTGTGGACCAAATGGCTTATGGACGTTTTGGACAGAACCAAATGCCCGCAAACCAATCTCAGCCCTACCACTCATTAGCTTTTTGATCTTGCGGAAGTAACAACTTCCTTGTGAGTTACTTTCCTCACCTTTAAAAAGGAAATAATAATGTACTCATAAAATTAAGGTTAAAAGGAGATGGCATGTATTTATATAAATAAATCTATTTTCTTCCCTCTAAACAACACCTGGCTCATAATAGGGCCTATGTAAGTGTTTGCTGTTATTATTGAAAGTTGGATATATTTTTTAATGTCTATCTTGTATACCTATTATGGAGAAGAAATTCACAATACTAACTGATAAAACAAAGATAAGTTTGATAGACACTTTTCAATGTGTAAATGAGAAGTATCAGACTGCTGATACTTTATTAGTATTAATTAGTTAAGTTACAGGATTGCATTCTATGGCTTATTCATGCTGTCAGTTACATCAGATTATGTAATGTATTTTAGAACTAGCTACTAACACATGACTGAGCTTTTGCAAGCTATAGTTCTTGGTCAGACAGTTTCCTTACCCCCCTGTTTCTCAAGGAGGGCCTTTCATTTACATTTGAATAGTGAGATAAACTTGAGAATGCATACTTTTGTGTTCCTGGTAGGAGAGTGAAGGATTCAAAGATCCTTTTTTCCTGGTGCAGTTTCTTGTTCCTTGTTTTCTACTTACCTGGTAGGACTTGGCCTCAGTGAGCCTTCTGCTTTAAAGGGCCCCCGTTGGGGACTGAGGAACAAGGCCTGGTGAGGGTCTAAGGGCAGGGAATGGGAACCAGCTGCTCAGGGTGGCTGTATCCTGACCTTGAGGGAGAGGAGTAGGAGGTGGTGCGAGGCAGTCTTTGAGACTGAGGTGAGAACAGTTACCTGGCATTTGGCTGACAGGAGCCAGAAAGTCAAAGCAGTGGATGGTCACTGGTAATATTGGTGCTGAAAACATTTTTAGGCTCAGATTGCCTCAGCCATGTAGAAACCTTGGATGCGAACCAGTCACTAGGTCAGGTTCCTGAGTGGATCCAAAACAGATTCGTGAGAAGAATCGTGACTCTGTGCCTGTCTGTTCTGAGGAGATGGGACTGCCTTGCACCTGTATGTGAATCCTGGTCAGGAGCTCTCATTCCTTAGCAGAAGATGAACTGCGTTAAGTCTAAGAACCTGGGCTTAATCAGTGCAGCAGGCTCTGTCGGAATTGTACTGGGTGCTGTCGATTTTCTCATTAAAAGTTTAACTGAAAAAATTATTTTTACGAAGAATAATATATAAAACAATATGTACTCTAATACTTAGCAGGAGCATAACATGTATTTGTTGAATTGTTGAATCTATTCTAGGCATTTGAAGTTTTATTGTCTAGGTTAGTGGCTTTTGAACTCTGTCACAGGATCCTTCTGAGGAAGAGAGACAGTGATGGGAAGGAGAGGTGCACCTTTATCTCAATCTGCTGTATATACAAGACTTCTCTAGAAGCTTCTCTTCTTGGAAGAAAAGTTTTCTCTAGCAACCACATTTTGAAAACCACTCTTGTAGGCAAACGACATCTCATCCTTGGATCACTTATGTCATTGGATAGCTTTTATTGGAAAACTACCCATGTTGCTTTAGCTTCCCAAAGAAACACCTTCACCAAATTGTGTTTAAAAGTTAAGCTTTTGCCTTTTCCTGTGAAACCGTAGAATATGGGTCCTTCTTACATGAAACATGTCTCTGAGTTTAATCCTAAGAAAAACCTCATTTCTCTAGAAAATAATTTTTCTTCTCTGACAATGCAAATAATATAACTATTTTATTTCCAACTTTTCCTTAGACATCCTGAAATTCTGAGCTACATTTTATGCACAGTCCCAGAAATGATACTGACTTTTATGATTGGAACATTTGTTTCTTCTTGTTCGTTACCTATTTCCCCCTATTTTTATTATTTTCTTTCCATTTTTATTATGTATGCCTCTTTGCAAGCTGCCTCAGATGCTTTTGGAATGAGGCAGGATGTAAATTCAATAAATAAAATAGGTCCAAACCACTTACAAACAAAACCTTCTTGGGATGGAGCCTAAACATTACTTATATAAAAAGATCTAGTTCCGCGCCTTCTACAGGAATGCTGTTTGCTCATTTCCCTGTAGTGTACTTTATTCTTTAAATTTTAGTTAGCGTAATAGAAGGTTCATGGATCTAGATTCTGGGTTTACAGCAAGTGAAGCCTTACTTTCAAAGTGTCACTTTACAGATTATAGTTATTTCCTGGACTGGCATATTTTGTGTGTCTAAAATTTGGCACAGGGTCTTACTGGTTTGAACATACATTAGTGGAGCACTGAATTTTAGAATTTGAAGAAACCTAAGAGATCATCTAGCGCAGTGATTCTCAAGTAAGGAGACATTTGGCAGCGTCTGGAGACATTTTTGTTATCAGATCTGGGCTGGGTGCTACTGGCGTCTAGGAGTGGAGGCCAGGAATGCTGCTAAGCACCCCGCAATGCACAGGGCAGCCGCCACACCCAAATGTCAATACTGCCGCGATTGGAGACCCCGATTTAGTCCCATCACATAATATTTCAGACAAATTGAGGCCTACAGAGGTTAAGTGACTTGTCCTTCAAATATAAGATTTAAAATAATCACCCAAATTCATTCTTTTATTTTTTAAAAAATTTATTTATTCATTTATTTATTTTTGGCTACGTTGGGTCTTCGTTGCTGTGCACGGGCTTTCTCTAGTTGCGGTGAGTGGGGGCTACTCTTCCTTGCGGTGTGCGGGCTTCTCACTGCAGTGGCTTCTCTCTTTGCAGAGCACGGGCTCTAGGCGCCCCGGCTTCAGTAGTTGTGGCACGTGGGCTCAGCAGTTGTGGCTCGCGGCCTCTAGAGCGCAGGCTCTGTAGTTGTGGGGCACGAACTTAGTTGCTCCGCGGCATGTGGGGTCTTCCTGGACCAGAGCTCAAACCCATGTTCCCTGCATTGGCAGGTGGATTCTTAACCACTGTACCGCCAGGCAAGTCCCCAAATTCATTCATTTTTTTTTTTTTTTTGGTGGTACGCGGGCCTCTCACTGTTGTGGCCTCTCCCGTTGCGGAGCACAGGCTCCGGACGCGCAGGCTCAGCGGCCATGGCTCACGGGCCCAGCCGCTCCGCGGCATGTGGGGTCTTCCTGGACCAGAGCTCGAACCCGTGACCCCTGCATCAGCAGGCGGATTCTCAACCACTGCGTCACCAGGGAAGCCCCCAAATTCATTCTTAAAATAGCAAAATGAGGGCTTCCCTGGTGGCGCAGTGGTTGAGAGTTTGCCTGGTGATGCAGGGGACGCGGGTTCGTGCCCCGGTCCGGGAGGATCCCAACATGCCGCGGAGCGGCTGGGTCCATGAGCCATGGCCGCTGAGCCTGTGCATCCGGAGTCTGTGCTCCGCAACGGGAGAGGCCACAACAGTGAGAGGCCCGCGTACCACCAAAAAAAAAAAAAAAAAAGTAAAATGATAAGAAAACATTTTTTGAGACTGAGATCAAAACAAAGATGTTCTCTATGGAAGACTGTTCTGAAAAATTCCGTGCCCGCTCTGTGGGTGCCTCTCTTACAGGAACGTTGTACATTCCTGCCCTGTTGAAGTCAAAGACGGCTGCTTGACTAGTTTGGGTCTCTGAAATGTGAGACAGATGTCCTTTTCACGTGGGAGACGTAGGGGCACTTGTATGATGTGCGGTGTTCTCTCTTCCCTCTGCCAGCATGGTTGGCAGTGATCCAGGCAGGGCAGGTCTGTTAGCCCACTCTGAGAGCCATAGCCAACCCCTGATGGGGATGTAGTGGGGACTAGAAATTAAGCCTTTACTGTCATTTTAAAAATGTAATCACATCATAAATTAGGTCCCTAGGAAGTATGATATGCAGTATTCCCACATAGAACAAGATTTTGATGCTTTCCTTTCCTTTACAACTTAAGATCTTGCACACACAGCATTCAGTACTTTTTTCTTCTTCCACATTACCTCACCCAGGGCACCCTTTATTCTTACCCATCTGGAGTAAATAGTAAGGCTCATGTCCCAGTTATGGATGAGCTAGCAATATAAATGCTTTTCTTTTTTTATTTGTATATTTGTATCTTTAAACTTATAGTACTAAAACTGCTGGAACTGAGCACTAATCCTTAAGACAGATTTTTCCTTCCCTTCTCCCTTCTTTGCATCAGTTTTCCCTACCTTCTTCCTTTCCTTACTTTAATATTTGTTTCTGCTTAGGACTGAATGCTAATGTATTCATTACTGGCTGGCTTTTATCTGCCTCCATGTGGTAAGTCTAGAAGGACCATTTACCCGAGGAGGACAGAGTAAGTGGCTGGTGGAGCATCCTGACCATTGTTAGCTGGAGTCACCAAGCTGCCGGGATCTTTGTGAGAGGGAGGGATTAGTTTGCTTTTATACTAGGTACTGGTGATATAGAGATGAAAAGACAAGGTTTCTTCACCCAGAAACCTTAGAGTCTTTAAGGGAAATAGACTTACCAGCAAACTACTTTGTCTCCTTATCCTTAAACTCACTCTTGAATCTCTTATAACACTTTTTTTTTAACACCTTTATGGGAGTATAATTGCTTTTCAATGGTCTGTTAGTTTCTGCTTTATAACGAAGTGCATCAGCTATACATATACATAGGTTCCCATATCCCCTCCCTCTTGCATCTCCCTCCCACCCTCCCTATCCCACCCCTCTAGGTGGACACAAAGCACTTAGCTGATCTCCCTGTGCTATGTGGCTGCTTCCCACTAGCTATCTATTTCACATTTGGTAGTGTATACATGTCCATGCCTAACCCTGGTTTTCTGGCTGGAGGAGTGAGGATGGCTAAGGAGAAATGGGAGGAGTTGAGTTTGTTTGTTTGTTTGTTTTTTTAAGGGAAACGAGTAAAAATATATTGAAAAAAGTGATTTTAAAAGAGTCTGAATATTTATGTAAAATAATATTATTGGAAAAAGTCCATATAATGATAAAAATTTGTAAACAGTATAAATGATTAGCTTAGTGAAATTATTTGCAGCTGTTAAAAAACAGTGATATAGATGTGTTAAGAATGTGTATCAAATAAAAATTCAGATTGCAGAAGTGTATGCGTATAATGACCCTGTCTACAAAGTAGATATGTGCATGTGTTAATGTGATTGTGTGGGGATGGGCAGGTTTTGGTTTGTTTTTTTTATCTTATGGAGAAAAACAGAAGTTATTTTTACGGGTATCAATTACTAAACCACTTACAGTGTGTATTACCTAAATTATACTCTTCCTGGTATAGCTGTAATTTCATGAGATTTAGTCATATCTTTAATTAGATAGTAGGCTGATAGAGGGGAATAATCGCTTCTTATGTGTCACTCTCAGAACTCAGAATAATTCTGATTCATAATATCAAGAGATCACCATTGAACACAGCCTGAATGAGAGAATGGGCTCAACATCAAAGAGGTCAAAGCATGAGCTTTAAAAAGAAGAGGCCACGGCCCAAGTATTACCCACTTGACTGCAATGCTGGTTGCCTGCCTCTTGCAACTTAACAGGCTTGACCACAGTTCTCGCTGGGACTTAAGCTGCAGTTTCTGGGAAAAGGACAGAAAGGTGAGATAGGACAGGACCAGGGTTAAAGGGAACTAATCTATTTGCTTAATCAGCAAATCAGTCCCCGATTTACAGAAATTTAAGATTGGATTTGATTCAAATTTGATTAACTTCGGTTTGATTCATGCTGGAGACTCTGCTCCAGGATATCCTGTCTGGTAGACAGACCACAGAAGCAGGAATCTCATGACTTATTAGAAAGTCAGAAATATTAGGAAGTCGGGCAGGAGGCTACTTGTTTGGTTCTCAGTAGTCTCTAAAGCTGTGCAGGAGCCTGGCGACTGGCTGACCGGGTAGGTAAAAGGACGGGCAGCTCTCCCCGCTGCTGTTGTAGGGAGTTGGCTCTGTCACCGCTGCCGGCTGTCCTGGCGCACTGCAGGCTGGCATCTGGAGGTCACTCAATTCAGCACCTTTCAGCTGGGGTGAGGGAGGTTTTGTCTTGCATTTTAGTATAAGGGGTTTTATTTCTAGGAAAACAGCTGTTCCTTAGTTAAAACAGCACTCCACTTGTAACAGATAGCAGCCTCTTCTCTCCACACATGATGGGGATAGGTTTTGGAGAGTGTAAAATATTAACCAAAAGAACGCGAAGTACTTCATAGTTCTTTTAAGGCCACTGAAAAGTAAGTAATCCTTTAAGAGGGGGTTACTCCACAAGTGAAGGGACCGTGCTTTGCATTTTTTCTGTGTAAAGTAATCTGTGCCTCTGGAGAAACTGCAGGCCACCTCTCGAGTGATAAGGCAGTTCTGCAGAGAAGCCCGTTTACACCAGATTCTGGATATCATTCCCACCAGAAACAATTCCAAGAACATACATATATTTTACATAAATGATAAAAGCAGTTTCTAGATGAAGTATACATGACGAAGTAGAAAGTTTTGTTATTGGTATATTTATCAATCCATATTAACCTAAGTTAAAGCTAATAGAAAAATATTGATCCCTTCTTAAAATAGATAAAACACGTTTTGAGGTAAATTGTTTTTCTTCCTATTGGTGCCAGTGCTTAAAATCTAATGATAGGATAAGCTTTTCTTGACCCTCTTAGGGTCCTTGACTGGACCTGAAAATTAAACTGACAAAGACATTAACAATGTAAATTTTATGTGATACTTTCATCAGGCAGTGAAGACCTGAAGAAACTATTAAACCTGAGAGTATTTTTATAATACTCACGATTTTGAGCAAGTTTGACGAAGAGTGGACATTTGTGGAGAAATATGTTGGGTCAGAGAGTATGAGATCAGTGAAGTAAGCTGGGGGAAACCTAGCAAGGCCTGATTCTTTGGATTTTTCTGTGTCCCTCTGTCTCCAGAATGAAAGATGTGTCTTTCTTCTCATATGAGGAGGGCATGTCTCATATGAGAGTTTTTTTTTTTTTTTTTTTTCAGTACGCGGGCCTCTCACTGTTGTGGCCTCTCCCGTTGCGGAGCACAGGCTCCGGACGCGCAGGCTCAGCGGCCATGGCTCACGGGCCCAGCCGCTCCGCGGCATGTGGGATCTTCCCGGACCGGGTCACGAACCCGTGTCCCCTGCATCGGCAGGCGGATTCTCAACCACTGCGCCACCAGGGAAGCCCCATATGAGAGTTTTTATGACCTTCCTTGCCTCTGTCATTTTCTCAGACTCCTTCATCCTAAAATATTTGGTATGCCAAGGTACCATTTTTTCGGGCAGCATATCCTGAACCCCAACAGTAGGTTAAACAGTAAAGGAATCTAAATTTCTACTTTCTTGATACCAAAACTATGGAAATAAGCAAAATATTTTCATAGCTATACTACTGATTTTTCAAAAAATATATATGCAGTTTGTGTGTTAGGCTGAAGTAATTCATATTTTTGTAGTAGGATTAAAGGGGAACTTAAAAGTGGAGGGTTACCCTGGGATTCCCCCGGGATTCCCCCAGGCAAAGAAGCAAAGCCCTATTTATTCACTGAGCCCAACTGAGCCCAGACTAGAATTTCTTTCTTAGACATCCTTTCCCTTATGCAGTGCACGGCAACTGACGTCCAGATGTGGACTTCAGTGTTTCTGAACTCCTTGTCCCGATAGTCAGTCAGCTCTAGTGATCTCAGAGAACCCTGAGGATTTCTGTCCAGACCTTGCAGTCACCCACTGAGACATGTCTTCTGGGTCTGCTTTCCCACCTTCTTCATAGATGTGTGGGTGTATTCTCTAATGTCTTCTGGAAGAGTCTGAGCTGCGCTTAGCCTTCCATCTAAAGAGGGACTCAAGATGCCTTAAAATAGGCGCCCGTCACACATCTACTTATGATTCTGGAGTGAGGCCTCTTACTCTTGATGTTTCCTGTGGTCAGATTTTTTTATTTCTTTACTTTATCAGATTTCCAGATATGCTTTTCGCTTGGGGCTCTTCATTCCCTTCTGCAAAGGATTTCCTACGCAAGGTTACCCTCATCCTGCTGCAAGTACACGGTCCCCTGGAGGAGTCTAAAATAGAGCCTTTCCTTCAGTAATTCACAACTCTGGTCTCAACAGGTTACATTTTCCTCCTAATATGGTCCTGCTAAATCAAATGTCATGCTGTCTTCCAAAAGATCACCATTTGTAAACATTTTATTAATAATAAAATTTGCATTTATTGGTCACTTATTTTTTTAACATACATTATCCCATTTAATCCTTACAGTAATGTTATTAAGGGACATTCGCTTTCTCCGTCTGGGACGTCACTGACTCCTCATCCCTGTGTATCCCAGCTTTTAATAGATTGTTGCTGTTGGTTCCTATCATGTTCTCTTGTATGTACGTGTGTATGTATGTATCTGTTAACACGTACACATTTAAAAATTTATTTGACTGTAGCTTTAGAGGAGCCTCAGGAGGTAGAAAAAATAAATGTTTTCAATCTGTCTTTACGTGGAAGTTGGAATATTACTTTCTACAATGGAATCACAAATGAATTTAGGAATATTTTTGGCATTTGAATAGATGCATAAAAGAACTAAAGAGTTTATTAAAATTCCACCTTTTACTAATTTGTCATATTGAATGCCATGGTGTATAGAAATTCTGGCTATGAAATGAAAACAATTATTTTTAGACTTGATGTTTTTTCTAATTAACATTTGAAATCATTTAAAGTTACTATTAGGAGCCTGTCATTTTATGCATATAAATGCAACAAGACAGCTGGTTATCTTATGCATTACAGGAAGGATTATGTTTTAGCACATTTTCAAATTCAGCTAAGCTAATTATCAAAAAATATTTCTCACTCACCGGCTTTTGGAACATAATTCAATTTTCTTAGCAAATTTTGCTTATTATTGGGATATACTTGTTATAATTCTAACAGAAAAAGAACACTGACCTATGTAATTTTAGTGTCATTAAATTTGTCTCTTTACGTCTATATGCACCTCATCAATTTAGCCAAAGCAAAAGCAAAGCTAGAAGTCCCTGCACAGCAGATTGCAGGGGAAGAAGTATCTGCTGATGTGTCTGCACTGTAAAACCCTGCTGTCTGGTGGAATTATGATAGTAATTGCTCTAAGATGCATCCTATTTACAAAGACTGATGTTGCAGCTGTTTCTAATTAGCTGCTACAAGTGAAAAATTGCCAGTGTATGCTTGTTAGAGCTACTTAAACTTATTCCATTCCAAATAAAGGAGAATTTAAAGATAGCATCGTAGAACGCGAAACTGTGCATTACCAACCAAGTTCAGAGAGGTGGTGGTAAATATCTGAATGTATCCTTCTGATTTTATGGCGAGGAGAAAAACTCAATTTCCTATGGTACAGACAATTACATTCTGTATTGTAGTTTTCCAGTTTTTTTCTTATATCTACATTGATTCATTCCTGAGGAAAAGGCTCTTTGCAGTCCCCACTCTTTGCCACTGTGCATAGAAAATACTTACATGAGGTTTGTAGTATTTCCATTCATACAGGTTTTAGAAATTGTTTTGAGAAAATCAGAAGGTTAGAAATGAAGGAGCGTTAAAACTGTTATTATGAAGTTCGGTGACTGTCATTCAGAGATTTATTTGTTCAGTGGGTTGGAAAAATCTGTGTTAATTTTCTTATTTTCTGTGTTTCTACAGGCCTTGAGGCCATTTTGCTATTAGTTTTAAAATGGTAATATTGATGCTCGTAGTCAGGACCGTTGAAGAAAGCTGACATTTTATTTTATTTTTAAAATTATTTTATTTTACTTTTGGCTGCGTTGGGTCTTTGTTGCTGCATGCGGGCTTTTCTCTGGTTGCGATGAAGGGGGGCTATTCTTCTTCGCCGTGTGCGGGCTTCTCATTGTGGTGGTGGCTTCTCTTGTTGCGGAGCACGGGCTCTAGGCGTGCGGGCTTCAGAAGTTGTGGATCGCGGGCTCTAGAGCTCAGGCTCAGTAGTTGTGACGCACGGGCTTAGTGGCTCCGCGGCATGTGGGATCTTCCTGGACCAGGGCTCGAACCCGTGTCCCCTGCATTGGCAGGCAGATTCTTAAGCACTGCGCCACCAGGGAAGCCCAAAGCTGACGCCCAAGAACATTTTAGGTTCTTGTAAAGAGTTTAAATCATCTGTGATGGTATCTAATGCAGTGCCTTGCATAGAGAAAACATATTTATTGATTTGATTTCATGGTACACTGATTACACTGATCTCTTGCCACTCTGTGGCCTTGAATAATCAGTCATTGACTGTAACTGAAGTGTTATATGACAGATGGCTGTTTTCCATCCTAGGTGAAGACCTAATGAGAATTTACTTAAAATAACAGCAAAGAAACTTAGACTTTAGAAAAGTTAAACAAGGATGATAAAAATCCTTTGGCTATAAGGCTCCTTTTGCCTGAAACTTTGGAAATCAGTAGATAAATTAGATAGCTGAATTCTCTTTCAACTTTGATTACTTGATTTTCATTGTTGTTTGCAAAGTTTATAAAACCTAAATTTTCTTCAATTCATAAAATGTGTTTTATGGTTTAATAGAAAAGCCATAAACTTTTCTATTCCTTTTAGCTATATTCCTGCAGAACCACATTTTTGGTTTTCAATATGATTTGTTGAATTCCAGAAATTTATCTATAAATCATTTGTTAGGAACATGTTATTATGTATAAGTTCCATCCAGATGGAAGTCTCTACTCTTTCATGGGCCTGGACTAATAGTGCCAGAGAACACAGAAGCAGACCCGCCCCAGGCACCCCCGCCCCTTCCCTGGCCTTCACTCTCTGGCACAGCAAGCAGCGACTCCACTATCTCAAGCCACTGGTGGAGTCCCTTCCCCAGGACCTGGGAAGTAATTTTAGCCCAAGGTAAAGGTTGCGCCTAATTCAAATGATTGCTTCTGTCACATTCTCTACATTCACACGAATGTTTTATTATTAATCACAAATCATAAGCAATTCCTATTCTTTTTAAATGCTTCTAAAGAGCTACATCCACTGCTATGATTTTGATGCCTTATTAGTCACTTAGGCTAAGCTGTGCTCTGGTCAAAAACAACCCCCAGCATTTCAGGGACTTGCAACAGCAAAGGTTTATCTCTCATGCTGTACCTCCATTGCAGGGGACTAAGACTCTGTTCCACGTCACTGTCATTCTGAGACATAAGCTGAAGGAGCAGCCCCTCTCTGAGGCTTTGCTAGTCCTTCAGCAGAGAGAGAAAAACAGAGTGGAAACCTACAATGGATCTTAAAGCTTCTGCTTGAGAAGGATGCATGTCATGTCACACACATTGTACAAACCCAGGCCGATGGCTGCTTTGGGAATGTGCAGTCCTGCAGAGGGGGCCACCACAAGCCGTGCAGCCAGCCCTGGCGTCAGTGGGGCAGGGATGTGTAATCATTCCGTGGTGAGGGGCAAGGAATACTTTTGAATAATGTTACAGTCTATTACAGTTATGAAATCTTGAGACTGGCTGTAAATACATTCTCATCTGTTTCTGTGATGAGGTCTGAATGTTGCTGACTTCTGGCAGAGATAGCCAGCCCTCTGTACTCACCATCCCATTTTATTCTCTTCCTGGGCCTATAGGAAGATAGCCTTTCTCAAGCCCCCTGCAGCATCTGTTTGGGGCCAGGAGACTATTTATACCCAGTGGATTATGGGGAGAAGTGATGTGTGGCATGTCCAGACCCAGCTCCCATGCACCTGACAAAATCCATTCTCCTACCCTCCCTCCCTCCCTCCTTCCTCCCTTCTCCCTTCTCCCTTCTCCCTTCTCCCCTCCCCCTCCCCTCCCCTCTCCCTCCCCCTCCCCCTCCCCTCCCCCTCCCCTCCCCTCCCCCTCCCCTCCCCCTCCCCTCCCCTCCCCCTCCCCCTCCCCTCCCCCTCCCCTCCCCCTCCCCCTCCCCTCCCCCTCCCCTCCCCCTCCCCCTCCCCTCCCCCTCCCCCTCCCCTCCCCCTCCCCCTCCCCTCCCCCTCCCCCTCCCCCCCTTCCCTCTTTCAACATTGACTGGGTGAATACAGAGGGCCCTATCTCTCCAAATCACTGCTCAGAGGCAATGTATCCAGGAGAACCATCTGTCCAGAAACATCTACTTTCAACTATGGGTTAGAACAAATGAACCTTTGTGTTAAGACACTGAGATTTTGTGGTTCCATGTTTCTGTGTTACCCTGTCCTGACCAATATAACCTTCCTTTCTGGTTTACTTAATGATGCACGTTTACTAGAGTGATGTACGTTTTGTAGTGAAGTGGTCAAATACAACATAACCCCCGAAATTGCTGAATGTACGTGCACAGTTCTACTGTGGAAATATAAGTACGTGACCAAAGGACTGATTTTAAAATTTTATTTCATTTTAATTAATTTAAATTTAAATGGCCACACATGGCTATGCGACCACAGAACCTTGAGAGTAGAAAGCTTTTTTGGCTACATGATATATTATATAAATCTTCCCACTATCTTAGCAATCCAAACATAAAACCAACACACTGTCTAAATTAGACACTTTCTGGGTGACTAAGAGACATAAAAATGAGCAGCAGAAAATAGCTACATCTTTACATAGTGTTTCATTGGTGATGGTTGCGACACTGGAGTACTAGTCAGAGTTCTTTTCTAGTACAAACTGAGATGAAGGGTTCATGTTAATAGCTTCCAAATATAGAGTGCAGAAGAAGAAATGGTGGAATGGACATTTTTTGTCAAAGTATAAGTGTGGTCTTTGATGACATAAAATAAATGTAAGATGAACAAGACTTCACATTCATTTCTGAGTTTCTTCATTGTGAAGTTTGTGAGGTGTGTTAGACTTGATAACTTTGCTTAAGTCTCTGTACTACATTTGCAGAGGTGCTTGCAATGCTGGGAACCATTTACAGGTGTCATAAAAGACTAAGTTTTTCTGTGTTTAAAGGACTACTTCAAAGAAGGAGCTGAGTCACGTAATGAAAAGAACATTGGATTCGGAGCAAAATGTCTAGATATTTGTGTTGTCCACTCTCACTAACTGGCTGTATGAATTTGGGCAGGTTATTTAAACTCTCTGGGTCTCAGTTTCTTCCACAGTGAACTTACGGGCTTGGACTACTCACCAATCTCTAAAACTCTTTGGCTGAACGTCCCTCTATTTCAGTCCTTTTTCTTCTCCTTAACCATTTGTTGTTCACATGTGGAAAGGAGGTATTAGAATGAGCCCACCCATGTCAACATGACTTAACTCTTTAACTCCTTAAATTTAACTCCTTAATTTCCTGGAGTTCCTTAACTCCAGGTAAGGTGAGACAGTAAATTAATAAATAGCTTCACTATTTGCTCCCGGGAATTCTGCAGATCAGTTTATCAGGACAGTTTGCTCATCTGGGCAAACAGCTCTCTTATTAGAATAATATACCATTCACCTGGGCAAACAACTTGACGAGTCCATGGAAGAATGACATTATGCATCGTGGTCTTGTAAGTGTATCTGCTGTAATTGCTACCTTATTTTACTATCTAACTGGCAGGAAAATATCTTAGTATGTGAGTCTAGCATGTATTTCCTATCTAGCATGAGACTCTTCATAGTTTGTATATGAATGAGGTTAATTATAACGAGGTTAATGAAATCATAGTCATTGAGTTAATTATAACAAGGTGGAGGAGCAAAATCAGTTTTCTATGTCAAACAGTTTACAACTTTATATAAAACAATCACTTGTCTATAATACACATTCGAAGAAATTCAGTTTTTCTATGACAAGCATACATACTCTTAAAGTTACAGCTTAAAGCCTTTGTAGTTTGAAAGTGCAGACCACAGAGGTTCCCTGACATTACTTACCCAACATTAAGAGCTACTTAATAGTTTAACAGAGACGGACCATGTGCACATTTAAACTTAGAGCAGAAACTTGTGCCTTTTGCTTAAGTGTTCTTTGTTCAATGTGCTCTTTTTGTTGTTGTTGTTGAGGTTTTTTTTTAAACATCTTTATTGGAGTATAATTGCTTTACAATGGTGTGCTAGTTTCTGCTTTATAACAAAGTGAATCAGTTATACATATACATATGTTCCCATATCTCTTCCCTCTTGCTCCTCCCTCCCTCCCACCCTCCTGTTCAATGTGCTCTTAAGAAAGTACCCTGAATTCTTAAATAACCTGTGTCTAAGTTCTTTTCCTTAAAGTTTCTCACTAAATACCTTTATCACCCATGAGCTCTCTCATTAATTTTAACTAAGGCTGAATTAAACTATTCTCAAGCTTATGATTTTTATTTCTTCATGAAGCCCAATGGGAAAAGCTTTGTCTTTAGATTCACAGTTTTACCTCAGGAATTTCAATCACAGATCTGAGAGCAGCTTGTTAAGGATATGAAGTTAGAACTTAGAATGTACCCCGAGAAAAGGGTCCCGTGACATTCACATCTGTTGCTTTGACATGGCCATTTTGATGTGGAAGCATTTGATATAGACTGAAAAGGACACGTTTTCAGTTAAAAGAAGTTACCAAATAATGTACAAAGTGGACACCCTAACCTTCTGAGCCTCCCCCCCGCCCACTGTTGACCAGCCTGTTTGTTGTTTGTAGCCTGTTCCCCTACTCCCTGCCCTGCCCTGTCCATGTTGGATACTGTGGCGGATCAGAGGTGTAGTGAGGCATAAAATCAAAGGGGGAAGCGTGAGATGGGTTGAGGGTTAACTAACATCTGTCAGGCCAACCACGTGTGACCGACACTAGAAGTTTACCAGCCGTCTTCCTCATCTCAGGAAAAGCTGTCTGTCATTCACAGCAAATCATCTTCTCCTTTCTGAGATTTTACCTGTATCTTTGATGTCTGTACCTCAAATTCAACTTCTCTCTTTTCTCCCTAAAAGTTAAAGGTATTGATGGGAGTAGGGGTTAGGGTGGAAATGTTTGGGGCTGTGCAAGAAAAATTCATCCTAGTACTGGTTCTAAGAAAAGAATCTGCTTCTGGTTATCAGATTACTGCAATCAGGCCGAAATGACAAAACCTTTCATGTTTTCTTACCGACAAAGGCATTTTCAGCACTTTACCAAGGGGGGTACATATAGAGACTTGAAGACAGCTTCCTCGACAGCCAATTGGTATGTATACCTTCAAAATTAATGACTATATTTCCCAAGAAATAGGATTAACCTTATGAAGTCTGGATGTCTCAGAGTAACTTGCTACAAACTAGTTAAGACACTTTTATGATGACAAGGTACAAGATCAGCCATAGGTAAGAAAGAGCCTTCAACAGCATGAGTTAGGATTTGTAGTCTTAGCATCTTCCAGTCCTAGGTATTGTGACTAGCCTCCACCTGTATCATCGAGCCGTAACTCTCTAACACAAATCTCTGAGTAACAAGTATGCATCATATTTTATTTTATTTTATCTTTTTAAATTAATTAATTAATTTATTTTTGGCTGTGTTGGGTCTTCATTTCTGTGGGAGGGCTTTCTCTAGTTGTGGCAAGCAGGGGCCACTCTTCATCGCGGTGCGCGGGTCTCTCACTATCGCGGCCTCTGTTGTTGCGGAGCACAGGCTCCAGAGGCGCAGGCTCAGTAGTTGTGGCTCACGGGCTTGGTTGCTCTGCGGCATGTGGGATCTTCCCGGACCGGGGCACGAACCCGTATCCCCTGAATTGGCAGGCAGATTCTCAACCACTGCGCCACCAGGGAAGCCCTGCATCGTATTTTTAAAAATCCTTTATAATGATGATTTTGGGGAAAGGACCAAATATCCTTGAAGTTCTCACAGACTTTTTAATACATTTTTGGGGAGGAATGATTATACTAGTAACACATATTGATAAATGCTCCAAAAGTACTGAAAAAAATAATGAGGAGGCTGAAAGTCCTCCATAGTCAGAGTCAGGGTCAGGGATGAATGTTGCGTTACTCGATAATAAAAAACAGCAATTGTGCACTTTGACAAGGCTGTCTGAATACCCTGCTTGTAGTGGGGTGCTCTCACTTGTAATTCTGTTTCCCCACCCACATCCTTCCCATGTGGTGGTTGAGAGGTACCTCTAAGCCTACTTATTTCATTGTCTCTCACTTCCCCTTTTGTTCTTTGTACTGCACCAAGCTCTGCTTTTCTTCAGTTGGCTCCCACTCTTATGGCCTCTGATGGTCCGTAAACAAGAACTGTTCATCCTCTTCCCCTCCCTCCAAGGCCTTTGCTAAACCTATCACCCTCAGTTTCCTGCTACTTCCTTCTTGCCAGTTCACAGTCAGTGGCTTCCTTTCAGACCAGCATCACAAAGGAGCCTTCAGGTTTGAGCTGTGGTTTCAATTACTGAACCTGTGTTTCTAGACAAGGTTCTTAACTTTAATTCCCTGTGATCTTTTTTCCCTTTGAGATCATGGGTCAAGCTATTGCTCATTTCTGCCTTTATTGATATTTCAGTTTTTTTCCATTAACGTTACATACTGTGAACCCCGTGAAAGGTCAGCATTACTATGCTCCTGAGTAGGACTGAAATTCATGTCTTTAGAAAGAAAGGAATTTGATGATAGTAAGGATGAGTTGTAGAGAGAAGTAAATGGGAGGAAAAAAAGGAAGTTATTGTGAATTAGAACAAAATTTATTAAGAGTTCTTATAAATTTCTGGCAAGAAAGTGTTGAGGATAATTAAAAGTTTAAAAATTATGTAAGATACTACATCACTTAGAATTAGGATTCAGCAACTTTTCACAGAAAACCCAGACAGGAATTGTTTAAACATAAAAGTCCAGAGGTAAGTAGTTCAGGGCTAATGTGGCAATTCCATAGTCACAAGGGGCCCAGGCTCCTTCTTACCTTCTTTTCTACCATCCTTAGTGCTGGTTTACATGCCAGAAGTCTCCCCATGGTCACAAGATGCTCCTGTTGCTCCAGCCATCATGTCCACATTCCAAGCTGGCAGAAAATAGAATGGCAAAAGTGCACATCTCTCAACTGATTCAGCCCTCTTTGAAAGAGATTCCCTGGTTTCCCCCTACTTGACTTCTGCTTACATTTCCTTGAATACCCCTAGAAGCCAAGGAGGTTAGGAAAAGTAGCCTTTAAGCTGGGCACATTGCCACTCCAAATAACATCAGCATTTCTTACTAAGGAAGAGGGAAGAGTGGATATTGTATAGGCAACTCACAGGCCCTTCCACAATAGCAAACTAGGGCAGAGATAACCAGATGATGATTTTGCTCTAGTTTAGGCTAAACAAGCTCATATCTTTCTCTGCTTAAGCTACTTCAGTACTTCTTAACTTCCTATAAGTTCAAAGCAAAAGTTTCATATTATTTTATTAATGCTTCTTATTATATTCCTTAATTCTAATTTCTTGCTGCAGTTCTGCTATACACAGTCTGGGTTAGTTGATGACCATTCACTGGGCTTTGAATCCTGGCCATGCCACTTACTAGCTGGTGACTTCAGCAAGTTACCTAAGCTTACGTGCAAAATAGGAAATGTCATTTGTTATTATAAATAATGCTTTTTAGGCTGAGACAATGTTTAATTGATTTTTTTATTGAAGTGTAGATGATTTACAATGTTGTGTTAGTTTCTGCTGTACAGCAAGGTGATTCAGTTATACATATATATATTCTTTTTCATATTCTTTTCCATTATAGTTTATTATAGGATATTGGATATAGTTCCCTGTGCTATACAGTACAACCTTGCTGTTTATCCATTCTATATACGATAGTTTGCATCTGCTAACCCCAAACTCCCAATCCATCTCTCTCGCATCCCCATTCCCCCTTGGCAACCACAAATCTGTTCTCTATGACTGTGAGTCTGTTTCTGTTTCATAAAAAAGTCTATTGTGTCATATTTTAGATTCCACATATAAGTGATATCATATGGTATTTGTCTTTCTCTTTCTGACTCGCTTCACTTAGTGTGATAATCTCTAGGTCCATCCATGTTGCTGCAAATGGCATTATTTCATTTTTGTTATGGCTGAGTAGTATTCCATAGTGCATATATACCACATCATCTTTATCCATTTATCTGTTGATGGACATTTAGGTTGCTTCCATGTCTTGGCTATTGAAAATAGTGCTGCTATGAACATGTATCTTTTTGAATTATAGTTTTGACTGGATATATGCCGAGGAGTGGGATTGCTGGATCATATGGCAAGTCTATTTTTATTTTTTTGAGGAACCTCTGTACTTTTCTCCATAGTGGCTGCACCAATTTACATTCCCACCAACAGTATAGGAGTGTTCCCTTTTCTCCACACGCTCTCCAGCATTTGTTATTTGTAGACTTTTTTTTTTAACTTTTATTGGAGTATAGTTGATTTACAATGTTGTATTAGTTTCAGGTGTACAGCAAAGTGAATCAGTTATATAATACATATACATATATCCACTCTTTTTTTTTTTTTTTTAAGACTTTTTTCCCATATAGGCCATTACGGAATATTGATTTGTAGACTTTTTAGCGATGGCCATTCTGACCAGTGTGAGGTGGTACCTCACTGTAGTTTTGATTTGCATTTCTCTAATGATTAGAGATGTTGAACATATTTTCATGTGCTACTTTTGGCCATCTGTATGTCTTCTTTGGAGAAATGTCTGCTTAGGTCTTCTGCCTATTGTTTGATTGGGTTGATTGTGTTTTTGTTATCGAGTTCTGTGAGCTGTTTGTATATTTTGGAAATTAAACCCTTGTCAGTCACATTCCTTTTTTAAAAAAATTAATTTATTTATTTTTTCACACACACACACACACACACACACACACACACACACACACTGTATTTTATTTTTACAAGAGATAAATAAACTGACACCAAGCATTGTAAATGGATGACCACAACAAAATCAACAATGATTGCAATTACCAAACACGAAACACACTCATACTATGTCATAATATTGACATTCAGTCCAGTAATCCTCCACTGTAACAGCTCCTTTACTTTGCAGTGAAAATTGATTTGTGTATATTTTGCCTCTGAGTCCTTGTGGGATTTTCCTTTTTTTTATTCAAACAGAAAGTCACAAAAATTATAATCATCCTCCTCAGTTCACTCAGTCCCATGTAATTAATTTTTATTTTCATCTTGATCTTTTGTTAGCACTTTTTTAAAAACATCTTTATTGGAGTATAATTGCTTTATAATGGTGTGTTAGTTTCTGCTTTACAACAAAGTGAATCACTTATACATTATCATATGTTCCCGTATCTCTTCCCTCTTGCATCTCCCTCCCTTCCACTCTCCCTATGTTAGCACTTTCCATTAGAGTTCTGAAAATGCTTATTCATTCAGTTCAGCAGTATAGTCAGTTACCAGAAACCTGTACTTGTCAGAGTCTTTTCCATGAATTCCTTGAAAATGAAACCCTTTTATAGGAACATTTTTGCAAAGGCATCAGAGTACACCAGAACTCTCTGTAAATGACAAAAGACTTAAAAAATGACCACAGTTAAAGATTTGATGAAAGTTCATAATAATGCAATTGACAAGGAAATTTAATTATTTCTGAGATATACATTTTAAAGTAATAACTAGAGTGATGACTTATAACATTATTCCAGAACATATAAGATTTTTAGAAATTTCATGTAATGTCTGAAACATTTATATTAACATATTTCCATAAAAATAACCCAAAGAAAGTTTAGTATCAGTTGTTTTTCTGTTTGTTTTTTTTATACAGCAGGTTCTTATTAGTCATCAGTTTTATACACATCAGTGTATACATGTCAATCCCAATTGCCCAATTCAGCACACCACCATCCCCACCCCACCGCGGTTTTCCCCCCTTGGTGTCCATACGTTTGTTCTCTACATCTGTGTCTCAACTTCTTCCCTGCAAACCGGTTCATCTGTACCACTTTTCTAGGTTCCACATACATGTGTTAATACACGATATTTGTTTTTCTCTTTCTGACTTACTTCACTCTATATGACAGTCTCTAAATCCATCCACGTCTCTACAAATGACCCAGTTTCGTTCCTTTTTATGGCTGAGTAATACTCCATTATATATATGTACCACATCTTCTTTATCCATCCGTGTGTCGATGAGCATTTAGGTTGCTTGCATGACCTGGCTATTGTAACTAGTGCTGCAGTGAACATTGGGGTGCATGTGTCTTTTTGATTTATGGTTTTCTCTGGGTATATGCCCAGTAGTGGGATTGCTGGATCATATGGTAATTCTATTTTTAGTCTTTTAAGGAACCTCCATACTGTTCTCCATAGTGGCTGTATCAATTTACATTCCCACCAACAGTGCAAGAGGGTTTCTTTTTCTCCACACCCTCTCCAGCATTTGTTGTTTGTAGATTTTCTGATGATGCCCATTCTAACTGGTGTGAGGTGATACCTCACTGTAGTTTTGATTTGCTTTTCTCTAATAATTAGTGATGTTGAGCAGCTTTTCTTGTGCTTCTTGGCCATCTGTATGTCTTCTTCGGAGAAATGTCTATTTAGGTCTTCTTCCCATTTTTGGATTGGGTTGTTTGTTTCTTTAATATTGAGCTGCATGAGCTGTTTATCTATTTTGGAGATTAATCCTTTGTCTGTTGATTCGTTTGCAAATATTTTCTCCCATTCTGAGGGTTGTCTTTTCGTCTTGTTTATGGTTTCCTTTGCTGTGCAAGAGCTTTGAAGTGTCATTAGGTCCCATTTGTTTCTTTTTGTTTTTATTTCCATTACTCTAGGAAGTGGCTCAAAAAAGATCTTGCTGTGATTTATGTCAAAGAGTGTTCTTCCTATATTTTCCTCTAATAGTTTTATAGTGTCCAGTCTTACATTTAGGTTTCTAATCCATTTTGAGTTTATTTTTGTGTATGGTGTTAGGGAGTGTTCTAATTTCATTCTTTTACATGTAGCTGTCCAGTTTTCCCAGCACAACTTATTGAAGAGACTGTCTTTTCTCCATTGTATATCTTTGCCTCCTTTGTTATAGATTAGTTGGCCATAGGTGTGTGGGTTTATCTCTGGGCTTTCTATCTGGTTCCGTTGATCTATGTTTCTGTTTTTGTGCCAGTACCATATTGTCTTGATTACTGTAGCTTTGTATTATAGTCTGAAGTCAGGGAGTCTGATTCTTCCAGCTCTGTTATTTTCCCTCAAGACTGCTTTGGGTATTCTGGGTCTTTTGTGTCTCCATACAAATTTTAAGATTTTTTGTTCTAGTTCTGTGAAAAATGCCATTTGTAAATTGATAGGGATTGCACTGAATCTGTAGGTTGCTATGGGTAGTATAGTCTTTTTTTTTTAATAGTCATTTTCACAATATTGATTCTTCCAATCCAAGAACATGGTATATCTCTCCATCTGTTGGTATCATCTTTAATTTCTTTCATCAGTGCCTTATAGTTTTCTGCATACAGGTCTTTTGTCTTCCTAGGTAGGTTTATCCCTAGGTATTTTATTCTTTTTGTTGCAGTGGTAAATGGGAGTGTTTCCATAATTTCTCTTTCAGATTTTTCATCAGTAGTGTATAGGAATGCAAGAGGTTTCTGTGCATTAATTTTGTATACTGCAACTTTACCAAATTCATTGATTAGCTCTAGTAGTTTTCTGGTGGCATTTTTAGGATTCTCTATGTATAGTATCATGCCATATGCAAACAGTGACAGTTTTACTTCTTCTTTTCCAATTTATATTCCTTTTATGTCTTTTTCTTCTCTGATTGCCGTGGCTAGGACTTCCAAAACTATGTTGAATAATAGTGGTGAGACTGGACATCCTTGTCTTGCTCCTGATCTTAGAGGAAATGCTTTCAGTTTTTCACCATTGAGAATGTTGTTTGCTGTGGGTTTGTCATATATGGCCTTTATTATGTTGAGATAGGTTCCCTCTATGCCCACTTTCTGGAGAGTTTTTATCATAAATGGGTGTTGAATTTTGTCGAAAGCTTTTTCTGCATCTATTGAGATGATCATATGGTTTTTATTCTTCAATTTGTTAATATAGTGTATCACATTGATTTGTGTATATTGAAGAATCCTTGCATCCCTGGGATAAATCCCACTAGATCGTGGTGTCTGATCCTTTTAATGTGTTGTTGGATTCTGTTTGTTAGTATTTTGTTGAGGATTTTGCATCTATATTCATCAGTGATATTGTCTGTAATTTTCTTTTGTTGTAGTATCTTTGTCTGGTTTTGGTATCAGGGTGATGGTGGTCTCATAGAATGAGTTTGGGAGTGTTCCTTCCTCTGCAATTTTTTGGAAGAGTTTGAAAAGGATGGGTGTTAGCTCTTCTCTAAATGTTTGATAGAATTTACCTGTGAAGGCATCTTGTCCTGGACTTTTGTTTGTTGGAAGATTTTTAATCACAGTTTCAATTTCATTACTTGTGATTGGTCTGTTCATATTTTCTGTTTCTTCCTGGTTCAGTCTTGGTGGATTGTGCATTTCTAAGAATTTGTCCCTTTCTTCCAGGTTGTCCATTTTATTGGCATAGAGTTGCTTATGGTAGTGTCTTAGGATGCTTTGTATTTCTGCGGTGTCTGTTGTAACTAATCCTTTTTCATTTCTAATTTTATTGATTTTAATTCTCTCCCTCTTTATCTTGATGAGTCTGACTAATGGTTTATTAATTTTGTTTATCTCTCAAAGAACCAGCTTTTAGTTTTATTGATCTTTGCTATTGTTTTCTTTGTTTCTATTTCATTTATTTCTGCTCTGATCTTTATGATTTCTTTCCTTCTGCTAACTTTGGGTTTTGTTTATTCTTCTTCTCTGGTTCCTTTAGGTGTAAGGTTAGATTGTTTACTTGAGATTTTTCTTGTTTCTTGAGGTAGGCTTATATAGCTATAAACTTCCCTCTTAGAACTGCTTTTGCTGCATCCCATAGGATTTGGATCATTGTGTTTTCATTGTCATTTGTCCGTAGGTATTTTTTTATTTCCTCTTTGATTTCTTCAGCGATCTTTTGGTTATTTAGTAACGTATTGTTTAGCCTCCATGTGTTTGTGTTTTTTACGTTTTTTTCCCTGTAATTGATTTCTAACTCCTAGCATTGTGGTCAGAAAAGATGCTTGATATGATTTCAATTTTCTTAAATTTACTGAGGCTTGATTTGTGACCCCGATGTGATCTATCCTGGAGAATGTTCCATGCACACTTGAGAAGAAAGTGTAATCTGCTGTTTTTGGATGGAATGTCCTATAAATATCAATTAAATCTCTCAGGTCTACTGTGTCATTTAAAGCTTCTGTTTCCTTATTTATTTTCATTTTGGATGATCTGTCCATTGGTGTAAGTGAGGTGTTAAAGTCCCTCACTAGTATTGTGTTACTGTCTATTTCCTCTTTTATAGCTGTTAGCAGTTGCCTTATGTATTGAGGTGCTCCTGTGTTGGTTGCATATATATTTATAATTGTTATATCTTCTTCTTGGATTGATCCCTTGATCATTATGTAGTGTCCTTCCTTGTCTCTTGTAACATTCTTTATTTTAAGGTCTATTTTATCTGATAGGAGTATTGCTACTCCAGCTTTCTTTTGATTTCTATTTGCATGGAATATCTTTTTCCATCGCCTCACTCTCAGTCTGTATGTGTCCCTAGGTCTGAAGTGGGTCTCTTGTAGACAGCATATATATGGGTCTAGTTTTTGTATCCATTCAGCAAGCCTGTGTCTTTTGGTTGGAGCATTTAATCCATTCACGTTTAAGGTAGTTATCGATATATATGTTCCTATGACCATTTTCTTAATTGTTTTGGATTTGTTTTTGTAGGTCCTTTTCTTCTCTTGTGTTTCCCACTTAGAGAAGTTCCTTTAGCATTTGTTGTAGAGCTGGTTTGGTGGTGCTGAATTCTCTTCGCTTTTGCTTGTCTGTAAAGCTTTTGATTTCCCCATTCAGTCTGAATGAGATCCTTGCCGGGTAGAGTAATCTTGGTTGTAGGTTCTTCTTTTTCATCACTTGAAGTATATCATACCTCTCCCTTCTGGCTTGTAGAATTTCTACTGAGAAATCAGCTGTTAACCTTATGGGAGTTCCCTTGTATGTTATTTGTTGTTTTTCCCTTGCTGCTTTCAATAATTTTTCTTTGTCTTTAATTTTTGCCAGTTTGATTACTATGTGTCTTGGTGTGTTTCTCCTTGGGTTTATCCTGTATGGGACTCGCTGCTCTTCCTGGACTTGGGTGGCTATTTCCTTTCCAATGTTATGGAAGTTTTTCGATTATAATCTCTTCAAATATTTTCTCAGGTCCTTTCTCTCTCTCTTCTCCTTCTGGGACCCCTATAATGCGAATGTTGTTGCGTTTAATGTTGTCCCAGAGGTCTCTTAGGCTGTCTTCATTTCTTTTCATTCTTTTTTCTTTGTTCTGTTCCACACCAGTGAATTCCACCATTCTGTCTTCCAGGTCACTTATCCGTTTTTCTGCCTTAGTTATTCTGCTATTGATTCCTTCTAGTGTAGTTTTCATTTCAGTTATTGTACTGTTCATCTCTGTTTGTTTGTTCTTTAATTCTTCTAGGTCTTTGTTAGACCTTTCTTGCATCTTCTCCATCTTTGCCTCCATTCTTTTTCCGAGGTCCTGGATCATCTTCACTATCATTATTCTGAATTCTTTTTCTGGAAGGTTGCCTATCTCCACTTCATTTAGTTGTTTTTCTGGGGTTTTATCTTGTTCCTTCATCTTGTACATAGCCCTCTGCCTTTTCATCTTGTCTGTCTTTCTGTGAATGTGGTTTTTGTTCCACAGGCTGCAGGACTGTAGTTCGTCTTGCTTCTGCTGTCTGCCCTCTGGTGGATGAGGCTACCTAAGAGGCTTGATGGGAGGGACTGGTGGTGGGTAGAGCTGACTGTTGCTCTGGTGGGCAGAGCTCAGTAAAACTTTAATCCACTTGACTGTTGATGGGTGGGGCTGGGTTCCCTCTCTGTTGGTTGTTTGGCCTGAGGCAACCCAACACTGGAGCCTACCTGGGCTCTTTGGTGGGGCTAATGACAGACTCTGGGAGGACTCATGCCAAGGAGTATTTCCCAGAACTTCTGCTGCCAGTGTCCTTGTCCTCATGGTAAGCCACAGCTATCCCCCGCCTCTGCAGGGGATCCTCCAACAGTAGCAGGTAGGTCTGGTTCAGTCTCCGCCAGGGTCACTGCTCCTTCCCCTGGGTCCTGATGCATACACTACTTTGTGTGTGCCCTCCAAGAGTGGAGTCTCTGTTTCCCCCAGTCCTGTCAAAGTCCTGCAATCAATTCCCATTAGCCTTCAAAGTCTGATTCTCTAGGAATTCCTCCTCCCGTTTCCGGACCCCCAGGTTGGGAAGCCTGGCGTGGGGCTCAGAACCTCCACTCCAGTGGGTGGACTTCTGTGGTATAAGTGTTCGCCAGTCTGAGTCACACACCCACCAGTTATGGGATTTGATGTTACTGTGATTGCGCCCCTCCTGCCATCTCACTGTGGCTTCTCCTTTGTCTTTGGATGTGGGGTATCTTTTTTGGTGAGTTCCAGTGTCTTCCCGTCGATGGCTGTCCAGCAGGCACTTGTGATCCTGGTGTTCTCGTGAGAGGGAGTGAGAGCGCGTCCTTCTGCTCCGCCATCTTGTTTTCGACATCTGTCAGTCACATTCTTGGCAACTGTTTTCTCCCAGTCTGTAGGCTGACTTTTCACTTTGTTTATGGTTTCCTTTACTGTGCAAAAGCTTATAAGTTGGATTAGGTCCCATTTGTTATTTTTGCTTTTATTTCTACTGCCTTAGGAGTTTGACCTAAGAAAACATTTGATACGATTTATGTCAGAGAATGTTTTGCCTATGTGTCCTCTTCTTGGAGTTTTATGGTGTCATGTCTTATATTTGAGTCTTTAATAGGCTGAGGCAATTTTTTAAAATTCAAGTGAAAGATCACGTTGCTTTACATGGGGAGAAGACACATTCAGAACATATGTTTCATTCACTTTGGTAACCAATAAGAACTGTGTCCACGTACAGAGCAAAGGAAACATGTCCAAGAAATGTTTTTCTTTTCTTACTTGATTAGAAATAAAAGTCACTTGATCTTTTCTCTTCCATCCTAGTCACAACTAAGTTTTAAGAAAATCCAGGTCATATTGATAACTCCAGGTCAATACTGCTTTTTGCAAGATCAGAAATGTTCCCTCATTACATTCTTCTTTAGGTTTCAAAAAGCCTACTGTATTTATTCCCCTGGAATAGTGTGAAATAACCCTTTCCCTGAATGAAAAGCTTCTTTCTACAGTTCTTTCTTCTGAAACAAGGCTTTCCTTTTCTGAGCCCTGAACTGGAATAATTTCCTGGGGATCCCTCTTATCTAGGGGGATTGTAGTGAGGTCACTGCCTGAGCTGATTTCAGTTCATTTTCTTGAGATGAATTGTATAAATGCCTTCACAAGTCACCTTTTAAAGGGAGAGACTTGCATAAAAATAAAACCACCAGAGTTCTTCATACAGTATAATGAGGTCTTGACATTCCAGAGATTTGGTACCTAAATGCATAGACACTCAATGAATGTTTGTTGGAAGGAAGGCTGGTGGAAAGGAAGAAAGGGAGGGAAAGTTAGAAAAAAAAGTGTTTTTCCACTGGAGGAGATAGGTTTGGTTTTTTGTTTTTGTTTTTTTTTTTTTTTGTGATACGCGGGCCTCTCACTGTTGTGGCCTCTCCCGTTGCGGAGCACAGGCTCCGGAGGCACAAGCTCAGCAGCCATGGCTCGTGGGCCCAGCCACTCCATGGCATGTGGGATCTTCCTGGACCGGGGCACAAACCCATGTCCCCTACATTAGCAGGCAGACTCTCAACCACTGCGCCACCAGGGAAGCCCCAGGTTTGATTTTTAATTGGGTAAAGGAATGTGAAATTTATTGTTGTTATACTTGTGAACCCAGAATATAATTTATGATGACTTAAGAAGTAATTGCCTTTTATCTACATTTTAATGCAAAAACAGTCATTGGACAAGACACCGAGAAACAATTTACGTATATTTTATACATGTTTTGTTCAAAAACCCAGAATCTATAAGAAATGTTGAAGAATTTCTTTGTGGTTATTATACTCATAAAATGTGTGCATTTGAGTTTTGCTTCTGGACAGACATGTTCTGCTTGGCAGTCTCTTTTGAGATCGCTCACTGAGCACATATATTTTTCCTTTTGCTGATTTTAATGTCTCTGTAGTTTGCTTGGTGGCTGTTGTAATAAGAGACTAGCTTCTAACCTATCCAAAAGAGGCTGAGATGAATGATCAGAAATAAGATTGACCAAAAACAACAGTTGGGGGACAGTGGCTGTCCCACACTTTTTAAAAAATAAATAAATAAATAAATTTATTTATTTTTGGCTGCGTTGGGTCTTCGTTGCTGTGCACAGGCTTTCTCTAGTTGTGGGGAGTGGGGGCTACTGTTGCGGTGTGTGGCCTTCTCATGCAGTGGCTTCTTTCGTTGCGGAGTACAGGCTCTAGGCGCACGGGCTTCAGTAGTTGTGGCACACAGGCTTAGTTGCTCCACGCATGTGGGATGTTCCCAGACCAGGGCTCAAACCCGTGTCCACTGCATTGGCAGGTGGATTCTTAACCACTGTGCCACCAGGGAAGCCCTGTCCCACACTTTTGATCCCAAGGTTTCTTAGGGTATGTCTCACTCTAGCAACAAAAAGAAAAACTAGGAACACCAGGAGAGCCAAGGGAGAGGGAACATGGGTGGCTGCCAGCCTGAGCAAATGCAGTCCTTTTGGTTGACCCAAATTCACGAGGGGTAGAAGACCAGATCCTAGCTTGAGGCCCAAACCCTGATGGGTCAGAACAAGTGTTCAGGACCTCAAGGGCCTGGTAGGCAATGGTGGGCAAAGATTTGGACGTCCTGAACTTGTGTACATTGTGGAAGGTGGGGTGCAGTGGGTAATTTTTTTTCTTTTTCTGCTTTTTTGGTATTAACTATATTTTCTTTAATAATCACATATATTACTTACAAAAAGGAAAAAAACCCTAGGTTTTATGTATTCACTGACTAAATTCCAAAATCAGTATGGATTTGCTCCTTTTCTGGGAAGTATGGTGTTTTCATTTAATAGATTGCCGTTAGTGTACTTTAGAAGCAGCATCCAGTTTGATGCAGATATTTCAAGGTTTAAATAACTTAATGAATAAGGCTTAGTGGATGCAAGGTACCCCTTCTTTCTCAGGGGACTGCTTCTCACCTCAATACCTTACGAATATCAATGGAGCATTATGGGATAGCCTAGAAACAGGCACAGTTATGTCAGTATGATTTATGGCTAACTTGGCACTCGACATCAATGTAAAGGAGGGGCAGTTCATTAAATGGTGCCAGGGAAATTGATTATTCATATAGAAAATAATTAAAGTAGATCTGGACTTCATTTCATACACAGAAGTCAATTTCAGGTGGATTAAGAGACATAAACATGAAAGGCAAAACTTTTCAACTTATGGGAGAAGATATAGAACAGTTTTACGACCTTAGAGGAGAGAAGGGTATTAAATGAGACACAAAAAGTGGTAGCCAGAAAGCAAGAGATTGGTCATTGGACTACCTTAAAATCAAGGACATTACTTCATCAAAAGACATCACTGGGCTTCCCTGGTGGCGCAGTGGTTGAGAATCCGCCTGCCGATGCAGGGGACACGGGTTCGTGCCCCGGTCCGGGAAGATCCCACGTGCCGCGGAGAGGCTGGGCCCGTGAGCCATGGCCGCTGAGCCTGCGCGTCCGGAGCCTGTGCTCCGCAACGGGAGAGGCCACAGCAGTGAGGGGCCAGCATACAGCAAAAAAAAAAAAAAAAAAAAAAAGAGACATCACTAAAAGAGTTGGGAGAGGCAGAAGCCATGAAGTGGGAGAAAGTATTTGACATACATATAACTGACAAATAATAAGGAAACAGGAAACCATCCTTCAGACAGTGAGACCCCACTTCATCAAAAGATACTGTAAAATGAGTGAACAATCAAGGCATAAATACTAGGGGGAGATATTTGCCATGCGTGTAGCTGACAAATTATTAAAGGGGGTAAAAAGCCCTCTGTAGGAAAATGAAAAAAACCTTTAATAGAAATTACACAGAAATGGAAATGTGAGTGGTCAATAAAAATATGAAAATGCTTAGCTTCATTAGTAATCAGGAAAATGCAAATTAAAACCACCAGAGGATACTATTTCCCGCTCCCCAGAGTGGGAAAAACTTTAAAGTCAAAAAGTCAAGTAAGAATGTGGAACAACAGGAACTCTTGGACGCTGTTGGTGGCAGTGTAAATCAGGGCAGCCACTTCGGAGAACCCTGCATTGTCAGGGAGTGTTGAAGCTGTGTGTGATCTAGAGCCTAAGTCTTTCAGCTCCTGGCCCACACCTTAGGGCAGTGGTTCTCAACCCTTCCTTATGTTAGAATCTAAAAATGAGCCTGTCAGAAATAGGCCTTGGGCTTCCCTGGTGGCGCAGTGGTTGAGAGTCTGCCTGCCGATGCAGGGGACGCGGGTTCGTGCCCCGGTCCGGGAGGATCCCACATGCCACGCAGAGTGGCTGGGCCCGTGAGCCATGGCCGCTGAGCCTGCGCGTCCGGAGCCTGTGCTCCGCAACGGGAGAGGCCACAGCAGAGGGAGGCCCACATACCGCAAAAAAAAAAAAAAAAAAAAAAAAAAAGAAAGAAAGAAATAGGCCTCATCCCAGACGTGTGGTTACCAAATTGTATGCATAGGTCCACAAACCCACAGAGGACGGTGGGGTATTTTGCACGTTCGAGGGAACACTGTGATACTTGGCATCTGCTGGACACTGTGTGAACTACTAACTCAAGATAGTTCAGTTCACAGTTTCCTTGTTAGACTTGCTCCATTCTTTTCTATTATGTAGTATTTTGCAAAGCTAGATGTTTCAGTGGTTGCTCTAATAAAAAGCAGATAGGAAAGCATAGGAAAATCAGTGTGGAACAGGAAATGAAAATGGCAGGGTTTGAGAAGTTGTACAGAGCCTAACAGGTGCACCTATGCCATTCATAAGTAATTGTGGTTATTTAAGCATGAAATTAAAATATTTTTTCTTTCAATTTTTGCACATTAGTTTTTCAGACAGCTAGTACATCATTTGGACATAAAGACTTAGTAAGTTGTTTGGAACTAACTATTTAGACAATGGAATTGTTTGGTATTTCTTTTGTCCTAGGAGTGCCATTAAAAAAGTTTGAGACATCAAGTGGACCTTGAACCAAGAATGTTTCAGAATCTCTGTCCCAAATTAGTTAACTCAGAATATTTGGAGTTGGAGTCTGTGTGTCTTTGTTTTTAAAAACTTCCCAGACGATTCTAATGGCCCTTAGAGCTGAGAAGCACTGCTAGGGAAACTCTTACACATGTGACTGAAGATAGTGCTATTCTAAGTGTATCTGGGGACCAGTGCTGGTTTGCACATTATTTCCTACAAGTCTTCGTGAAGATGTAGTTTATATTAATCACATGTTCAGTGAATAATGGTACAGATTTTGTAATCTTTTTTTACCCATATGTTACGCTTGTTCTGGTTAAATTTACTGAAATATAATTTTCTGTCTGTTAAATCTAATAATAAAAAATTGGATCATTGGATTCTGGTGAGGCTACGGAGCAACGTGAATCTCATTCATTGCTGGTGGCAATGCGAAATGCTACAGCTATTTTGGAAGACAGTTTGGTGGTGTCTTACAAAACTAAACCTACTCTTACCATATGATCCATTAATCATGATCCTTGGCATTTACCCAAAGGAGTTGAAAACTTATATCTACACAAAAACCTGCACACGGATGTTTATGGCAGCTTTGTTCATAACTGCCAAAACTTGGAAGCAACCAAGGATGTCCTTCAGTAAGGTGAATGGACAACTAAACTCTACATCCAGACAATGGAATATTATTCAGTGCTACAAGTAAGTGAGAGATCGAGCCAAGAAAGGACATGGAGGAACCTTAAATGCATATGACTAAATGAAAGAAGCCTTTCTGAGAAGGCTCCATACTGTATGATTCCAACTATATGACATTTTGGAAGAGGCAAAGTTCTGGAGACCATGAAAAAGTCAGTAGTTGGCAGGGGATTGGAGGGTGGGAACAAGTAGGTAGAGCACAGAGAGTTTTTAGGGCAGTGAAACTACTCCATATGATACTATAATGGTAGATACATGTCCTTATGGCTAAGTCCAAATCCACAGAATTCGTAGCACACCAAGAGTGAACCCTAATGTAAACTGGAGTTTGAGTGATTATGATGTGTCAGTGTAGGTTCATCGATTGTAGCAAAAGTACCTCTCTGCTGGGGGAGGCTATGCATGTGTGTGGGCAGGGAGTATATGGGAAATCTCTGTACTTTCCTCTCAATTTTGCTGTGCACCTAAAACTGCTCTAAAAAAAGTCTTTAAAAATCAGTGGGGCTTATATTTCGTGCTTTTCTTCTAATATTTTTCTAGTAATTTACTATTTACATGGTTTTATTAAAGTATAATTGACGTACAACAAACTGCACATATTTAAAGTGTACAGTTTGATGAATTTTGACATAAGCATAATTTGTGAAATTATTATCATGACCAAAATAATGAACTTATCCATCAGTGCCTAAAATGTTTTTGTGCCCCATCATAATCCTTCCTTTTTCGCCTCCATACTGCTTCCTCAAGCTCCCTACCTACACACACACACACACACACACACACACACACACACACACACACGCCCTCTCCAGGGTAACCACTCATCTGCTTTCGGTCACTGTAGATAAGTTTACATTGTCTAGAATTTCACATAAATGGAATCTTACAGTATGTACTCTTCTCTGACTTATTGTGCTCAGCATAATTATTTTACGATTCAACCATGTGGCATGTATCAGTTGTAGATTCCTTTTTATTTCTGAGTAGTATTCCATTGTATGAATATACCACATTTCTTTTTTTTTTTTTTTTTTTGTGGTATGCGGGCCTCTCACTGTTGTGGCCTCTCCCGTTGCGGAGCACAGGCTCCGGACGCGCAGGCCTAGCGGCCATGGCTCACGGGCTTAGTTGCTCCGCGGCATGTGGGATCTTCCCGGACCAGGGCACGAACCCGTGTCTCCTGCATCGGCAGGCGGATTCTCAACCACTGCGCCACCAGGGAAGCCCCAATACCACATTTCTTTATCCATTCACCTGTTGATGGACATTTCAGTTGTTTTCAGTTTTTATTATTACAAATAAAGCTGTGAACATTTGTGTACAAATCTATATGGAATGAAATGCCTGTGTCATGTTGTAGACGTATGCTTACAGTAACCCATTTTTATTGTATGTTGCAAAAGTGTTAGTCCACCAAGGATTGGACATAAAACTGTTACTTCACAAAATGTATTTTGAGGAGTACTAGCCAGGGAGATGTGCAAAAAACTGGATGCCGTGGATCCAATCATCCATTGTTAGGAGAATGGATTATTAAAATGGGATATATATTTATTCAGAAGACTGCTTTATAACAATGAAAATAGATGAACGATAGCTACACTAATCAAATTGGATACATTGTAGGCATTTAAAGTTGAGTTTAAAAAGCAAATTGCAAAAGAATGCCTATGGAATGATTCCGTTATACAAATTTTAAAAACAAACCATATTAAATAATGTTATTTACAAATTCATACATATATGGTAAACTATAAAGAAAAGCAGGAAAATGGTAAATACAAAACTTAGGATAGTGCTTACTTGGGGAGGGGTTGGGGTGCAGCGAGGGAGATAGGATGACTGAAGCTTTTGAGGCTAATGGGTCATGGTCTATTTCTTAAACTACAGAAATTCATTTTGATGTTATTTTTTTGTGCTTATATTTTGTTATAAATTTTCTCGTGTATATTCAATATATAACAACAAAATTTAGAAAAATTTCTGAACAGTTGAAAAAGGAATTTGTTGAGCAAGACAGGTACCAATTATGAACCATCAAGGATAGAAAAAAATCCAAGCTTTAAGTAAATATATATTTGAATGATAGGCTATTAGGTATTACATTTGGAAAGATCAGGGGCATTAAACCAAACTATCATAGAATATTTAGTTAAGAAGTATAGAAAATACGGTGTGTTATTTATTAGAATGATGCCTTGTTGCCCTGTAATATGATTAAATCAGTTAAGGATATGTGGTAGATGTTTAAAAAAACCTATGGTCAGTCACATCAAGTTAAAAATGCATGTTTTTAATTTTTGTGATAAATGAAAAATGGTTTACAGAATGAAAAATCAGAATCAAAAATTGGTAATGAAATAACCTATGTTTCCCAGATGGATGGAATGTATAACTGGGTAGGAGTTAGGTTTAAAAAGCCAGAAAAAAAATGGGGGAAGTTAAGAAAGAGTTGAAAATTCTCACTAAGAGAAGATAAAATGGAATTCTTTGATAAAATCAACCTTAGGGCCTGTGCCTTGAGAAACTTCTGTGTTTTGTCTTTTTACATTTTTAATGGCTTAATAAGAAAAAAGATACAGAGGTTCAGTATTTCAGAAATGTGTGGGGAGCTGCTCTCCATGGAGAGGTGAACGGCCTGCTGAGTCATGCACAGGCCTGGGAGAACCTTCACGCTGGGAGGCAGCAGCCTGTCAGTGTTGGGTGGGGAGAGAGGGTGGGGACTGATATTAATAAACATTTACTGTGGATTTTATTTATACCTCTTATCTGATATCCTTACCTTTTAGACCGAGTCTGTTTTTACTTTTTTAAGGCAGACATTATTATGCATTTTCCACATTGGGTAACTGAGACACAGAAATTCAAAACCTTGCCAAAGATTGCAGAGGAGGCAGATTTAAACCCAAATACATTTGATTCCAAAGCTCATCTTTTTCCTACAATTAATAGCCAATACTTACAGTGAAATTACTGTATTTGCACCAAGAACAGCTCCAAGTGATACACAGATTTTCTCTAATCCTCACAACAACACTATCAGATAGAAATTATTATCCCCATTTTACAGAGGAGAACACTGAGGCACAGAATGTTAAGTAACTTCATTGTCATACAGTGAGTAAGTGGCAGAGTTGGTCCAGCTCAGGAGCCCATGTCTTCAACCTCCTTTTCCTCTTATGAGTACCTGTGCCTTTCAAGGATCAGGCTTCAATTCATTCTGTCAGGGAAACCTCATGGCCCCTAATAAGGTTTGAGCCGTGTGCATTGTGGAAACGGATTTCCCCCAGCTGGTTACTTTTGGATTGTCTCACTTACAATGATCCCTTCTTTTCTAATTGGACCGTACCCTCTAAGACACTTTGCTGCTGGAATACAGTGGTTTGGGAAATGTTTCTTAGCCAGTTCAAACAGGTTTAGCTAGTTTATTCCTATTTTTTTTGCGTGTGTGCTTTATGAGGTCCTTTGGGCTCATTGTTTTCCTCAGAGTAAGAATGAATCCTTAGTAGAGCTTTTAGTCCTCTTAAACTCTCAAACTTCATTCTTTAACTTGGACTTTCCTTAAGACTTAATTTAAAACAAATTTAACGCTGAATTTCCTGGCAGCTGAGGCGACAGAGAAATACAATTGGTCAAATGATTTTTATTATATGTTCAAAGAAGATAAAGTAGTTTCTTGGGGAGGATGGGTTTTAGTGATAGGCCATTTGACAACCCTTTCCTTCCTCCAAGTTAAATTATGTCTAAATATTCCCTGGAGCACTCAGCTCTTAGTGCCTGTAGTGGAGACTTTAAGGAACTGCCTCAGATAAGTCTTTAAAGACACTCCGTGGCTACGCTGTAATTCTTGTTTAGCAACACTTCAGTTTAGCTTTGCTCCTCTGGGGAAAGGCCAGGTTCTGGCTCACCCCCTCCTTTGTTCGGGTCTCTACTCAACGGTCACCCCACCCCCTTCTCTGATCGTCCTCTCCAAATGAGGCTTCCTCTTTCCCCACCTGCCTGACTGTCCCTGCGCTGTCCAACATGGAGGCCACTAGCCATATGTGACAATTAACATTGATTAGATTACATAAAATTAAAAATTTAATTCTTTGGTCATATTGCCACATTTCAAGAGCTCATTAGCCACACGTGGACAGTGGTTACCATACTGGACAATACAGTTGTATCATTGCAGAAAGTTCTATTTGGGCAGTGCTGTTTTATACTCTTACTCTGGATTTCATTTTCTTTTTAGAACTTTTCCAACATTATGCTACATACTTATTGATTTATGTTCCACTAGAATGCTTCCAAAGGCAGAGATGTTTTTCTAGAATGTTGCTAAATTCTCAGTGTCCAAAGCAGTGCCTGTTAACAGTTCTCTGTAAATACTTACTGAGTGAATGAACAAACGAATGAATAACTTTTAGTATTTCAAATAAGAATATTTTGTCTAATGTCCTCGAGGGACCTAGTATACTGTCACAATTTTTAAGATGAAAGAATGAAGATTCTGTAATCAAGGATCATATTTTAAAGATAATTTGATATTATTATATCAAATTATATATTATATCAAATAATATATTATATATATATTATGAAATATACTAGCCTAACTTTTGTCTTTCATATTGTGAAGGAGAATAAGCATGAAAATTCCACTTAACAGTTAACATATTGTCCTGAACATGAAGGTAAAAAAATACCAGTTTTCTTGGGATTAAGAAGTCCTGTGAGTAAAATGAGACAGCGAGGTACTTATTATATAGCTAAATGGACTTAACACTGGCATGTACCTGAAAGCAACTGTGATACATTGTGATGGAATATATTAAAGGTGATAGTTGTGCAATTATAGCTACACACATGATAGAAATCATAATACATTCTAAAATTGTATAGAAATGTCAGTTTACCTCAATTAATTTCAAATAAAAATTATTCATGAAATGATTGCAGTGCCTAAAAGGAATTTGCTATCTGAATAAAATATAACTAGAAGCATGACTGCCTTAGGTTTGCCTATAAATAGACAGCGAAGCTAGTTTTGTGATTTCTGCCAAGTGTGCAGCTTCAGTAGCCTTGGAAAAGATCGTTTCTCGGGCTTTCCTGGTGGCGCAGTGGTTGAGAGTCCGCCTGCCGATGCAGGGGACGCGGGTTCGTGCCCCGGTCCGGGAAGACCCCACATGCCACGGAGGGGCTAGGCCCGTGAGCCATGGCCGCTGAGCCTGCGCGTCCGGAGCCTGTGCTCTGCAACGGGAGAGGCCACGACAGTGAGAGGCCCGCGTACCGCAAAAAAAAAAAAAAAAAAAAAAAAAAAAAAGGTTGTTTCTCGCCTCTTGGGTCCAGCTTTGTTAGGAGATACTTGGAATGGTGGTGGAGGAGGCAGGTACCCGGCAGAGCCAGACAGGTCTGGTAAATCAGCTTCAACAATTAGGCAAATGATAGTTATCAGTTGTTGTCATGCCCAATTCCAGTTACCAACAATTAGGAATTGGGTAAAGTTGGAGTGTTTTCTCCTTCACCCTCCCTTTCTAAAATGCAGATATTTTCTGTAGTGTTAGTTCTCTGCGGATTTGCGAATGCAGATCATGGGGCATCTGTAGCCTGTGCTGGATTGGTATTATTTTTCTATTTCAAGTAAAAAAAAAAAAAAGCATGGTAAATGTCCTTGGATAACCTTGCATACTTTCAAATCAGGTCCAGTGAAGGGCCATGTTCCTCATAAAAATAATGACTAACTTTGGAAACCCCTATATGTTCAGTTAAGTTTTCTGAGCTGCAATAAATATGAATTAAGGATTCATCAAAATGTTTATATTTTCAATTTTAATTCTTGACTGTACTTTGAAGATCTGTTCTGTGTATATGTCTGAAATTTTTTATTTCCTTTGGTGCAGGATCCAGAGTACAATCCTTAAAACTTTACATCAAGGGTGGAAAGATAAATTCACTTGCTATTAAGACATTAGGGGTTGTTTTAGCCACCAAGAGAGCATTGCCTGTGTGCTGAGAATAATGTGAGAACCATAGGTGGCCTAAGTCTGTTAATCTTACTCAGGCAAGAGTTAAGAAAATGGCCCTGTGAAAGTTTTCTGTTACATAGATGTGGGAAAGTAGTTGTGAAAAAGAAGCAAGTTGACGTGCTTGACACACAGTTCATGCTAATTTGAAATTTTACTGATACTTAAGATGATAGTCAAGGTTCCTTTGCCAGTGTGAGGGTCTACTGAAGATGGAACCAGGTCACCATGGGGAGATGTGCTGCCAGATGTCTCCCCTCCAAAGATTTTTTTAATGGGTAATGAATTCAGCATTGATCTCACAGAATCTGATCATCACTGATAGAAAAGCAAGGTAAACATCACTTCCAAAGACAATTTTTCATCTGTTCATAAATCTATATGCTTATTATCACATGTGGAAGCTTGGCTACTCAAATAAGAATTTCCTTCTGTCCTGAGGCTGAGCAAGCCAAACACCAAGAGTATTCTGCTCTGCATAGATGAACATCAATACTGAAATATTTCTCAGTTGACGTTTAGGAATCATCTGTTGATTTTGATCCATGTAGAGATTCTAAGGAAGATAGTTTATTGAGCCATAGGCTTGCACGTTATTCATTTTTAAATTTTCTGTTTCTGTAGTATAATTTGGAGATGAATACCAGATTGTCTTTAAAATCACTAAATCATGCTGTTGAATACCAGATTGTCTTTAAAATCACTAAATCATGCTGTCTCCTCCTAATTTTATGATGTCCCTTTTAATGATTAACACAAACCTTTTCTGCCTTGAAGTGTGTAACAAGTGTGAAACTGAGAATTCCAGCCTTGTTTCTTTAGGACCTGTACATAGTCCAGAAGCATCATTTTATGACACTTAAAATTTTAAAATGTAGGGCTTCTCTGGTGGCACAGTGGTTGGGAGTCCACCTGCCGATGCAGGGGACGCGGGTTCGTGCCCCGGTCCGGGAAGATCCCACATGCTGCGGAGCGGCTGGGCCCATGAGCCATGGCCGCTGAGCCTGCGCGTCTGGAACCTGTGCTCTGCAGCGGGAGAGGCCACAGCAGTGAGAGGCCTGCGTACAGCAAAAAAAAAAAAAAAAAAAAAAAAAAAAAAAAAAATTTAAAATGTATATCACATCATAAAGCCATAGCACTTCTAATTGAATAGTGACCCTTTGGTGTTCAAGTACACATGTTCTTTATAACTGCATGTGCCAGTATTTTATCAAATCTATCAAATCCTTGAGGGCAAAGAGTACGTTTATTTACCTAACTTTTTATTTTGAAATAACTCTAGACATAGAAAAAGTTGCAAAAATACTACACTGAATTTCATTCATGTACCCTTTACACAGCTTCCCCAGGCAGGGCTCTCACTGTTGTGGCCTCTCCTGCTGCGGAGCACAGGCTCCGGACGCGCAGGCTCAGCGGCCATGACTCACGGGCCCAGCCGCTCCGCGGCATGTGAGATCCTCCCGGACCGGGGCACAAACCCGCGTCCCCTGCATCGGCAGGCGGACTCTCAACCACTGCGCCATCAGGGGAAACGGAAGCCCCCAGATGTTAACATTTTACATAACCATAGTACAGTTTTGGAAACCAGAAACTGACATTGCTACAATATTATTATCCAATATAAAGAATGTATTTCGGGACTTCCCTGGCGGTCCAGTGGTTAAGACTTCCCCTTCCAATGCAGGGAGCGATACTGTAACAAATTCAATAAAGACTTTTAAAATGGTCCACATCAAAAAAAAAAAAAAAGAAAGAAAGAAAGAAGGGGGCTTCCCTGGTGGCGCAGTGGTTGAGAATCTGCCTGCCAATGCAGGGCACACGGGTTCGGGCCCTGGTCTGGGAAGATACCACATGCCGCAGAGCAACTGGGCCCGTGAGCCACAACTACTGAACCTGCACGTCTGGAGCCTGTGCTCCGCAACAAGAGAGGCTGCAACAGTGAGAGGCCCGCGCACCGCGATGAAGAGTGGCCCCCGCTCGCCACAACCAGAGAAAGCCCTCTCACAGAAAAGACCCAACACAGCCAGAGATAAATAAATAAATAAATTTAAATCATATGGGCTTCTAAGAAGACCTCTGCTTAAAAAAAAAAAAATGTATTTCAGTTTTGCCAACTGTCCTACTAAAGTCTTTTTTTTCAGGTCAGGATCCAATCCAGGATCCCATTCTGCATTTAACTGTCATATTTTCTTTGTCTCATCTAGTCTGGAGGAGTCTTCCTCTATTTCTCCTGACCTTAATACTTTTGAAGAGTCCTGGCCAATAATTTTGTAGAATGTTCCCGTTTGGGTTTGCTTGATTTTTTTCTTATAGTAAGAATTGGCTTACTCATTTTTGACAGAAATACCACAGAAGTGACGCTGTTCTTCCCTCAGTGTGTTACATCAGAGGGTACACGATGTTAGTGTGTCTTGTTGCTTGCTGCTGAGCTAACTTTTGATCACTTAGTTAAGGTCTGTCACTGCACAGTTACTATTTTTCCCATTGGAATTAATAAATATCTTGGGAGGACATGCTTTAAGATATGCAGATATCCTGTTTCTCATCATAGTTTTTGCCTATTATTTTATATTCCACTGATAATCTATACCTGCAACTATTATTACCTGGTGTTTTCCAAGTAATACGCTGATGTCAAGTAATGCTGATGTATTTGATTTCTATTAGAATTAAATGATTTGAATCCTACTGTAAAGAAGAGCTATTCCTTCTCTTATTTATTCAGTTATTATGTCAGTGTGGGCTCATGAATATTTATTTTATTCTATGGATTATATGTTCCCCCAAATTATCCCAGATTTGGCCCTTGGGAGCCCCTTCATGTAGGCTCTTGTGTCCTTTGACATATCCACATCATTTTTTGTTTTTTTTTCGGTACGCGGGCCTCTCACTGTTGTGGCCTCTCTTGTTGCAGAGCACAGGCTCCGGACGCGCAGGCTCAGTAGTTGTGGCTCACGGGCCCAGCCGCTCCGCGGCACGTGGGATCTTCCCAGACCGGGGCACGAACCCGTGTCCCCTGCATTGGCAGGCGGACTATCAACCACTGCGCCACCAGGGAAGCCCCACATCATTTTTTTCAAAAGCATTTTGTTACCTGCTCTTTGGCACCACATGATGCACCAAGTTCGTTTTGCTCCAGTGAGAGACTCCATCATTTCTTCAAAGAGCCCTAGTTCTCTTAATTGGAGATTGATATTTAGAAACAAAATTTGGCTGCAGGGTTTGCTGACAGAGCTAGGAAATCTGTATACACACACACACACACACACACACACACACACACACACACACACACACACATACACACACACAAACAAGCACCTTTCTCTCTCCATCTATTGATCTGTCTATCTCCCTATTAAAGACAATCCTGATAATTCTAATTACAGCCCAGTACCACTAGTTTCCTTCTAGACTTCTCCCTTTCCTTATTTGCAATGCCTTTCTCCAACAGGGAGAAACCTGTCTTTCATTATCCATAATATATTTACTTAGTTCCTCAGCCCTAGTATACATGTAAAGAAGTTTCAGAATTGTGATTCCATAATCCCTGTGAGAAACAAATTTACTAACTATACTATAGTGTTTGGGTACAGTTCTTTTTGGTTTTAGCTTTACTGTATATAGCAAAAATACTGATTTCCTAAATCAGGTTAGATCTTTTCTTCTCAACCTTTCAGTGTGGTCTGTTCTTCATTCATTTGCAGTACAGTTGGGTTCATTTGTTACTATCTGTGTTCCATTTGGGTACCTGGACACATAGAGGCTGATTTTCATTATTATTTATTGGGGAGGTATGTGAAACCTTACTGTAGTTTTAAGAGTCAGAGCGATTTGAAAAGGCATTCTCAGAAAAGTGTGACTCCTATGAAATGTGATTCCCCTGTATAGCATTTCATTCCCTCATTCTTTCTACCCCATTCCCACTCACCCCCCGTAGCTTACCAATTTCATTACTTTCTGGCTTATTTTTCTGTATTTCTTTTTCCACAGATATGTTTTCTTATTCATTGGTTGCATTTGAATGTCTTTTTGTGGTACCAGACAGTTTGAAAGCTGTTTGATGATTTTTCTCTCTTAAGAGTATTGTTCATAATTTGGTATATTCTTACCACTAATGTATTAGAAAGCTAATGAAACTATTATTTTCTTTCTTGAAAATTTTTTTTTGGGATTTTTTCTGGAATGAAAATGAGAATATGAATTTTGAAGGGCTCATTAGCACTGAACTGTCTATTCCTTAAAAAGATTTGTCTAAAAAATGGTAACATAAAACAAGCAGCAATGTTTTTTCAAGTTTTAACCTGTTATATATATATTTTAGCAAACTACTTAAAATTTTTCTTTCTCCTTAATTGAATTTGAATTATTTCAAGTGTCAATGAGAGCTGCTAGCCTGTGAGATGAACTATGTATTTTTTGCATCTGGAAGTCTTGCAGAATACCTTTTCTTTTACACAAAGTAAAACAAATCATGTTCCCAAGTCTGTTGAATAGTGCAGTGGTGCATTTCACTGTGTGCTCTTTTTCTTTCCAAATCCTCTGCAGGCATTTGGGCAGTCCTTCTCCATCCACCGTAAGGTTGCTGAGGATGGAGAGACTCGGGAGGAAACGCTTCTGCAGGAGTCAGCATCGAAGGAAGCTTACTATCTAGGGAAGATCTTGGAGATGCAGAACGAACTGAAACAGAGCCGGGCCGTGGTCGCCAACGTGCAGGCGGAAAATGAGAGGCTCACAGCCGTCGTGCAGGATCTGAAGGAGGTAAACAAACAACAAACATATTCCATGTGAGAGAGCTGTGGGAGAGAGAAGTAAGATGAAATTCTTCCTAGGAGAGAGGAATAAAACCTTTTCTCTAATCAGAGGAGCTGTATTAAACAAGAAGCACTTGATGCCGATGCTAGCAATTTTTCTTTTTTAGTGAAATGACAGCTTGTTCTGAGATGAGCTTTTCTCTCTCTTATTGTTTGTAAAGAATTAAAGTACTTATTTATTGACTACTTGGGAATTGACCTTGCTATTTCTGCAGAGGTGTTAAGCATCACTTGCTTATCCTTTGGAGTATCAGACCTCCTCCTCCAAGTGACCCTAAGGTCACTTCCTCCCCTTTACCTGTTTCAATACAATGTGGAGAGGAACGGTTGGCTGTTATGCTGGGTGTCAGCACTAATTCAAAATGAATGTGGTGTTAGCACAGGACTTTCCTCACTGGGGAGAGAGATCCTGGGGGAGTGTTCTGAGGGGTCTTAGAGTCTGGTGATGCAGAACCGTAAACTCTTTTTCTGGCTGTAGACAAGCAGCAAATTTAGCTGGTATGAATCAGGTTAGAAGCCTTCTTCAGTCCCCGGGCCCTCCCTGGACTCACTCTTTCCCTTCAGCTTTTCACGTCGCAGTGTCATGTGCCAGCTGGTTTCAGAGTGGCAGTCATTCTGTCCTGGGGGAAGGAGGTAATGTTGGGGACAGAAATAGCCAAAAGCAGCTTCATCCACCAAACCCTTTTAAGAGCATTTTTGAAAACTTCATATTAAGTCGTTCACTCTATTTTTTGATTAAGAAAGCTATAGAAGAGGTGCAGATTTACTCTAATTCCTACACCAGTGCAGTGGAGGTTGACAAACAAATACCGGGTCCACTACCAAGTGGGCTCATTAACTGAGCGTTTTTTTTGTTTTAATTTATTTTTGGCTGCGTTGGGTCTTGTTGCTGCACGCGGGCTTTTTCTAGTTGCGGCAAGCGGGGGCTACTCTTCGTTGTGGTGCACGGGCTTCTCATTGTGGTGGCCTGTCTTGTTGCGGAGCACAGGCTCTAGGCACGCGGGCTTCAGTAATTGTGGCTCATGAGCTCAGTAGTTGTGGCTCGCGGGCTCTAGAGCGCAGGCTCAGTAGTTGTGGCGCACGGGCTTAGTTGCTCCGCGGCATGTGGGATCTTCCCAGACCAGGGATCGCACCCATGTCCCCTGCATCGGCAGATGGACTCTTAACCACTGTGCCACCAGGGAAGTCCCTATTGAGCGTTTTGATAATAGAAAAAGGTCAGATGAAAAAATTGTTTGATATTGTGAAATATAACCAAAGTAATCCACTGATACCTTTCTCTTGACATTAGTGACATATTAGAAATAAAGTTTCATTATTATAACATATAAGTTGTCCAGAATTTACCGGAATTTAATCAATAGTTTACATTTGCCTGTGTCCATATTACAATGAACTCAGTGAATGTTGACAGTAAGGTTTCTGCTTTACCTAGTTCATTGTCTTTGCACATGCCCCAGATATAGAAATATAAGTCTGGAGACAAAGAAAGGAGCCAACCAAGGGGAATATAGTGTTGGGTGCCAAAAAGAACCTGAGAGTTTTCAGGATGCCCTGCCTCATTTCCCTCCACTGCAAATGATTGTTAGAAAACAAAGCCCGTCTCCGGTTCTTCATTTGATGCATCTGTATGTGCTGGGTCTTCACCATCACTTGCTTGTCCTTTGGAGTACCAGACCTCCTCCTCCCAAGTGAACGCAAGGTCATATAGTGCCGTAGGCCACCTTCTTGGATTCAGCAAAGCCCAGAACACCCACAGGCAGAGGCCTCAGCAGCCATGGGCAGCAGGCTCACCACGTGGCGAGTTGGCAGAGAGGCTGTGATATGGGCAACCTGAGGGCCATGGGCACCCTCATGCCAGGTGCCCTGTGTATAAGGACTGCAGTCAATGAGTCAAGCAGTCTTGGATTACCAACTGGGTGGATCCCCTGAAAGCTACACAAGCCCACCGTGTGCGGCAGTTGCAGCTGAGGAAAGAACAGCAAAGGTTGAGGAGAGGGTACCACAGATGCTTGCCTCTTTCGATGGAGCCATGCTTGAGTGCAGTTTCCAGCGAGTAGATGTATGATAAACATCAGGAGTCGATTATTAAGAATGAGGATGCAAGTTAGGAATAAACTGAGGCCACAAAGGAAACAAAATGCTGAGAAGCCCTTCATTCAGATCTGTTCTCAAATTTTAGTGAGCACCAGAATGGCCTAGAGAGCTCATCAAAACACTAGTCTTGGGCTCCACCCCCTAAAATTCGGATTCAGTGTACTAGGTGGAACCCAAGAATTTGCATTTCTAACAAGTTCGCAGCAGGTAGAGACCACACTTTAAGAACCACTAATGTAAACTGCTTTGCCTGGCTTAAAGCTGGGCATGGGAGTATCATAAGGCTCGCAATTTGGGGAATTGTTGAATGATCACTTGGTTATGATCCTTTGACTTCTGTGCATTTTCAGTAGTTGATTTGTCGTAGGACAATAACTTGTTACGTCCAAATTTATGTATTTTTTTAATCTAAAACAGCTCAAGACAGTTTAGGCATTTGGGTTTGTCAATAACTAAAAGGAAAGAAAACAAACCACGGGTGGTCAGTTTCCTGGTCTTCTAACTGTGCCAACAATTTATCTGTTAATATTCTTTCTGATGGGCTGAAAAGCTAGTGAGTGGTATTACTACATCCCAGAGCCCTGCTGTTTTTCATGCAGACCTTGCTTTAATGGCGCTAATAAAATTATTATTAGCATGTAGGGCTGAGGACGTTTGTAAAAGGAGAAAAGGCATAAATTCTATTTCTTGGTATGTTGATACAGACTTTTGATGGCCGGTGTTAAGTTCGAATCCCAGATTTGTTTTTATTGTAGGCTTAGTTTTATTTGTCTTCTTGTATTCTGGGTATTGATTGGTACATAGTGACTGGAAGAGAGATGATGAAACAGAAAAATCATGACCTGATGGACCATGAGAAATAGACAAGGATAACCAATAAAGAGCGTAGTAAATCATCAGCTTGACAGATGCTGTGTGAATTTTTTTTTCTTTTTGGCTGTGCCCCACGGCATATGGGATCTTGCTTCCCCTGACCAGGAATCGACCCGTACCCCCTGCACTGGAAGTGCGGAGTCTTAACCACTGGACTGCCAGGGAAGTCCCTGTGTGAATTTAATAATTTAATTAATGGAATTATTTTTATTTACTAAAAGGACTAATCTCTAATTTCAGTAGGATCATTGGTACTGGCAAAGGTGCCCGTGTGTGTATATGTGCTGTGTGTGTTATGGAAGCTTTACACTCATATTTGCGCACGTGTGTGTATGTATATTTAATTCCACAACCAAATTCTTTTCCATATATGGTATGTATAGGGCAGTATAGTGGAAAAAATGGAAACATTTCTGAATTAGGTATTAGTCAATATTCTAGTCTCAGCTCTGCTAAAAGTTTTAGAATTATACTCATGGTATTTGTCAAAGATTAGTTTAGTATATAGTAAATACACAATAAACAAACTGTTATCATCAATAACTTTCTGCATCCTCCACAGAGCTATTGTTGAAGATATCATTTATTATGTAGATCCATATTCTTAGGTTAAAGAAACATTAGGTAAATACCTCTTTGAATTTATTGCCTTGAAAATTCTTTCCGTTGAGATATGAATCAGGTGGTAGGAATTATAGTATGTTTTTATTATTGCTTTGGTTGTTAAAAACCTCCAGCACTATATGTCACTGTAAAACCTTAGATTTTTCATATAATTCTCATTTTTAAACATTTTTATCAGCCTTATTATATATGTGTTCCTAATGGTAAACTGCTTTGAATGAGATTTTTAAGTACAGGGAGTATAAAGAAAAAGTGTCACCCAATCAAAGAACCAAATCGGAGTTAATCTTAAACAAGTTAGGTGTTAATCCTACAGGTCTAGGAACAGCAGGGGATGGGAAGGGGGGAATCCTTGGGTAACCGAGAGCTAAATGAGAGCAGATCGATTACTGTAGTGCCTAAGCAAATACTGAGTAAACAAGTTTGAATTTCATTTTTCAATCTCAACCTATAGGTCTAAAACACAAGAAGATATCCCGAATTTCACTGTACAGCCCTGTTACTGTAGCTACTGAGAGCACATGGCTCCCTCTTCTGAGTCTTTCCTCAAGTTAATGAAATTTCTGGCACAGTATATGAAGCTTTAGTACAATAGCTAAATTTCTAACTTGTTGGTAACATTTTATTAAGATATGGCCATTTTATATTTCAAAAGCTGCTTAACCCGTATGATCTTTATCACATTTGAAGCTCCATTTTTTCCCCTCATTGGAATATACAACCAAACTTTATAATACACCAGCTCAATTTTCAGGAATCGATTATAGCCACATCTATAAACTTTTAGGTCATGAAGGCACCTAGTGATTATTTGGTAAAGCCTACTCCCAGATCAATAATTCTTTCTCCAGTAACCTAGAATGGTCGTGTAGCCTTTACCCAGACACTTCCATCACTACGGAGATGGTAAACTATGAGTCCTTCCAAGGAAGGGGCTGTCTTTTGTTTGTCATTTATCTTGGTATCCCCAGGACTCAGCACAGTGCCTGGTCAAAAGCAGACATTAAAAAAAGAATGTTTGGGGCTCCCCTGGTGGCGCAGTGGTTGAGAGTCCGCCTGCCGATGCAGGGGACGCGGGTTCGTGCCCCGGTCCGGGAGGATCGCACATGCTGTGGAGCGGCTGGGCCCGTGAGCCGTGCGCGTCCGGAGCCTGTGCTCCGCAGCGGGAGAGGCCGCGGCGGTGAGAGGCCCGCGTACCGCAAAGAAAAAAAAAAAAAAGAATGTTTGTTGAGTTGAACTGAACAGAAATAACATACTTTAGGAGTTAGCTACCTCTGGTTTGAATTCCACCTGTGCCGCTTACCAACTGTGTGATATTGGACAAGTTACTTTTGTTCTGTAAGTGTCACTTTCCTCACTTCCGACATGGAGATGGTAATACTAATTAATGTACGGGTCCTGTGTCAAATGCCGTGCACAAAGGAGATGTTAAATTACTGTTCATCCCTTGTCTTCCAGCTCCCTCCCAAGGCTGCCCATCCTGTTGCTTCTTGGCAGCTCTAATTGTTAAACTGCCCTTTTTTGTTCAGTGAAAATTGACTCCCTGTAATTTTCACCAACTGGCCATATTCCTAGCCGCTGGATCTACAGAGAATACATTTTTTCCTGTTGCACTTGACAATTTTAGCCCATGCCCAACAGCTTCAAATATTTGGAAAGAACTATCTTCTCTTCTCTTTTTCAGATTAAACGTATCTAGATCAATTATCACTTCCTCATGTGACATGGTTTCAGGATGCCTCAGCATCCTGTTTATTACCTTCTTAGACTGAGATCCAGTGTCTCTTAAAAATGTCTGCTTTTTAAAAACAGGCTATTGACTGTCTTTACGCCATTAGAGATTTTTGAAAATGTGAACTGTTGGATGAAGGGTTTGAGTTTCTCATCTTAGGGTTTTCACCTTTTTGGATTTTCCACTTTGCAGTCATGCATTCATTCATTCATTCAACAGAGGTCTCTTCAGCGCTTGCTTATGAGCCAGATGCTTGGGTGCTTGGAAGCATCAGTGAACAAAAAGTCAACAAGGAGTGGTTGTTTTCAACGTTCAAACAACTAAATGTGTTCAGAAACTATCTCCTTCTACTCTTTAGTATCTGTGGAGATAGTGAGCTGTGTTTCAGACAACGTATACTATAGATTGAATGTTTGTGTCCCCCAACATTCATATGTTGAAACCTAATCCCCGAAATGATGGTGTTTGGAGGTGGGGCCTTTGGGGGTGAGTAGGTCATGAGAGTGGATCCCTCATGAATGAGACCCTATAAAAGACACCGCAGAGAGCTCCCTTACCCCTTCCACTATGTGAGGACACAGCAAGAAGATGGCCATCTATGAACCAGGAAGTGCCTTCACCTGACACTGAATCTGACGGTGCCTCGATCTTAGAATTCCTAGTCTCCAGAGCTATGAGAAATAAATGTCTGTTTAAGCCATCCAGCCTATGGTGTTATTGTTATAGCAGCTCAAATGGACTAAGATAACATGTAACATTTCGTACAGTAAATTACACTCATCTTAGTCTCTCATGAAAACTACAGATAGGTGGTACCTGCTGTGACTAAGCAAAAAACATCTAAACAGTCAGATTAGATGCCATGGACCTCAGCCACCAGCACACAGTCACTTTATTTAAGGAGAGTCCTCAGCCACTCTTTAAAAATCAAATTGCTTCTACTACATAAATAGGTGGTTTGGTAATAGTGTGGAATTAGAAATACTTAGAAATCAGGAAATCTGAGTTCAGGTCCTAACTTGACCATTTTACTAGTTCTGTGATTAAACTTCTCATTTGCCATATAAACATTATAATAACACCTCTCCTACTCCTCATGATTTTTATGAGGAGAAAATATTTTTCATGAAAGTGCTTTACAAGAAGTAGAGGACTATGTTAGTGTTATTTATTGTGTCAGAGTTTATAACCGGACTTATTCATACACAGCAAGACAAAAATGATAAATTTAGAAAGATGTCTTGGGGTCTACTGTCAGAAGGCCCCAGCACCTTCTGACAGGAGCAAGAAGTAATGGCTGGGGCTTCCCTGGTGGCGCAGTGGTTGAGAACCTGCCTGCCAATTCAGGGGACAAAGGTTCGAGCCCTGGTCTGGGAAGATCCCACATGCCGCGGAGCAACTAAGCCCGTGAGCCACAACTACTGAGCCTGCGTGTCTGGAGCCTGTGCTCCGCAACGGGAGAGGCCGGGATAGTGAGAGGCCCGCGCACCGCTATGAAGAGTGTCCCCCGCTCGCCGCAACTGGAGAAAGCCCTCGCACAGAAACGAAGACCCAACACAACCATAAATAAATAAATAAGTAAATAAATAAATAATTTTTTTTTTTTTTTTTTAAAGAAGTAATGGCTGACACCCTGACACCAAAAGAAGAAACAACACATGTTTAAAAGCCAGTAGGTTGAAAGGGGAGAGCTGTCTGGGTGTTCTTACTATCAGTGTAAATAGCCTTTCGTACCTGGCTGGTTCTCAGAAGGGTCACTGCATCATTTCTCAGTACAACATCGAATGTGCTTACTGATGGGGAGAGGTTAAACTATTTAATTCAGTCATCCAATAATAACAAAGCTTTCCTTACATTCTCTGAGGTTTCTGGTTGAATTATTGGTCATTGAGAGCTGTGTTTACACATAGCTGAATGAAATTGACACTTCCAACTGAACGTTGATTTTCCTTTTCTGTAAAGGCATGGCTTGGCTATAGCTGGAAAGTTACTTCCCTGGCGTGTCCCAGTTTCTACTTGTTGGGAATGGACCTCACACCTCCCTGGAATGATGCAAAGTGTCACACAGTGAAGAATTATCACTCTTTTTAATTGGTTTAAATAACTAACAGTAATATCATAGCTAACATTTATGAGAGCTTATCATCCAGCAGGCAGGCAGTCAGGCTGGTGTCCTAAACCAGGCAATCTGACTCCAGAGTCCCTGCTCTTAACCGTGTTAGTGTCTGCTTATTTGTTTATTGATTCCACTGGAGAGAGCTTTTTCTCAAAAAATTCTTTGCAACACTTGCTGAGCTGCAGTAAACAAACACCCCTATTAACATCATAAAGGAATTTGAAAGCAGTTTAACAATATACAAACAATTCACCTTTGAATAACTGATTTGATTGTGCCTTTGGGAAAAATAATTTACATTAATGGGTTTGTAGGATTAGTTACAGGCTCATAGAATTTTTTTAATGTATGTACGTATAGTTCTGTGAATTTTAACAAATAGAGATTCATGTAAACACAATTACGATGCAGAAATTTCATCATCCCCAAAACCTCCCCCTGTGCTACTCCTTTGATACCCTTCCCCACCCCAGTCTCTGATAATCAGTCATCTGGTTTCTATCACTATAGTTGCATCTTTTCAGGAAGGTCCTGTAAATGGAACCATACAGTATTTAACCTTTGAGAGTGGGTCCTTTTCCTCAGCATAATGCCTCTGAGATTCATCTAAGTTGTTGCACGTCAGTTGATTCTTCCTTTTTATTGTCAAATACCACTGTATGGATATACTACAGTTTGGTTTTTTTTTTTTAATCAATTCACCTGTTGAAGAACATTTGGGTTATTTTCAGATTTTGGCAATTACAAATAGAGCTGCTATATATATTCATGTACCTTTATACTTTTATGTGAACGTAAGTGTCCGTTTCTCTACGGTAGATACCCAGGAAAAGTGGAGTTTGTGGATGCAGATGTGGTACGCTGGCAGATGTGAATGCGGAGGGTCTTTGCAAGTCCTCTTCAGGTTGCTTCAATTTTCTCACTGAAGGAAGCAAGGCCAGCAGCTGACAGGGAAGATGGGGGAGGTATTGGGGATTTGAGGAGAGAGAAGTGGTGAGATAATCACTTAGAAGAGTGAGTCCCTAAGGTCTGATCCTAGGAATGAGAGGCTGAAGCAGGAGAAGGTCCCTCAAGAGGAGGAATTCCAGGAATTGAGATCACCGTTGTGCGTATTAAGAACGCCAGAAATTGAGAGCAGGAGTTCTGGAGACATTGGCAGTGAACCAGGAGCTGAAGTCTTAGAGAAATAAGGGGGAATGAGTTGGTGTTTACTAAGTGACAGTAGCAGTGCATATGCGGTGTCTCTGCCTGCCCTGCTGCTACCTTGTCCCCCAAGGAAGTTACTGTTAATTTGTTTTGTTTTAATATACATGTACTAACTTAAAAAAAAAAATCTCACGATGACATGAGATTTAAAGCAGAGGAGTTGTTTTTTTTGTTTTTTTTTTTTTTTTGCGGTACGCGGGCCTCTCACCGCTGTGGCCTCTCCCGTTGCGGAGCACAGGCTCCGGACGCACAGGCTTAGCGGCCACGGCTCACGGGCCCGGCCGTTCCGCGGCATGTGGGATCTTCCCGGACCGGGGCACGAACCCGCGTCCCCTGCATCGGCAGGCGGACTCTCAACCACTGCGCCACCAGGGAAGCCCAAAGCAGAGGAGTTTTAAGGGTGGAGGAAGAGGGTGAATGCTCTGAAAGCAGCCATGCGGAGCAAGAGGGGCACCTGTCTCACCTCCAGGCCTGTACTTGAGAGAGCTGCAGGGGAAACTGTCCCCAAGGGAGAATCCGTTTTCCATTAATCGAGGAGTGCATTATACAAATCTGTAAAATCACCGTGCCTGCTATAATCCCATCTGCTCATGGAATCAGTGAATATTGATTAAAATGCATGCCTTGTTGGAAGGAGTGTATACATTTAATTTCTCTTTTTAAGGGTTAGAAGTCGTTTTTTTCCCATGATTTGGAAAGTTGGGTGGTTGTATTTGTCAATGAGAAATAATACAACATCTTTTGAATAGCTCTCAAAACAACGTCAAGTTGATCTTAGTCAAAAATATCTTTAGCCTTTTTGAGCTTATTTTGGGCAGGCAATAAGGACCTGCATCTCCATAATCCCAAACACTCTGGGGAAAACTTCAAAAATGAAAGCATACGTAAATGTTTCCAATATCCAGATGTTGAACAGCATTTGGACACAGCTTCAAAATAGTACCATTTTCATTTGTGACTCTGCCTTAGACAATGAGAAGGGGCATAAACTTCTGACCTGATAGGACAGTTGCATCAACTTCCTGTGTAATAGCCAGTCACTAAACTAGTGCCAAATGAAGAATTAAATGGGAAACTGCAGGGAAGGTCAAGCTAAAGTTAGAAATGGTGAGAGAGCTTTGCTTGGGGCAGGATGCAGAAATGGCAGTTCTGGAGCTGACATAGGTTAAAAACTAAAAATCTGTTTTTAAAGTAGTCATGTGTAGTATCTTTACATTTTTTTTTAAGGTAATTTTTATTAGTTATCATTCATCATTTAAAAATAATAAGCAGGGCTTCCCTGGTGGCGCAGTGGTTGAGAATCCGCCTGCCGATGCAGGGGACACGGATTCGTACCCTGGTCCGGGAAGATCCCACATGCCGCGGAGCGGCTGGGCCCGTGAGCCATGGCCGCTGAGCCTGTGCGTCCAGAGCCTGTGCCAGAGCCTGTGCTCCGCAATGGGAGAGGCCACAACAGTGAGAGGCCCGTGTACCGCAAAAAAATAAATAAATAAATAAAAATAATAATAAGCAGCAAAAGGCAGCCTACTTTTTAAAATGTGTGGTATATACTTGGCACATATATCATATATATATGGGTTATACATATGGGTTTTATATATATGGAATATATATATATATATATAACATATATGTATTTCTTTCCTTTCCTCTCTCCCTTACTCCTGCCCTTCCTTCTTTCCTCCTTCTACCTCCCCTTCCTCCGTTCTCTTTCCTATCTTGTGAATTAGGGTCAAACACCAGCTTTCTACCTCTTGGAACATAAAAATAAAGATCTGTGCACAATCCATTTTGTACACATTGATTCTTGGACTAAAAATAGCTTGATTCAGTTTCAAACTTTTTCTCCTACCCGAAGCTCAGATTTTGCTCCCCGGGCGGACTGGGTGGAAGGAAGAGTAATGCACAATCAGCATTTCTGCTAGAATGCTTAGTGGACAATTTTAATCTTTTTTTACATCTTGACCTCTTTCCAAAGAACATCCTGGTTGGGCAGATCTAGCCTGATTAAGATTCTGTTCAGGTATTTAATTCTCCTAAGGGAATTTATAGCTTAATCTAACAATCAACGATACCTGAATCTACTCAGAACTTAATTTCTTGAAGGTTATAGAAAACTTATACTTGAACAAGGTAGAAAGAGCAAGCTAATGAGTGAGCTTAGCGATATAATGAATTTTGATATGTATCTTGAATTATACTTTTTAATGCTTAATCAACAAAGATATTTTTAAAAATAGTACACACTGAGTCATACTAGATGCATTAATATACCCAAACTTTAACTTTCAGTTTGAATTAAAGTAGAATGCATCCCATAAGAAAGGCTGTCCATTGGTTACCTACTTAAATAGCTTTCTCATCATCACTTGTTCACTGATATTAAAAGTAAATTAGGGGGCTTCCCTGGTGGCGCAGTGGTTGAGAATCTGCCTGCCAATGCAGGGGACACGAGTTCGAGCCCTGGTCTGAGAAGATCCCACATGCCGCGGAGCAACTAGGCCCTTGAGCCACAACTACTGAGCCTGCATGTCTGGAGCCTGTGCTCCGCAACGAGAGGCCGCGATGGTGAGAGGCCTGCGCACCGCAATGAAGAGTGGTCCCTGCTTGCCTCAACTAGAGAAAGCCCTTGCACGGAAACGAAGACCCAACACAGCCAAAAATAAATAAATAAATAAATTTTTAAAAAAATAAATTAGAAATAGTTTTCGGAGTTTTGGTTTCACTAAAACAATTTTTCAAAAAGCAGAATTGGACTTCCCTTGTGGCGCAGTGGTTAAGAACCCACCTGTCAATGCAGGGGACACGGGTTCGAGCCCTGGTCCGGGAAGAACCCACATGCCGCAGAGAAACTAAGCCCCCTGTGTGCGCCATAACTACTGAGCCTGTGTTCTAGAGCCCGCAAGCCACAACTACTGAGCCCATGCACCGCAACTGCTGAAGCCTGCGTGCCTGCAGCCCATGCTCCACAACAAGAGAAGCCACCGCAGTGAGAAGCCCTCGCACCAACGCAACTAGAGAAAAACCCACATGCAGCAACAAAGACCTAACGCAGCCAAAAATAAATTTAGGAAAAAAAAGCAGAATTATACAGTCTCTTCTGAGGCTCTCACAATATTCATAAACCTTACTGTCTGCATTACATTTTTTAAAATCTAGAATATTAAAATGTATTTCCTAATGGGCTTTGGCACATAATTTCAAATATGCACATTAATAGATTGACACTATTTATGGGCCAGATTTTTCCTGTGTCTTGTTGTGGCATACAGGAGAGAGTATCTGTCTAAAAACGAGGTAGAGATTTGGCTACTTGTACAGAGAAGTGGCCAGCAAGTGTTTTCTGGACGGTAAATTCAGTTGTTAGAATGAAAAGTATAAAAGAACCTGAAAGGATAACAATATCTATCTTGTCTCAACTGCTAATGATAATGAAACTGGGCCTTGAGAGTAATAAAAATCTTGCAACATTATTTGAATCAATCTTTCATTGGCAGTGCTTGCCAATGAAATGTTGTTTTACAACCTTGTTTTCTTTTTAACTCCTTAAAGAGTGGTTCAGACATTTTTTCCCTAATTGCCACAAAACAAAATACTGAGGAATAAGATTTTGTAAGGTCGCGTTGAGCTTGGGAGGATCACAAACCATTGTAATATATAAGATTTTTTTTTTTTTTTTTTGCTTCCCCAGGGATTAATTTTTACCCCCTTGGGGGCTGCTGTAACAAAATACTTAAGAGTTGGTGGCTTAAAGCACAGACTTACTGTTTTATCGTTCTGGAGGCCAGAAGTCTGCAGTTTACTGGGCTAAGGTGTTAGTAGGGTCTTCTTCCTCTGGAAGTGCTGGAAGTGTGTCCATTTCCTCTTCTAGCTTCTAGGACTGCACTTCTTGCATTCATTGGCTCACGGCCCCTTTCTCTACATTTCAAAGCCTGCGCAGCCTAGCATCTTGTTTCAGTGTCATATTGCCTTCTTCTTTTGTGTCAGATATTCCTCTGCTTCCCTCTGATAAGGACACTGTGATTACACTTAGGGTCTACCCAGATAATCCGGGATGATCTCTCCAACTCAGAAATCATAACTTAATCACATCTGCAGAGTCTCTGTTACCATATAAGGTACCACATTCACAGGCTCTAGGGATTAGGACCTACATATTTTTGGAGGCTTATCACAGGGGTGATACCACCCCCTACTGGAAATGCATATTCTACACCATTAAGAAAGAAAAAAAAAAAAAAAAAAGAAAGAATAAAAGATAATAAATATGTAACTTCTGCTAGTAATCAATTTTTAATTTATATCCCAATCCACTCCGGGCACTTGCCATTAGAACAGAGTATATGTTTAAAATTAGTAAGATTCAGAAGCCCTAGAGTTGGTGATGCCCATCTTGTTACGACGTACTAACCCATCCATTTATTTTGCATCACCCTTTCTGCTGCAGCCAGTCAGCAGAGAAGGGCATGAGTCACTCCAAGGTCAGACAGTGTTATTACCTAACTCTTATTGTAATGGGCAAATCCACCATTAAGCTTCAGACTGAGAGAAATACTATTGAGCTGGCAAAAGCCTTTCACGTGTACGTGCAGATAGTCGTATGTAACCGCAATTTTTCAGACTCTGTGGCAAAGAGAAGTGAAAAACCTGTGCCGTATTTTAATTTGCTGCAAAATTTCTCCTTCAGGAATGACCCTTCTGTCGAGCGTCACTCTGTACCAAACACTGCTGGGAATACCAGCGTGTGTAAAGCCGTGTCCGCCTCTGTGAGACTGTTCAGAGGGATAAAATGAATGTATAATTAATTCTAGTACGAGAAGGCACATCTCTCCCCCGGGGCTGAGCACAATTCTGAGCACAGCTGCCTGAATTAAAACAGGAAACACCTACCTGACGTCCTCCAAATACACAGAGGATTAGAGCCCTCTGAGAAACATCCAGTGGATACCACTTGGCTCTCCAGCCTAAGTATGATTAATTAAAGACTCGATGCCAGGGTCTTCTTTGTTTATTGTAATGGCTATTTTAGATGGCCTTGAAATTGATCAGTTCTCTGCTAACAATCCATGAGTTGTACACCCATTTGAAATGAGTAGAGGTTATCGTGGAAGTTGAATAATATGTTTAATATAATAATAAAGCTTGAATTCAACAACAATCGTTATGAAGTCCAGCTGGATTCTTAGTGCTCTGCTCCAACTGCTTTTGGACTTTCCCTGACACATTCTACCGAATCATGGGTTTAAAAACATTTGTAGGGGGGCTTCCCTAGTGGCGCAGTTGTTGGGAGTCCGCCTGCCGATGCAGGAGACGCGGGTTCGTGCCCTGGTCCGGGAGGATCCCACGTGCCGCGGAGCGGCTGGGCCCGTGAGCCATGGCCGCTGAGCCTGCGCGTCCGCAGCCTGTGCTCCGCAACGGGAGAGACCGCGGCAGTGAGAGGTCCGCATACCGCAAAACAAACAAACAAACAAACAAACAAATAAAAACATTTGTAGGGACTTCCCTGGTGGCGAAGTGGTTAACAGTCCGCCTGCCAATGCAGGGGACACGGGCTCGAGCCCTGGGCCAGGAAGATCCCACATGCCATGGAGCAACTAAGCCCGTGCACCACAACTACTGAGCCTGCGCTCTAGAGCCCGCGAACCACAACTGCTGAGCCCACGTGCCACAACTACTGAAGCCCGCATGCCTAGAGCCCGTGCTCCACAACGAGAAGCCACCGCAACGAGAAGCTCCTGCACCACAACGAAGAGTAGCCTCCACTCGCCACAACTAGAGGAAGTCGACAGGCAGCAACGAAGACCCAAGGCAGCCATTAATTAATTAATTAATTAATTTTAAAAAAAGAATCTGCCTGCCAAGGCAGGGGACACGGGTTTGAGCCCTGGTCCAGGAAGATCCCACATGCTGCAGAGCAACTAAGCCCGTGCACCACAACTACTGAGCCTGTGCTCTAGAGCATGCAAGTCACAACTACTGAGCCCACGTGCCACAACTACTGAAGCCCATGCACCCTAGAGCCTGTGCACTACAACTATTGAGCCAACACACTGCAACTACTGAAGCCTGCGTGTTCTAGGGCTCCCGTGCTGGAACTACTGAAGCCCGTGCGCCTAGAGCCTGTGCTCCAAAACAGAAGCCACCACAATGAGAAGCCCGGGCACCGCAACGAAGAGTAGCCCCCTCTTGCTGCAAGTAGAGAAAGCCCACGTGCAGCAACGAAGACCCAACACGGCCAAAAATAATAAATAAGTAAATAAACAAACAAACAAACCTCCTTTAAAAAAATAAAACAGTTGTATTTGCCCTTATTCTTTGGCAAATAGGACCTGAGCATCCTAATCTTTTTTAAAAAACAGGATTGTCAGAGAATGTTATTGAAAGCTAGTAATATGCCATTTCATGCTGGATAAAGCAGATGCACAAAAGAAAAATTGTATTCAGTAAAATTCCTTACAAATTGTTTTGTTTTGTTTTGTTTTGTTTTATGCGGGCCTCTCACTGTAGTGGCCTCTGCTGTTGCGGAGCACAGGCGCCGGATGCACAGGCTCCGGACACACAGGCTCAGCGGCCATGGCCCACGGGCCCAGCCGCTCCACAGCATGTGGGATCCTCCCGGACCGGGGCACGAACCCGCGTCCCCTGCATCGGCAGGTGGACTCCCAACCACTGCACCACCAGGGAAGCCCCCTTACAAATTTTTTACTTAAAACTTTTCAAATAATTGAAGTTAGAAGCTTTGGATTTTGTTTTTAGAGCTAAGTGCAGATTTTGCAAGTATATTCATCTCCATATTTGCCAGGGTTTAACACTGGTTATGCACATAATTAGCGGAATAAACTTACGCAAGTGATTATCCTTTCTGGACCTCAATATTGTTATCTATTAAGTGGAAATAAAAGTAACACCTACCTCTGGCGGCTGTTGTAAATCCGTACATGTGACACACTTGGCACATAGCAGGCAGTGACTCAGAGCTGCCTGCATTATTGCATTGCATTATTTCATTGCTGTTTGCATATCTTTTTAAAATGTATTTAGGATTATTTCTTTTTTAAAAAATTATTATTTTTTTTTTGGCACATGGGCTTCAGTAGTTGTGGCATGTAGGCTCAGTAGTTGTGACTCACTGGCTTAGTTGCTCCACAGCATGTGGGTTCTTCCCGGACCAGGGCTCGAACCCGTGTTCCCTATATTGGCAGGCAGATTTTTAACCACAGCACCACCTGGGAAGTCCCTAGAGTTATTTCTTAAGAATAGCATACCAGAAGTAGAATTACTGGATCAAATGGTACAAGGTTTTTTTGTTTGTTTGTTTTTAGATCACACACATAGTTATATTGCTTTTATAGAGGATTAAAGCAATTTATGCTTTCATTAGTAAAAGAAGAGAATTCCCATTTCACTGAGCCCTGGCAAGCATTAAGCTCTTTCAGGTTGCTTATTTGATAGCTGAATGGTGGCATTTCAGTATTAATTTATACGGTCATTATTGGAAGGGACATGGTTTATCTTGTTCATCACTATATCCTAGCATAGAGCTTGGCATATACTAGACACCCAGAAGAACAAATGAATGAATAAGAAATTTGCCACTTTCATTAATTTGTGGAATAATAAATGAATAAATTCATTAATTAAGGGGGTGATTTCTGTACCTTAATTTTTTGCACATTTATTAGGTTTTAGTTTTTCTGTTATTTATGTGTGCTCCAAGAAAGTTTTGATTTTTTTTTTTAATGATTTGCTATGAGTATTTTCCCCAGTTTATTTGCCTTTTGATTTTATTTTACTTTTAACATATTGAAGTTTTGGCAGTTCTGTTTTTAAATCTACTGCTTGTGTCCTCTGAGATTCCTTAGTGGTTTTAAACGCAGATGTTTCTTCTTCCTTCTTCTCCCCTTCATTCTTCTCAAAACTATAAAACTGTAATGTTCATTTATATCAGTTTTTATATTTTAATTTTTACTTTTAATGTTTTAGTCTATATGAAATTCAGTTTCATGTGTGGAACAGTGTGAGAGTTTAAATTTAAAATGTTCCCCTAGGACTTCGCTGGTGGTCCAGTGATTAAGACTCCACACTTCCAATGCAGGGGACAGGGGTTCAATCCTTGGTCGGGGAACTAAGATTCCACATGCCTCATGGCGAAGCCAGAAATAAATAAATAAATAAACTAATAAATAATAAAAATAAAAATATTCCCCTAAATGGCTAAATGCCCCAACACCATTTACTCCATGAGGCTCCTCTTTTAATAAGAATGTTAAATTCTTATCTATACTTTGTGTTGAAACTTATCAAAACAGTTTAAACTAAGAGAATTGCAATAGATTACAGTCTCAAAAAAACCCCAGAATATTTTTATAATGTTAGAGAGCAAAATAAATGAAAGGAATGAATTATTATTAAAGTTATTTTCAATTCAAGGAATGAAAAATAGGCATATTTAATACATTATTACTATTTCCTATAATATACTTTTGTGATTTGACATAGATCTTTAAGACATGATTTATAAACTTATAGAAATGGCATAAGTCCTGGGGTTAAAGGTTTACATGTCTGATGAGTCTCAATATTTTTACTTTGAATATCAGGAAAATACAAAAGTATAATCAAATTTAATCTTTTTTTTTTTTTTTTTTTTGTGGTACGCGGACCTCTCACTGTTGTGGCCTCTCCCATTGCGGAGCACAGGCTCCGGGCGCGCAGGCTCAGTGGCCATGGCTCACGGCCCCAGCCGCTCCGCGGCATGTGGAATCTTCCCGGACCGGGGCACGAACCCGCGTCCCCTGCGTCAGCAGTTGGACTCTCAACAACTGCGCCACCAGGGAAGCCCTCAAATTTAAGCTTATTTTCCCCAGCTGGATTGGTCAGCACTAGGATTTGATGAGCTTCCTGCAACCTAAATATTCAGTAGCCTAAGGGTTTCTTATCAGGCTTTTTAATAAATAAAGCATTTTTTTGGTCTGAGTGGGTTTCTTCATAATTTCCCTTTAATTAAAATTGATTCCTTTTTTAAAAACACTTGTATTTTCTTTTGTAAAAGAATTCCTACATTATTCTGCCTTCACTGTATTGTGTTTTTATATCCTGTCTGTCCTATTTCTGGCCTATTTTGTCTTCTTTCTATCATATTCTGTTATTCTCTCTACCTACTCTTATGCCAGAGATTGACTTTGTAATTATTGCCATGTAGCAATATGTTAAAGATTACTGGTACTATTTCTCTCTCTCTCTTTTTTTAATGTTTCAATTATTTTGGTGGCCCTGTCATTTTTAGTTCATGTTTAAATGGTCAGGTTCCGTTTTTAGATTATCAGTATGCCTGTATTCTTGATAGATAGAACAATTTGTAAGACAGGCTCGGGCTCCCCGCCCTTTTTTTTTTCCTGTGCTGATTTAATATTTTTTCTAGGAGTGACTTTAAAAATTCATTAGTTCACTTGTCTCCAGGTAAGAAGAATCATCCTTTATAAGCTGTTCCAAAATTAAAATCATCGCTTTCATATACATTCTCTAAAATGAAATATGGAAACCAAATGATATTTACAACCAGAAATTGCAAAAATCAATACTAAGATTCTTTTGTATTTTAAATAGAGAACTAGTAATATCTACTCATAGAATTTTCCAATCTAATATTTTTCCTGCTAATGGATGCTCAGTCTGACAGAACTCTTAAGGACCATTTCACCCTGTCTCTTTGCCCTTCCCCCTTATGCAAATAAGATGACCCTTACATCCAATCAAATCGTCACAACAGGTTTTTCATCACTTTGAATGGAGTGTCAGCTTTGCCCCCTACTTGCCTGATACCCAAAGCCTTTCCATCTCCCTTCAATCTGCAACAGAGAATAGTCATCAGAGGCTGTCATCAGAGAGAGTTATCTTCAGTTGCCTACTTGTTATTCTATTCCTGTCAAACACTCAGCTGACAGATATTCAAGGGTCATAGCCCAAGTGACAGGCAATCTGCCAATTCCCACATTTTTCCTTAAGTTTTAGCCTTCTCTTGATATAAAGTATTAGAAAGCTGTACACAGTTATCAGCGGTATGATGTGGTGTTTAAAAATAGGGACTCAGAAGTCAGATAAGGGTTGAGTTCAAATTCAGGCCCCACCACTTACTTTCCAGTGGAATCTTGTCTAAATCTCATAATCTTTCTAAGTCTTGTTTCTTTATCTTTACAATAGGGATAAAAATAATGGTGAAGGAATATATTTCTCTTGATAAACCAATGATATTTTTTTAAGCCAGATAACTAGAATTCAGTGACTCTTTTGTGTTTCCTTTTTTACTTGTTGTCTGGGAAACAGAGAGCTCACTCAGTTTAAAGCTTAGTTAAAAATGAGTACTTGAGGCCTGGTCAAGATATTGCTATTTGGTACAGGAGCTGTTTGGCCAGGTGAGCAGTCTGTTGTCTAAGATCAGTTGATATTCCTAAAGCAAACAGTGAGTTGAATTACTGATTTTCATAGTCTTATCTGCCCTGAGCAAAGTTTCCCTGGAACAAACAACTAAGTCACGCCGACACAGAGGCCTCAGTTCTCAGTCCCAGCAGCTACATCATGTCAGTGTTTGTAGTCATATGCTTCTCAAGGATATTTGCTGCTGCTTTTTTTTTTCCTAAAACTTCTTGTTTTAACTGCCTTATTATGTAGACATATTTTATTGTAATGGCCTCAAAACATTTAAAGCAGAAGGTATAAAGTAATAATAATAATGATAGCATAATCCAAATCACCAGCAGAGGCAAAGAAAGCAAAAGAGGCTGTAGAGTGTAATGGTTAAAGCATGGGATCTGGGTCAGACAGACCTGGGTTTTAATCATGGCCCTGAGCAAGTTATTTACCTCTTGCCGTCTCAGTTTCTTAACTTGTTAGATGAGCATAATATTGCCAAATAGGGTTACTTTGAGGATTAAATGAGATAGTGCAAAGCTCTTGGAGTAGTTAAGTGCCCAACAAACAGTAGCGTAAGAAAAAAGGATGAAATCACAACTTGGCGCCACAGACATTTTAAAGGTTGAGCATTGGGTTGAAGCAAAATTGAGATTTGGAAAAAGAAAACTTGTCCCTTGGCATTTTTTAATAAAGAAACATGAACTACGGTAGACAAAAAGTGCCTAACTTTAACTTGGCACCTGTTAAGTTTAAGAATTATTTAAAGAATATCACAAAGCCCTGATTTGGTTAAATTCTCTGAGGTCTAATTCCAAATTCCAGAGCTGGAGATGGACATGGTAATCACTTTAGTCTTAAAATTAGGACATCCAAGGAGCAGCCAACATTGCTTCCATTTCTCTGTCTAGTAGATGGAAAGACTTTTGCCAGCTGAGTGGCAAGGGTGGAAAAGGAATATTAAAAATACCCACTGGTCTCATTTTATTTTTAAGTCAGAAGGGAAAATTTATGAACTGTTGCCTAACTTGACTTTTCCATTTTAGAGTAGAAGGAATGTTCAGATTGAAAAACAACTGCCCACCTGTAGATAAGGCAAATAATACCTTGGAGTCTGGGGACACTTAAATGGCCTTTTAATTTGTAGTTATTTCTCTTCCTTCTCAGGATCACCTTCTCAGGATAACTAGGAGAAGGATGGGAGAGATTAGTCTCTAAAGAGGAAAAGAATTTATTATCTCTACCTTCAGAAATAACACTATAATTATATGGCAGATTTCCACCAAACCACTTTTTAAAAATGCGCTTTTCTACTGATTAGGAAGGACTATTAAGAAAGCATCTTTATAGTTATTTCATATTTGTAGTTTTTTCAAGTGCTTATTGTTTTTGCTTTCCTCCTCCCTCTATTATGCATTCATCAAATATTTCTTGAACACATTTTATTGCCAGGTACTGGTGTAGGCACTGGAGATACAGCAAGAAACAAGACAACATCCTTGGTCTTGTGAAACTCACATTCGTGTGAGTCAGATGGACAGTAAACAAAATTATAATATTCTGTCACATTGTAAAATGGGAAATCTTCATCGAGGGACTGGGTTTGTGTGTTGGGGCGGGGTGACATCAATAGTTCTGTTTTGATCATGTTTGGTTTGAGATGCCTGTTAGATCTCCAAATGGAGAAGACAACAAGTGGAGAAGAAGAAGATAATTGGACATGTAAGTTTGGAGCTCAAGGTAGAGAGGCTGAGGCTAGAGAAAGGAGTTATCAGTGAATAGATGACAATTCAAGCCATGGGTCCAGATGGGATCACCTATGGACTGACAAGAGTCAGACCTCAGACCCTCCAATATACAGAAGTCAGTGAAGAAAAGAATGAGTCATGAAAGGAGACTGAATCCTAGAGATAAATGTGTTTCCAAAAGGAGGAAATGAAGAACTGTGCAAGGAAGATGCAGCTAAGAATCGATCACCGATTTGGCAAGATGGAGGTTGCCGATGACCTTGGCAAGAGATTTCCCTGGAGTGGAGGGAACCAAGGCCTGATTAGAGTAGGCTGCAGAGAGAATGTGAAGAAATGGAGATAGCAGGTGTAAACAAACTTAGTTCAGGATTTTGCCACAAAAGGCAGCAGAGGGATGGGGGTATTATTATTTTTGCTTTCTTTGTTATTAGTTCCTTCTGTGGTGGTGGTTTATTTTAATGGAAGATGTGTGTTTGTTAACTGATGAACCTTAAAGAAGGATAAATTGGTGATGAAGGAGAGAGGTAGGAGGGATAATTGAAAAAGTGAAGTCCTTGAGCAGGTGAGATCTGCTTTCCTGATATGCATAAAGATGCAAACCTTAAAAAGAAAAAAAAGAACTCTAAGTTAGAATAGGGAGAGGATGGTATGGGTAGGGGAAAGGGGGAACTGGGAATCTGAGGAGCCTGTATGTTAGTACCATTTTCTAGGGAGAGGAACCCCAGGGGCATAGGGTAGAGTATAGTAACAGCTGGCCAAAAAAAAAAAGGATTTGAACAAGCGAACTTCCTGGTGTGCTGGGATGAAAAAGTGAGCCTGGCAGGAAGCCTGATGTGTACAGGGATCTCTTTAAAACAAAATATGTTCTTATATGTGTGTTCTTTGAAATAGTTTAATTGACCCTGTACTGTGGTTAACAATATATAAATCTACTTTAAAGTAAGTTATTGATTTGTCTGTGAATGTGTCTTTCCTCTTCCCTCTTCCCTCTTCCTCTCTCATCTAGAGTTAAGAGAGAAGAGAGTTTCTGGTTTGATTTTCACAGAGGAAGATGAAAGATCATTATGGCTGGAGAGGGAGGGAATACTAGGTGTCCCTGACAACACTCAAATGGAGTCTAAGTTCAAATGCTATGGCTTTGGGACTGTTTTCTTAGAGATCACTAAGGGGGGTTCAGGAGCCTACAGATGAGTTTGTTTGTTTTTTAGTATTTTAAATTTTATTTGGTTAATTGGCAGCATTGAACTGAAGTTGTTCCATTATTTTATTTTGTTCGTTTTTATGCACAGATATCTTCCTATATGACTTGATAATATCAATCATTTGCAGAATCTTTTTCCTTTCCCTTTTCAGCTTCTAGAGGCTGCCCACATTCCTTGGTTCATGACCCCCTTCTTCCATTCTCAACGTCGGCAACATCAAGCCGAACCCTTCTCACACCGCCATCTCTCTGGTCCTCTTTCTCTGTCTCTCTTCCACTTTTAAGGACCCTTGTGATTACACTGTGCCCACCTGGACAATCCAGTATAATCTCTCTATTTTATGGTCAACTGATTAACAAGCTTAACTCGTCTGCAACCTTATTCCCTTTTATTACCTAGTTTCCCTCTAATGCAATTAAAAAACAGCAACAACCCAGTAGATAACATTGCTTAAAGAGCAATTTCCTTTTTTGTTCTCCTTGTTTAATTGTCTGCTTTTCTTCACTCTGAGCTCTTGAGAGGCATTTTTTTCCTACCAAAGCAAAAGCATTAAGGTCCATTCAGTGTTTTAATTGAGACTTGTTCCCTCTTCCTTAGACTAGATCCTGGCCACTGTATTAGTTTTCTAAGGCTGCCATAATGAAATATCACAGACAGGGAGGCTTAAACAATAGAAATTTATATCTCACAGTTCTGGAGGCTGGAAAATCCAAGATCAAGGTGCCAGCCAATTTGGTTTCTGGTAAGGTCCCTGTTCCTGGCTTGCAGATGGCTGCCTTCTTGCTGCATCCTCACATGGCTTTTCCTCTGTGCTCCCACAGGGAGAAAGTGAGCCAGCTGTCTGATGTCTTATAAGGGCACTAATCCCAAGACCACAGCCCCATCCTCATGATGTCATCTAACTCTAATTACCTCCCAAAGGCCTCATCTTCAAATGTGGGGTGTTAGGGCTTTGATGCATTAATTTGTGGGGGAAGCAATTCAGTCTATAGCAGCCACGATGGGCCAGTCATCTGGATGGAGTTTGAAAAAGCTCTATCCATGCCAAAGCTGTATCTCTTTTTTAAAATAATAGAGGCATAATTGCTAATGTGACCCTTTTAATGACCATTTATTCTACAAATATTTCTTGTTTGTGTCATATCACTCACTGGCTTAAAAATCTCCTAATGATGAAAAGCACTGAACTGGAGAACATATCCAGTCTTTCTCCTGTGCTCTACAAGGCCATGATCAGGCACCTGGCTACCCCCCAAGTGTACGATATCACCCTCCTTCACCCCTACTGGCTCCCTTGCTGTTGCTTTCTTCCTTAGGGCCTTTGTTCTTGCTGTTCACTCTCCCTGCAGTGCTTTGCCCCAGAGAGCTGGCTTATTCTCATCATCCAGGCAGAGAGAAAAGAGAGGTGGCAATGCAGTGAATCACACACAAGCTGTTAAAGCTTCTGCTTAGAGGTGGCAAGCACTTCACTTCCACTCACATTCCATTGGCCCAAGCAAATCATATGTTCAGGACTAATGTCAGTGACAGCATTGTGTGATCTTCTACAAGGAGAGGCTCAGAGGAAAGGGCATCAAATGTTTGACCACAAAAGAGTGACCAATAACATCTCTTTCTGCAGAGTAGGTTTATAACAGTATTACTCTAGGAGGGAACACCCAAACTGCTTGTCTGTTTGGGTGCTCAACTGGAGCTGAGCAGCATCACCATTCTAAATGGGATATGCACTGCAGTGGTGCCTGTCAAACATTTTTTACACCACCAACAATAAACAATACATTTTACATCGCTACCCAGCACTCACATGCATGCATATGCAGGTGTACACACTTGTGTACAGGTATACACATGCATATACATATACATTTCCAAAGCAGGAGTCCATGAAACAGTGCTTATTGTTTCTGCAGTGCATGCTGATATCATCTATTATATCCTACTTTACCTTCTTCTTTCCTTTTCTCAAAATGTGGAATCCACTCTCTCAACTGATTTCACAAACCACTGCTAGGTCACAGGCCACAAGATGAAAACATTGCTCTCGATCATATTACTTGTCTGCTGCTCCTCCGAATGCTACTGGTTGGTTTTCTAGACTGAATTTCTGTCTCAGCGCTTCCGGATTCCCAGAACAGTTTGTTGAGTGGGTGAGCAGCAGCTGTTTTCCCTCACAGATTTAAGCCCGTGCAGTTACTGGCTTTGCCCATGGGTCTTAAATAAAACTTAAGAGCCCTTGAATACCTGGAAGTTTCTATTATTACCCTTCCCTTATTCGACTTTCTAGTTCAATTAAAGTAGTTTTTTACTGCCTGGTCAGGGCCGTCGCGGGTAGGAGCCGCAGTCATGCCCGGATATTACTGAAGTCCAGGAAAAGTGGGTGGGCGACGGGTGCGCGGGCGTGAAGGAGGACCTAGGGCGCGTCTGACCCCGTCTGACTACGTGCTCCAGGAAGTAAAATCCTCTCTGCCGTGTCTGAAGGAAGGAAACTGCGAAGCTTTGAAATCTTCATTTTTTTGAGTGTAAAAGATCAATGTTGGATGCCAGATCAAGATTCAGGGAAAGAAAAGGATATTGATACTACTGTGTTGAAACCAAGATGAAAAGAGCAAAGGATTTTCTGTGGTCATTAAAACAGAGAAGCCAAAATAAGAGACATACTTTTTTTTTTTTTTTTTGCGGTATGCGGGCCTCTCACCGCTGTGGCCTCTCCCGTTGCGGAGCACAGGCTCCGGACGCGCAGGCTCAGCGGCCATGGCTCACAGGCCCAGCCGCTCCGCGGCACGTGGGATCCTCCCGGACCGAGGCACGAACCCATGTCCCCTGCATCGGCAGGCGGCCTCTCAACCACTGCGCCACCAGGGAAGCCCTAAGAGACATACTTTTTGTTACATCTGTTCCGTTGGACCAGTTTTTTCCTCCATGGAACACTGAAGAAAGTGTATGAGCTCTGGTTTTCAATATGTAAAGTAAATGATGCTCTTGCTGTAAGTTATTTTTGGAAGAAAAATTTAATTGAACAGTTATGGACCACTTCCCTAGTGGTCCAGTGATAAAGAATCTGCCTTACGGTGCAGGGGACGTGGGTTCCATCCCTGGTCAGGGAACTAAGATCCCACATGCTGCGGGCAACTAAGCCCGTGCGCCACAACTACTGACCTCGCACGCCTCAAGCAGAGAGCCTGCGTGCCACAAACTACAGAGCCCATGCGCCCTGGAGCCTGCGCACCACAACTAGAGAAGAGAAAACCTGTACGCCACAACTAGAGAGAAGCCTGTGTGCTGCAACGAAGAGTCCACAACTAAGACCCTATGCAGCCAAAAATAAATACTAAATAAATCTTTAAAAAAAAAAACGGTTATGAGCCGAGAACATAAGAGATGTATTTTAAGAATTGTTCTGAAGCACAGAGAATGGAAAGACTGTTATTTTCAAACTTGACTCTGCAACCAAATGACACAATCTGTACATCCATTGTGAAGGCCACTTATGGGACTATTAAAATCAACATGGAACCTGGTGAGAAAATATCTATCTGGAAAGTTTAGGATAAAACGTTCTTTTATTCAGTCTGTACTATTCAATTCTAAAATAAATTGTGTTTGATTCCTTAGAGAAGGAAAAAAAATAGCTTTCTAGGCAGAGAGACCTCTGATTCAAAATATCACAACTTCCTGGATGGGCTAGGGAATAAAAGACAAATGTAAGTGAGTCTTTTTTTTTTTTTTTTTTTTTTAAGAAGATGTTGGGGGTAGGAGTTTATTATTAATTTATTTATTTGTTTTTGCTGTGTTGGGTCTTCATTTCTGTGCGAGGGCTTTCTCTAGTTGTGGCAAGGGGGGGGCCACTCTTCATCGTGGTGCACGGGCCTCTCACTATCACGGCCTCTCTTGTTGCGTAGTACAGGCTCCAGATGCGCAGGCTCAGTAGTTGTGGCTCACAGGCCCAGTTGCTCTGTGGCATGTGGGATCCTCCCAGACCAGGGCTCAAACCTGTGTCCCCTGCATTGGCAGGCAGATTCTCAGCCACTGCGCCACCAGGGAAGCCCTAAGTGAGTCTTATTGTAGGTGCAGGAAGGAGCATTCTCGGAGGATGAGCGCTGTGAATGGTGATTTTATTACCTAGAGAGGCCCAAGTACATGGTTTCCACAGATTGATTCCTCTGTCTCATGCATTCATTTAACAAATATTTATTGATCACCTGTGTGTCAGGCTCTGTGCTAGGGAACTCATCCAAAACTTGTACAAAGATCTCCTAGATGCACAGAGTGTAGATAGTAATCATTTATTTCTGTGTTCTATGCCTTCCTGTTTCTTGTTTTCTTCCCTTGACCCAGAAATTCATCCATTGTCAGAGGGCAGTCCTGGTTAAATGTTTGTCACCCAGATGTGTCCTCCTGCTCAGATCTTTGTTGATTCTTACTGCTGTCTGTATGTATATGTAATGGGTTTATGCATGTTGTTGTAAGGAGAGGTGTGGGGATGATGAGACACTAAGTAAAAGTCTCTCGGCCACTATGACACAAGCAGCATTGCTATAAAACCAAGTGGAAAGAGGTTATGCTAAAAGGAAGGAAAAGAGTGTCTGCATGTTTTCATGGAGTTCGGTGAGGCTTTCCATTTTGAGGACCAGTGCCATTTTGACACCGAGAGGATTCCACCACCTCCACGGTGTTGGTCCCTGGAAGAGATTCACCACCTAAGTAGTATCGGCGCCAGGTGTACCCAAGCATAACCAGGCAGCAAGGCCTTGTGGGACATGGCGGGAAGGGGCTTATCAGGATCTTCCAAGGCAGTAGTAAGGCTCCTTCATCCCAGTTGGGAGGCAGCAGAAGCCCCACGGTGGACGTTGCTGGATGGTGCCGGAGCAGGAGAAGGAAATGGCTAACATGTTTCTGAGTCCAGGAGGACAGCTAAAAGAGACTCTCAGAAATAATTATGAGGATGAGGTGAGTTCGTACTTAGAGATATTGTGGTAGCTGGTAGACACAAGGACCAGTAATATATAGCTTGTTACTGTTAAATGTGACCCCAGGTTAAGTCGTGGGTTTACACAGCAAGGTTAATTTTCCTTCTCTATGTATATGCTTTGCCTAAAAGAGTCCTTTTATAGAAGCACGAATGCAGCTCATTACCAAATATCCTTGAACACTGGCTCCAAACCTTCCCCGTTGCCTTAACTTTTTTTTTTGTCTTTCTCTTAATCTTGTCTCCTTTTCTGCCTACCCTGTTCTTGTTCTCTTGTGTCTATATCCGAGCCTAGAAGAGGAGAGTAATGAAATCCTTGGCTGCTCTGTTACCTGTGTCTTCTATTTCTATCTTTTTTTCTACTCATCCTCCCATTTTCCTCTCCATCCCCATCCCTTTTACTAGCAAGTCCCTCCCTGATGTCCTGGCCACCCACCCCCTTTAGCTGCCTACCACCCTTAGCAGTAGCAAAATAGCAAAAAATAAGAATAACTGAAGGGGGTACAGTTGACTGAATTATGGCCCCCCCAGATATATGTCACATAGCTCAATACATGCTAACCTCTAGTAGCTCAGAATGACTTTATTTATAATAAGGGTCTTTGCAAATGCAATTAAAGATCATGAGATGAGATCATCCTGGATTAGAGTGGGCCCAAAAACCAATAACAAGTGTCTTATAAGAAACAGATAAGGAGAAGAAAGAGACATAGGGAAGAAGGCCATGTGAAGACAGAGGCAGAAACTGAAGTTCTGCTCACCCAAGACAAGGAATGCCAGGGGCCACCAGACACTGGAAAAGGCAAGGAAGAATTCTCCTGTAGTGCCTTCAGAAGGAGTGTGGCCCTGCCAACTCCTCAGTCGTAGACTTCTGGCTCTAGAACTGTGAGAGAATAAATTCTGTTGTTTAAGCCAGTAAACTTATTGTAATTAGTTATGGCAACCCTAGGAAACTTAGACAGTGGGAGACCAAACAGCACCAAAGAGACATTTATTTCACAATTGGTGAATATTTTAAAATAAGAAAAATAGTCTAGAAAGGAATACAAAAATATTTTCAATCATTAATAAATAAAAGAATGCTTGCTAAATAATTATTTGTAGCACATTTATAGAGCCAGTTCTCACCTGGCAATAAAGTGCTCCTAAAGTTAACACATAAATTGTTTGAGACTCATAATACATTTTTTCCTACAGGAGTCACGTGATATGGATATTTTCAGATATTAATCCATAATAATTGGTTTAATTGTAATCATATGTAGACTATAAATTTCCTGAAGCTCGGGATTGTCCTGTACACTTACAAATTTCATTACCTAGCACGCTGCTTTGCATATGATAAGCCCCCCAATAAACACTCTTTGAATTTTTAAGCACCATGCAGTAGTGTTTAATAGCAGCTGTTCTGGAGTCAGATTGCAAGTCTAAAAATCCTGGCTCTGCCACCTATGGAATGTAAGTCATTAAGCAAATTATCTCTGTGCCTCAACTTATTTGTTTATAAAATTGGAATGATAATAATACCTACCTCATAATGTTGTGAAGAGTAAGTGAATTATTACATACGAAGTGCTTAGAATTAAGAACAGTACTTGCATACCAGGATTCAATAAATGTTAAATATTATTAGCTCTAAACCCGTCACCCCAACTAAATTACAAACTCTTTGAGATAGAGAAAATGTCCTATGCTTTTTATAATCTCAGAACCTATACAATTTTTGCATAGTATATTCATTAAATGAGTATTTGTTGAACTAGTAAAAGGAATGAATAAGTGAATGCTTACCTGTTTATAATACCTTCTCACCCCAAAATCAAATACATACAGAATCAGTAAAGTTCTAACATTTGTTTCAGTAAAAATGTATTCAGAGATTAAGCAATTAAACAATTGTCAAAGAACTACAAATGTAATTAAGAGAAGAAAAGAAAATTACTACCAATTGTGAAATTTCTCACTGTATTTTAGCCCCTGGAAGGCAGGGGCCTTGTGCTATGTTTCTTTGTAATTCTAGAGTTGTGCATCATGTTTTGCTTCCTACCCAGGAAAAACACAAGGAAGCACTTACACGGATTTCTGGAGGTCTTTCTCGATGTAGATCACTTCTTTCAGAATTCTACCCTGTAGCTTCCATCCACCTCAGCTTCCTGACCTCTGAACTCTTCACCTCAGCGGGGCCTCTGGGTTCTCTGGGTTCCCCCTTCCTGCACCTGCAGTCCAGGAATTGCCTCCAGGCAGAAAGTTGGGGTGTTCACAGTACTCATCTCATCTCTTTCCCTTCTTCCAGAGATCAGTCTTACAGGCCTTCTTAGTCAGTGTCTGAAAACAGCTGTTTCATATATTTTGTTCAGTTTTCAAATTGTTCGCAATGAGAGGTTAAGTCTTTGTTGCTTTATCAGGGCTGAAAGTAGTTCTCAAGCAAGTGTCTTGGTTAAAAGAGAAAAAAAAAAAAGGTAACTATAAACTAAGACATTTAAGTTCATTCCTTTGGTTCTTTTGTTGATTAAGACCTAACAGTGCCATTCTGCAGTTTTGAAGAGGTTCTGCTAGGCAAATTTTCAGTCTCGGTCAGCAGTTTGCTTCAGGGGTAGACTCTTCCATCTTCACTTCTGGCTGAAATGAATTAGAGTGGAGAAGAGAATTCTAAAGTATAAAGAAGGTACACCGTTGACTGCCCCAAGCACATATCTGTTAGCTTGTTAGGCAGGATGGTGAGTAAGAATGTCATCTCTCTCCATTTATTTGTGCGTCCATTCTTATACGCTTAGTCTATTAGGATCCTCTATTGCTTTTCACAAATTGGTTTAAACTTCCATTTCTATTTAGGTTATTTCTGTGCAACCAGTCATTTCCCCTCCAAGATCATAGGCCTATAGTTGTGTCATACATAAACAATCCATTTTAATAGAATGCTGTGGGGGATGGGGGGAGGGCAGATAAGAGTCATGTCATCAAAGAAGTGCATTATATCTACTGGAGGGTTTTTCTTGTCTGAGAAACACTCCTGGAATTATGTTTTTCAAAAATTTCAAATTTTACTAAAATTGTCAATTTTATAACAGATGATTTTCTTTTCAACATAATAATTGTCTATTCTGATAGCAACCGGACCACATTCTGAAAATTCATTTCCTTGTTAATTTTGACCTGACTCTTAAAAGCTCCTTTATGTAGCTGCCAGACAGCAGTTGAACCCCATCAATTAAAAGAGATTTGGGGACCACCTATGGTCCAAAATCCAACATAATCACAGCTGGGATAGAAGAATGAACAAGGAGTTAATGAATAATACCTCAGTCACTTCAGGGAAGTTAAGCCCTGCCCAGAGAACCCTGGCCCTGAGGCTTGAAATCTGTTATCTACTGACAGGACCCTCCAGTATCCCAGTACCTTCATGGTTCCATTGTGTCAGCACAAGAGTTGCTGGTGACAGAGACTGGCAGGTGTCAACTGTCCAAGGCATTCTGTCTGCTGGGTTGTTTAGTGTCTTTTCCAGGGTAGATGTTTTCCGATAAGTGTTAATATGCAGTACAAAGATCTCCATACTGCGTGACTACTACCAGAAATCCATCCACATGCCTCTTGTCCAGACCTCCCTGTCCCCAATCTTCCACACTTTCTTCTGGGCATATATATATATATATATATACACACACACACACACACACACACACACACATACATACATACATATATATGCACATACATATACATATTCATGTATGTGTGTGTGTCTATTGTAAGCAAGGCATGTAAGTTCAAGAGAGCAGAGATAGTCATAGTTTGTTGTTGTCATTTACTATATCCCTAGCGTGTATAACAGTGTCTGGCACATAATGGGCACTCCATGAGTAGCTGTTGAATGAATAAATACTAAACACAAGTCTTTGTCAATATGTGTGAGAAGTATATTCCTAGTTAGTCTTGCCTTATCGTTTACTTTATTGTAAGTGATACTTGGAAGAATAGAAGTATTAAATTTTAATGTAGTTAAATGTATCAGTCTTTTTCTCTACAAGTAAGCCATCTTTGTTTCTTATATGAGAAATTCTCTGCTGCAAGGTCATAAATAAATTCTAAATTTTCTTCTAGCCCATCTTTCCCCTATGGATCTGCGGTGACATCTCTGTTGTTTATTAAGTTTCAATATAAATGTGAGTCTGTTTCTAGGCTCTTTATTTTACTCCATTGTTTGTTTGTCTGTGCTATTCCTTTATTTGTAAGTGCTGGACAGTTGAAGTCATTGAGTAGGTAATAGACCAACCTGCTATGAGCATCTCTTTTCTGGATGAACTTCAGCTATTGTAAATTGATTTTTAAAATCTGGACCAGTGGTTGTCAAACCTAGTGTGCATCACAACTGCTTGTTAAAACAGATCTCTGGGGCTTCCCTGGTGGCGCAGTGGTTGAGAGTCCGCCTGCCGATGCAGGAGACACGGGTTCATGCCCTGGTCCGGGAAGATCCCACGTGCCACGGAGCAACTAAGCCCGTGACCCATGGCCGCTAGGCCTGCGCGTCCGGAGCCTGTGCTCCGCAACGGGAGAGGCCACAACAGTGAGAGGCCCACAGAAAAAAAAAGCCTTCATAGAGGAAAGATTCTGGAAACAGTGTAACAGTCAGAGTAAAAGTTACAACTTTGCCTTTGCCATGAGAGCTTTTACCTATGAAACTTAATAGGCAATGAATGTTCAAAATGTAGACACCTCTTGCTAATATTACATCATTATCTCCAGAATCAGTTCTGAGGAAATTTTGCAAGAAGTTATGTATTGAAAACAATAAAATAATTTATTTTTCAGAAATAGCACCTACTAACTTATTATACACTGGGGAAAATTTACTAAAGCATTTATATTTCTATTCAATCCTTATTTCATAAAGAGAAGGAAACTATAACGTAAAGAGAGAGTTTACAATAATCTTGAATGGATGGATGGCTACATCCATTCAAGTAACAATTCACTTTAATAAGCCATTTTTAAGGAAGCAGGACTTAGTGGTTAAGAACATGTGTTCTAGAATTGAACTCCTGACTCTGCACTTATTCTTGAACTTTGGGGAAATCATTATATAACCTACCCATGCCTCAGTTAGCCTAGCTGTAAAATGGGATTTTACAGGTCATAGAATTGTCATGTGGGTTAAAAGGTTAAAAGAGTTTTATATTTCTAAAATGCTTAGAATGGTCTTGGCACATTGTAAACATTATTTAAGTGCTTATTAAATACATAAATTCTGGCTTGCAACTGAAGAATGCTATATGAGATACAGATTCTAATGATATGTATGTGTATCACTAGGTATGATGTATGTGATATATATTTATATACATACCACATATACATCCACATATATAAGTAAAATAATTTTGTTATGATTAGTCCATTATATAATTGTGTTAACCATGTTCATTTTCATGTGGGAATAAATTGACTCTATAGATAAAGTTTGAAAATAAGCAAGACGTAAAGGAACTCTGAAAGTATACATAAGCTACTAAGAACAGTGGGTTGGGGGTTGAGGGGTGGGACAAGTTGGGAGTGAGATTTTTACTCACTGCATATATTTTTATAATATCTGGCTCTGAAATCAGTATCTCCTCATCTTTTTAAAAAATTTTTTATTTATTTATTTTTGGCTGCTTTGGGTCTTCGTAGCTGCGTAGTCTTTCTCTAGCTGTGGCAAGTGGGGGATACTCTTCACTGCAGTACGCGGTCTTCTCATTGCGTCGGCTTCTCTTGTTGCAGAGCATGTGCTCTAGGCATGCGGGCTTTAATAGCTGTGGCACGCAGGCTCAGTAGTTGTGGCTCACGGGCTCTAGAGCACAGGCTCGGTAGTTGTGGCGCACAGGCTTGGTTGCTCCGCAGCACGTGGGATCTTCCCGGACCAGGGCTCGAATTCGAGGAGGATTGGCAGGCGGATCCTTAACCACTGCGCCACCAGGGAAGCCCTCCTCATCTTAAATTATTCATCTGATGAGCTAGAAGCATGTCTACATGTTGACTGTTTTTTCAAAGAATCTTCAAATGGTTAATGATAAAGAACATTCTGAAGGATCTCCAACACTGTCCTACAAAAGCTATCTTTGTTTGTTTTGTTTTTCTTGTTGTTTTGTTTTTGTTTTTGTTTTTTGGCCACACCATGTGGTATGCGAGATCTTAGTCCCCTGCAGTGGAAGCGTGGAGTCTTAACCACTGGACTGCAAGGAAGTCCCACAAAAGCTTTTAACTTTAAAAACTACCTCTTAATGAGGATGTAGGATGGCTCATTACAATTTACAAAGTGCTTTTAGAAATGTTTTCTCATTTATTTATGACGGCTCTGGAGTTGAGTAGAAAGCTATATTTCTGTTTTATTTTTAATTTTTATTTATTTATTTAATTTTTGGCCACGCCATGCAGCTTGCGTGATCTTAGTTCCCTGACCAGGGATTGAACCCGTACCCACTGCAGAGGAGTCCTAACCGCTGGACTGCCAGGGAACTCCCTATTTTTCTGTTTTCAGAGGTAAGAAAAGTGAAAGTCCTGGAAATTTTTTGGTGTAAGACAGCATTTGAATCCAGGTCCATGTTCAGAACTATTTTTACTCTTCCACCCACCTCTTTGTAAAATAGCGGCTTCTCTGAAGCTGTTATTTTTTATACTATTCCATATATTGAAGACTTAATTTGAGTGATTATATTCACTAATAGTTTAAGCTTTCTTCTTTATTACCAGTGTTTGGGCTAAACTTTGTTTCCTGGATAATAAAGGTGTTTTGTAGTAATAAAAATAAACAACCAAGTCAGACCAGCCAGATATCCTGTGAAAGTTTCAGAAACTATCTGGATGAATAAGCAATCAGTCAGCCTCTACTATATGCACCTACCTAAGGAATAAACAAAAATAGTGTCTCTAATGACCTTGAGTCCCTTAAGGGGTTAACTTGTATCTTCCAATCAAGTTATTAATTATATCAATACCCCCACTTTCTGTGCAGCCTTTTTTCCTCATGATACTTATCTCGCATTTTGTCATTTTCAATCCCTTCTCCTTTCTCATCCCTCTAAATTTTTTCTTTATTTCAATGTTCACTTCCATTTTTTAAAAAAAAAATCACTTAAAGTACATACCATTACTTCCATTTTTGATCACTTCTTTCCCTTTCATGGTGTTTCTTCTCATTAAACATCTTTATATAGTGTGTTCCCATGGTGATAGGCAGTAAAATTAATTATTATAATGAATGATTTTGAGACTATTGATACTGTTTATCTGTTGGGTTAGATCGTTCTTTACAGCAAGGTCACAATAAAGTCTGTGAAGCTGCGGTGAAAGGATATTTGCTAGAGATCGAACTATTTCTGGAATATTTGTCGACTCAGATGTTTATTGTACAATCTAGATTTCAAATCTATTTAATGTATTATCTAAATTTCCCTTTTCCATTTAATAAATTATTATAGTAATTGTATAATCAGGGCAGCATGGATATTCATAATTATAAGGAGATGCTATCAGTAAAGAAAAATTGTCCCGCCATCTTTAAATTTAAAAAAGAGAAATTTTAAAAAGAAAAATCAAGCAAGTAAGCAAGGGGTAACTAGACTATTTTGGGAAATGATCATGGTTTCCTGACTTCAAGTTTGATTATGGAAAGAAGAAAAGATTCCAGTATTTTATATCTACAAAAGCTCATTCCAGAACAAATCAGTATATTCAGGTTACAATACCCAGGTCACAAAGCCACACTTTCACTGATTAAAAAATAACTTCTAGTCCATTGAGTGAACTTTAAACGATCATACTACTTTGTGAAACATAATAACTCAATTACTGGATCTGATATATGCTAGATACTGCCAGCACAATTTGCTTATTATCATGTGAAATACATTCATGCTGCAGCAAAACTGTCTATAGACTTTGCAAGACAAAGATATTTTATCAGCAGTAACCAAACTATTGAAAATCTTACAGTCTCAAAAGACCACATACATGATTCCATTTATACGAAATGGACATGGATTTTTTTTTTTTTCCTGTGTTGAGCAGCTTGTGGGATCTGAGTTCCCTGACCAGAGATCGAACCTGTGCCCTCGGCAGTGAAAGCACAGAGTCCTAACCATTGGACCACCAGGGAATTCCCTGTAATTTATTTTTGAGGTGATGAAAATGTTCTAAAACTGATAGTGGTGATGGTCACAACTCTGTGACTATATTAAAAACTATTGAATTGTATGCTCTAAATGAGTCAATTTTAGGTATATGAATTATATCGTAATAAAGTTGATACCAAAAAAAATTTTTACACAAAATGTTTTCTGTAAAACACATGTTCCACCCAACTAAGATGCAATGTAAATGTTTATTAAGCTATTTTTTTACTTAGAATAAATCTGTATTATTTTAATGTCCTTCTTATGCAAGTAAAAGAAGGAAAAAAATGATAAATCAGGGTATAAGAAAATCAGTCATATGTTATTTGTTTTGTGCCATTTGTTTCAAATGTTTACAATAAAAGGGCGGATTTTATTTGCTGTCAAGATTTTGCTTATGGGGCTTCCCTGGTGGCGCAGTGGTTGAGAGTCCGCCTGCCGATGCAGGGGACACGGGTTCGTGCCCCGGTCTGGGAAGATCCCACATGCCGTGGAGCGGCTGGGCCCGTGAGCCATGGCCGCTGAGCCTGCTCGTCCGGAGCCTGTGCTCCGCAATGGGTGAGGCCACAACAGTGAGAGGCCCGCCTAGCACCAAAAAAAAAAAAAGATTTTGCTTATGAGAAATGTTTGAAAGAGGCGTTGAAATGTGAACTGCTTGTGAAATGTCTGGTCCTTGATTTCTAATGGAGGCTGATATCCCATGGGAAAGGTGCTGATATTGCTTCAAATTCAGTCAAGGATAGTTAACCATTCATGGTGCCGCTTTCTTCAGAACAAGTTTTGCAGATACCTTCAAAGTGAGAATTACAGAGTCTTGCTTTCGTTATGGCTCTATTACTGTTGTACAGTCATTGCCAGTCAGGACCTGATCATCTTATTTCACCCATTTTTATATCTATTCACTCCTTTGCTGTTAATTTTATGTCATTATTTAAATCTGAGGATCCGTTCAGCCCTCAGCAGTTGGAAGGGATCTGGAGTTGTGCTATAAAGAGCTTGGTGGTTTACCCCATTCAGCTGTACAGATACTATCATTTTCTGCTGTCTCAGAGTAACATTTTCCAATGACTTGGTCTGTGGATTGATCAAAATGCTCCTTTTAAAAGGCAGAGATCTTGTCAAAAAAATCTAGCAAATGCTGCATACCACGTCTCTTAACAAAGTCTCAATATATGCTAGCATATTAAGGGCTCTGAGAAGTCCAGCAGAAAAAAATACATCTGTAACTTTAACTTATAGTTCCTAAACTTATGTCTAAGCAACACCCAGTAACCCTGCGCAGAACTGGACTAATGCAGAGCTCACTATGTGCAATGCTGTCCTGAAGGGGTAATCCTCTCCTCCCTTATTACTCTTTCCCAGCCATGGCCAATCTCTTTTTAATCCTTTTTCTCACTGAGCATGTCTGTTTTAAGCCACATTCCAAACTCACCTTGTTTGTCTTAGCTATTTCCCAGTTATTAAGTCTGGATTGCACTTGGAGATGCTGCCTGTATGGTGCTCTGGATGCCTCATTTTCTTCATCGATAGCTCTCCTGAAGACTGTGAGACCCACATGACTGCCTGATAGAGCAGTTGGCCTTCCCTCATTGTGATTGCGGAAGAAGATCCAAGTGTCCATCAGCTTATTATTGGCTGACAGCATGGAGACATCACAGTGTTGATGTCCCTCATTAATTGTACCCATTCTTAAGAGAGGGTATAACAAGTCATGTCAGTCCCATAGTATATATCTATGTCTGTAGGAGATGTTTATCGAACCCTCTTCTTGGTACAAATTTCTACAGAGATGGGATAAAGTATAAATATGCATGGAATGTGTGTCACCAAAAGGGTTTTTAAACAGTGGAGAATTTTACCTGGGGCCTGCTTTGCAGGTGTGCTTTTTTTTCCCCCCCCAATCTATGAACATATATGAAATGTACAAATACACCTGTACTTCTTTGGCTATACCCAGCTGAGCTCATCCTTCAGAGACTTCCCAGCTTTCCTCACATTACCACCAGTCCAACTCAGGCTGGAAGTGATGAGTCTGAGCTGTGGGATAAAACTACCGTGAGTGACGGGCTCCCCTGGATTCTGGGGTGCTGTGGGGATGAATTACTGACAACTAGTGAAGGACATCGGTTCCTTCTGACATCTAGTGAAGGAAGAATAGCCAATGTACAGCAAACAAACAAATAAATCAAATAGTGATAAACACTTTTCAGACCATTAAAACAGGGTTATGTGGGTGTGACCGGGCAGCTACTTTAGACTCAGTGGTCAGGGAAAGCTTCTTGTGGAGATGACACTTAAGTGGAGATCCTAATGAAGAGACAGACAATGTGAACAAGGAGAAGGAAATCCAAGCAGAAGAGACAGCTGGTGCAAGAACTCTAAAGCAGGACCCAGCTTGAGATGTTTAAAGAACCAGAAGTTTGGGGATGGGGGCATGATGTGTCCTTGGGAGAAAGATGCAGGATGAGCACTTTATGTGAGGCAAGAGTCAGGTCCCATAGGGTTCTGTTAGCCCTGGTGGGGATTCGAGGATCATCAGCATATCGGTGGTATATTTAAAGCTAGAGGCCTGGATGAGGTTGCCTTTGGAGAGCAGCCAGAAAAGGGAGGGGCTTAGTATAGATTTGGAACACTTGACAGTAGAGGTTGAGCTGAGGAGGAGGGGAGCAAGTCAGAAGGGACTGCAGAGAAGCAGCCAGTGAGGTTGGAGTTTAGATGTCTGGAAAGCCAACAGAAGAAAAAAGTTTCAAAAAGGAGGGAGTGGTAAACGCTGTTGAAGAAGTGGGGTAAGAGGATGGGACTTCCCTGGTGGTCCAGTGGCTGAGACTCTGAGCTCTCAATGCAGGGGGCCCGGGTTCAATCCCTGGTCAGGGAACCAGATCGCACATGCATGTTGCAACTGAAAGATCCCGCATGCTGCAATGAAGATCCCACATGCCGCAACTAAGACCTGGCATGGCCAAATATATAAATAAATATTTTTTTTAAAAAAAAGAAGTGGGGTAAGAGGAAAACACAGGTGTTGCCAAGCCACACAAGTCATTGATGACTTTGACAAGGGCAGGTTCAGTGTTTATTGGAATGGATTGAGAAAGGGTGATCATGACTCTAGAAACAAATATGATGTAAAGGTGAAGTTTTGTCTTAAGACTGGATTTACTACCGTTTTTTTTTTTTTTTTTTCTTGGTGTGTTTTTTTTTGTTGTTTGTTGTTTTTTTTTTTTTTTGCGTTACGCGGGCCTCTCACCACTGTGGCCTCTCTCGTTGCGGAGCACAGGCTCCGGACGCGCAGGCTCAGCGGCCATGGCTCACGGGCCCAGCCGCTCCGCGGCACGTGGGATCCTCCCGGACCGGGACACGAACCCGCGTCCCTTGCATCGGCAGGCGGACTCTCAACCACTGCGCCACCAGGGAAGCCCTGGATTTACCATCTTTAAACTGTATAAAGTATTGATGGATTAGAAGAAAGTAACGGGAATGGGAATAGGAGCCATACCTCCTTCTGCTCCACCCCCACCCCAAGTAAATATGGGGCAAGATTCTCAGGGAGAGAAGAAAGTGGGTGTATGAAGAGAGAAGTAGGAAACTTCCTACACTGTGGACATACGGTATGATCAGTAGACAGTGCCAAAGGCCTGTTTGAGATTCAGGACTTCACTCATATTAGGCACCATTCTGATCCACATAACACCTGGAGGTTATTCCCCTGCCAGGAAAAGAAACGGGCATGGAGAATTAGTAACCTTGGCCAGAGTTACTAAGTGTTAGAGTAGGGGGTTTGAATCCAGGGAGGTTTGGTTCCGAGTCTGGACTCTTCACCACTACATTCCACTACCTCTTTGTGAGTTGTCATTGAAACCATGTGGCATGGATTTGTATTTTCTCCAGTTCTGTTTGGCTTTGGGCATAACAAGGCAGAAAGTTAGGCTCTATGATGTGTTTGCAAGACAGTAAGTATGTGATGCTAGTATTGGGTTGGCCGAAAAGTTAGTTTGGGTTCTCCATAAGATATTACAGAAAACCTGAGCACGCTTTTTGGCCAACCCAGTAGAATCAAACCTGGGTAGGGAGGGAAGTGAAAACCCAGGGTTGCAGATAATGAGCAAGTTGGAGATCGAAGGATAGCAAACCTTGATGAGGTGGAAGAAAGGCTGGGTTGGGAGAACTGGAGATGATTTGGAAGAATAGGAGGTAAGTTATTGGTAATGTGGGTTAGAGAGTAGATCACCTGAGTTGAGGACGCTGAGGACCGGAGAGGTCAGGCAAGAACTATGGTCCACTCCTCTCACCAGCAGGAGAAGAGTTAATCTTTGGCCAAAAGAAGGAAAATAAAGATTATGGTCTTAAAGTGCCAGAACTGGCCAGCAGTGGCAACTCTCTCGGAGAGAAGTGAGAAAGTCAGTACTGCATACCCCATCCTTTCCCTTCTCCATCTGTCTTCCTTCACTCCACTCACAGATCCAGAAATTCCTGGTTTGACTATCCAAATTAACACTACCTGTAATTATTAATAAGACACATCTTTAACTCTCACATTAACTTTATTGTAAAATTTCTTCCTTTCTTACAACTCCATTTTGATACTTTTATCCTTATTAGGCCATTGTTTTTTGCTCTTCTTCTTCTTTTTTTTTTCCATTTATTATTACATCAGTCAGTGACTAAGTCCTGTTCATCCTGAGATGTCCCTCAAAATTCCTCATCGTTTTCCTCAAGTTAGGGGGCTGCTTAGCTTGTTCTCTGTCCACCCTTCCAACTCTCAGAGTGACTTTTCAAAACGTAGGTCTGATTACATGGCTACTTTGTTTAAAAGACTTTGATGGTTCCCAAATTCCTTTTTTAATGTAGAATTTCCTGCAAAATCTATCTCAAGTTACTTTGCTTCAGCCATACCCAACTGCACTATTTCCTAAACCACAGCCTGGTTAAGAACTTGAAAGCTTCCAAGCACTATAAATATTTTGGTTTCTCCTACTACCTCAGAGGTTAACCACACTAGACTGTAATTTAACATTTTATTTTATGAAATAACACCAAATGTAGACATAAGCTGAAAATAATTGGCTATTTTCTAGGTTTTTCTGAATTTCTCTCTTCTCTTTCTCTCTCAGTGCTCCAGCTTCACTGGTGCCCTAAGGAAATGCTCGGTCTGGCTATTGGCTATTTTAGCATTGCCCTCAAACAAATAGGACTCTCCTTTTGTTCAAAAGTTTACCTCTGGCTGGAAAGTCCATCCACCTCTTTACCCATTTAGTCAACTCTACTTGTCCTTCAAGGTTCTACTCAAACGTTACTTTATAAAGCTTTTCCTGGGCTTCCCTGGTGGCGCAGTGGTTGAGAGTCTGCCTGCCGATGCAGGGGACACGGGTTCGTGCCCCAGTCTGGGAATATCCCACATGCCACGGAGCGGCTGGGCCCGTGAGCCAAGGCCGCTAAGCCTGTGCGTCCGGAGCCTGCGCTCTGCAACGGGAGAGGCCACAACAGTAAGAGGCCCGTGTACTGCAAAAAAAAAAAAAAAAAAAAAAAAAAAAAAGCTTTTCCTGACTCACCCAGGAGTAATTAGCAATAGTAATAATTACTCAGCCTTTAGGTGTGAGTAAGAGCATGTGTTCCACTGTATTACGGAAATTATCTGTGTGTCTGGCGTCTCTGCTCATTTCCTCATGTTATATCATTAAATTCTCACAATTACCATATAATGTTAAGTATTAGGATCCCCATTTTACAGATGAGTAAGCTGTGGGCAGGGACCTGTCCCCCAGCTCACACAAGTTATTAGTAAGATCTAACATGACAATGAATATAATTAAGTTATAAAAGGCTAAGAGCTGTATAACTGGAAACTACTATATTATTTTTTATACTTTGGTCTTTGTGTGGTAATAAGTGCTTATATTTTCTTACTTCTGGCCAATAGTAGAGGGAATTTATTATTCCCACATAAAGAAATCCTCTTAATGTTTTTTAAAAATATTTATTTATTTATTTGGCTTTGCCAGGTCTTAGTTGCAGCATGTGGAATCTTCGTTGTGGCATGCGGGATCTAGTTCCCTGGTCAAGGGGTCGAACCCGGGACCCCTGAATTGGGAGTGTGGCGTCTTAACCACTGGACCACCAGGGAAGTCATCTCTTAATGTTAATTAAAATAAAACTCTCAGAATGCTGCTATACTCAAGTGCAATGCAGACTGTGAGGATAGTCTACCCCAAACATTTCAGAGAATCCTCTGTTCTCTAGAAGCTGGGGCTCAGGTCTCTGGAGGCGAAAGGCTAGAGTATCTCCTGGTTGTGCCATTTTCTCCCCCTTCTCTCATGCTTTATTTTTCTCACTCTCATTATTCCTGATGGGGATTTTTAATAGAGCTCAGCGCCATCTTATCCCAGAAAGAAAAAAATTGTCAGAGATAAATGTATGATGAGTATGCAAAAAACAAAAATAGAAATTTAAAAAATTTATTATGGAAGCAAAGAACACTGCCCATAAAATTTAATCTTTGGCAGTTCAGAAAAAAAACATGGGTTTCGGACTTCCTTGATGGCGCAGTGGTTAAGAATCCGCCTGTCGATTCAGGGAACACAGGTTCGAGTCCTGGTCTGGGAAGATCCCACATGCTGTGGAGCAACTAAGCCCGTGAGCCACAACTACTGAGCCTGCGCTCTAGAGCCCACGAGCCACAGCTGCTGAGCCCACATGCTTAAAGCCCGTGCTCCGCAACAAGAGAAGCCACCGCAATGAGGCCTGTGCACTGCAATGAAGAGCAGCCCCCACTCACTGCACTAGAGAAAGCCCATGCGCAGCAACGAAGACCCAATGCAGCCAAAAATATAAATAAATAAAGAAATTTTTAAAAAATGCTTTAGAAAAAAGGGGGTTTCTAACAAAATTAATGAGACCAGTTTTCTTCCCCTGGGTCTTATGTCTGCTTTATTGCTAGAGTCTTTCAACTTAACCTGTCTCCACGCCAAGCTCTTCCTTTTCCTTAATTAACGTCAGCAGTTTTCATTAGCTATTTTATGATTTATCTGTTGGTGATCCTCATTAGCTTTGCCATGGTCTTAAACTTGTCCTGACATTTACTATCTTACTATATAAGGTTTTATGATTAATTCTGAGTGTATACAAGCTAGGTTTGTAGTCAGTAACATTTTTTACATGGTATGTATTCACATTTTACAGAATCTCTTATATCTTAACGTTTTTGTTTATAATTTTATATAAATGACTGGCATCCAATTTATTAGCTTCCTCATATGTTCATGCATATAAACAAGGGAAACTAAATAACTGTACGTCACCCATTCAGTTAATGGTACACCTTTAAGAAACAGAAAAATATTATATTAAGATTTCCTGTTTCTGCAAAATAAAAGAATTTAATGAAATATTATAATTTGGCTTTGTAACCAGACTCTACTATTTTTCATTGTACACTTATTGAACACATATGCAAAATATTGTCCAAGGAGCAGGGAATAAAGTAATGTTTCTGCCTCTAAGTAGCTTGACAGTATATTGAAGAACTGTAATAAGGCGTCATTTCACAGATTTAGGTATGTTTATTTCAAAATGTGTTGTTCTCCCTTTGTTCCTCACTCTAACAATGCAGACAAAAAGCCATAATCCCTACAACAAATTTTTACAATGATTTTTTTTTTTATATTTTGTGTTTAGCCATTTGTATAACTGTTTTGTTATTCATTCCATGGTTATAGGGGCCTAAAATATGACAGGTATTAGGGACCCATAGGCAAACACTGCAGTAAAGGTTCATTATATTCAGATGGAAAAGGAAATTTAATACATATAAAAAGTGTAAAAGGTAAATAAATTACTAATTTCAAGTAATGTTTAGTGCTATTCTTTTTTTTTTTTTTTTTTTTTTTTCGGTATGCGGGCCTCTCACTGTTGTGGCCTCTCCCGTTGCGGAGCACAGGCTCCGGACGCGCAGGCCTAGCAGCCATGGCTCACGGGCTTAGTTGCTCTGCGGTGTGTGGGATCTTCCCGGACCAGGGCACGAACCCGTGTCCCCTGCATCGGCAGGCGGATTCTCAACCACTGCACCACCAGGGAAGCCCAGTGCTATTCTTTCAACAGTTGTTTTCTGAGTATCTACTCTATGCAGGAAATCATACAGGATGATGGGAGACTGAAGGGCGGGGGTTGGGGAGCTGTCTTATATTAGCTGTTCAGAGAAGGCCTCTCTGAGGCGATGACATTTGAACTGAGACCTAAATGACAAATAGAAGCAGAAGAGTTTCCTAACTTGGGTCCTGGGAGTCTGTGGATAGAATTCAGGAGGGCTGTAACCTTGGAGGGAAAAATAATCACATCTCCATTTTCTCTAAACTCAGACTAAAAATATAGCATTTTCTCCCATTTGAATGTAGGCCACAAACTTCAGTAGCATTAGCAGCACCTGTTACTTTGTGATCAGTATTTTCATATCACATCGAAGTTCTTACAGGATCTTGAAATATCATCATTTCTTTGAAATGATGGTATTTCTTAGATCTGCCACTAGATCTGAGTATACATTCTGCTAATAAAGAAGCACATGTATTACTGTATCCGTTACATGTTACTGTGTAGCAAATCACCCCAAATTTAAGGGCTTAAAATAGTACCCCATGATTCTATGGGTCAACTATTTGAGCTCTACTCAGCTGGGCAGTTCTTACAAACTAACATGCGGTCACTCATGTGGCAGCCATCATCTGGCAGCTCAACTGAGCCAAAGAGTTCAAGATGTTTCACTCCCCTGCCTGGCAGCTGGTGCTCACTATGGGCTGGGCCATGTGCTCCAGCAGGCTAGCCTGGGCTTCTTCACATGGTGGCAGTGTTCCAAGAGAGAAAGAACAAGAGCTACAAGGCCTCTTATTTACTTGGCTGTGCCATGTCTTAGTTGTGGCACGTGGGATCTTTCAGTTGCAGCATGCAGGATCTACTTCCCTGACCAGGGATCAAACCCAGGCCCCCTGCATTGGGAGTGCGGAGTCTTAACCATTGGACCACCAGGGAAGTCCCTACAAGGGCTTCCTAAAGGAAGGCCTTTAGCCTTCCAAGCTAAAGCTTCCACTGCATTTTGTGGGTCAAAGCAAGTCAGAGAGGCCAGTTCAGGGTTGACTTCAGACTCCACCACGTGTGGCCACAGGGAAATGTGATTAATTGGGGGCCACTACCATAATAACCTACCTGATTATCATATCATAATTTTGTAAAATATTATATTAACTTAATTTGAGCATAATCAGTGTCCTTTGTAATCTTGTCTTTTACACTGTAAGGGAGGAAAATTTCCTTCGACCCTCTTGGGTTCTGTGACTGGGATAAAGAATTAAACTGACATAAAACAGATTAATAAGAAAAAAGCATACAAATTTAATTTTTTTACAAGTACATGGGAGTCTTCAAAAGGAAAATGAAGACCAGAAGTCATTAGGCCCCAAAGCTTGTATACCCTTTTACACAAAGAAGGATAAATTGTGGGTATGTGACAAGACAAAGGAGTGTGGGCTAGGGGCAGTGTATCATGGAACAGTAATGGGGGAAACTAATGGCAGATCATTTTAGTAGATGTGTCTGTACAGGTCCATTTCATCATCGATTCCGTCTCTGGTGATAAGAACATTCTCTTCCCGGTATATAGGAAGGGCACTTTTCTCGGGAAATTTCATGTCCTGCTTTTAGGTAGAAAGGGGGAGGGCAGAGAGCCCTTCCTGCATCTGCTGTTTTCAAGTGCTTTCAGCTCAAAATAATCAACATACCAAAGTGGCATATGTTGGCATGGGAGGTTCTGAACTCTTTCAGTGCCCTTTAAAATATCATTCTGAGAAGAGCTCCATCAGCTTCACCACGTTGTCAGAGAGGGTCACGGCGCAGATGAGGCTAAGAATCCTTGATCTGGAGACAGGGAGCCTGGGAGGGGGAGTGAAAAAGCCTGAAGGCAGGAATGAGCGGCCAAGTCCAATGGGGTGGGGGTCAGAAGGAAGCTTCTGTGGCTGAAGCCACGTGACTGAGGCCAGAGTGTCTGGACCAAGCCAGGATTAGACCACGTGGCTTAGTTGGAAACTTGCAGAGGGACCCCCAGAGTTTGGAAAGTTGGTATTGTATGCATACTAATCTATAACTTTCTTTTCTATTTCATAATAATGTATTGTGGCTCTCTTTGCATTTTAGTGTATAAAGCTCCTCCTCATTCCTTTCTTCTCATTCTTTTAAATAATTTTATAATGCTTCACTAAAGGACGCATAATAATTTACTTCATTGTTCCCCCATTAGCAAACATTTAGACTGTTTCCAGTTCTTTGTGTAAATATACATGAATTTATTTTTCTTTCTTATTTACCTCTAAGAAAATATGCTTAAGAATGATTTTTAGTTGTAGAATTGCTGGGTCATGTGTATGTGCTTTTAAAGTTTGACAGATATCATTAAATTCTTACTCAAAAAAAGGTGGTACCGATTTACACTCCATGAGATGTTTTTATTATTATTTTTAACTACCAAGACTTTATCTACACTTCATAAAATCTAGAATAAGAAAGTTTTGTATTTAATTTACTGTTTATTCTCTTGTTTCAGAGCAACGAGATGGTGGAGCTACAAAGAATACGGATGAAGGATGAGATCCGAGAATACAAATTCCGAGAGGCCCGCCTCCTTCAGGACTATACTGAACTAGAAGAGGAAAACATCACGCTGCAGAAACTGGTGTCCACATTAAAGCAGAACCAGGTGAGGTTTAAGAAGATTTTTGGTTACACTCCAGATGGATCTACACCTTCTGACCATTAAGGTTAAAACTTCTCTTTATTTATCAGAAAAGAAACTGTCAAACTTTGCCTCAATCTCCCAACATTAATTCTGTGATGAAATTTCCCAACCCTCCTATTTTAGCTAAATTTAAAAGGCAAACCTAGAAGTAGTATAATTACCAAAAAGCTTTATTGGATAAGAAAAATCTTACTTTATACTTTAGCCGTATGTTAATGCATTTCTGGAGTAAGTTAAATGTATTGTAATCAGTTTAACCGGCTGACTTCTCATTAAAGCCTGGGTTTGTAAGCTTGTGTAATACAAGCTTAAGGTTTCCCTGCAATCTCTATCAATCTCTCTCTCTGTAAACTGCTTTCAAATCATACAGGGAAGGGGATTATGAAATATAAATCAGTACGAACTCCATTATAAGAGAAAAAAAAGACCTTATTTCTTTATTCTGCTGTAAGCTGACTAAAAGGATTGCATGTGCACATTTAAATAATTTTGTGGGTAATGAGACTTAGGCAGCTTAATTGATGAATTTTCCTCCAGTTTGCATTGTGGTTTGTTACAGTTATTAGTAATAGCATTCCTGAATCTGTACTTTCGGTAGGATTTATTTATGAATAAAATTCACAGGTAGTTAAGCAAAGGTGGACAGGATTTCAAGGTCTTTTCAAAGGTGGTTCCTCAACCACAACCCTGTTCTGGTCTCAACGCTGTTATAACCTCTCAGATCAGGTCATCAAACTGTGCCAGGCACTGTGCCAGGCTACAGAGGTGCCAGAATCCAGAGGGTGCGATTCTTGCCCTCCGTCAACTTAGAGGGCAGCCCAGTTGTATGCTTCAGCTTCTCTCCCTTCCCAAGTTGGTATCTCCTTCCAGAACTGTTTCAGTCAGCCCTTCGTATCTATGGGCTCTGTGTTTGTAGTCTCAACCAACCACAGACTGAAAATATTCTTTTTTTTTTTTTTTGAAAATATTCTTAAAAAAGAAAAGAAATTCCAGAAAATTCCAAAAACCAAAACTTGAATTTGCCTCACACTGGCAGAGACATAGCATTTACATTGTATTAGGTATTATAAGTAATCTAGAGGTGATTTAAAGATGAGCCAGTGTGCGTGGTTATATGCAAATGCTATGACCACTTTATCTAAGGGTTTTGAGCATCCACAGATTTTGGTGTCTGCGGGGGGCTCCTGGAACCAATACCCCACAGAGACTGAGGGAGGACTGTGTGGTTTTGATAGATATAAGGATGAAAAGGGGAAAGGAAAAATCCAGAAGAAAATCGACACGATTGAAATTTTATTTCTGCTCATTGCCACTTTTATTTCTGATCATTGCAAAATGTCTACTAAGGAGTGCAGGGGGTGGTTCCAGACCATTAAAAAAGGGTTATCTGGATATCCCATGTGTTTTTATCTCATTCCTTCCCCTCTAAGCACTGAATCACTGTGTGTGCTAAGCAGTACCATGAGACCCCAGGTCTTGATTTGTCTGGGGACAATGAGCTCACAGTGGGGAAAATTAGAAGATTTTTAACAAATATATGTTTCTTAGAAATAAGAAGCATATTTTTTGTTGTTTAGTTTTTTTGGTCGTTGGTGAAGAATGTATAAGACTTGAAGCAAGTTTATGTGATGTGCAAATATTTAAAGTGGTCATTTCTCCCGATTCCTACAGGTCCTCATTGCCCTGTGCACAGGCAGAGGGGTGTGGAGAGCATCCATCTACACTGTAGGGTTTCCCGTCACTGCATGTGGTAGACTACTTTACTCGGGAGGTTAATTTAGGCCAGTATTAAGTATTCTTGAAAGACTGCCAAGGTATCCTGTGAGTATTCATTAGCCCAGATGCCATTTCTGTGGGAATTTGTACTACTAGTCTGGCTGATTACTATTTACAGTTTACCCATACCCTCCCCACCAGTAATTGAAACATGGAAATCAAATGCTTAACTCAGAAGTTTGAAAACACAAACAAAAATGTATACATCTTTTAAATTTTATTTTCTAGATGTAACATGGTAATTTTCCCAATTAAGTGTCTAATTAATTAATTTGAAATTATTTTCCTTACAAAGGGCCATTCTGGTTTATTTCCTAACAAATGGGTACACTGTAGTGTCACAGGTCTCTCCCAATTAAGGAAATGCTGGGGTTTGTTTTTTGTTTTTTTCTTACTATTGGCCTTTATTTACAGGATTTAGCATATATCATAAACTCTTTCTAATTAATGAAGTATTAAATATAATACTTTACGTATAAATACCACAGCTTTTTTTTTTCAAAGACATGATGATGGCTGGCTTTCAGTCTCAAAATTGGTCTGAATGTTACTTTGTACTGAAGCTTCCTATACAAAGTATACTCTTCCATCCTGGTTTGAGGTTTCTCTAAATAGGAAAGCTACTAGAATTGTAAACTGTTTAGTTCAAAGAACTAGAAGATGCTCTTCTTCTGAAGTTCCATGTTCCTGTTAAATGTTGATCATTTTCTAAATAATTGGATAAATAGCACTTCTTACTCCATATGTTAGTTTGTTTCCATCTCTCTTCACTACAATACAAACACCTAAAACAGGGGCTGGCCCATTGTAGGCATTAAGTATTAATAAATACTTGTTGAAATAACGAATACACTTTTTTTCTTTATCTTACATCCACACTTCAACTTAGAGGAAACTAAAATTTAAGATTATTATAATTAACCATACCAATTTTTATTTGTGATCCTACACCAAAGAGGTGACTCTGAACACTTTAGCCACAGTCCTCTGTGTGCTGATTTGGTTGTGTCTAAAGTTAGACCCAACCTTATAAATATGTTTTATACCTTTATACTTTTCAAACCAAAATATCTGAAAGAAGTGCAGTAAGCAGCAGTAGCCATAAAAAAGTGTCAAGTCAACTGTCAGTTCCCCAAGAGAACATCAGAAAAATCTGTTGATGAAACAAAGTTGTTTGTTAGACCTCTTGCAGTAAGATAACAGCTCAACAGAGCCTTAGTAGTATCTCAAAACAGGATGTCAACAGGAAGGATATTCATAGGATTTGAGGATCTGGACTGGTAGGTCTCACATGGTGGGAAAGTGGTTGGGATAGACAGAGTTTATGACATAGCTTTGAGTTGGGAGGTACAATAAAGTGAGGGTATTGATTCAAGTCTTGAGGAAGCTGTTTTAGTTGAGTCTTATCTTCCAGGAGCAAGTTTTTCCCTTAAGCAGCTAAGTTTTTTATGCCTAGTCCCAGTATCAGTTAACATAGAGGCAGGACCCAGTACTGCTTAACATAGGACAGGAAATCATGCTCAAGTTTTAGGGATGTGATGGCAGTAGAAAGAAATAATAAATTTCATGTCCCTAATATCTCACATATTGAGCTAAAGCACTCAATATTTGTTATCTAAGCATTGAGAACCCTAGTTTTCAATTAATAATACAATCATTTTTATTATGAAGACTATTTCCTCTAGGGATATATTTCTATTATTATTACTTGATATATTTCTATCAAGTAATAATATCATAAGAGATATTAAAGATATTATTTCCTGGGATCAATTCAGTTTGATTTCATTTAACCAGTATTTCAGGGGTAGCTTTCTATGAGGCCATGTCATTTTTAAGTACAAAAAAACGTGGTCACTGGCTCAAAGAGCTCATGGTGCCAATAGGGAAGGCAGCTAATAAACTCAGCCATCCATGTAATTGAAGACTAAAGCTATGTGTTAGGTTTGGCAATATGGGTCCAAATTAAGACCTTTAGAGTTCTAAATAAAACCCAAATGGAAAACAGCAAGAAAAAAAAAAAAAAAAGATCTTGGGCCTCGCTGGTGGCGCAGTGGTTGAGAGTCCGCCTGCCGATGCAGGGGACACGAGTTCGTGCCCCGGTCCGGGAAGATCCCACGTGCCGCGCAGCGGCTGGGCCCGTGAGCCATGGCCGCTGAGCCTGCACTCCGCAACGGGAGAGGCCACAGCAGTGAGAGGCCCGCGTACCGCAAAAAAAAAAGATCTTTAGAGTTACTAAACTCTGAAAATATTATGGTACTTATTTCCAACCCACATTAAAAATAGAATTACTAAGCTTTGAAGTTGGTATAATGAATCGCAACAAAGTACTGATTTTTCTTATGGTGACCACTTTGATGCTTTCTTTAACATATAAAATACCAATTTTTAAGTGCCTTCTCATTCTATTTCTTGGTGCCTCCACTTTGCTGGGGCTCTAATCATATGACAAAGCCTTGCAATGATGGTACAAGAAAGGAGTGACCCGTTTGCCTGAGTGGGTCAACAAAGGCTTCAATTAGGATCAGAGTCTTGACTTGGGTCTTGAACGATGAGTAAGAGTTTTCCAGATGACCGTCTTTGCCTAGGCAGAGAAACATGAAACAGCTGGGTGAATAGGAACCACATTAGAGACATTGGAATGAGTGAAGCAGCCCAGCTAGAAAGAGATCAAGTCCCTAAACAGTTTATTATTAGTATCTAATATCATAATTGATGTTATATTTTTTTCTATTTTATTTTTTCATTCACAATAGTTTATTCAGCAAATGCTTATTAAGAGCAGAATTTTGTTGAAACACTACGAAGGAATACTGAAGCACTGTGAGGGACACCTTGAGGTGTCCTTGAGGTGAGGTGACCTCACCTTGCACCTCACCTTGAGGTGAGGGTGCATTAAAAGTATTTCCTCTAAGTAGTTGTGGAGAATATTTATTAAAGATATTTATTAAAAGGTGGCATGTGGTAAGAGCCATGGAAAAGGCCCCAAAGAAAGCATTTGGGCTCAGAGCGGAGTTCTCTTTCACCTATAGACTTTAACAACCAAGAGTGTTTGAACAGGCTCTTATTTGGTTGTAATTGAAAAGAGTAATATATTGATAACAATATATATGTATTATTTTTCTTAAAATCACCTTTATTCCCACCACTAAAGAGCAACTGTTATTCACATTTTGTTAAATTTCCATTGGATCTCTTGTATTCCAGTCGTAATACATTATCCTTTTTCACTCAGTTGTATTTATTTCCTATATCATTACAAACCTATTGTTGACATTGTTTTGATAACTAAGATTATATCATATTCTTAAGAAATTATTTGTTCAAGGGATTATGGCTATGCTTTTTAAAAAGATTATCTCTTAGAGATAGATCCTAAAGTATGTGATATCTAGGGGTTAAAATAATCCAACTAGGGGAGTGAATGGAAATATAGATGAAAGAAGAGTAGACAGGAGTTGATGACTGTTGAAGCTGAGTGGTGGGCTTCTGCGGGTTCACTGAACTCTTCTTGCTACTTGGGTATTTTTACATTACCCACAATAAAAGTTTTTTAAAAAAGAAAAACATCTCATCATGTGATGGTAAAAATATGTGGTAGATTTAGATTGTTCTCAATTCTTTACTCTCTCCCTCTGCCATGTAACCTGGCAGTGCCCTAGAAAGGGCAGAGTAAATTGGCCAGCTCCATTGACCTTGGTCTTAGTCATGTGACTCTCTGACCATTGGAATGTAAGCGGACATACTACCTTGGTTTGACTAATCCCCTTACCTTCATGCCCCAGGAAGCGTGACCCTTCAAGTTTGGTACTAAAACAAGACATGTGCAGCTGACCTGAACACAGTCTGAAGCCTGAAGCCAAGTCTGTCCAACTGGCAGCCTGAAGCAGAGCTGCTGGTTTTGGCACACAATCACCTGGTTATGTGGGGATCTTTCTTGCAGCTTTGCTTGTGTAAGAGAGCTTCCACCAGTTTCCAGTTGGTTTTCTGTAAGAATTGTTCCACATGTAGATGTATTTGATGTGTTTGTGGTGGGAGGTGAGTTCCATGTCCTCCTACTCCACCATCTTGATCCACTTGCATGTATTTTTTTGTTTTGGGGTAATTGGTACTGTTATTCCAGATTCTATCCTTAAGCACATGAAGTTTTTCTTTGCTTTCTCATCTTACTCTCAAACATATTTTATTGAGATTATATTCTTATTGTGATCACTTAACTAACTTAGTCCTGAGTATAAAAATTTCCTCTTTATTAATAATTACATAAAACAAAGTAATAGTGATGATTAAAATCTTTTCTTGGATTGTGAATATTCTGATAAACTATTACAAAAAATATTCTTGATTTATTAAGCAAACAGTGCCCCCTTTTGACCACTGGACTCTGTAAAAGAAATCCTGAGAGAGGTACCTTTTTCATCTCTGCTAGGAATTGAATTTATATGTATGGATATCTAAAGAAACCATCCTGTGTTACCTTAATGGTGTATATACCGCGTGCTTTTCAGATTTATTTTGTAGCGTTTTAATTTTTAAATGTTAGGTCCACTAGAGTGTTTAATGGCAGTTTTGTTAGACCCAAATTTTAGTTTTATGAATCTTCTTTATCGTATCTAATTCAGGTTGAATACGAAGGCTTAAAGCATGAGATTAAGCGATTTGAGGAGGAGACGGTGCTGCTAAACAGCCAACTGGAAGATGCCATCCGGTTGAAAGAAATTGCTGAGCGCCAACTGGAAGAAGCCCTTGAGACCTTAAAAAATGAAAGGGAGCAAAAGAACAGCCTGCGGAAGGAGCTCTCCCAGTACATCACCCTCAACGATAACCACATCAGCATTTCAGTTGAGGGACTCAAGTTTGCAGAGGATGGAAGTGAACCCAACAATGATGACAAAATGAACGGGCATATCCACGGGCCCCTTGTGAAACTGAACGGAGACTATCGGACTCCCACTCTAAGGAAAGGAGAGTCTCTACACCCTGTTTCTGACTTATTCAGTGAGCTGAACATCTCAGAAATACAGAAATTGAAGCAGCAACTTATGCAGGTAAGAACTTTGTTCAGGGCTGTTAGAGTGAATATTTTGTAAGTTACGTGTAGTGTGTTGTGGGATTTCTTACTGTCACATTTTAGTTCCAGATTATTTTTTAAAATATTCTTTAACTAGCAACTTTGAAAGTACAATAGTTTAGAAAGACACAAAAGAGGTGTTGAAATCTCTCATTTGCATTGCTTTACGAAATTTATTTTAGATAAATTAGATAGCAGTCGAGTGTGAAGGGAGAAAATACAGCATCTTGATGCATTTATCACAAAAGAATTCAAAAGCTTTTTACACAAGAGAAATGACAGAAAATGAAGTCTTCTATCACAAGCAACTCTATGTATAGCTTCAAGATGAATGGTTATACTTCACAGCAATATTTTAAGCTCTAAAAGACATGAAGGACATGACATGGGGAGGGGGAAGGGTAAGATGGGACAAAGTGAGAGAGTGGCATGGACATATACACAATACCAAATAGATAGCTAGTGGGAAGCAGCCGCATAGCACAGGGAGATCAGCTCGGTGCTCTGTGTCCACCTAGAGGGGTGGGATAGGGAGGGTGGGAGGGAGACGCAAGAGGGAGGAGATATGGGGATGTATGTATATGTATAGCTGATTAACTTTGTTATACAGCAGAAACTAACACCATTGTAAAGCAATTATAGTTCAGTAAAGATGTTAAAAAAAATAAAATAAATTAATAAATGACATGAAGGACTTTCTATATGCAAACTAGCAGGATATCATATAATTATGATCATATGATTAAAAATTACAGAACAGGTATAAATCTGAAACCAAGGATTTCTTCTTCCTACATGAGCTAGGCCTTAAATTTTTAGCATCTTCAAATCAAATGTCTTGGGAGAGTCCCGCAAGCTTATCTCACTGTGAAATGGCTTTCTAATGTAGTCTTGCTTACCGACCATACATTACCCAGCGATGATGGAAATGTTGTCTGAGGAGCAACGTCGCCACCACCATCGTCACCTGTGGGCTGCTGAGGGACAGACTGTTGGGCTCCCCACAGATCTACTGAGCCAGGCATCTGCTTCAACAAGCTAGTTAGGTGACAAGTTTGAGGTTTGCTCTTCAGTCTGTTATCCCACCAAGGTCCTTTGCCTAAAGCTGATAATTAAAGGCCTTAAGACTCTGGCAATCACTTTTTTAAAATAGCAAACAGGGCTTATAATTTTCTTTTTTCTATTTATTTATTTATTTATCTATCGATTTATTTATTTACTTATGGCTGCGTTGGGTCTTCATTGCTGCACGTGGGCTTTCTCTAGTTGCGGCGAGTGGGGGCTACTCTTCCTTGCGGTGCACGGGCTTCTCATTGCAGTGGCTTCTCTTGTTGTGGGGCGTGGGTTCTAGGTGCACGGGCTTCAGTAATTGTGGCGCGTGAGCTCAGTAGTTGTGGCACATGGGCTTAGTTGCTCTGCTGCGTGTGAGATCTTCCCAGACCAGGGCTTGAACCCGTGTCCCTGCACTGGCAGGTAGATTCTTAACCACCGCACCACCAGGGAAGTCCCAGGGCTTATAATTTTCTGCCTCTGCAGAAATGATGACTGAAAATGTAATTAGCAGAAGTAAATAAGACAAGAGAACCCATAAAATTAATATATTATTAGGCTTATTTTTAATATTATATCAAAAGTTAACATACTCTTTAACTTTTTTAAAAAAATATTTGTTTATTTTTGGCTGTGTTGGGTCTTCGTTGCTATGCGTGGGCTTTCTCTAGTTGCAGTGAGCAGGGACTACTTTTCATGGAGGTGCATGGGCTTCTCATTGCGGTGGCTTCTCTTGTTGCAGAGCATGGGCTCTAGGCACGCAGGCTTCAGTAGTTGTGGTGCATGAGCTTAGTTGCTCCGCGGCATGTGGGATCTTCCGGGCCCAGGGATTGAACCCATGTCCCCTGCGTTGGCAGGCGGATTCTTAACCCCTGCACCACAAGGGAAGTTCACCCTTTAACTTTTAACTTTACCTGCCCAGTGCTTTTGGCTGCTGAAAGAGAATTAGTGAGAATTCATTTTCTCAGTGTTCAATTTGAATCAAGGTAAGAGGGTATGGCCACTGGAAGAAAATTAATTTCATGTAGATTTACCTAACTGCAAAGTGCAGTTGTGTAGGTAATACTTTTCCATGTCTTTTTGCTCAGTTTATACTAATACAACCAGGTGGATAGAAAACACATTTCTTGTGAAAAATATTTTATGTGACATATATTTATTTACAAGAACGTATGCCCTCAAACTAAATAGAATTAATGTAAAATTTTTCTTAAACTATCATGTTGGTTTCTTTAGGATAAAAAGTTAGTGGGTTCAAGCTTTTGTTTTTTCTTTTTATTTTGGTGGCAGTGTAGAGTATATGAGGAAGAGGGGGTTTTATGTGTAAACAGCTCAATAGTTTTCAACCAGGTCAACTATTGGTTGAAAGCTCAGAGCTGTTCTCAGTTTTAATACTAAATGTAATCTGAGCTGGGGAATACAAAAGTCCAAAAGAGAGTAGTTTAATCAAAAGAATGGTGGAGAACAGGTTCTCAGCAAGAGTCGTTCTCAATGGGAACCACCTTGCAGAGTTTGGAGTGGGATAGTTCCTCATTGTCTGAGTCTGTCTGATGAGTTACACGAGGTTTAGCATCTCTGGTCCCAACCCATTAAATGCATATTACATCTCCTCATAGATGTGATGACCAAAAATGCCCCACACATTTCAAATGTCCCAAGGGTCAACCTCTAGTCGAGAATCATTCTTAGAGGGACAGCACTTTACTCTCCCATAAAATGGGGATACATTGTACCTTCTTCAAAGTGTCATGAAGGTTTTTGAGTTAATGTACACAGAGTGCTTAGAACAAAGCCAAGCACATGACAAATGCCCAATAATTATGAACTATTATCATTATTTCAACTCCACAGTGCCTTTAATTTGTTAAGCACTCCATTTATTTAGCTATTATTAATATAATTGTTATTATTGGATGATTAGCTCAAGGATCGTCATCTCAGATGGGAGTAATGTGGTTGCTGGAAAGTTTCAGGGTGTGAGACAGTCTGAAAAGGGATATTCATTCAGCAAAAAGCTAGAGTGAGAAAAACTTGGCTGGATAAACCTTCCCTCAATATATGAGAAAACTGTACCTTTGAATCTTTCATTAGCACTTAATTAATGCTGACAGTTTATAAAGATGTAGAGGGACACAGGAAGGGCCTTATGTCCCAAAGTTTGCTCTTAATTTAGTTGTGAAAAACAGGCTCCACACAGGAAGGGCTTAGCAGTGTCCAGTCTCACACTCGGAACACTAACTACTAATTTTGTTGTAGGCAATGTAACCACCTCTTTTCTTGTAATCAGCATTTTTTGTAATATATCTCATTCAAACTGTTGAACACAAGTATAGCAGAATGTATCTTCTCATGCATAATTTCTTTATAATCTGAGTCTTTCCTTAGCTATGTGTCCCCTTGTGTTTAGTTCATATAAATAAATTATAAAAACATTACAGGAGGGCTTCCATAGTGGCACAGTGGTTCAGAATCCACCTGCCAATGCAGGGGACACGGGTTCGAGCCCTGGTCCGGGAAGATCCCACATGCCGCAGAGCAACTAAGCCCATGCACAAGTACTCAGCCTGCACTCTAGAGCTCGTATGCCACAACTACTGAGCCCGCGTGCCACAACTACTGAAGCCCACGTGCCTAGAGCCCGTGCTCTGCCACAAGAGAAGCCACCGCAATGAGAAGCCCGTGCACTGCAACAAAGAGTAGCTCCCACTCGCCACAACTAGAGAAAGCCTGCGCACAGCAACAAAGACCCAATACAGCCAAAAATAAATAATTTTTTTTTTTTAATTACAGGATACATTGCCTAGAAGTTACTGCAGTTGGTGTTGATGTGAATGAGCCTTGAAAATAATACGGCAGTTCTAATAAACAACACTTACGCACACCTTGCAGCACATACCATGTCAGTACCATTGTTCTGTACCTTCTGAGGGAGCAATAAAATGCACTTCCACTGACTGTCTGGAACACTTGGGGCCAGATGTATTTTGAAATTAAATACTCAGAATATAGAAAGTGTAGGCATGGAGAAAATTTCTCCTCTTCCCTTCTAGGCTCTTTGGCTGGCCTAATAATTAAATTGAAGACAGATTAACAAGAGAAAAACAAATTTTTTTTTTTTTTTTTTTTTTTTTTTTTGCGGTACACGGGCCTCTCTCTGTTGTGGCCTCTCCCGTTGCGGAGCACAGGCTCCGGACGCGCAGGCTCAGCGGCCATGGCTCACGGGCCTAGTGGCTCCGCGGCATGTGGGATCCTCCCGGACCGGGGCACGAACCCGCGTCCCCTGCATCGGCAGGCGGATTCTCAACCACTGCGCCACCAGGGAAGCCCTGAGAAAAATTTAATTTCATATGTAGAAGGGCAGAGGCACGAATGTAACACCCTATACCAGGGAATATGCAACTTTTAAGATTTTCTTTCTTAGGATTAAAGAAACCCCTTGAGGAGCTTCCCTTGAGGTCCAGTGGTTAGGAATCTGCCTTCCAATGCAGGGGACGCAGGTTTGATCCCTGGCTGGGGACTAAGATCCCACATGCCGTGGGGAACTAAGCCTGCGGGCCACAACTAGAGAGCCTACGTGCTGCAACTACTGAGCCTGCGAACTCTGGAGCCTCCCCACCTCTCAACTAGAGAGAAGCCTGTGAGCGGTGATGAAGAGCCTGTGTACCTCAACTAAGACCCAGTGCAGCCAAATAAATAAATATATATTTTTATGCTTTAAATATACTTTTATTTCTGTTTTTTTAATCAGTCCAAAATAAATATTTTTTAAAATAAAATAAAGAAACCCTTTGCAAACAGCATACCTGAGTCAAAGCCTATCAGCCCCTTCTTACCTTACAAGATTCCATCTATGCGTGTAAATTATGTTTTCCCCACTAAGGATATTTACTTAACCTGGTTCCAAAAAGAAAAAAACTATGGTTATGCCTTGGGTATCAGGAATATTGGGTGAATTACTTCACTTCTCTGAGGTGCATTTATAAAAGGGAAGGTGAAAGGTGATAAATTAGCCCCATCACTAGTCTCTAAGATGCCTTTGTTGGAATTAGGAAAACAAAAAGTCCCCTTCCTCAAGATACCATACTGCCATCTGCTGGAAAATGGTAATAATATTGATAAATATAAAAACCTACACTGACTACAATTTAAATAGTGCCTCCTAGAATTGGATCACCCTCAAAACCCAGTTATTTCAAATAGGTTATAATAATAATAATAATAATAATTCCCAGTTACAAGTACTTTAGTTCATTTTATTAGAATGAAAATAAGTAGATCCTGCCTGGGAACACTAAACAAATTACATAATCTATTTAAAGGTGTCTCTATGCTTGTGCTAAAATTTCTACCTTTGACAAATAGCCTCTGTTTAACTTCATATCACAGAGAGTCAGACTAAGCAGGAGAAAACTCTTTGCATTGTTTTCTTCAGTATCATACTGGCAATATAATTTCACATGTAATGTGAGAAAATAGTGATATTTCTGTAAAACTGAAATTTATAAGTTTTGTTGTATCCTCGTGGACGTGGAAGAAATAAAGATCCATATTGCGTTTAGATATACTCTATTAAAGGCAATTTAAATTTTTCCTATAATGATGGTAAGTGGTCAATTTGCTGCATGTCCCATAAGAGTTAAAAGCAATTTGTATATATTTGCTTAATTGGTGGATGCTTATAACCCAGGTAGATAGTGTTATCCCCATTTTACAGATAGGGAAACTGAGGCACAAACATGTTACATCATTTGCTCAAAGCCAAAAGCCTAGGAAGTGGATTGCCACATAGAGAAAGAGAGAGAGTCAAACAAATGAAATATTATCTGTGCTTAACAAAGACTCACAGAATATTTATGGGATGAAATTAGTAAGACAAGATTGGTCAGTTGCTAGCTTTTAAAACTTAAGGTGGCAGGGCTTCCCTGGTGGCGCAGTGGTTGAGAATCCGCCTGCCGATGCAGGGGACACTGGTTCATGCCCCGGTCCGGGAAGATCCCACATGCCGCGGAGCGGCTGGGCCCGTGAGCCATGGCCGCTGAGCCTGCGCGTCCGGAGCCTGTGCTCTGCAGCGGGAGAGGCCACAGCGGTGAGAGGCCCGCATAACGCAAAAAAAAAAAAAGTCCTAATATAAACATGCAAATTCTGTTGTCTTTTCTTTTGTTCCTTCACAAAAGAATCTATCAGTACTCAATACATGTAAATGTGTTTATTTAAAAGGTAAACACTCAGCGAAATTTAAAATAATTTCTATGGTGGTCCAGTGGGTAAGACCCAATGCTCCCAATGCAGGGAGTCCAGGTTCGATCCCTGGTTGGGGAACTGGATCCCACACACATGCCGCAACTAGGAGTTCACATGCAACAACTAAGAATTCCACATGCTGCAACTAAAGATCCCGTGTGCCACAACTAAGACTCGGCGCAGTCAAAATAAATAAATAAATAAATATTAAAATGGTCCCCCTCCCTCCAACCGTCATTTCAACCGCCTTTAAAAATAATAATTATTATTATAATTTATATGGGACGGGATTTCGCTGGTGGCCCAGTGTTTAGGACTCCGCGCTTCCACTTCGGGGGCACAGGTTCGAAACCTGGCCAGGGAACTAAGATCCCACACACATGCCTCAACTAAGAGCCTGCATGCTACGTGACCAAAAAATGATAATAATAATAAAAATTTCTATGGTGCATAATTATAACAATAATAATAACATATATGTGTACTTACACCAGACTACAGAATTTACAAATTATGCATTCAGGTTTTCTGGCAAAACAACCAAACCTACTATGCAAAGTAAAATCTTCAGTTTCAGATAGAAGACAGAGATTGTAAGAAGAGAAATAAGGCAACTATTCTTAGTCACTGTAGAAGATTATATATTATTTATATATAATTATAGAAGATTACAGTTAACTCAGCAAGTCTCTCTTGAATAAGTTCTTCACAAATGGAGATTAAAATATACACTTAAAATGAATAATTTTAATCTTTAAAGTGCTTTGCATTCAATAATTCAAAGTACCATGTATCTTAAATAGTTTAAGCCCTGCTGTCTGAAATCCAAATACAATTTAAGGTACTTCAAGCCTCAATAGCTGAGGGAAAATGTAATGGCAGAGTTACACAAAATTATCCACAATTTAGTTATCTTTTTTGTAGGGGGAGGGCAGACCAACCTCAATTGTCCAGAAAAAATATACACACACACACTTGTATGTATGTATGTGTGTATTTACATACACACACATACATGTGTATGTGTGTATAAAATTTGGACATCATTCCCTATTCAAATGATTCCACCAGAAATGTATTGAGTGTGGAAATTAGTACTATATGTGGAGCGTATACATATGAAGGAGACAGTGTTCTATTTGATGTTTTCTGGAGGTGCTATCATGAAGAAACTGGTAGACATACTTTGGGGCTTAGAAAATGTTTATGTTAAATGGGAATTGGCAAAGTCCAGGTTGGAAACTCTCCTAAAGGCATTATCTCATTTATCATAACACTTTTGCCTCTAAAACAAACCTGAGGGCTTCCCTGGTGGCGCAGTGGTTGAGAATCCGCCTGCCGATGCAGGGGACGCGGGTTCGTGCCCTGGTCCGGGAAGATCCCACATGCCGCGGAGCGGCTGGGCCCGTGAGCCATGGCCGCTGAGCCTGTGCGTCCGGAGCCTGTGCTCCGCAACGGGAGAGGCCATAGCGGTGAGAGGCCCGCATACCGCAAAAAAAAAAAAAAAAAAAAAAAAAAAAACCTGAGACACGTTCAGTACATTTTGTTCTCGTCCAGTTTTTAGTTTTATCCAAAAGTTTTTCCTATTGAAGAGCTTTTTGAAATCAGCTATGTGTATTGTATTCATGTATACTAATCAAATGATATTTAGACTTTTCAGAGCAAATTTACTTAATTTTTAAAAGAAAAAATAACAGTCCATTTCATTGAGATTGTATACAATACCAATAATAGAATATTTAGGAGATTTTCCATCTCTTATCAAAAATTCAAATGTCTTGGCTTTTCATCAAATACTGTGTTACATAATTACCTGGATTTTCACTTAAAATTATTGCCCAATAGTCTGGATAAGTCAATTCATCTTCAGCTATAAGCAAGTACAATCTGTTATATGTAATGAAACCCAGCAAAGAGGATTTGTATTCAAATATTTCCTGACTCTGAGATGAAAGAGTTGCTTTTGCACATACAAATACAAATTTGTAAAACAGATGCGTTTGCCATGTAGAAGCATTTTGGTCATGGGAATTGGACCACAGTTACCCAAATGTTAACAACAGCTAACATTATATAATACCTTGAGCATTAAATTCACTGTCCTACTGAATCATCCACATGTCCCTATGAGACAGGCATTCTTATGCTCCTTTTATAGATTATTAAACTGAAGCTCGCCCAGATTTGACTTGTGTATAATGCATGAGAATTTGGATGGGTAAATATGCAGAGCATAATTCTTTTGGAATGATATACTTTTTGACTGACTTACCAGAACTGCTGAAATAAGAACACACACTCCAATTCAACTTGTAGTAATGAAAACATGGGCTCTTCTGCATTTTAAAAACATACACGTGTCCAAATGTGAACGGGTCAAGCTCGTCACTGGCATTGTCTTGAAGTCATTCAGAGACTTTCTTTTGCCCTTGCAGGTAGAGCGGGAAAAGGCCATTCTCCTGGCCAATCTCCAGGAGTCACAGACGCAGCTGGAACACACCAAGGGGGCGCTGACAGAGCAGCACGAACGGGTGCACCGGCTCACGGAGCACGTTAATGCCATGAGGGGCCTGCCCAGCGGCAAGGAGCTGAAGCAGCTGGACGGGGAAAAGGGCCGGGACTCGGGAGAGGAGACCCATGACTACGAGGTGGACATCAATGGCTTAGAGATCCTTGAATGCAAATACAGGGTGGCAGTAACTGAGGTGATCGATTTGAAAGCTGAAATTAAGGCCTTAAAGGAGAAATATAATAAATCTGTAGAAAACTATACTGAAGAGAAGGCGAAGTATGAGAGTAAGATCCAAATGTATGATGAGCAGATTACAAGCCTTGAGAAGACCACCAAGGAGAGTGGAGAGAAGATGGCCCATATGGAGAAGGAGTTGCAAAAGATGACCAGTATAGCCAATGAAAATCACAATACCCTGAATACGGCCCAGGATGAGTTGGTAACATTCAGTGAGGAGCTAGCTCAGCTTTACCATCATGTATGTCTGTGTAATAACGAAACCCCTAACAGGGTCATGCTGGACTACTATAGGCAAAGTAGAGTCACCCGTAGTGGCAGCCTGAAAGGGCCCGATGATCCCAGGGGACTTTTGTCTCCACGGTTAGCCAGGCGGGGTGTGTCGTCCCCCGTAGAAACAAGGACCTCACCTGAACCAGTTTCAAAAGAAAACACAGAGGCCAGCAAAGAACCAAGTCCAACCAAGACTCCCACCATCTCTCCTGTCATTACTGCCCCACCATCATCTCCAGTACTAGACACAAGTGACATCCGCAAAGAACCAATGAATATCTACAACCTTAATGCCATAATCCGGGACCAAATCAAACATCTGCAGAAAGCTGTGGACCGATCCTTGCAACTGTCTCGTCAAAGAGCAGCGGCGCGGGAGCTGGCCCCCATGATTGATAAAGACAAAGAAGCCCTAATGGAAGAGATCCTCAAGCTGAAGTCCCTACTGAGCACCAAACGAGAGCAGATCGCCACACTGAGGGCGGTGCTGAAAGCCAACAAACAGGTGATCTCATTCTACTAACGAGCCATGCTAGCCAGCACTTTAACTAGTTTATTCCTAAATGTTTTTGAGTGTGCACCACCATCAGGATGACAGTTCAGAGTCCTGGTCGTTAGAGGAATAACACAAACTATGGCCAGAGCCAGATCAGAATGTAATAATTTCTTTGAAGTGCGTGAATGGATGAAAAAGGAGAGTAGCTGTGCCCCACTAAGTAGAGGTAGAGTTGAGGAAATTAAAGCAGGAACAGAGAAGATCCAGTTGCAGATGTAGAAAGGCAATCCAGGCGGTACTTACCTGGAGTCCAGCAATCACTGAGTGTAGAAATAGGAGATGGGGGCGATGCAGAATAGTCTGACATGGAAGCTTTACACCAGGCAGAGACAGCAAGAAAGGCACCCTGGTAGGCAGCTAGAGCAAACAGAGGGGAGGTCTCTAGAGAGAGAGGTAGAGATAGAGATAAAATAGAATGTGCACTGGGCTTCCCTGGTGGCGCAGTGGTTGAGAGTCCGCCTGCCGATGCAGGGGACGCGGGTTCGTGCCCCGGTCTGGGAGGATCCCACATGCCGCGGAGCGGCTGGGCCCGTGAGCCGTGGCCGCTGAGCCTGTGTGCCCAGAGCATGTGCTCTGCAATGGGAGAGGCCACAACAGTGAGAGGCCCGCCTAGCACCAAAAAAAAAAAAAAATAGAATGTGCACTAACTCTGCCACTAACCACATATCTGAAATTGAGGTCCACTTGGGATGTTAAATCACCTCAGTCAGAGCTTAAGCAGTAGAGAATTTTTCCTAACCATAGATCTTGTCCTTCTGGCATAAGTAGGAATGCTACCACATGATCCTGCCTGACTCCTAGATCTCCTTGATGTCTGAATTTGGTTTTCACCCCCAAGCTTTACCTGGATGACAGTGCTATGACATTTAGGTGGGAAAATAATTTTAACCTCTTATTTTCTCTGGAAAGTGAGACTTGAAAGATACCTATGAGAAGGGTGCTGAATAAAGGGTGCTGATAAAAAGCAGCAACAAAACATCAAATACCTTCCTGCAAATGTGAGCAATGCTAGTGTTGGAGAGTGAAAGTTAATTTCAGATTCAGACTTCCTTTTCCTTTTTCCCTTTAACTGGGGGAAACCATACCACTATCATGCCATCTACATTGCAGCTTTCTACTGTCTTTATCTTCAGTTCCCATAAACCTGTTGATACAATTTGGAGGTCTATACCACAAGCCGTAATAATGTTTGCACTATATAAACATGTTTTTTTACAAATCTAAAGGCAAAATAGGACCTTATTTTTGTGCTGTCACTTCAGGGAACTAGAAGAGATTAGGGTGAATGAAGAATTTGTGAGAGATCTGACTCCAGTTTCAGGTCAGAATAAAGAATTTGTTACCATATCCTTCCAAAGACCCAATGATTTAGTGTTCATGAATAACTAATACCGTATTAGATAAGGCTTAGATGACCTTCATCAAGGACATAATATCCTGGGCATTCTTGCTCAAGCCATTCAAATAACTTCTTTGACTTCTTCCTGAAGTTTGAGTATTACTGACCTAGAAACCTAGATCTATATAAATGTCAAGATGCTTAATTGACATAGAAGTACAGATAAGCGTGGTTGATCAGCCAAGAGAGACTAATTTGTCAATAAGCATTCATTGATTCCATATTTCATGGCAGGTAGTAAGTAGGGATGCAAAAATAAGTGACTAGTAATCTAGCAGAATTTCAATACATGCCTGTAACTATTTACAAGGTAGTACCTATCTTCCAGCATTTTAGAGTGATACAAACAGTGCCATAGGAATTCAGGGCAGTTCAAAGCATTCCTGGCTGAATTTTTATTTTCGTAGTAGTTTGTGGCACCATTTGCATTACATTAGTGTCACAGCTCATATGGTCTCAGTAAATTAAATGCAAACACAGTTCTAGCCATGCCTTTAGTTTACATTTTAATGATCTTAGGGCTATTGCTGTGATGCTGTGTGCCATAAATAGCTCAGGTCTCTACAGATGACATCCACTATATTTAGACATTGTGGAGTATTTATTATTAGGGCTAAGCTGAGAATTCTGTCATAGAGGAAAAAAAGAGAATCTTCCTGTTTTTATTAAAATAGGCATTCTGCATTCTCTATGACTTTTAATATACCTTAAAGGGTTTTTGTAAGCATAGTGTCTTCTGATGAGATAAGTAAATGTTTACAAAGGACTGTCTGTATACTAAACTGTGATGGATGCTAAAGATTCAAAGAAGGCCAATACATGGTCCCTGCCTTCCAGAAAAAGACTCACAGACTTCTGGGGATGTCAGAATAGAACAGATAATTACAGTTTGATGTTGTACATGTTGTAATCCAATTTACGGGAACATTGCAAAGGAAGTAACTAATGTATCCTAGATATAGACCTCTGTGGCTGGAAACAAGATATTTTATTTAGAAAATCAACTTTGGGAGAATGTGGTGAATGCAGACGTCAGCAAATCTGCTAATGGGTTAGAGATACTTACACTTTCTTAATTCCGAAAAAGCTTTGTGCAGTTTTGTGGACAAAAATCTACAAACAATGCTGAGTCCTTTGGGGCATTTTGCACAATAAATGAGTTTGTATGTCTATTTCAGATCTTGCTCTTGTCACTTCCCTCTCTTTTCCCCTTAGATAACTGACCATGTAGCTCCACGTGTTTACAAACTTGTTACATCTACATTTTCACAACTTAAACTTAACTACCTGTTCTAAATGATTATGTGTCTAAATTTTTTAAAAATTAAACAACTGCCATTTTTCCCCAGGTCGATTTCTGCATTCTGGATAACTTTCTGAATCTATAACATTTCTAAAGTTTCTAGAGTTATAGCACTACAGAACATACTAAAGTATTTTATGAGTAACCTCTCATTTTAATCTGAATTTAAATACAATGAAAACTATTAAGTTACATTAAAAATGAAAATTTTAAAAACTATTAGGGCTTCCCGGGTGGCGCAGTGGTTGGGAGTCCGCCTGCCGATGCAGGGGACACGGGTTCGTGCCCCGTCCGGGAAGATCCCACATGCCGCGGAGCGGCTGGGCCCGTGAGCCATGGCCCCTGAGCCTGCGCGTACGGAGCCTGTGCTCCGCAACGGGAGAGGCCACAGCAGAGAGAGGCCCACGTACCAAAAAAAAAAAAAAAAACCTATTATGTTACAACTTTGGAATAAAAACATTAACAAACTACCTTATCCAATAGTGTTTTAATTTAAAAAGAATCCATTTATCTCTATAAATGGATTGGCACTTTGTAGAAGAAAGTTGAAGCTGTCCACTTGAAGCACAAAAAGAAATGTTAAAAAACCACAGTAGTCTTCCTGGGAAATCCCATTACTAATGGATTTTTTTCATTAGTAATGGATTTTTTTCATTAGTATTGAATATTTTTACATACTCTTAAAACTGTAGTCAACAGTTTGTAAAAATGGTGTGTTTCCAGTTTGGCTTCAATATGAATACCATGAGGGCTATGCATCAAATAGGCACTCCCTAAATATACATTGATTTCATGCATTGATTTAGCCAACATTTTTTGTTTGTTTGTTTCTATTTCCTACTGTGTGTCAGGCTAGTTCTCAATTTGAAACACTCTTAATTCCAAGAACTTAAACATGCCCAAATCCCAAATTCAAACAAATACTTTAATTCATTCCATATTTTGGTGCCTGCTTTGGCAGCAAATATACTAAAATTGGAATGATACAGAGATTAGCACGGCCTCTGCACAAGGATGACATGCAAATTTGTGAAACATTCTATATTTAAAATATATGTATATATATTTTTTGGAATCTGATTTTATGGAGATTGTGAAGAATTTGACTATAATTTATTGTTTTGAAGAAGTTGTATACAAAGACTTAGGAAATATTGATTCTTTGTTAATTATTTTCCTTAAATATATAATATGGATTTATAGTTTGTCATACTCATGTTATAAATTGCAGTGACCTGTCTTTTATTCTATATGTTTCAGACCCACCAAGCACAGGTGACAAAAGAATATTTGAGTTCTATTGTATTTCGACTGGAAGCTGTGCTTCTTCACTAACTTCTCCTTGATAAAACCCTTCTTGTATAAAGTTTCATTTTGGCTCCCTTCATATCTGAAAATCCCACACTCTCAATAATCTGCATTAAATATTTACTGAACTACTATCATTCCCTTAGCTCTTGATAGTGACTCTGGTTCACAGCTGGTTTCTAGGGCAATTTATCCACATTATAGATTCACATTTATGTTTTGACATAAAAAAAATTGCCCCATGTCCAAAGTACATATATGTTTATAGAAAATTCAACCTAGACAATTTCACTTTTTATTTATGAAAGAAATAGACCGAGCATGAAGAATCTATATGAGATTTTCCTGATATGAAAATTGTAAGCATTGTGATTTTTCTGCTTTAGACAGCTGAGGTGGCATTAGCTAATCTCAAGAACAAATATGAAAACGAAAAAGCAATGGTGACTGAAACTATGACGAAACTTAGAAATGAACTGAAGGCTTTGAAAGAAGATGCAGCAACTTTCTCATCCCTGAGAGCAATGTTTGCAACAAGGTAATATAGTTTTTCTTACAAGATTAGGTGTGGTACGTGGGGAAAAGACTTCAAAATGCACATGTTCATCTTCGTGCATCGTGAGTGTTACTTAGTCTGCCATGTAAAAGGGCAAGGCGTGGGCTTCCCTGGTGGCGCAGTGGTTGGGAGTCCTCCTGCCGATGTAGGGGACACAGGTTTGTGCCCCGGTCCGGGAAGATCCCACATGCCGCAAAGCGGCTGGGCCCGTGAGCCATGGCCGCTGAGCCTGCGCGTCCGGAGCCTGTGCTCCGCAGCGGGAGAGGCCACAACAGTGAGAGGCCCGCGTACCGCAAAAATAATAATAATAAATAATAAATAAATAAAAGGGCAAGGTGTAAAGAAAGTACGTGACATTCCACTCTGATAAAACCTTTTGTGCTGTTTTCCAGAGCCCTCTACTAGACATACTGGATCAAGCAATTCTTCTACATACAAGTGTTTTTATTTATTAATTTTTAAATATTTTTAATTTTTTTTCTTTCTGGCTGTGCCGCACAGCTTTCAGATCTTAGTTCCCCGATCAGGGATAGAACCCAGGCCCCCAGCAGTGGAAGCAGAGTCCTAACCACTGGACCGCCAGGGAATTCCCCATACAAGTGTTTTTAAACTAATATAATAGATATTTTTTCTAGAGCCTTATGTGCCCAAAAGAATTAGACCAAAAGAAAAAAGAGGGCTTCCCTGGTGGCGCAGTGGTTGAGAATCCGCCTGCCGATGCAGGGGACACGGGTTCGTGCCCCGGTCCGGGAAGATGCCGCAGAGGGGCTGGGCCCGTGAGCCATGGCCGCTGAGCCTGCGCGTCCGGAGCCTGCGCTCTGCAATGGGAGAAGCCACAACAGTGAGAGGCCCGCGTACCACAAAAAAAAATAATAATAATAAAGCACCTCCAATAAGGGAGAAAAAAACCCACTTCCTAAAAGAGCTAAATATTACATTATCACCACTGACATTTATTTCTGTATACACAAAAGTGTTTATCATTAGCAAGTATTTATGTGAAAGAGATACTTTGTAATGAAGATTAATATTCATCGTATCAGCTAATTACTTACTTTAATATAGTGTGAATTAAATTATAATTTCTAAAATGTAATTATATGTATCACCAAATTTTTCACACTGCACAACTAATTAGACAAATATTAGTTACTACCTCCCCCCACCAGTTTTGTTATGAAGCACCACTATATTTTATTTTTTAGACTTGAAATGATTGTTAAGAATTATTGATTCGGGGCTTCCCTGGTGGCGCAGTGGTTGAGAGTCCGCCTGCCGATGCAGGGGACACGGGTTCATGCCCCGGTCCGGGAAGATCCCACGTGCCATGGAGCGGAGCGGCTGGGCCCGTGAGCCATGGCTGCTGAGCCTGTGCTCCGCCAACGGGAGAGGCCACAACAGTGAGAGGCCCAAAAAGGAGCCTGGAGTCCTGAGGACATTGTGGAGATATCTGCCACCCCAGCCCTGGGTTGCCTACCTCTAGACCTTAAAAAAAAAAAGTTATTGATTCAACGTTTTCAAAATCTTGGTGTTCAACATAGTGTTGCAGTTTCCTTTTTGCTGTCACAATTCAGTGCCAAAACAAAAATAACTCTATATTTTATATGATGCAAACTTGGTACAAAATTCACAAAGCATAACTATGCTTATGCTTTATTTACAGATTCAGTAAATTATTTACATGTAGCTGATATAATGTTAAAAAAAAAATCCTGGGCCCTGGAATCTGTCCAGCTTCCTTTTAGTGTCAGAAGAGAAAAGACTCAAACTCAAACTTTGTTATTGACTCTTGGAAATGGCAGTGAGGCAGCCGAGTGCCTAAGAGACCACAAGGTCACAGGAGAACTGAAGGGAACTAACTTCTGGGTCTGAGCACAGTCGAGTTTGGGGAGTAGAATGTGCACACCTCTGGCCACTATGGCGGTGGAGGGCGTTAGGATGGAGAATGGGTTTGGTGCTCAATGCCCCCCTCTTTGAAAAGGAAATCAAAACATTTTTAAAGGGACGTTTAAAGTCTCGATCTGGTTTATATAAGAATTATTATCCTCAAATAATGCATTTTCACAGAAATTTGTTTTCTCAGGTATCTTAACTGCCTTACTGCATAGTATTTTTAAAAATATTTTTGGGTTTCCCTGGTGGCGCAGTGATTGAGAGTCCGCCTGCCGATGCAGGGGACACGGGTTCGCGCCCCGGTCTGGGAAGATCCCACGTGCCGCGAAGCGGCTGGGCCCATGAGCCATGGCCGCTGAGCCTGCAGGTCCGGAGCCTGTGCTCCGCAACGGGAGAGGCCACAACAGTGGGAGGCCCGCGCACCACACACACAAATATATATATATATATATATATATATATATATATATATATATATATGTATATATATATATTTTTTCTTTTATCTAACCAATTAAAATAAATCCAGGGTCCTGAAATCCACATTTTATTTTAATAAGCCCTGATTTTTCTTGTGATATTCCTACTATGCTTCTTGACATTCAGTGTTAAAGAAAATGGAACACGGGAGATTGGGATTGACATATATACACTAATATGTATAAAATAGATAACTAATAAGAACCCACTGTATAAAAAAATTAAATTAAATTATATTTTAAAAAAAGAAAATGGGACCCACCTGGATCTCAAGTTCTTTCACTACAAAGTCTGTTCTTTCTTTAAAATACCAAAAGTCTTGTGTTAATTTTAAAGTTTGTACATTTTGGGTAACTCCAGAAAGTCATTAACTATCTTCTGATTCATGGAGAGTTCTTACTATCTTAATGGGTAAATAAATGCAGAAAAAACTCTGAATAATTGTGTGAATAATTCTTCCTTCCAAATGTGCATGTGCTTAGGTGTTACTTTTGGTAGAAAAAAGACCACCGAGCTTCTCCTGCTGCAGCGCAAGTATCAAACCTGAATAAAGATGTTCCTGACAGCCGGCTATATCTGTTTTGAACCCTATGCATATCTTGGTTTTCTTTGACACCTATTGCTCTATCATCTGGTTGGGAAATCATTTGAAGATACTCAGGTTTCTAATTCAGGCAAATCTGCCATATTGAAAGCAATAGCAACTACAACCTGTACTCAATTAAAATAAAACCTATAAATATAGATAAAGAAGTACATATTTTCTTTACAAATATTATTATTCTTTTGCATGCTACAGGCATGGACTATAAAGCTATTGTAACACATCTTCAGTGCTGTGAACATTACCTGAGACTTTACTGTTGGTTCTTCTGCAACCACAATAACTGTGTCTGGGGTTTAAGATACCACCTATTAAGAATGTCCCCATATGTGCTTCATTGTATAGATTAACTCTCAGTTACTGAACCTGCTCTGTTTCCATTTTTCTACTGTAATAGATGACTTCCATTGTGATCTAGGAAGACCAGTGTTCCAAATATCTAAATTCCAGTAAACTTCATTACTTTCAACTTAAGTTCCAAACTTAATTTCACCAAGCTTTTCTCCTGACCACTTTTCTGTTGTGGTTCCAGATGTGATGAATATGTCACACAATTGGATGAGATGCAGAGACAGTTAGCAGCTGCAGAGGATGAGAAGAAGACTCTAAACACTTTGTTACGAATGGCTATCCAGCAAAAACTCGCCCTGACCCAGCGGCTGGAGGACTTAGAGTTTGACCACGAGCAGTCCCGTCGCAGCAAAGGCAAACTTGGAAAGAGCAAGATCGGCAGCCCTAAAGTAAGTGGGGAGGCATCAGTCACCGTGCCCACCATAGACACTTACCTCCTGCATAGTCAGGGCCCACAGACACCCAACATTCGGGTCAGCAGTGGCACTCAGAGGAAAAGGTATGCATGCAGCGATCTTCATAGTATGGTGCAGTGGCCAGATTTTAGTTAACTGCAAAAATTAATGTGCTCTTTCTTATTGTGGAGGATGGAGGAAGGAAAGGAAGGGAAAAACTGGGAGTGGGTGTATAAATGGACCTTGCCAATGTTGGTTTTTCCAAATTAAAACCTTTGGATACTTGTGTTTATTTATTCCTTTCTGTCCCCCACACCCCATCTCTTGGTTAACCATTATATACTTTTCAAGTGTCTGTTAACATTTTTGCTGTTCCTTGTATGCATAAAATGCCTCTCCCTTACCTCCAACCTAAAAATCGGTAGATAGAAAAGGTCAATATTAAGAATGAAGCTGTGTTTTACATGGGTGATAGTTTTAATGGCAGTGGTGCTATTTACCAGCTTCTCTCTAACGAGGCAAGGATATGAATGTGTTCTCTTAGGGGAACTTTTGTCCATATTCCGAAAACTGATGACTGACTGAAAGGAGATGTCTCTATTTAGGTCAAGTAGAATGGGATATGTATAGTCTTTTTCTTAAAAGCAGGTTTTTGTGCTTTTTCATTTGGTATGTGAACATTGTTCAAAAGTCACTTGTATGGTTTTTAATGGCTTGGTTTTATTACCTTTTTCCAGAGTCCTGAATGTTGAATTACTTACCCTGTATTTTCAGTTAATAGCAAAGTTTTTATTTTAGGAGTTTTCCGTTAAGAATCAAACAATATAAATATTTTCTATGTGTGGTTCAAACTGACTAACTATAATAAATCTCTTTTACAGTATCCAGTACAGTTTACAAATAGGGTTGTATCCTGGTATGGAAACTAAACATTTAGTGAAAAATCTTGATTTACTTGTTAAAAAGTTTTAAATGCCAGTATAAATAATGTTGTCACTGGTGAGGCTTTGAAAGGTAATTAAAGTAAAACTTTTTTGTTTCCTATATGTATTTTCTTGGATCTCCTGCAAGACAATTTTCACCTTCCCTTTGTGATCAGAGCCGTCCCAGGACTTCAGGGGCTTGCTACCTACAGAGTTTATTAAGAGTTCCCCCTGATCCCACCTCCACAGAATCATTTCTTCTGAAGGGCCCCCCCTCCATGAGTGAATTCATCCAAGGGCACCGGCTCAGCAAGGAAAAAAGGTTAACCGTGGCTCCACCAGGTACACATTTTTTCCTTGGGTGCATGTGATGCAAATGATGAGTTGAATAGACAGCTCTCCCCTTCCTTCCAACCACTCACTCCCACCCATCCGCAGCGTCTGACTTTAATGAGGGTAAATTCCTATGGTTAAAGTAAGAATGCCTTTACACCTCTCTTTCGGTTTCCTTCTTTACTCAGCCAGACCGTCGTCATTTCTCAGGAGTCTCCAGCGACCTCCTTTTAACAGCCAAGGATGGAAAATGAGAGCTGGAAGGAAAGGGATAGCTGAAGGGAAACTAGCAACAGGCACAACACAGGACACACACAGTCAGGTCCTATTTGCAGTTTGGTAGCTCATAGCAATTCCGTCTTGGTCAAATTTTGTCATTTTCTTCTGATCATTTTTCATGTAATTTCAGTAAAGGAAGCCATCTTTGTAAAATGCCTTTTGGGCTGATCTCCTTTTGTAGTGACTCAGAATGTCTCCAGTTACAGAGAATGTAAAAGTAAAATCCTCTAAGGTTGTGCTCCTCAGGAACGTTTAGGTCTTAGTATAATGATCGTATAGTTTGTAAGCCCTTGCTGATTTGTGCTTACCAGCACGCTCACAACTGACTTTAGCTTCACTGTTTAGCATTTTTTAAAAAATATTTTTTATTTTTTCTATGAAAGGCCTCAATTGAAAATGTGACTTCTGGCAGATAAAGATCATCCTTTGGGGAAATTCCTGCCTGCATGCTAACTATAGGTCAGAGGTGGTACACAGGAATTCTGTGAAACAAAACAAAATAAGCCCAAAGGCAGCTGTTATTAGGCTATTGCAGGGAATGAAGAATTAAAACTCATTCTAGTTAGTAGTTGTCAGCAGTTAGAAACTCAGGAGATTTCACCTGAACAGCTGTACTTCTGGGCTCCCTTGAAGGATTCTGAATATCTGGCAGCCCTAGGTCTGCATTCATGCATGTCAGCAATCTGTTGGATCTATGTAGTGCCTGCTGCTTTTAAACAGGGCAAACTGCAGTTTACCACAGGGCCCCTCGCTCCCAATTACTTATATCCAGTCCGCTGCACTTGTTTCTGTTATCTTCCGGCCCCTACTGTAACCTCTGAGTTTGCCACAGAATTTTTTTTTTTTTTAATTTACTTCAATTTTACCTTAATTCCTTTTTGGAAACCTCAGCCTTTGGATCTCTAATACTGTACTTTCCTTATCTGATTCATAAGTCAGCCTACGGATGGGGATTAAAAGATACGGTGTGGAAATTTATAGCAGAAGTTAAACATTCTAAGAATGTTTGAGGACATAGGTAGTGATAAGGAGTTAGGAGAGCCTTAACAGCCAGAATGTACACCTAAAACAAAAGGCAACAACTCTCCTGGATGTTCCTCCTTTCATAACTCTTTTCCTCTTCTTTTAGACCCCTTTGGAAGTATCTGTGAGTCACCAAAGTGGTCCTGATTCATCAGGACACCTAACTTAAATAAAAGCCACAGGTCTTTTTGTGTTACAACTGGACTTAGTAGCACTATCTTCTAGAACTTAGAAAAGAAATTCTGTGGTTAATAAGTAACCCTATTATATTTTAATTTTAAAAGTGACATATCAATAAGATTAAAATTAATAATAAATATTAATAACAACTATTTTCATTTTATGTATGACTATTTGATGCTTGTTTACATTAATATCTATTTTACATCATTGTCATTACATTGTGGAAACCACTAACAGATATCATAATCTTTTCTATGTTACTGCCTAGTCTTATTTTTATTTTTAAAGGTTGTATCGTAGATTCTATTTCAGATACTGTTATTGCATTAATCACTACTTCCTGTCTTGTTAGCCACTGAGATGGTTTTCCATTATTTGTTATAAGATGCTGTTATGAATAGCATGCATTCAACTTCTCATCTATCATTCTCTTCTCAAGAGTGAGATCACTGGGTTAAAGTATGGACATCTTTATGTTTTTTGCTCCATTTTGATGTGCTGTCAAAAAAGGCATATCATGTACTAAAAGTCTGACATTTTCACATTCTGACTCTTTCTACAACTTTATAGACACTGTACACATCTTGCAATTCCAAGGCTAGTCAGCATACATGAATGAGAATACTATTATGTGGTCTTAAAATTCTTTAGTTTTGAATAATGAGAAAATGCCATAGGCCTTAGAAATGATTGCTATAGACAAGATTAGAGAGATAAATAATGTGGAATTCAGAATCGTCATTAGGCCAGAAAATCATTTTAATGACAACTTAGCATATTGGTTAAACCTTATATTTTTAACCATTTATTTGAAGTTAAAATAATAAAAGGAAGGAAGTAAAGGTGTTACTATAGCCTGAAGAATTTTTAATTGGATATCATGGAACCAATCAAATTAATCGTTAATAAATTCTTAAATCAACCCAGCACCATTTTCTAAAAGGATCTGGTTAAATGAATTACTATAGAAACTGATTAGCCATCTACACCAAATTGTAGCTTCTAAAAATATTTGCATTATTGACAATGTGTTATTTTTCCTAGGCTGAACTATATTGTATAAAACATATTAAACATTATTTGATGCTTTTACTATATAAAATGTTTTCATTAAGCAGAGGAAGGGAAAATATGCCATATATATCCAGTCCTATGTCCTATGCAAGAAATATCTTAAACCCATGGGAAATAATAGGTTTTATGAGTTTAATATGTTATTATTATAAATTTACTTCCTGGTAACAATATATATTCATCACTTTAAAAGGACAATTTCCTGTTAATTTATCAGAATGTTTTTTGATAGGCACTGTTTTCAAAAATATTTTTTCAAAAATGTATTTTTAATATATCTTTTTAGGTGATTTTAATTATTCCAATCAGCAGATATATAGGTTGTTTTCTGTTGTGGATCATTGAAGTAATTAAATCAATAGAAATGATATTAGTTTAATTTGTTTTGGATCCTTTGGTTGAGGAATTGGAAGAGGTATAAATCTCATTTAACTTTTAAAACAGTTACATAAACATAACATAAAATATTATTTACCATATATAAGGAGTATTTTCAAATAGATTTCACTTCTATGAGATGGTAAGCAGAAACCATATCTTCAAGGCAGAATTTCTCAATTTCTGAAAAATCAATTCTAGGATAAGGCATTGGTTTTCAAAATTAGTAGAATGTTTTGTGCTAATTTGTTAGTACATTGTACTGATTGATTTCCAATATTACCAAAACCTTGTGGAGGAAAATTCTGGCTATGGCTCTGTCTCTGTTACCTCAGCCCCTGAAATCCCAGAGTTTCCATCCATGAATTGTTGACTTTCTTGTTCTTGACTATCTTTATCTAGCATACAAACTCCAGCGTCCCCCATTAGCTTTGATGAACTTGAATCAAAAGGGGCTCTTCTGATATCAGCAAGTTTGCAATCAGGCAGCACATAGTATATCTTCATAATATCAGTGGTTATTTTGTAGCCAACGTTGTATCTCAGTGCCTTCACTACCCAGGCCTATATAATTAATAAAAACTTACAATTTAATCAACAATTTAAATCAGTCTACCAGAATACGTGAAAGGAATCTATGCAGTTCATAGGCCAGAGATGTTATTTCTGTAGTAAAGACCTAAATGCATCATTTGTACAATTGAATTAGGGACCCAATTGCAACATGGGGGGTGGGGGGGTGCTTCCCCACACCGAGCAATTCTTTGACACCAGCTGGGTGCCCTATGATTCAAATCAATTCTGACACTATCTACCCGGAGATGGCATCAGATTCCGCGGGTTGAGGACTGAGTCCTACAAGACTGCCCCACCCCCCCACTTCATACGCCAGTTGCAAGCCCGGGTCCTTACCTGTGTTTCCGACCCACCGTAATAGATTGGGCTTCCCACGACCCCTCCTTGGACTCCAGGCGCCAGTCCAAAGTCCAGGTTGTTACCTTACTTCTGAACTACTGGCTATAAATCAAGAGGTTCCCATGACCCACTCTTAAGGTTCAATTAATTTGCTACTTCCTTGATCACCAGTTTAGTATAAAAGGATGTAACTCAGGAAGAGCCAGACAGAAGAGATGTGGAGGGCAAGGAATGGGGATAGGAGCACAGCTTTTTTTGCCTGCTCTCCTAGGGCGACACTCTCCCCCAGTCTCCGTGTGTTCACCAACCCAGAAGCTCTGTGAACCCTGTCCTTCTGGATCTTTATGGAGGCTTCATTAAAGAAGCAAGAGTTTGATTAAATTGTTGGCCGCTGGGTGATTGATTCAACCTTCAGCCTCTCCCCGGAAGGTCAGGGGTCGCAACTGAAAAGTTCCAACTCTAATTCTGTGGTTGGTTCTCCTGGCAACCAGCCTCCGCCCTTAGGTGAGGCCTAAAGTCATCTCATTAACACAACAAGAGACACTTTTGTCATTCTCTGCACTTAAGAAATTCCAAGGGTTTGGGGAGTTAAGGGTCAGGAATCCAGGACGAAGGCCAAATATACATTTCTTATAAATCACAATATTGCAACAGGATAAACAAGAAATCTGAAACTTGAAAAAGCAAGTTTGAACTCCCTTCCTGAAGTAATAGCCTAAGCAATTTGCTCCTCTCGAACCTGTGCTTTCCACGTAGGAGCTTTTTCTCTTGAATGTTCTGCTTCCTCATTATCATTTCAATTCCTCTGTCCCTCCCTACCTCTCTCTTTTCGCTCCTTCTCTCTTTCTCTGAAGTCATTACTGAACTAATGTGAAAGAATGGTATTGTTTTGAAATGTGAAAATTTTCTATATTTTAGATCTTACCGATTTTTAAAGCAGCTCATAAATGTATTAACCTTAGTATGTAGTCACCCCTTTAGTAATAGATACAAACACGTTCATTAGTGAAAATTGTCTTTACATTCCCGTATATTCAAACAGTAAACACGTGTTTGTTATATCGCAAAGCCTATGTTCTTAAATGTGTGCCAAAACCACATTTCTTTCATTAACTCATTTACTCATTTGTCAAAATTTAACAGAATATATTGTGCATCTACTATGTGTCAGGTACTTTTTTTGGCTTTTGGTATAATGTAATGATATTCAAGTAAAACATCACCTCTGTTCTCCCCTTTAAGGGGAGGTAGATAGGCAAATAAGTCATGATATTAATAAATGTTCCTGGTAAATAGAAGAGTTGGAGTGGTGAGGAAATCCTCGCAGAAGAAATGCAAGCACTGGTCATGATAGGTAACTATAGACCTTAATAGGCAGAAGGTATGTTACCGAGTCCAAGTTCGCTCTGCTTGCCGCACGACTGGCCAGTAAATCAGGAGACGAGGTGTTGAGGCAAGGATTAATGACTTTATTTGGAAAAAGCCAGCAGGCCGACAAGATGGCGGACTAGGGCCCCCCAAAAACCATCTTATCGGGGTCTGGATGCCAGTTTCTTTTATAGAACAGAGAGGGGGAGGAGGGGAGGAAGTAAAGTAAAAAGACCACATATCTTGCAAAATAGGAGGGGGTGTGTTAATTTCTTCCTTCCTGCAGACATTCACAGGTAGGCGGGTCAGATTGTCTCCCAGTGAGCTGAACAAAGGCACTTCACTTAACGTTCAGGCGGAGGAGCAGGGTTCCCTGAGGCAGGCCATTATGCATGATTATAATAACAAAAGCAACGGGAAAGCAAAGTTTAAAGTCAAAGAAACAGATCTAACGTGGAGTCCGATTTAGCTCTTCTGTCACAGTTCCCCACTGTCAACGTCCATTCCATAATCTTGTGGAAAAGGGGCGATGACCATTCTAACTCTTTCTTGCTATGTCTCGTCACATGGATCTTTCTGGGAAATGTCCACCATAGCAGCCTGTTGTTGCGAATGTTGAGATTTGTCTTTAAGGAATTTGGGGCTTTTCTATGTATGGGAAGATGCAAGAGTCTGGGCTCACTGAAATCGTTCCTTTGATATGTGCCTCAGCTCTCCGGGGCCTGTATCCTGTATTTTCACATTCTGAGTTTCCTCAGGGCTCACCATAGGGAGAGGCTGTAGTCTGATGGCTGCTAGATGGCAGGTATTCTTCTCCTCCCGCTCACTGGCTCACGTTGGAGGGCTGCAATCACTGTTGCCATTTCTCAGGTCCTCCCCTCTTGGTCAGAAATGTGACCAGTGTTTGGGAGACATTTCATGATCAAATTTTGTACCACTGCGTTGGGAGTTTCATCCCAGATCAGGCAAAAATGCTTGATATGCTGCTCCAGGTGCTAATTTTTGGATTAGGCCCTATTGATAATTGAAGATGCTCCAGATCCTCTGTCTAATTATGATCCAGGAGACATTTTCCCTTGTTGCTTCTACCCATACCTAGAATTACACTATTATAATTATTTTATGTTATAAATGTGATCTATTTCCTCAAGATGTTTAGCCATAGAGGTTTTGTTGGAGGCCTGGTTGCACACTGGGTACTGTAAGAGACGGCAGTCTTATAAAGTAGACGGGATATAAGTAAATGCAGCTGGTAACACTGACCAAGACATAGTGCAGCAGGGAGTCACACAGCACAAACAATTTGGAGACAAAGAACACAAAACAATGATTTGTATAACTAGTTGTAATCCAGTTGCAAGAATTAGTGACCAAAAACCATAACTGATTTAATGAGCCATTTGCTGTTTCACTCTACTGGCCATGTACGCACAGCTTAAATCTTTGAGACAAGCGTATGCTACTGGCAGGATCAACCAGGTAGAGAGAAAAAGATAAATGTTTCATCTTTGTTTACAAAGCCATGCTTTATCAACTTGTTGTAGGTCATAGCATAAGAGAAAAGGTTTTGCGGGCCTCTCACTGCTGTGGCCTCTCCCGTTGCGGAGCGTAGGCTCCGGACGCGCAGGCTCAGCGGCCATGGCTCACGGGCCCAGCCGCTCCGCGGTATGTGGGATCTTCCCGGACCGGGGTATGAACCCGCGTCCCCTGCATCGGCAGGCGGATTCTCAACCACTGCGCCACCAGGGAAGCCCTGAAAAGGTTTTTTCCTGAAAAAAGATTAAAGCCAGTATATTTTCCAAAGTCATAAAGTTATAAATCATATTTACCAGTTCATTCCGTCCCATGTAATTAATTCCTGTTGTTCTGGATGAAATAATCAGGTTTTCCATTAGGTTTGTCGTTTGTTACCCAGTCCAGTGATATTATCTAAAGGCTATCAGAAACTAATTGTTAAAAAGTTCCTATTTATGAGTCTTCTTGAAAATCTTCATTTTGTAAAAACGTCAGGACAAAACTTAAAATAGCCTGGTTAAAGTTTGGAATACGGGCTTCCTTGGGTGGCACAGTGGTTAAGAATCCACCTACCAAGGCAGGGGACACAGGCTCGAGCCCTGGTCTGGGAAGATCCCACATGCCGCGGAGCAGCTAAGCCCGTGAGCCACAACTACTGAGTCTGCGCTCTACAGCCCACGTGCCACAACTACTAAGCCAACATGCCACAACTACTGAAGCCCGTGCTCCTAGAGCCTGTGCTCCACAACAAGAGAAGCCACCACAATGAGAAGCCCGCGCACCGCAATGAAGAGTAGGCCCAACTCACCGCAACTAGAGAAAGCCCATTAGTTGCAAGGAAGACCCAACACAGCCAAAAATAAACAAACAAAAAAAAATTGGAATACAATGCCATTAGCAGGAAACTTGGATATTTCTGTGACATAACATTTTAGAATAACTAGAATTATGATTGATAACATATCAGGATATATCAGATGTTAGGGATTCCATATACATTTTGGAATATCTTTATTAATGACATCTATCCATGCACTATAACCTAAAGTTCATCTCCAATCACTTGACTATTTTTTAAGTAATTTAACATACCAAATAAACTTAGTTTGACATTCCTCTCTGAGATGTCTCAGAGATGTTCTTTTGAAGTATCCCAGAGTCAGCTGGAGGCTAAAAAGCTTAGTCAGATTTTGATATTTGGGAAGCTTGTTAAAAATATCAGAAAGCTTTTAAAACACAACAGGATCATAGGTCACTGTGAAACAATCAATACTTATTCATTTAACCAAAGTCACAAAAGGATTAAAAGAAAACAAATACAGGTCACCTAAGGGGACAGAAACTCATACAATCTGTTATCAAAAAGGAGCACTTATAACAGAAAGAGATCAAATTCCAGTCTTGTATTAGCTTACTTAACAAAATCCATTTACTTAGTTAACTTCAATTTAAATTTAGTTAATCCTGGGCTTGCCTGGTAGCACAGTGGTTAAGACTCCGCCTGCCAATGCAGGGGACATGGGTTTGAGCCCTGGTCCAGGAAGATCCCACATGCTGCAGAGAAACTATAAGCCTGTGTGCCATAACTACTGAGCCTGCGAGCCACAACTACTGAGTCCGCATGCCACAACTACTGAAGCTCACACTCCTGGAGCCTGTGCTCTGCAACAAGAGAAGCCACCACAATGAGAAGCCGCACACCATAACGAAGAGTAGCCCCTGCTCTCCACAACTAGAGAAAGCCCACGCACAGCAATGAAAACCCAACAGAGCCAAAAATTAATTAAGTAATTAATTTAGTTGATCCTGACCATACATAAAACTTTATCAGTAAAATGTAATTCCATTCCTCATACCTTAACTGAAAACACACATTCTACCATACTGAAATGTTTTATATTTTCAGTAGCTTTAAATATAAATTAGAATCCCTGACTCTTAAAAACCTTAATTTCTAGTGAAACCAAGAGGCAAGTAATAGTTACCAAAACCTGGAGAGACTATCTTAGATTATTTTTAGAACACAATTATTCTTAGAGTTTACCTAAAAGCTCTTATCTCATTACATTTACTTTAAAGTTTCATCATATCAAGTTATTTTTCCTGCTGACAAATTTGCAACAGATATAATAAGATTTCTTTTTTTTTTTTTGGTATGCGGGCCTCTCACTGCTGAGGCCTCTCCCGTTGCGGGGCACAGGCTCAGTGGCCATGGCTCACAGGCCCAGCCGCTCCGCGGCACATGGGATCTTCCCGGACCGGGGCACGAACCCGTGTCCCCTGCATCGGCAGGCGGACTCTCAACCACTGCGCCACCAGGGAAGCCCTATAATAAGATTTCATTTAACTTCTGTTAAACCTAGGTGCAGTGAAAGTATTATACTTAATGTTGATGACTCTGAAGACATGGCTACATTAATTAGATCAATGAAGTTAAACAGTAATATCAGGTATTAATTTAATACTGAATATTTTTCAGTTCACATGAACCTGAAATTCACTTAGCTTAATTTCTCTTGTATTTAGACTTGTTTGATTTGTAAGCGCTTACTTTTCTTTAAGCCAATTAAATAGAGCTCATTTACAAGTTAACCTCGCCAATGTTATCCAAAGACAAAGACACACACAAACACACAGAGACCTCATGGTTCTCATTTCAAAATTTCAGCCCTGAGTCAGGTACAGCCATGTAAAACCCATCAGTTTACAAGAGTTTGGATTAAAGTTGGGTTTCTGGCAGATGGTACAAATCAAGCTCCCTTGTCTAGATGGCTAAATCTTAAAAGACACTTAGGATTTCTATTTATCCTTGACAAGTCAATTTCTAAATTACTTTACCCTCTTTTCAAAATTTGCATTTTAAAAAGATGGCAGAGATGAGGGTTCCTGAGAAGACCAAATAGGACATTTGCTTCTCAAAGATACAGGCAAGTTTCTCCTCGGATGACTTTGTTTCCTTCTCTGGGGTTTCCAGGGGCACCATTTGTAGGCTTAAAGCTTGCTCCAGTGGGACCCTGATGTCAGGCCGTTCTGGCGAAAAAGTTACTTGAGCATTTAATTTACAAAGGCGACCTCGTCCCAAAAGGGGTATTGGACACTCTGGCCTATATATGTATAAGAAGCTATGTTTCAGGGTGAGGTCCCCTAGTTGGCATTCTAGACGTTTAAGAATGAAGGGTTTTGTTCTTCTCCAGAAACTCCCGTGACCCAGATAGACGGAGATGTTTTCTGTGCCACCTTGGTGTTTACCACAGAATATGTGGCACCTGTATCTATTAGAAAGTCAACCAACTTGCTTGCCACTGTCAAAGTTATCCAGGGCTCCTGAGGGGAAATTAGAATCAGACGCCTCAAGTCCAAGGGAGTCCCCTGGCCACAGAAGGGAAATTGCCCTTCTGTGGAAATGGCTACCAGTCCAAATTGGGGGCCCTGTCGGGTCTTAGATGGTGGTACTAAACCAGGTCCCTGTGCCTCCGGTGTTAACACAGTAAATTTTATTCGATCCCTGTGGGTAGGGGAAACGGGAGGCAGTGAAAGGAGTGAATATGTTGGAGGCATGGGGGCAGTTGGAACAACTGCTGGTGCAGCCTGCTTGGCCAGTGGGGAAGCTGTGTGAGCCAGAGGAGGGTTTAGGTTTTGGAGTACCATGTCCCCACTCTCATTTCCTCCCTCTTCCCCTTGTAGAACAGGTTCCCCTTTGGGTTTCCTTTTAGATCACTGCACCATCAGGTGGCAGTCCTCTGACTCCTTTTTGCAATAGCATAAATGCTTCTACATATGGAATCTCATCTCTTTTCCCTGTTCTGTTGCAAAACACTTCCACTGCGAGATCGTGTAATAACTGAGTGAGCCATTCAGGGCCCATCGCTCTTCTGATCCTAACATAACATTGGGTCCACACCCTATTACAAGAGTATATATGTCTTTCTCAGTCATGGGCTCACGGCTGTGTTCTACCCAGTTACCTAATATATGTCGCAAAGGGCTCTCCTTTGGGATAGATGAAGTATTTCCCATTTTTATAAGTTTGACAACACCAAAACACAGAAGACTCAAATTCCAACACAAGAGGCACAGACACATTCCAACATTGTTGATGCACACCAAACCAAGACCAACAAACCGGCTCCCCAAATCATCCAATGACAATTCCCCTCTCCAACAGGGTACCCCCCAACCAGATTGCCTTGTCCCATAAAGGAAAAGCCCAAACTGAGGGGGGTAATATACTCCCTGTGTGCACCCCAGAGCGACTTACCCTCCAAAGTCGAGCCTGTCAACCCATAGAAGTTTGTCGGTTCCTTGCCTCAACTGCCGAACGCTGGGGTAACCAGTGCTGTTTCAGGGAGTTTTGAAGGAAACATCCTCAGGACAGATGGCCCCGGCATCTGCTAGGACCTTGCCCCAGTATTCCCTGACCAGGGCCGGCTAGCCGCGAGTAGCAAGGCTCCCGGCTGGCTAAGCCAGATTTGTTACCGAGTCCAAGCTTGCTCTGCTCGCTACACAACAGGCCAGTAAATTGGGAGACGACGAGGTGTTGAGGCAGGGGATAACGACCTTATTCGGAAAGCCGGCAGACCCAGATGGCAGACTAGGGTCCCCAAAACCCATCTTAACCGGGGATTGGATGCCAGTTTCTTTTATAGAACAGAGAGAGGGGGAGGAGGGGAGGAAGTAACGTAAAAAGGCTATTTATCTTGCAGAATTTCTTCTTTTCTGTAGCCTTTCACAGGTGGCCAGGGTCAGATTGTCTCCCTGTGAACTGAACTAAGGCACTTTAACTTAACATTCGGGCAGAGGGGCAGGGTTCCCTGAGGCAGACCATTATGTATGATTATAATAACAAAAGCAATAGGGCTTCCCTGGTGGTGCAGTGGTTGGGAGTCCGCCTGTCGATGCAGGGGACACGGGTTCGTGCCCCGGTCCGGGAAGATCCCACGTGCCGCGGAGCGGCTGGGCCCGTGAGCCATGGCCGCTGAGCCTGCGCGTCCGGAGCCTGTGCTCCGCAAACGGGAGAGGCCACAACAGTGAGAGGCCCGCGCGTACCGCAAAAAAAAAAAAAAAAAAAAAAGGAATGAAAAGCGAACGTTAAAGTCAAAGAAACAGATCCAACGTGGAGTCCGATATAACTCTTCCCTGTTACAGGTAGGGGTGCAGGTGTGGGTAATGAGAAAAGCCTTATTAGAAAGGAGGTCAGCTTGCACAAAGGCCATGAGCTTGGGGCTAGAAACTGGAGCAGGACTTGGGAGTGATGGAAAATGACACTAGAAAGGCAGGCAGGGACTTGAAAACAGAGGGCCAGGAGAGAGAGCAGACTTTATTCCAAGGGCACAGGTAACAGTTTTAAGAGGAGCAGATTTTTAGTTTATAAGATCACCCTGACAGCGAGGTGGAGAATGGATTAGATGTAGGTAATGTTACCCGAAAAACTGGGTTCACCTCTTGGTGGGTGTCCAGCCAAAAGACACAACCCAGCCAAAGACTGGGAGAAGGAGGGATTTATTACTTGCCGCAAGTAAGGAAAACACTGGCGGTATTTCCCAGAGCAGTGTCTCCCCAAACAGCAAAATTGGGGAAGTTTTAACAACAAGCGTATTCATGAAGGGGCCTGGTTGGGTCCAAGCTTTAGTTGATTGAAGTCAGGAGGGTCAGAAAAGGTCAACATCATCGTCCCTTAGGTTCCAGTTGATCTGCTGGTTGAGCACTTCAGGCTAATCTTTACCATTGAAGCAAAACTGGGAGTTTTTACAACTGATATATTTTGTTTGCTATTGTTACTTCTCTTGCCTGATAACAGGCAATGTTTCTGCATTCTTTTGTTCCCTTAAGATTATTGAGAATTGTGCAAGGCCAGGCTAAGATCATGAAATGGCTTAGGGCAAAAATGGCTTCTCTTAAGTCAAGAAAGCCATGCCTGGTTCTCTTTCTCCTGGAACCCCCTGTCCCTAACTGCTTACAGTAACACCTGACATAAAGAAGCAACTGCAGAGTCTAATGAAATGTGAAATGAGAGGTGGTGGAGACTCGGAATCAAAACTGTGAGGGATATGAATCTTTACAAGTGTTTGAAGTCAAAGAAGTTCAGCTCTACGCAAAAGCCAGAGTGGCCTGTGGACATACATCTTGCTCTAACTGCCTGTGCTTCTTAATCCTCCCGTGGTTTGTCTGTGGAAGGAGCTCGGTGAATGCTAATTGAGCTGACTTCCTGAACTAACAGCCTCACTGGTTTTTTGCCTAAAGTGTGTTTTTTCCTATAGAGGCTTCTCCATTTTTGTGGGTTCCACTTCCCCACATACTTTCTTTTTCCACAGGATTCAATACTTGAAATACTAGGAGTGAACAACATCCTGTTGAAACTTGTAATCTTTTAGGGTTGTATTTGCTTTTTTTGTGTGTGTGTGTGGTACGCGGGGCCTCTCACTGTTGTGGCCTCTCCCGTTGTGGAGCACAGGCTCCGGACGCGCAGGCTCAGCGGCCACGGCTCACGGGCCCAGCCGCTCCGCGGCACGTGGGATCTTCCCGGACCGGGGCACGAACCTGCGTCCCCTGCATCGGCAGGCGGACTCTCAACTGCTGCGCCACCAGGGAAGCCCCGGAACGCTGAATTTTAAAATTGCATGTTATCTCACCACCTTCTACCTGTTCATGCTCCCCTCCCTCAAGTCAGAGAACAGCCTTTATTCCACCAAACTGCAGTCAATTACTTACCTACAGCACTTAACCCTTGGTTTCTTTGGTGTCCTTTGTGCCAGGGAGTAAGGTGGTACAGCCGTCTGCCGTTGGCATGGCCCTGCCTTCAGATCCCAGAGCCTCCCCATGCAAAGAAGAGGTTTAGCACTCTGCTGTGTTGGGCCGCTGGGGGCTCTCCCTCATTGTATTCCAGGGGAAATGGCCATCAGCTATGCTATGCTCCACATACTATTTAATCCAACTTGCTGGCACTAGTCTATTGAATTCTACTGTTTGTCCTCACTGTAACTACATAACGACCTCTATTATAAAAATGCTCTGATGATCAGCATTCCCTGGGATGTTATATTCAAACTGAAGCTTTCAAAGGGACGTCTTTTATCTACAAGGAATACTAAGAAAAACATAATTTAAAAAGCCACAGTAGATACCTGGGGAAGCCAATCTTTAGGTTAACAACTGTAGGCTCTCCTCTGCATTTATAAGGACATGTGGTCAGCTATAGTGAAGGAATACTGAAGGAGCTCTCTCAACTCTGAGTCTCTCTGATTGAACGAATACAAATTATTCTCTCCATGACTGGGACTGGAGTTCATTGTGTACAATCCATGTTTCTAAATACACTTGTAAGTAAATATATTAAAATATCTCAGCACCGTATAGTATAGCTTCCATCAAGAAAAAGTAAAATTCCCATTATCTAATAAACAGAGCAAACTTTTTTGGGGACAATTTAAAGTGTCTATGTGTTATAAACTGACTATACAAGTCAGGAAAGGGCAGAGTTCCAGAATTCACGCTGAATTCTTGCAGTGTGCTAATACTTTGCTTTCCTTCCCCAGACCGATGAGGTTGAATTTCTAAAAGTTATACCTATATCATTACACTGGATATGGGGGCCACTGATTTAATTGAGAAATGCTTCTCTGGTACCCATCAACATGGCAGCCAACCAGACTCTTCTGAGGCATATTAACAGTGTGGGGGTGGCCTTTGTACATGCTAAACCTGGCTTCAGTGGCTCTCCTGGGCTGTTAGTGAGTTGGGCAGGGTCTGAAGGAGCTGCCGAGTTCTGGCTGGGAGCATGGTGCCCATGATGAGTAATTCTGATGCTCACAGAAAGCCTATGCTTGCTACTTCCTATTCCTGTTTTAAATCATGTAGTGAAAATGTAGTTCCTTACACTTACACCTAGACTACTTAAAGTGACCTAGGCGTTGAACCTATACAGCTAATCAACCAGAAAGGTTCACAGTGCACTGTACTCATTACACAACACTGAAGCATCCGATGGCCTCCCTCTTGTTTTCTTCTTGCGCAGCTGTGTGTCGCTTCTTCCACACGTCCTTCTCTTTAGTCACCTGTTGATGCTTGTTTGGCTTTCTTGGCTGTTTCCCAGTGTATTATGCCTGAAAGGTATGAGAGGGAAAAAAAAAAGCACGACTCAAAATGGTTGACTTTATTGCTTTCTATTGTTTACTAAAAAAGTAAAGTCATAAAGATGTCATACAACCATTAATTTCATTGTCACCTGTCAGCCAAAAAAAAAAAGTCATTGATATACTCTCCATATCACAAATTTAAAGTTTTTGTGAACTGTATATGTAAAAGCCAAGTTTGTTTTGGCTATGCTCATTACTGGACTCTGGAGATTTTCTCCCTCCCTCCCTTCCTTCCTTCCTTCCTTCCTTCCTTCCTTCCTTCCTTCCTCCCTCCCTCCCTCCCTCCCTCCCTCCCTCCCTCCCTCCCTCCCTTCCTTCCTTCATGTTTTTTTGGTGTATACATTATTTTTATGTCAGTTTAGTGTGTCCAGTTCACAAATCAAGTCTCCTTTTTGGGGACTGTTTCTTGAGCTGGGCCTGTCAATGTGACCGCAGTTGTCAGTGAATGTTCTCGAGAGTTGGACTAGATTAGATTGTTACTCTTAAAATAATTATTTAAAAGAAACTAATATAACTTCAAATATTTGCATTTATATGATTTAAAATTTTATATGCAAATATATACATTTACTTTGCAAGATAATGATTTAGAGCAGGACAGTCATTTTAATTAAAGCTGCTTTTGGTGGATATAAAATTCGTACTTTTTTAGCTGAAGAAGATATACTCTCCTCATGTTAGGACTTTTTTGCTGCTCTGATGCTGTTCATCAACTACATTTTTGCTCTAAACTGAGCCTTACCTCCCAATTCTTCATTGCACTTAAGATTTTGTCTTATTAGCAATGGAAAATCCGTCTGATCAGTTTGGGTCATAAGAACTGAAATTAGAAATTTAGAGTAGGAAGAGGTACCCTATATGGATGCTGCTTAGTTCATGTTAAATACCTATTTCTGGCTTTCCAGGCAGTCCCAGCTCCACCTCTATTCATAGGATCCTGTAAAAACAAAAAACAAACAAACAAAAAACGTATACTAGAATCATTTACTCTGAGTAGGTATTTATGGAATAAGCCATTATGACAGTAGAATCAGTTAAACATAAATTTTCTTCTCTTTTTATGCACTACTTGACATCAAAAGCAAAAAGAGGTAAGTTGGCTATAAACCTGAGTGAACCTTATTTTCTTTAATACATTTATTTCTGAAGAGCTTTGCTTCAATTAAATTTCTACAAATCAAATACTTTTACATTAGGAAGCTTGTTATTGTAAACTTTATTCTTTTCTTTGAGAACTGAATAAGCACCTTCTGTAAACTTGTATTTTAAAAATATTTAATACTTAAATATATTGCTTTTCCTTTAACCAAGTTATACATCTTGTGAGGAATTTTGGTTTAGTTTTGGGGTTTCTGAGTTGTCCCCCCTCCGCAAAATATGGATTACATGTTATAAGTATTTCTTCTTTTCTTAAAAGAAAAAAAATAGCCAAGAAACAGCTGACGTTGGTGATAGTCTATAATTTTCAGATCCATCGCTTTACAGAAGAGGATGCCCTGAACCTCTCAGAATATTTTCTGGTTTTGATTTTTTTGAAATGACTTTATATATATATATATATATATATATATATAAAGCAAATCAAGCACATTTCACTGAGTGGTGTCTCAAATATTTTTCTTGTTTGGGATATATTTTCACTTGATCTTTTTAGCGGGTTCTTGTTTGTACTTTAACTTATTTCTCTTTTGTTTCTTTTTGATGGTGAATTAATTCTGACATTCAGAGGTATAGCTGGTCTTCATCTGATACATGCTATTATTGACATTGTTTAATGAGAACAGACCATCATACCGTCCTGAGTTAACTTTGTGCCAGCTGACATTGTTCTTGGGAAGGTCATTTCAGAACAAAACGTTATTTTCTAAAAGGTACTTAATTGGTATAAGAATCTGGCAACAAAATGTACTTTTACCTCTTGGTGCCACTGTATTTAATTACCCTCTTCCCCTGTATCTTCCATGTCTTCCTACATAGGCTGTTAATTACACACATGCTCATGGTTTAATTGTAAGTTGTCCAGAAGCAGAGAGTTGACGATACTGCAGGGTATTTTTATATTTCTCTTTTGCAAGGTTTGAAATAAATATAGATTGTTTAATATTGCTTTGTTTTATCAGCTAGTCATATGATATTCCTCAGGACAGCAAATGGAAAGCTGGGTGAAAGTTTTTGTCGAAAATCTATAATCACTGAAAAGTCTAAAAATGCTCCTGCTCCTTAGCAAGACATGCTCTGATTCTACATTGTTGAAGACAGTTTTAATGCTTGTCCCCAAAGTATGATAAGCTATGCACAGTTGTCATTTATATGCAGGCAGAGCCAGATGTTTTTAAAGATTTGTCACCAAGTCATATTTTTGCATTGCCTATACTGAAATTTTTTTATGTGTTTCAACAATTCTGTCTGCATCGCTCCCTGGAAATTTTTAATGAATAATGATTGTCTCTGACTCTAAAGGGTATAAATAAATAATGGGATTTGCTGTGTTAAACACTGATGTAAAGTTAAGACTGCAGTGTCTGGTGACATAAATTAGCAGGTTACACTCCCGAGTAGCTGGAAATTGTTATTGTCTTATCTGTGGGTACTTTCAGAGAAACTCATGTGATATGTTTGTCAAAAAGGGATGAGATAGCCACCTCTATGTGTTTGATTATAAAATGTTAAAAGTTTTTCACAGCTAGCCATTTTTACTAGTGCCAATGTACCATTAAATTCATCATTACGTTTTTGAAAATATTTCAGCTTTTCCTAACTACTGTTTATATTCATGCAAATGTTTCTATCTCATTATTTTTCTTTATATAATGTTCCTATCTTAAACTTTTTCTTATTTTTTTCTTAAATTCTCTACTGTATATGTCTGTTTTTTCAGTTTATGTGTATACGCATCCGTAGGACTACTTAAGTGTTCAAGTTATTACTGCAAGGAGAATGTATTTTGATGCTTCTTTCCATTAACTTTTCTGTTAATTCACTAACACACTATTAGTCATTTTGTAGATTTAGTGAGGAATAATTTAGTATTGATGTTATTTGGCATATTTTAAATGATGGCAATTATAATTATTTTCAAGATTTATACATCAAAGTTAAAATTATTGAAGAATAATCAATCACCTGATATTACTAAATTAGCTTTAAAATCTTTATCAGAGAGTCTTTTCTCTTTCTTATTCCTTTTGTTAGGAAGATATTGTTATGATGACAGGAATGTCTAAATTGTACTCTTTCTTCCTCAAGTGGATCCATCACACAATGACATTAATAATGTAACTAATAAACAAGTCTAATGATCCTTTAGGGAAGGCAAAGTCAGTATATTAGCAGGTTTTTTGTATCACATGCAAATTCCCGAAGGAAACTACTATGGAGAAACAAAGAATTAAAAGGCAGTGTCCTTTCTGCTGTCAACTGCATAGCATGACTGAGGAATTTAGATACACTGCAAGGAACGCAGTGGTCAAAAGCTGTGTACAAGAAATGCTGAAGGAGATGAGATAAGTGCTAACCAAGTTTAGGGGAAGCAGACACTTCCTTCTTGGGTGGTCAGGAGTGAAGACTGAAACTTGTTAGTTCTGAATACTGCAAGAGAAGAGAAGAGAAGAGCATTTTAGATGAACGTAATAATAGGAGCAAAGACTTGTTGAAATGATCTTATTATATGGTCTGTTTGGTCTTTTTAATTTCATTGTTGTTAATGGCAAGGACTTTGTTTCTTGAAGCTGAAAATCTCAAGGTCATCTTGACTCCTCCCTTTAGCGCTCATGCCTTATCGATGATGACCAGTTCCTGTTCATGGATGTGAAAGAGGATGCTTTCACAAACATCCTTTCACCTGATCTGCAAGATTTATATTCAATGTCCTCACTTAACAGAAAAGCTGAGACTCAGATCGTGAAGTCACTTCTTCAGTGTCCCTCAGCTACTGGTTGGTGGAGCAGGGATCTAAACATCAAGATCTCTCTGATGGACCTAAATCTTATGCTGACATGGAGGAAGGTTGAAGAGCACAGAAGAGAGAGAATAGAGAATAATGAGGAAGGCAAAGAGACCCTAAAAAAATTGCTGCAGAAGCATCGTTGGCAAATGGAAGGAAATTGTGATGTACCCATTATCCACTCCCATGAATTATTGTGTAAAACCCTCACTTAAGACCTGAGTGTGTGCATAAGTATGTCAGTAATTAATTGTGGAGAGCACCTTTGTGCTATTATCCACAAATATTCAGAATTTCTGAGTTGGGAAACAAAAAAAAATTATGCAATTTTTCTGTCTCCACATAAAAATGTATATTTTCTACTAACATAATTACTCAAATTTCACATTCTATTGTCAATTTGTTTTTTTCCAAGACTGATTTGACTACTTTAACTTCACTCTAAAATGATTTTTGCCAAAAAGAAAGTCTGCTGAAATTCGAGTACAGATTTTCAGTTAGAATTTGTGCTTCTGTATTCCTTTTCCAGTGGGTTTCCTTAAATTAAAACATATTTATTTATTTCAACCCTTGGCCTGCTTAGAGTTGAGAAGAATCAAGGTCATGATTATCACATTTTCTGACTTGAGAGAGAAAATAAAAGGAAGAGGAAGTTAATATGGTGGATGACAGAATAGAATCTAAAAGATGCATCAGGGAGGAAGAGGTGAAACATATTAGAGATTAACATAATGTTAAAAGTATATAAAATATTGCATTGAAATTCCAGACACCGTAAGTACAGGATGGAGGAAACATGACTTGACAGCACCCTCTTTAAACAAAGCAAGCCCATATGAGATGGTAGTGTGATGCAGCTGCCCAAAAATGCCATGCAGGCTTCTGCTCTTTCAGTGGAATCAGGATGTCTCAGATGAGCAGGACTTTGCCACCCCTGTCCAGCTGTCACATCTTATCACTCATGGTTTCCTCTCCGAGCACCTCATTTTTAGAAGGTTGTACACAAGCTGGAGCATGGTCAGAGAGCAAAGATGTGGGCGTGGGAGGTTGAAATCGTGTCCTGTGAGGAAGAACTTGGATTATTTGGCCTGAGGAAAACTCGGGGGACAGAAATCGTTTTCATGGGAAAGTGTGAAGCACTTGATGGCGTTTATGGTCATGAAGGAAGGAGAGGTGGTATGGAAAATAAGACATCATTAAATGGTTAGGATGCATTAGCTCTCAAGTCAGGAAAACCAGGGGCTGGGGTGCAGGCCATTCTGTAGAAGACTGTTAGGCACAAAGAGCTGCTGCTCTGCCCCCGTCAGAACAGCCAGGCACCAAGGAAGCCACCCCTGCAGCAGCACACTGTCCCCATCAACTCCCTCCACTGCCGTCTGAGCCATGTGTGGAGCCAAAGACAGAGAAGTGTTCCCGGCTCCCCCCTCCTGAGGCTCTCCCTCCCATCCCAATCAGTCACCAGTGGGCCCATGGAATCACTAAGGCGCTGACTTTTAGAAAATGGGTTAGTCTTCTAAATTGCATCAAAAAGTTTAAAAATAGTAGATGCTTGGGCGTCCCTGGTGGCGCAGTGGTTGAGAGTCTGCCCCGGTCCGGGAGGATCCCACGTGCCGCGGAGCGGCTGGGCCCGTGAGCCGTGGCCGCTGAGCCTGCGCGTCCAGAGCCTGTGCTCCGCAACGGCAGAGGCCACAACGGTGAGAGGCCCGCGTACCGCAAAAAAAAAAAAAAAAAAAAAAATTAGTAGGTGCCTGAGGGAAAAACCATATGACAAGACTTTCTCTTCCTGCCAATGAAATTCAGTCACCACTTTATAGAAACTGGATATTATCCCCATTCCTGCACCTTTTATCTTGCTTTGTGTTTGTTTGGGGTTTTTTTGCTGTACGCGGGCCTCTCACTGCTGTGGCCTCTCCCATTGCGGAGCACAGGCTCCAGAGGCGCAGGCTCACGTGGGATCTTCCCGGACCGGGGCACGAACCCATGTCCCCTGCATCGGCAGGCGGACTCCCAACCGCTGCGCCACCAGGGAAGGAAGCCCTTGCTTTGTGTTTTTGAGGCGACTAGTTGCCTTCAAATTACGGTCAACTGTCTGATGAAGTTCTTATGTTTCTTTGACAATTATGTGTCTGATATTTTCTAGAGGTAGGTGGCATCAATTCGAGAGACAGAGTAGTGAGTAGAAAATAGGCCTTAGCATCGGAAAAGTTTAACTTTAAATCTTTGCAATGCCACTTCTTACCTGGTGATCCTGTAGTAACTTAATCAGTGGATGTTTGCGGAGACCGTACTGTGATGCCAAGCTCTGTATTTGTTTTTGGTGGGGGAGATCATGAAAAATGTCAAAGAAAAAAATAGTCTCAGAATACATGAGATTTTAATATAGTCCCATAGATCAAAAATACTTATTTTCTGCATGATAGGAATAGTGCAAATAACAACTCCACAGTGTTGTTGAGACTTAAAACTAATATAAAGTTCCTAGGAGAAATTACATCATGTTGATTCACCAAATAATTTCCTTCTTTCTCACCAAATAATTTCCTTCCTTCTTTCTCCCCTTTTCTACCTTCCTTTCTACTGGAGGCCTCTGTTTAGGGAGGAATGTCAAATAAGTTCCTGTGTATACCAGGATGTATAGATGTGTTCAACAATAATAACCCTTATTCACCTCTGCCCTTGAGGCATTAACAATCTCTTGAGTCCTGTGACATTTCTCAGGCCTATGGCCTTATTATATAAATGCACCGTGTTATCTAATTCATTTCTGAGCATTTCAAGTAAACACTTTAAGTTTATAAAATATTTTATTACTATTAGTAGAGGCCATAAAGAGTTTATAGTTGCTAAGAAGTTCCTTTGCTAATTTGCTCATTTGTCTGCTAGGTGTACAACCAAGATGTCACCACCTCCAGGAAGTATTTCCTGACTACTTAGATTAGGGAATCATTTCTGCTCTGAGATCCCTACATTTCCCTATCATGGGAAGCATTGCAGTGAGGTGTCTTAAACTCTCAATTCAGCCCTTGCATCATACAATCCTGGGTTCAAATTCCAGCTCCACCTCTTAGTGAACTTCGGCAAGTTACTTAAGCTAGGTCCCCCTTTCCTCACTCACAAATTGGGATTAATAAAGCAAGGTGAAAGGAGAGCACACATAGTTTAGTGCCCGCGCAGTGCCTGGCACGTGGTAAAAAGCAATGAATGAGTGCTCAGTGCTCTCACCACCACATCCCGTCCTCATCACCATCACCATCGTCATCGCCATGACACTTTGTTTGTTGAATATGCTTGTCTTTCTCAATTGACCAGGGACCATGTCTTCTGTTTTCCTTTTATCTCTACCACCTAACACAGTTTTAGACACATAATTGGAGTTTAGTAACTTGCTTGCTGAATGGTTGAAACAAATTCTGGTGGCCCCAGATGACAGCAGTGGCTTCTGGTGTTCTGAGATGCCTCCTCCTTAAGTCACATACTTCTCATCTTTTATGCCCTCAAAAGCAATGAGATGAGGCCTAGTTCCTTCAAGAATGAGTCTACCAGAGTAGATCCTACAAAGAACAGGTAAGACCATGGAAAGCCCACAGCATCTCATAGCTGGAAGGGACTTTCTCAATCTCTCAACCCACCCCTTGCATTTTACAAAGTACATGCTAAATGCACATGGGTTAGCCAAGTCCATGACTGCAAGACTGTTGACCACAGAACAGGAATTTAGAGGACAATTGAGTCAGAGCGATTAGCTATTTTTCAAATTTCTTTTTTTTTTTTTTTGACTCTTTCACCATCTTATCTATGGAATTTGTTTTGATTCTTTAAGGATAACACTTAGCTAAGTACTTATAAATAATAAATGCAAAGTAATAATAATAATTAACCAGAGGTGATATAACGTCTAAAGAGGGAAAAACTGATACTCACTACAAATGTAAGAAACATCCACCATGTATTAAACACTTCATTGAGAGAGTGCATTGTGGTCCTGCTCACATGCTTTCTAAATTTCATCACAAAGCACATATCAAAGGAACAATAATCTGTGACTGCATTAGCAAAAAGAAAAAACGAATCTAATGTGAGAGATGGAAAAGAATTTAGACCATTTAAAAACTCTAATTACTCTGATTCTGGGGCTTGCCATTCCACAGAGGTCAAAACTTTGCTATAGAACAGCTTTGTTTATACCTTCCTGGCAATAGGAAAGACAGGCCACATTCCCAAGCGTTCACATTCATTTGTATTCATTGCATTTACTCAAATGCAACAGAAGAGGGCAGCACACATCTGGTTAACTTAAACATGTCTGGTGGCCACATCGAAATAGTTGTCTAAATTTGTCCAACAATTCCTAAATTATCCCTTAGCACAGCCGTTGAAAAAGGTGAAAAGAGCATAAAGGAATTCATCCTTTAAGACTCCTGAGTTTCTACAAAAGGGAATCATTGAGCTAATCAAGCTGCAAAATGGAAAAACAAAGACTTAAAGAAAAAATAGAATTCCCCAAAGCTAAGAAAATGGAAATATTTTTTACATTTGAAAGACTTTTGAGTATGATAATCTGAACACCAGCTACTCAACGAATCAGATCTTGCTCCTATTAATAAACAATAATTAATAAGTTAGTCTGCAGCAAAGACCACCTTATAAAAGGGCCTCTGTCTTCAGTGATGTTCTCTTGAATCAACTTAAAACAAGCCTATCTTATATTCTGCTTTGCATCACAGACAACTTTAGTGTGTTTGCAATGTCTTATACAAAAGCATGAGCAATTTTCATGAATTTTGGTATTCTGGAGTTATACAAGCAGGTTTGGTTACAATAGAGAACATGTTGGCTTTAGAATAAGTGATGCTTAGATTCAAGCCTTTGAACGTAAATTTCAGTAGAGGCTCATTAATTCGACTTTAAATCCAGAATTTGTGATAACTTGGCTTAAATATTTTCTATGTAACATATAGGGAAAGAGCTTTGCTAAGCCAATACATAGTCTAAGCAGTTAGCAAGAGGAAATGCTGCAATTATTTAAGAATAATTGAATTTTTAATTCTAATTTTAACTTTTTTGCAAAATCTTTTTTTGCAGAAATACAATGTATGCATTTCTAACTAGCTTCACAGGTGATCCTAGTACATCAGCCTGATACCAGTAAACAGACTGCTCTTTGATTATTTTAGAACACCCAGCTCATGGTCTTTCTTGGAGTAGATGAGTAACATAACTGATCAGCTAAAGCCTGAACTTTTACTGGCTAGTGCTTTGTCGACCTAGTGTGAGCTACATTGTATGACTTTAAAATGACAAAAATAAAAGTAGATTTCCCATTCAGGTTAGCTTTCTCTGTCAGTCCCAGTTACTGACAATTTAATATATATAAAATAAACATTCTAAGATTTCTAACAATTCTTGCTTTTGATAAATAAAACCTATTTTCAGAAAACTGTAAAGATGATTTCCTTCTCTAATATCCTTCTATTAGTCATGGAAAAGTTTGTATTGCATGCTTTTCTCAATGTACCTATGGGATTGACAATATGCTGGTGTGTCCGACAACGCATACCATTTTGCAATAGCAAATCGAACTGCTGAGCAAGAAATTACCATCATGTTCAGGTTCAGAACTTGAAGGTCTTTCACTATGTTAATAGATCCTTTATTTTTAGATGTAGCTAAATACCAAATATGAATGGCCACGTATGTCCTAAGGTACTTGAGAACTCTCAGGACTAATTTTGTGTCACTAATTTTTAAATACTGTATTTAATTAAGAAAAAAGCCTTGTCTTTTCTATTGGCATCATTTAGGGGGAAAAAAAAAAAAGCTTAATCCAGATGTTTCTGTGTGAATGCACATTCCTCACTAAATCTCTCAGGCAGCCGCTTAAGTTACTGTTACTAACACGTTGCTCAGTTGTCTCTTCGTATACGTGTCTAATTTATCAGTTTCTTATAGATTGTCAGCAGCCTGCTGCCTCCGTACCGCCACAGCGCTCACAACTAGCCGGTGGGCAAGACTGCCCGACTCTCAGGTAAATTCTGATGTCCTCACTCTTTCCACCCAGTCGTACATCAGTTCCATAGACCCCCAAGCTCTCCCTTCCCACATCATGACTGCCTACACATAATTATACTTGCCACATTTTATTTCAAATATGGGCTACACAGACACACACTGGACTCCTGAAGTCCACACATGCCCACTGAAAATGCAAGAGAGCTAGAGTTCATTTTACTGGCCACTGGCAAGTAGCCTGAGGTGGCCTTCAGCTCCCCTGTGTGGGTAAATACTTGGTTAGTCCAGAATTTCATTACCATCCAAAATATAAAGCCTGGAATTGCTTGTCTTTTGTCCTTAGAATATATTTCCCAGGCAAACAATTAGGAAGGATATAAAGCATATCTGATGTGTGTTCCAAGACAACTTCATGCAAGTGTTTCTGTTTTCTGTCCACTCAGTACCCTCAATGAAACTGAAATTGAAAGGTGGAGAAAACCATGTAATTTGCATTCAGAAAAGAATATTTGCAGTGATAGTGCCTTTTATGTAAGATTAACTAAAGAATTTTAAAGGCAGGTCTACATACACTCCCTGGATGCTAAACTGGAGAGTTTGCTAAACCATTTCTTTTCCAGTGAAAGCTTTGCAAATCCATTATGAACTTACCTTTATGGTAAATTCCACGGGCGAACTTCCACACATCCTCAGAGCACCCCAGCAGGACCTAATCATTTTCTTGAAATCCTTCATCTCCAGTGATTTGGCCTCCGATGGTGTCTGGTTTGTATGGTCTGGTTGTGGCTGTTATAGCCTGCTTCTTGTTCTCTCCTTATTTTAATATAACTGTTGCTCTTCTCCCAGGGCAAGGCTTCTGTTGAGTAAGGGCAGGGGCAGACATACTTCCATGCATGTCTGAGGAGCAGATGTCAGTAGCAGGATGCATGTGGTCATGGGTTAGAGCTGAGAGCGGTGGAGCCACAAGTGCTCCCTGGAAACACAGCAGCAGCCAAAGCCCCAGTGGTGACTTGGTCTCTCGGGTGGTTGTGCAGCCAGCTATTTAAGTGGGACATCGAGTGAACAGGAGAAGTTCTGTGATTAAATAGGCCCCCAGGCCAGCGTCTTCCAACTTCTATCTCAGCCTGCTGTTACCACCACTTCCAGCAACAGGTTTTTACTTCAGGAAAGTTCTTCATTAACATACAAACGCCATTAGTAATTTCAGTCATTAAGTAACTGAATATAATTATAAATGTTCAATCCCATTTCAGTGGGATTCTACGTGCGTAATGCAGAAGAACGTGGGCTCTTAGCCTGCAGTCCGTTCTCCACAAAGTGCCCCCATCCCACCCGGGGCCTGGGGCAGTGCCAGGCGCGTAGCGGAAGTTCAGGGAGTGAATGAGCTCTGGAGTCACGTTACTGGGTTTGAATCGCGCCTCTGACACCTACGAACTGCGTAATCTTGGAAAGTTGCTTTTGCTGGCTAAGATTTCGTCTCCTTACTTGTAAAGTGTGGCTACTGGGAGGATTCCGCCAGGCACAGGCCTGGCCACAGTGTGCCCTCAATAGCTGTGACTACCACTAACCGTTCTTAGTACCTAACCGTTCCTTAAGACACAAATGTGCTGTCTCTCATAACCTCTCCAATTTGCTTGGGCAAAGAGTAGAGAAGGCTACCGTATTAAGTGTTTCAATTAGATAAGAAATGGAAAAGCTAATGAGGAATCTTTTTAAGTTTAATTTATTTCACCTTGCTTTTTTTTTTTGAGAACCAGTTTGACTAAATGATTAGAACTTATTATTATCAAATGATTATGATTATTATGATTAAGTTATTTGATTAGAACTTATCAAATACAGTATTTACATTCAAGAAGTGTTTCCTCAATCTGCAAACCAAAAATATGCTTCTGTCACATAATATACACAGTGCAATTGTATTTTATGCAAATTAAAAATAGTAATACTATAATATGAAATATTTATAATCTATCACTTTAAGAAATCTGAAATAATAAAAAAAATTTTAATTATCATGAAACGACACAATGTGTTGGGCCGAGCTGTAACCCATGTTTAAGCCGTTACTACACACTTCAGCTGGTCAAACGGAAATGCTTGCCTTCCTTTATCAAGAAGAGTATTGAACTCCATGGGTCTTCAAACACTTACTCCGCTTCTACGATGTGACCACCCCATGCTGCTTGCTGTAACTTACGCTGGATAACATGTTTAGTCCCCTAAAAAGAAGCTCATTCTAAATCATGCAGATTTAACGGAAAGTCTACCTGCTGCTCTATTCCCCGGGCCATCCGACTCTTTCTGGAGGGTGTAGGAAGAATCCTGCCATGCAGTATTTTCTTACTCTTTGTGTTGAACCTCTAGCTCTCCCATGTTCACCTATCACATTTTAAAATAGATAGGAAAAGTCTTTTTTTTTTTTTTTTGCAGTACGCGGGCCTCTCACCATTGCGGAGCACAGGCTCCGGACGCGCAGGCTCAGCGGCCATGGCTCACAGGGCCCAGCCGCTCTGCGTGGCATGTGGGATCTTCCCGGACCGCGGCACGAACCCGCGTACCCTGCTTCGGCAGGCGGACTCCCAACCACCGCGCCACCAGGGAAGCCCGGAAAAGTCATTTTTATCACTGGTTGTCCTAACTAGTGCAGAAGAGCATATCTCCATTTAAACTAAATTTATAGAGTTTGGGAAGTAAGGGTGACCCCAAGCAGAGCAGTATTGTACATAAACATGATTCTATATTAAAACTCAAGAGATATACATAGTATACCAAAGAGAAAAATTGTTTAATGCTCATTTTTAATGACTTGAAAAGTAGTGTTAGGTTTTTTAAAATTATGATTAAATTAATAATAAACCTTGAATAGCTTTCTCACATAACACTCTTGGCAGAAATTATTTTATGGTACTGAGTTTCAAAGTATAAAGGAAAAAAGCAGAGTTTTAGAAAAATGCCAATCTTTTTCAATTAAAAAGAAAACCCCCATAGTGTGATTTTCCCCCTATTAGTCACACTTTAAGAGGTCTGAACCCAAATCTGTTTTGTAGTATTACTTTAGGAAATTCAATGATTTTGCATCCTAATTCTCCAATACTTTTAGGCAAGATGTTGATGAGCCTGAACGTCTCTGAGTTCATTTAAACTGGAGGCTCTCAGAAGTGGTCATTTTGGAAGTCTGCGTCACATACTTGCTCTTCTGTCATATTTACACTACCCAGCTAAAGCAGGTAGGGGGAACCCTTAGAGCAGATCAGACTTCCACAGGCAAATTAGTCATCCTATTGAATCTACCAGAGAACTGTAGAATCCTCTAAAGCCTTGGTCCAGCATGTCCGTGTCCCCAGGAACTGCTTCGAAATGCAGATTCTCAGGCCCCACCCTGGACCTATTGAATCAGAATCACTCCCAGTGACTGCCATGCAGTCATTAAAGTTCGAAGAGAACTGATCTAAAGAAATCTTGCAACTAACCCAGAGACCTAGGGGAATGAGACTGCGTGAAGAAATTGAAAAGAGTGATTGCTGGGGAGGCGTTCACACGCTCTTTCCCCAGTGCGTTTCATTTTTCTTTTGGGGGGCATTTTCTTGAAAATCTGCAGTTGTCTTGGCATGCTTTAGATTTAAGCCATTTTCTGTGCAAAATTCCCGTGGAAAGAATATGCCTGTTGAACCTTGACAACTGTGGCTAGCCCCTTGTCAATGCATTTCTGGCTGACATGCTTGTTTCTCATTTGCAGTCCTGACATAGCCCTGCCCGATGAGCAGCCACATTCCAGCTTGCAGTGCGCCCCTCTCCACTGTCTCTCCAAGCCTCCTTACCCCTAGTCTTCATCTCCCGTGGACGAATACCTGGGGTGAACGTTTTGTAGCCACACACAGGAGACTGCCCAAGATCCAGCGGGTGTTTTCTTCTCGGTGGTTAGATGTTTGATGGAATTAATGGCCATCATTTTGCAAGATGAGAGGAAGTTGGGAAGAATGACCCAAAGCGCAGACTCCGGTGTGATAAAACACTTTATGGTTTCTCTAAGTCACAGATAAACTTCTGCAATCAAATGGCTACCGTTCAGTTAAATCAAAATAAACGAAACAGGAAATATGTATCTCAGATGGCTGGCTTTACCTCCATAGCTTAAGAGAGACCTCAGACAATGTAAAATACATATATTGTAAAATCATCTTTCCTTACACTTCAAATTCAGCTATAGAAGTTGATTCTAATTTTTTGGTCGTTGACATTTACTTTGTACTTTACTTGCCACATGATTTATGTCTATAAAAATAATTTCTATGAGAGGTGAACTTCATTTATTTTAAAATACACATAATTTGCTCAATTAAGTATGATTTTAATTTAGTCTGAAATCTGGAATTGGCCAGACTGTGGTCATTTTTCTTGCACAAAATGGTAAATGAGGTGCATCGGAATGTTAACAATAACTGTATTTTGCTGCTACACTGATATTGTTTATGCACTTACTTTCTAATCGGTAGCTCATTGTCTGCTGGTTTTTTTGTTTTGTTTTGTTTTTTAACTAGAATTCTTCACTGGACATTATTAAGTAAATCTAAAAAAGAGACTGTTATGATTCATTGACTTATTCAACTTTTGATGGCATCTTTAATTTTTTTTTAATTGCAGACAAGTAGATGCACTGGTGCTGCTCCTTTGTGTGTGTATATGTATGTGTGATTATGTTAAAGAAGGCTAAATAACGTGAAGGGGAAAAAATGGTGTGTTTATTTAATGACCAGAATTTTTTTTACTTCTCCCCAATTCAGGGTCTACTATGAGTATTTCTTGTTACAAGATATCAAGTATAAATGGGAAAATATATGCATATGTAGATGTAAGTTAGCCTTTGGTTAATTAATTTACCCAGAAAGTGTTCAAATTTTGATTAAAATTGTATGTTTTGTTGTTGTTAGGTTTTTTTTTTCATAATGCATCTTCCTTGCCAAAAAAACAACAGGTAATAAACCTTAGCTCACTGTCTACTTTTGACAAACACTCAGGTGCCTACAATCATTATGTGATATTGAGACAATACATGTTCCTAGTTAATTTACAGATTCTGCTGAGTAACTTTTATGACTTAATTTAAGGCAGTGGATTTTCACCGCAAAATTTATTTTGCACATAATCTGACAAACAAGGAAAACAGCTAATTGAGCTGAAAGGTCTAACACTCTTGGGCTCCTTATATCAAGTGCTGCCCACACACCTGCTCCTATCCCTCATTCCTTGTCTAGTCAGGTAGCCTTAACTTGTTTAAAACCATACTGGTTGGACCTTTTCTTGTAATGGTATCTGTAACTTCTCTTTAAAACAAAAACAATCCTCACCGTTAACACAAAAGGTAGTTAACAATGCAGGGCTCTAACAGTGGCGATCCAGCAGGAGCACTCAGCTTAGTGGAAGTGGTGGAGCACTCATTGAGTGGCCCATCAAAGGTGGCAGCCAGTGGGCAAGTCATAAAGCACAGAGCAGGAGCTCTCATCAGTCCCTACACCTATTAAGTAGTGGTCACTGTTACCAAAGCAACCAAGGGATTTTGAATTCCTCGGATGAGTGCTATTTTCAACAGTGTCATTTATTATGCAACTTGCAGTAGTTGGAAATCTTCACCGAAATAGGGATTCAGGTTAAAATACGGAAAAAGAAACAAAACAAATCTTCATAAAGCCCTGATCATGGCAACCTAACCTTTTGCTCTTTCCACTTGCATTGCCTTGCTATTCCTAAACATTTTCTTTATTTTTTTGGTGTTGTATCTGCTTGGTACTAGTCTTAGTGAGACTGTGTGGATTTTATTAGAGTTCAGTTAAAGGAAGCTCCCCCACCCCCATTCCTGCTTTTTCTTTTTCAAGCATCATGTGTTTGGACCTGAGAAGTGGCATAGCTGCTAAGTTGACTTTTAATAAAAACTGTGCCTGAGGGAAAATATGCCTTTTTAAAAAGTACCTCAGAACATTTTCCTATATTGCCTCATCAGTTTCGTTGGTGGTGCAGGGAATTCAGCAGTGAGTATTGTCTGTGTGTAACTATAGGGCATTTGTGCTCTCTTACGCTGTATTTGTGACCAGCTGAAAAGCTGAGTCATAGACAAAACACTTATTTCTTCCAGTAAAACGTTTATCATTAAGTCTATTATATACTAGTTTTATTTCAGTTCATTACATTAACAGAGTGGGAAATGCTTGTTTTGAAATAGTAATTCTATAAAAATGTTAATTTTAGCAAACTTTGCCAAAAAGATATAGAAACTTGGAAATAAATTTCTAATTTTCAGCACAAAACTAGATTGTAGTTCCCAAGCAGTAAGAGAGAGTTCCATGTATTTATACTGTGGCTTCACTTAGTATAGTTTAAACTGAGCCATATCTATATTTGTTTATAGGCATTTAAAATGGACAAATATGTGTAGCATTGATAAAAATCAGTACCTGTAAAGAAACATCAGGATTTAAAAGGAAACTGGAAAACTGAAGAACTAGTGAAAATGAAAAAGAATAAACCTCAGTAAGACTAGTTGAAGACAGACTTGGGGAAGAAAAACCAACTATAGAAGTATAATGACAATACAATAATTATTGCAAACACAGTGGGCAAAGATTAAAGATGACTAGCAAGACTTTAAAAAGTAAGCACAATTACCGTACTGAAAAGAATAGGATGCAGAAACGCTTTACTACTGAGGATTTTTCTTAGTTAAAAAAATAAAATATTTAAAATAAAAAAGAGCAATAAATTGCCTTTGGTCTGGGTGCACAGGGGCATACAGGACCCAGAATTAATCTTTCCAGTCAACTCATGATTCATCATATCCCTTTTTCATATCCAGTTCTGTTTCAATAAGAGGAATTTGGAGAACTTGGTGAAAATAGAAAGTTATTAAATAATTAAGAAAAGATCTATTTATAAAGATTATACTTTAGCCTAGGGAAGAAGAGGTACAATAGTGATCATCAAGAAGAGTTAACAAAGGATAGGTACCAGCTATGGCTGCCGTTACTAAAACTAGAATAAAAAAAAAAGTCTTCAGTCTGAAAGATTTATATTAACTCTTGGAAGGAGATTTTTAACAGTGGGAAATTAATCATCAAAATTGATAATCATAAGGAAGATTTGTTTTTTAAGAATTAAATATTACTGGTTGTCTAGTAAGGATTAAGTTATATGGCAAGAAATCTTATGATAATGTATCATAATTCTGGGATTCCATAATTCTATGGTTCTTTTATTTAAAATTTTAAAATACATTAAAGTTATACTGGTTAGTCATAAAATATTTTATCCCTTGAAAATAGGATAGCAATCTTTATTTTTCCAAGATATTTGGTAAAAAACGAAACAGGGTTGTCTGTATTATTTTTCCTTCCAGCTATATTTCATAATATCTTTAAAGTTGTCCAGAATGTAGTAATTTTACCATAAAAAGCCTCAATTGTCAGAGTCTAAAAAAACGAACGTCCTCAGGAATACTTCAGAAAAAGGTATGCAATCCCTCAGGGGGGCAAATGCCTCTCAAATTTTATCTTTTCTTAAAAGGATTTTCAATCTACAATATTTGCTTTTTCCATGCTTTGAAAAATTTTCTTGTACAGATAGTCTTTCTGTTTCAAACAAGCATGAAACACTAGTCAAATTAATCAACTATGAATGCCGACATTTCCTGATATTCTGTTTTAAATAAAATCCTTACAATTCTCAATTGGAAATTACAAAATATGAAAAGGAAGAAATAAAATATACTTTCTACTGAGTTAAGAATGGCAAATTTAATGTGTAATTGTTATAATCAATCAGCCAAAAGACATAATCTGTATCTCAGAAAGACACATCATGGGAAACTGATGGATTTCCACCAAGGATCTGTGCTGGTTCAACCCATGATGCCACAAATGTGTTAATATTGTAGATATAAAGTAGGACTAGATTCAAAAGGAACCCTTAGGATAAAGTTCATAATTTAAAAAATTTACCCTCTATGTTTTTTGTTTGTTTATAAACCGGAGTGATTTTAAATAGTCCTTATATTTAAGATTTCAAAAAATTTACAAGAATATGTTTTCATTAAATAGAATATAATTCTTCAAAAAGCTGTTAAATTGAAGATGTGATAGATAACATGATCAGTACTGATATTGACAAGCAATTTTTATTTTAAAATCACTTTCTGTGGACGTGCAAGACCAAGCTAGCTCCTGAGTGACCTTTTCCATTGTTTGTAATAAAGCCCTCAGATGAGTTGTATCTGTAATTTAATTCATCTTTATTTAAATGCCAAGTTAACTGCCACAGTCCTTGATACATTGCATTTGTATCCTGATCCTATTATGTTTACATCTGAAAGATTTCATCTAGACATCTCTTTTGTCCTTCTTACTCAAAGAATAACTTAAAAAGATATTTAGTATTAAGATATGTTCCCTAATCAAGGATTTTTCCAGAAATAATATTCTACTTATGAAGAAGAGCAGCAATTAACTGCCTTTAGTGTAAGGGTGTGAGTGCATAGAAGTATGCCATGTAAAATGTTTGCATGAGATATTTCACATCATGTAAGCTTTCCCATATTCATAATATGAACACTATAGAAAGTCTTATTTCTCTTGTGATCTATCCATTAGGAATGTAAGGAGACTCTGTCCTATATCTGGTCTCCTTTCCGTATTGAAATGCATGGCTCTAATCCCTCGTGTATTTTCATCCCTTTCCTCTGAAGTTATTTGAAATTTGCCCTATTTAAACTGAAGCCTGGATAAACTGCTGAGCCAGATTATTTCTGTGATTGGAGTTTAATTGCTATAGAACATTGGTTGAGAACACGTTTTTATTTTAACTTCTTTTTCTTTCAAAATTATTCTGTTATGGTTCTCTAATGAAAAACACTGAGAAGTAAATCTGATGCTTTCTAGTGTGACTGTTTTTCTTTTTAAAAAGTCATTTTAGGGCTACCCTGGTGGCACAGTGGTTGAGAGTCCGCCTGCCGATGCAGGGGACGCGGGTTCGTGCCCCGGTCCGGGAGGATCCCACATGCCCCGGAGCGGCTGGGCCCGTGGGCCATGGCCGCTGAGCCTGCGCGTCCGGAGCCTGTGCTCCGCAACGGGAGAGGCCGCAACAGTGAGAGGCCTGCGTATCGCAAAAAAAAAAAAAAAAAAAGTCATTTTAAAACAAAGATCAGAGAACTATAAAGAGAAATGGCATCATTTTGTTGACAAATTATTATTCAGTGACAATAAATAGAGATGCAGAATGAATCATTTTGTTGTTTGAGATCAAAGATATGATTGTGCACCAAATCTTAGGGGAAGTAAATGATTTTAACTTTATTGTCACAAAGTTTTTAGCTCAATGGTTTGACTGTTAGTCAATTAAACAATTCTTTGAAAATATTTTATGACATTTTTGTAATCTACTCAGTGTTTTTATTTGCATGATTATGCATATGTGATGAACCATACATAATTCTAACATTGTATTTCTTTCCAGTATTAACACTTGTGTAATGTGTGGCCAACCCTGGTTTGTACACTGTTTGATTATTGTTGTAATGATCCTGCTATTCCTACATTTAATTGCAATTTTGTTATTATGCCTTTTGGTGTTAAATGATGTGAAGTGTTTCCACCTAATGATGATACCATATGAAAACTTGACTAAAAGACTGACCTAAGAAACTCTTTGTTGCAAATTATTTTTTTAAATGCAAATTTCATAGGAACCTTGTTCTCGAATACAAATGCCTTTATTTTAAATCCAAAAAATAATTTTATGAATTTATTTTTGCTTGTCATTTTAAACTTTTTTGTTGACAATCCTAAGTGAATGTCTCATGGGAGAATCCATACAATATGTGCTTGTATTTGTATTTGATCATGCACTCAATGGTTGGAAAAGGCACTACAGTGCTAAGAAAATAACCGAGGCCAATACATCAATTCTTTTATCTTGGTTTATGTTACCAACTGCATATGGTGTAATGCATAACTCTTTCCAGTAAATAAACTGGTTATCTTTCATTCATTTCATCTACGGTACCATTTTGTCAGCTTGAGCAGTGTGTCTGTATTTTATGTTGATTTGTACTTACAAGAGAAGGAAAAAGTTATGAATTTCTATGATTTATATATTTACTCGAAGTGAACGCTTATTCAAACTAAAAACTGAATGCTTCGCTTTGACATTTCTACACAATCTTATTAAGAAATGTGTGTCAACTTTGCCCATTTTCTCCATTTATTATCACTCCTACTTGTAATCTTTTCTAAAAGGTTGTTTTGGCAGGAGGGTACGCTTAGCAGAATTAGATTAGAAATGTACCGACATGAAGGAAACGTCTGTTCTTAAAAAAAAGGAAACAGTATTTTAATGAAAGAAGAATGAAGCTTGTATGCTTTATTTTGGGAGACAATGCTTTGTCCTCTTTCATAGGAAGAAACATCAGAGTCTCAAACCTGAGGAAAGTTAATTGGCTAGCTCCCCCCTTCAGATATGTGCTGGGGCAAGTGGGCTGCTTTGGGAGCCACCTGCTTTGACCTGGCTTTATTTCTGGAGGCGGGGAGAGCCAGAATATGGACTTAACGTGAGGTTCCAAGGAGTTGAAACCTCAAATGCAATCCTTGTTTTAATGAATCGAATTAACCCACCATGGGCACTGCAATGGTCCCAGCTAAAGTTGCCTGCTTACCTGTTGAATAAATACAACACTAGAAATAATAGTGTAAACTTCCCTAAAAATCTTTTTTTGTCTCTGAAAGCTATTGTTTTTCTTTGATATTATAAGTGTATTTGATCCTTGATCTTCTCATATACAATAAAGCTGATAGCCTGCTATATTCAAAAGCTAGAACAACTGGATCAGCCTCCAGGAGCATCAAGGTCTCTCTTCTCATCCTACATTTTGTAGGCAACTGGGATAGCACTATACAGAGGGCAATGTGGAGGTTTCCTGCAACCCCACTGAGGATAAGAGACCAGAATTGATGGGATCTCATGCAAGGGGTTTTCTTTAGTTTTTGGTTATACACACATTGACTAGCACATTGTAGGAACTCAGTGCAATTCCTTGGCTCCTTGCCATCTAGCTTTTCTCATAACACATGTGGAATTTTTATGGAGCCTAATGTCACCTACTATAATATGAGCAGGCACTAAATGCCAGCTCACTGGGGGAAATGGTCTTTAAATGAAGTGAATGGCTATTCCTATCATTCTTTCCTTGTCAATCTAAAAACTGTATCTCTAATGCTGTATTCGAAGGATCCTTAATGTGTACAGTGAAATAATCTGAGTCCCTTCTTAAACATTTTATGAATCAACTATCACTTAAATACCTTAAGCAGAAACTCGGGATAATTCATCTACAACATAACTGTCAAGGAAGATAAATCTCACTGTAAAAAGATATTGCCGATGTCAAAAGTAAACAAAATTTATAATGTAATTTAAATGTAAAACAATATAAACAAATCATAGTGACATCCTGTTAAATAGTAAAGAAATGTTATAACGGTCTACATAATTTGTGAGACCCAGTGCAAAATTAAAATGCAGATCTCCTTGTTCACAAATTATTAAGAATTTCAAGACAGTGACAGCAGACATTAAACTAACAGGGAGTTCTAGGCACAGGGCCCTGTGTGCTGTGTGACTGTAGAAGTCCACATGCCCATGAAGCCAGCCTTTTCCCAGAATATGCTGAAATAATGATTCAGAACTGCAATACAAGGTAGCTATCCAGAACCTGGGCTTTATTTTTAACAGAATGGATTTTCCAGTTTCTGTGCTTGGAAGAAAAAATAATATGCTTTTGTTCTGGGAAAAAAATTAATGCTATTACCTCAAAGAGTTATAAATCAATCTTGCAATACTCCTATATTCCAGCACAGTCATACTTTTCAACTCAAAACTTCTGAACTCTCACATACGTGCCAAGTTGTACAGAGATTATAAAAATCATTAAAAGAAATCTTCAAACTGTCAGCAGTAGACATTTTAATTAATGTATATTAAAGTAAAACTAATTTAAGAACCCTACTGATACCTTCATAATTTGAAGTTATAGATTATTAATAATGTCAGTCAAATGTCACAGGAATAGTCACCTCATTTAAAAGATCTATTAGCCCAAGATTAATAAGTGATTCATATCAACTTTTCTTCTAAATAAATCAAAGGGGAAAAATTATTTACCTCATGAAACCTACTGAAACTGAAAATAAGCTACCCTGTATGTAAGAAAGGGAGAAAATAAAATATATGTATAATTTTTTCCTGTTTTTGATTAACAGTGGAAACCTATAGAAATGGTTATCTGTAAAAGAGCAAAGGGTTGGTGTAAGGGAACAAGTGGGGAGCCAGATTCCTCAGTAGGTGAGTATGTTTTTATATTGTTTTCCTATTTCAACCATGGAAATAACAGTATCTATACAAAAATGAAAAATAAAGAAAATAGGTGCTCTCAAACTTTTCACAATGAAGTCAGAAATTAAAATTAGCATAAATTCTAGAGAAATAATTGTTCTAAAGCAGGCTATGTCAGTATAAGTATTTTCAAAAGCATGGAATTTTGTGCAAATTTTAGCTCTGACACTTACTTACCAGCTCTGAGACTTTGGAAAGTTACTTAACGTCTCCAAGGCTCAACTGTCGCATTTTTAAAAAGAGGATAAAAATGCTTACCTGGCAAGGTTATTGCCAAGATCAACATACATGACATCTTCCAAAGAGTATTTAGCCTTTGGTAGCTAATATTATTTCCAATAACACAGTGTGTAGGCTACTGGAGTCCCATATGAATGAAATTCATTCATTCACTTATACATGCATTAATTCCGCAAATATTTATTGAGAACGTATCTTGTGCCAGATACTGCTCCAGGAGCTTAAGATACAGCAGAACAAAACAAAGGAGGTACATGCCTTTTTGAAGTTTGTATCCTTTATGTAGCATTGATGAGGGAGACATAACAAAAGCCAGCAAACATAATAAATATGGAAATACCAAAGTATGTTAGTGAATCTGTTATGGAAAAATTAAAAAGTAGAACAGGGAAAAGAGATTGTGCTGGGTTGGAGTGGGGAGAAAGTGAAACAGATTACAATATTAAATGGTGTGAACAGGTTGGGCCTTATTAAAAAGAAGAATAAATAAGATAAAAATCATTCTGTTTACATCATGATTGCTTCAGTTTTAAAAATTATTAAATTACATAGGTTGTTCAAATTTTTAGAAGTTACTATTCTAAAATATCAAACAGCAATGTACATTAAGCAATAGGATTTTCAAAAACTAGTCTTTTAAAATGTTCTAATAATTTGGAGTAACCGTTACAACAATATGCGTATATTTTATTTCATGACAATGTTGCTTTAAAATTCCAATATTTATTTTACAAATAGATATGATGCCTTCTTGAAGCTGTAGGACATGTTCATTTGTGCTTTGCCAATAAATATTTGAGTCAAATAATTTTATTTGGGCTTCCCTGGTGGCGCAGTGGTTGAGAGTCCGCCTGCCGATGCAGAGGACACGGGTTCGTGCCCCGATCGGGGAAGATCCCACGTGCCGCGGAGCAGCTGGGCCCGTGAGCCGTGGCCGCTGCGCCTGCGCGTCCGGAGCCTGTGCTCCGCAACGGGAGAGGCCAAGACAGTGAGAGGCCCGCGTACCGCAAAGGGAGAAAAAAAAAGGTGAGTTTAGGGGCTTCCCTGGTGGCGCAGTGGTTGAGAGTCCGCCTGCTGACGCAGGGGACACGGGTTCATGCCCCGGTCCGGGAAGATCCCACGTGCCGTAAAGCGGCTGGGCCCGTGAGCCATGGCCGCTGAGCCTGCGCGTCCGGAGCCTGTGCTCCGCAACGGGAGAGGCCGCGGCGGTGAGAGGCCCGCGTACCGCAGAAAATGATAATAATAATTATTTTATTCATCGGTCTTATTGGTAATTGTCAATTCCTATGAACTTGTAATTGACCCTATAAATAATCCTTAAAATAACTCAAAGTTGTTTTTCAATTTATAGTCACAGATAAAGCTATTCTTTCTTCTGGTCCTTAATTCCAACTCTCTCCTCCTTGAATGACCCTTTCATCCAAATTTTCTGTAAAATCAACGGCATCTTTTAAAATATATTCTCACAGACTTTCTTCCTAATACAAAGGTAAGAGAGATAGTATCACATTGCTAAGCTTAGCATCAGCTTGCTGCTGTTACCATTTTTCTTAGATTTATATAGATCCAGAATTCAAGTTTGGCTATTTCATTAGAATTGACAGAAAGTAATACATATTTAAAACTCAGCCTTATGTCATGAATAGTTGCCCTAATTCTGGGTTACCTTATTAGAAAATAAAGGCCACATAACTAAATATATTTATGTAATATGGAAAGGATCTCATCAAATTACATGCCTAGATAAGTATGCATACTTAACAAATATAAAGGATGAAAATAAAATCCAACTGATAAAAATATTACCTATCAAAAGTGTTTATTATCTCCTGTGAAGTGTCCTTTAATGTCACTTCTTTCTAGCAGATGCAGAAATAAAGCTGACTTGAATTCGGGTATAATTATGATTATGTGATGTTAATTACATACATCAAACCAGTCAAAGGTTATCTTTTATTATTTTTTAAATTTTAATTTACTTTTAATTAATTAATTTATTTTTGGCTGCACTGGGTCTTCGTTGCTGTGTGCGGACTTTCTCTAGTTGTGGAGAGCGGGGGGCTACTCTTCGTTGCGGTACATGGGCTTCTCATTGCAATGGCTTCTCTTCTGGTGCACAGGCTCTAGAGTGCAGGCTCAGTAGTTGTGGTGCACCGGCTTAGTTGCTCCGCGGCATGTGAGATCTTCCCGGACCGGGGCTCGATCCCATGTCCCCTGCCTTGGCAGGCAGATTCTTAACCACTGAGCCACCAGGGAAGCCCAAAAGTTGTCTTTTAAAAGTGTGCTTTATCTGGAAAGTGCCTGTTCTTTGGACTGGATGATGGCAGCCTACCATTATTTGTAATATCATTTGATTTCCATTTCTAATGATTGATGGCAAAAACAAGATTTTTCTGCAATACTCCTTAGAAACACATTCTTATTGGATGTTGAATATTCCAAAGTCCACATTTGAATATGTTGTGCACATTACTATATAATTTCTATATATTTTATATTTTAAAAGATAAGTACCTTACATTTAAATGATATTTTCTTGTTTAGTGTACTTCATTAGAAGTACGTTAAAGATGAGATCAGATTAGTGAAATGGAGTAACTTCTTGTTTCTTCTACTGTTGAAATTAAAAACTAAATGAGCTCCAATGATGTAAGTTCTTCTTTTATGTTCTCTTGATAATAACTTTGTGTATGAACATTAAAACTGCAGTTTTCTCTTATAAACAATTTAGTTACTACTAAAAGTTCTTATGGCAGTTAGTAGATGAACATTTATTGACTGCATACTACATGCATCAATAGAACCTCAAAGATTTCTTTAAGATTGTAACTGAGCAAAATTATAACAGCTACCAGATATTAAAAACTAGAACATGTGCTGAAATAATGGCATTCTCCTGTCATTTGTAACCCTACACTAAACAATACTGGTGCTTCTAGAGCAGTCCTATTATTTAGGACATATGACTGCAACATAATATACTTATAATATGTACCAGAATACATCTGATAAAGTTTGAAAACAAGCACAGAAAGCCTATGACTGCATCTATTTTCAGGTGGAAAAATGGCGTCTAAGATATTGAACAAATTCTTCAAGAACTGATTGTGTTCTTAAATATTCTCTAATCAGCAACGACACAGGGTGGTAGTTGGCTGGGTAAGTGATGATCACACCAGTGAGGCTGTGGAGGCAGTGTCAGCTTTTTAAGTTCAAGATCCTGTTCACAGCCTAGCCTTGCTCATTATACTTGTCCCTGGCAGAGCTTCTCTTTACTTGGATGGGAGTTTCATCTCTCCCTCACTGCCAGCAAGTTTGGGAAAACCTGCTCAGTTCAGGATAAAAAAAACAAATCAGATTATTTTCCTTCAGATTAGTCATTGATGAGTTTCTGCCAGCCCCACTCATTTATTTCCCAAATGTTTATTTCTCTTTTCCTAGGAATAAAAGCAACACATGCTTGTTGTAGCAAATTTAGGAGATGTGCAAAAGTAGAAAGAAGACAATAAGTTCACCCATAATCTTATTTCTCAGTGAAAACTGCTGTTAACATTATGGTGACTCTCCTTGAAATCATACTAAATACCTAATTCTGAATCCTGCAATTTTCTCTGAACATTTTTATGGCGATTTTTTCCCTAAGTTATCGAAAGTTTTCAACTACATTATTATTATTATTATTATTATTCTATTTATTTATTTATTTATTTGGCTGCACCGTGGGCCATTTGGGATCTCAGTTCCCTGACCAGGGATCGAACCCATGCCCCATGCAGTGGAAGCACAGAGTCTTAACCACCAGTCGAACCAGCAGGAAAGTCCTCAACTATATTATTTGTAAGGCTGGCATAATATTCTATGGGATGGATAAATGATACTTTTTTAAAAGAAAATACTTTCCTATTATTGGATATTTAAGTTACTTCCAGACTATTTTAAATAATGATGCCATTAAAATCTTTATACAGAAATTGTCATCTAAATTTCTGACTACTTACAGACCATTGCTTTAGGAGGAATACTGTTAATGGTCATGAATATTTTTCGTTTCATGCATTTTTCTTCAGTAAATTTCACTGTGTATTTTACTATGTGGAAGTCACTGTGCAAGATGCTACAGAGGATACAAATATGAATTAGATGAATTGCCATCAAGGAGCTTACAATCTAGAAAGGAAAATCAAACAAAGTATATATAATACCTGGTGGAAAGTGATACATTCCATGAACAAGTGTTTTGATTTGTGCTTTGGAGACTCAAAAATTAGGAGTCTGGGCTTCCCTGGTGGCGCAGTGGTTGAGAGTCCACCTGCCGATGCAGGGGATATGGGTTCGTGTCCCAGTCCAGGAGGATCCCACGAGCTGTGGAGCGGCTGGGCCCGTGAGCCATAGACACTGAGCCTGTGCGTCCAGAGCCTATGCTCCATGACAGGAGAGGCCACAGCAGTGAGAGGCCCACGTACCGCAAAAAAAAAAAAAAAAAAAAAAAATTAGGAGTCTGATTTCTCACAATGAACTGAAAATCATCCACATGAAAATGTTAATTCCCTGCTTTAAAAATATTTCTGATTGCCCAGTATTCTCATTAAAATGTTATCATATATCTATTTGTGTCTACTTTGAAAAAACCCTCTATTGGAAGTATCACGTAAATAATATCACTGATTTCAAGTTTATACTTTATCTTTTTCATGGGAAATTTTAGGATGTCTTGAATATGGTTATTTTGTATTCTAATGATTCAGAGCTATGTGGGCTACTGCAAATGCCTATAGAGGTGTGAGCCTTGTAATAAAGCAATGGTATCATTGGAGAAAGATTATAATTATAGATTGGCACTAGTCTTATAGCCTGTGTGTGTCACTTTCTATTGACATTGTTATGGCATATACAAAGGCAAAATAGAGCAGGGCTTAAATTATAAGTTTTGATAATATTTTGATCAATTTTCAAAATCAAATGGAACTTTTATATGTCTCTTATTTCCATCTACATCAAAAGTCAACAAACTTTCTCTGTATAGGACCAGATAGTAAATATTTTCAGATTTGCTGTTCATCTGGTCTCTGTCTACACTACTCAACTCTGCTGTTGTAATATAAAAGCAGCCATAAACTGTTGGCTGGGCTTCAATTAAACTTTATTTTTGAACATAGAAATTAGTGTTTTACATAACTTCTATATATTATGAAATATTCTTTTGATTTTTCCCCAACCATTAAAAAAATTAAAACCTATTGTTAGGGGACATCCCTGGCAGTCCAGTGGTTAAGACTCTGTGCTTCCACAGCAGGGGGTGTGGGTTCGATCCCTGGTCGGGGAACTAAGATCCTACAGTCTGAGCAGTAGGGCCAAAAAAAATACTACCAAAAAAAAAAGCCATTGTTAGTTCATGGGCCATACAAAAATAACAGGCTGTGGGCTGGGTTTGGCCCACCGGTTACAGTTCACTGACCTCTTATCTAGATGATCTCCTTCAAAAACAACAAAGGTGGAACTATCACAACATTCCTAATTGGCTATATTACAATATAAAATAAAAAGTTTAAAAACAACAACAAAGAGATATGCATAAATCCTGAAATAAAAGCTTTCCAAGCAATAATAATAAAAACATTAAATGTATGGCTTTACAATGTTACAACATCAAGTGCTTTTTTTTTGGCTGCTTGCCATGTGGCATGTGGGATCTTAGTTCCCAGACCAGGGGCCGAACCCATGCCCCCTGCACTAGTCTTGGGGACTTCCCTGATGGCACAGTGGTTGAGACTCCACCTGCCAATGCAGGGGACACAGGTTCGATCCCTGGTCTGAGAAGATCCCACATGGCACAGAGCAGCGAAGCCAATGCACCACAACTACCAAAACCCACGCAATCTAGGGCCCATGTGCCATAACAACTGAGTCTGCGTGCTACAACTATGGAAGCCCATGCACCTAGAGCCCATGCTCTGCAACAAGAGAAGCCACCTCAATGAGAAGCCTGTGCACCACAACGAAGAGTAGCCCCTGCTCGCTGCAGCTAGAGAAAGCCCACGCACAGCAATGAAAACTCAACACAGCCAAAAATAAACAACAAAAAAATTAAATAAAATGGTTAATTAAGGAAAAAAAAAGAAGCAAGAAGAACTACAATTCTGCAGCCTACAGAAGGAAAATCACATTCACAGAGAGACAGACAAAATGAAAAGGCAGAGGACTTTGTACCAGACGAAGGAACAAGATAAAACCCCAGAAAAACAACTAAGTGAAGTGGAGGTAGGCAACCATCGAGAAAAAGAATTCAGAATAATGATATTGAAGATGATCCAGGACCTCAGAAAAAGAATAGAGTCAAATATCAAGAAGATGCAAGAGGGCTTCCCTAGTGGCGCAGTGGTTGAGAGTCCGCCTGCCGCTGCAGGGGATGAGGGTTCATGCCCCAGTCCAGGAGGATCACACGTGCCACGGAGTGGCTGGGCCCATGAGTCATGGCCACTGGGCCTGTGTGTATGGAGCCTGTGCTCCGCAGCAGGAGAGGCCACAGCAGTGAGAGGCCCACGTACCGCAAAAAAAAAAAAAAAAAAAAAAAAAAGAAGATGCAAGAAAGATTTAGCAAAGACCTAGAAGAATTAAAGAACAAAGACCTAGAAGGATTAAAGAACTAACAAACAGAGATGAACAAGGCAATAACTGAAATGAAACATACACTACAAAGAATCAATAGCAGAATAACTGAGGCAGAATAACGGATAAGTGACCTGGAAGACAGAATTGTGGAATTGACTGCTTTGGAACAGACTAAAGAAAAAAGAATGAAAAGAAATGAAGACAGCCTAAGAGAGCTCTGGGACAACATTAAATGCAACAACATTCGCATTATAGGGGTCCCAGAAGGAGAAGAGAGAGAGAAAGGACCAGAGAAAATATTTGAAGAGATTATAGTTGAAAACTTTCCTAACATGGGAAAGGAAATAGCCACCCAAGTCCAGGAAGTGCAGAGAGTCCCATACAGGATAAACCCAAGGAGAAACATGCCAAGATACATAGTAATCAAATTGGCAAAAATTAAAGACAAAGAAAAATTATTGAAAGCAGCAAGGGAAAAATGACAAATAACATACAAGGGAACTCCCATAAGGTTAACAGCTGATTTCTCAGCAGAAACTCTACAAGCCAGAAGGGAGTGGCATGACATATTTAAAGTGATGAAAGGGAAGAACCTACAACCAAGATTACTCTACCCAGCAAGGATCTCATTCAGATTCGATGGAAAAATCAAAAGCTTTACAGACAAGCAAAAGCTAAGAGAATTCAGCACCACCAAACCAGCTCTACAACAAATGCTAAAGGAACTTCTCTAAGTGGGAAACACAGGAGAAGAAAAGGACCTACAAAAACAAACCCAAAACAATTAAGAAAATGGTAATAGGAACATACATATCAATAATTACCTTAAATGTGAATGGATTAAATGCTCCAACCAAAAATCACAGGCTTGCTGAACAGATACAAAACAAGACCCATATATACGCTGTCTACAAGAGACCCACTTCAGACCTAGGGACACATACAGACTGAAAGTGAGGGGATGGAGAAAGATGTTCCATGCAAATGGAAATCAAAAGAAAGCTGGAGTAGCAATACTCATATCAGATAAAATAGAGTTTAAAATAGACAGTTACAAGAGAAAAGGAAGGACACTACATAATGATCAAGGGATCAATCCAAGAAGAAGATATAACAATTATAAATATATATGCACCCAACATAGGAGCACCTCAATACATAAGGCAACTGCTAACAGCTATAAAAAAGGAAATCAACAGTAACACAGTAATAGTGGGGGACTTTAACACCTCACTTGCACCAATGGAAAGATCATCCGAACAGAAAATTACTAAGGAAACACAAGCTTTAAATGACACAATAGACCAGATGGATTTAATTAATATTTATAGGACATTCCATCCAAAAACAGCAGATTACACTTTCTTCTCAAGTGCACACGGAACATTCTCCAAGGTAGATCACATCTTGGTTCACAAATCAAGTCTCAGTAAATTTAAGAAAATTGAAATCATATCAAGCCCCTTTTCCGACCACAATGCTTTGAGATTAGAAATAAATTACAGGGAAAAAAACGTAAAAAAAAACCAAACACATGGAGGCTAAACAATACGTTACTAAATAACCAAGAGATCACTGAAGAAATCAAAGAGGAAATTAAAAAATACCTAGAGACAAATGATAATGAAAACACGACAATCCAAAACCTGTGGGATGCAGTAAAAGGAGTTCTAAGAGGGAAGCTTATAGCAATACAAGTCTACATCAAGAAACAAGAAAAATATCAAATAAACAATCTAACCTTACACCTAAAGGAATGAGAGAAAGCAGAACAAACAAAACCCAAAGTTAGCAGAAGGAAAGAAATCATAAAGATCAGAGCAGAAATAAATGAAATAGAAACAAAGAAAACAATAGCAAAAATCAATAAAACTAAAAACTGGTTCTTTGAGAAAATAAAATTGATAAACCTTTAGCCAGATTCATCAAGAAAAAGATGAAGAGAACTCAAATCAATAAAATTAGAAATGGAAAAATGGAGAAGTTACAACAGACACCGCAGAAATACAAAGCATCCTAAGAGACTGCTACAAACAACTCTATGCCAATAAAATGAACAACCTGGAAGAAATGGACAAGTTCTTAGAAGGTATAACCTTCCAAGACAGAACCAGGAAGAAATAGAAAATATGAACAGACCAATCATAAGTAGTGAAATTGAAACTGTGATTTAAAATCTTCCAACAAACAAAAGTCCAGGACCAGATGGCTTCACAGGTGAATTCTATCAAACATTTAGAGAAGAGCTAACACCCATCCTTCTCAAAGTCTTCCAAAAAATTGCAAAGGTAGGAATACTCCCAAACTCATTATATGAGGCCACCATCACCCTGATACCAAAACCAGACAGAGATACTACAACAAAAGAGAATTACAGACCAATATCACTCATGAATATAGACGCAAAAATCCTCAACAAAATACTAGCAAACAGAATCCAACAACACATTAAAAGGATCATACCCCATGATCAAGTGGGATTTATCCCAGGGATGCAAGGATTCTTCAACATACGCAAATCAATCAATGTGATGCTCCATATTAACAAATTGAAGAATAAAAACCATATGATCATCTCAATAGATGCAGAAAAAGCTTTCAACAAAATTCAACACCCATTTATGATAAAAACTCTCCAGAAAGTGGGCATAGATGGAACCTACCCCAACATAATAAAGGCCATATATGACAAACCCATAGCAAACATCAATCTCAGTGATGAAAAAATGAAAGCATTTCCTCTAAGATCAGGAACAAGACAAGGATGCCCACTCTCACCATTATTATTCAACATAGTTTTGGAAGTCCTAGCCACAGCAATCAGGGAAGAAAAAGAAATAAAAGGAATACAAATTGGAAAAGAAGAAGTAAAACTGTCACTGTTTGCAGATGACATGATACTATACATAGAGAAGCCTAAAGATGCCACCAGAAAACTACTAGAGCTAATCAATGAATTTGATAAAGTTGCAGGATACTAAATTAATGCACAGTAATCTCTTGCATTCCTATACACTAACAACGAAAGATCAGAAAGAGAAATTAAGGAAAGAATCCCATTAACCATTGCAACAAAAAGAATAAAATACCTAGGAATAAACCTACATAAGGAGGTAAAAGACCTGTACTCAGAAAACTAAAAGAGACTGGTGAAAGATATCAAAGATGACACAAACAGATGGAGAGATATACCATGTTCTTGGATTGGAAGAATCACTATTGTGAAAATAACTGTACTACCCAAAGCAATCTACAGATTCAATGCAATCCCTATCAAATTACCAGTGGCATTTTTTACAGAACTAGAACAAAAAATCTTAAAATTTGTACGGAGACACAAAAGACCCCGAATAGCCAAAGCAGTCTTGGGAAAATAACGGAGCTGGAGGAATCAGGCTCTCTGACTTCAGACTATACTACAAAGCTACAGTAATCAAGACAATATGATACTGGTACATAAACAGAAATATAGATCAATGGAACAGGACAGAAAGCCCAGAGATACACCCACAGACCTATGGTCAACTAATCTATGACAAAAGAGGCAAGGATATACAGTGGAGAAAAGACAGCCTCTTCAATAAGTGGTGCTGGGAAAACTGGACAGCTACATGTAAAAGAATGAAATTAGAACACTCTCTAATACATACACAAAAATAAACTCAAAATGGATTAGAGACCTAAGTGTAAGACCAGACACTATTAAACTCTTAGAGGAAAACATAGGAAGAACACTCTTTGACATAAACCACAGCAAGATCTTTTTTGATCCACCTCTTAGAGTAATGGAAATAAAAACAAAAATAAACAAATGGGACCTAATGAAACTTAAAAGCTTTCACAAAGCAAAGGAAACTACAAACAAGACAAAAAGATAACCCTCAGAATGGGAGAAAATATTTGCAAATGAATCAATGGACAAAGGATTAATTTCCAAAATATATAAACAGCTCATGCACCTCAATATTAAAAAAAAGAAACCCAATCAAGAAATGTGCTGAAGACCAAATAGACATTTCTCCAAAGAAGACATACAGATGGCCCAAAAGCACATGAAAAGCTGCTCAACATCACTAATTATTAGAGAAATGCAAACTACAATGAGGTATCACCTCACACCAGTTAGAATGGGCATCATCAGAAAATCTACAAACAACAAATGCTGGAGAGGGTGTGGAGAAAAAGAAACACTCTTGCACTGTTGGTGGGAATGTAAACTGATACGGACACTATGGAGAAGAGTATGGAGGTTCCTTAAAAAACTAAAAATAGAATTACCATATGATCCAGCAATCCCACTACTGGGCATATACCCAGATAAAACCATAATTCAAGAAGACACATGCACCCCAATGTTCATTGCAGCACTGTTTACAATAGCCAGGTAATGGAAGCAACCTAAATGCCCATTGACAGACGAATGGATAAAGAAGATGTGGTACATATATACAATGGAATATTACTCAGCCAGTAAAAGGAATGGAATTGGGTCATTTGCAGAGATGTGATGGATCTAGAGACTGTTATACAGAGAGTGAAGTAAGTCAGAAAGGGAAAAACAAATATCATATATTAATGCATATATGTGGAACCTAGGAAAATGGTACAGATGAACTGGTTTGCAGGGCAGAAATAGAGACACAGATGTAGAGAACAAACGTATGGACACCAAGTGGGGAAAGTGGTGGTGGTGGGATGAATTGGGAGATTGGAATTGACATAGATACACTAATATGTACACAATAGATAACTAATAAGCTGCTGTACAAAAAGTAAAAATAAGAAAATGCAAAAATGCAAAAAAAAAAAAAAAAAAAAAAAAAAGAAAAATGTAAGTGTGGAGTCTTTACCACTGGACCACCAGGGAAGTCTCTCAGGATTTTTTCTTGAAATTTGGATAGACCATTTTTCCTGTATCGGCACAGAAAGTCCCCTACATATGAAAGAGTTCAGTTCTGAAAGCATGTTTGTAAGTCCAATTTGTTCGTAAGTCTAACAAAGTTAGCCTAGGTACCCAACTAACACAATCGGCTATAAAATACTGTACTGTAATAGGTTTATAATACTTTTCACACAAATAATACATAAGAAACAAACACAAAAATAAAAGATTTTTTATCTTACAGTACAGTACCTTGAAAAGTACAGTAGTACAGTACAACAGCTGGCATACAGGGGCTGTTATTGAGTGAACAGGCAAGAAGAGTTACTGACTGGAGGAGGGATGGGAGGTGGGAGATGGTGGTGGAGCTGAAGGATCGTCAGCAACAGGAGATGGAGGGCAAGCTGCAATTTCACTCATGGTTGACATTGATGGCACAGGTTCTGGTTCCTTGCTGGATTCAACTTCATTTACCCTCTTGAAGAAAATGATCCAGTGATATCTGGGTAGTAGCTCTTTTTTTTTTCGTCATAGATGACATGGTAGCACCAGATTGCATTCTGAACGGCTGCTGCAGCCTTCGTGTACTGTTCTACGTTCAGGTCCTGTGCCTCAAAAACTAACAGTGCCTCCTCAAATAAAGAAAATTCCCTTGCCATTTCCTATGTCGTGAATCTCGTTGGTTCTTCAGTTACTTCTTCCTCTTGTCTCTCTTCATCCTTTCTCGGGGCCTCCAATTCCATCAGGTCTTCATTAGTACAGTATGTTCCTTCATCAATAATTTCTCGAAGCATTTCAGGAAATTCCCAGGCAGCTACCCTATCTGCAGTCACTGCCTCTCTACTTACTTTTACATTGTGAAGGTTGGCTCTAGCCTTGAACCAATGAAACCAGCCATGGCTGGCATTAAGAGATGCACCCTCTGATTCTTTCCCCTGTTTCTTCTTCAAGTCTTCATAAAGGCTTTTAGCTTTCTCATTAATCAGCATTAAGCTGAGCAGGAATCGACCCTGATGCTGATCTGCATCCACACACTGAGAAGTTTCTCCATCTCCTCCATCACTTTTCCACTCTCCTTCGATATTATTGTTGACAAGGCACAGCAAACTTCACATGTTCCGTGATCTTGTCCTTCTTCTTCAGAATCGTGCTGATGGCTGAACAATTCATGTTATAATGAGCAACGTCTACCATCTTTTTGCCTCACTCCACTCTCTCAATTATTTTCACTTTTGTTTCCATCGTTATCTCTTGGTGCTTCTTCTCATTACTAGCTACATCACCACTGCTTTTGGACATTCTGGGCTTGAAATAAAGATACTGTACTACTGTACTCTATACAGTGCCGTATAGTAAAGTACACAAAAGCACAACCACTTGTAGAGGATGCATGCACGTGACAATGTACGCCAGACACGTGAACTAACTTACGTGATTCGACATTCGAACACACGTTCGCGTCTTTGAAAGTTTGCAACTTGAAGGTTCGTATGTTTGCTTTTGGCTACAGGTAACAAAAAAGCTTGACTAACAGTGGCTTAACAATTTGGACAGTTTATCTTGTCACTTATCAAGGATTCAAGAGGCAGGAAGTTTCAGGGTTGATTCAGTAGCTTATTAAACATAGCAATGCCCAGAACTCTTTCCATCATTCTGTTCTGCCACCCTCAGTAGATCGGTATCATCTTCCCTCTTGGTCACGAGATGGCTACAGCAGTTCAGAACTTATGTCTGTATCTTTACAAAACCACATCTAAAAGCAGGAGGGTAAGGAGAAGGTGGGTATGGAGTGGGTTCCTTTTAATAAGTTCTTCTCCTATTGAGGAAGAAAATCTTTCCCAGAAACCCACAGCATATTTCCGCTCTAGACCCAGAACCAGATCATATGCTCCCCTAAATCAACAGCTGGCAAAGAAAATAGGATCACCATGATCGCTTGACCTCATCCAGTTTTTCTAAGAAGAAGCACAACTTGTCTGACCACATTGATGCCAACATTTGAATGAAACTGGGTTTTGTTAACAGGGAAAAGTGGGGATGGCAGTTGAGTAGGTAGCCAAGAGTGCTTGTCACATTCTTTTAATTTGTAATAAATTTTTCAAGTGATGTATTTAAGGTGTATAAAACCAAATAGGAAAAAACACATTTTATTGGATGAGATATGGGGCTTTTGTAACTCTGTAATAAATTTTCTGACTTCTTTATATACTCCACCACTAATTCACTCTTGATCAATCCTGGAATATTTCAGCTCAAAGAATATACCTCTTCCAGCAATAAGTAAGTAAATAAAAATAAATAAATAAATTTTGATAAAGGAAATTTATTTAAATCAGGTACATATAGGAAGCATTAGAAGAAGTCTACCAGAATGTTATTTTAATTTATAAAAGTGCAAAAAAAGGTATTTATACACAAATATATGTATACCACATTTCATCCATCTTAAGACACATTTTTCTTTTTTTTACTTTTTAACATCTCCAAAATTGGGTTGCATCTTATAATCAATAGCATCATATAATTGCTGAAAACCAAATAGCTCCTGATAAAATATATCATTGTGCATGTGTTGTAAACTTGGTCATGGAGGGGTTGTTTTGTAATAATGGTAAAAATACATAGCATGAAATTTACCATCTTAAGCGTACAGTACAGTAGTGTTAACTCTCTGCACATTATTGCACAACAGACTCTAGAGATTTTTCCTCTTGCAAAACCAAAGCTCTATACTCATTGAACAATCGCTCCCCTTTCCACCTCTCCCAACACCTGGCAACCACCCCTCCCAACACCTGGCAACCACCATCCTACTTTCTGTTTCTAACAGTTTGATTACTTTATTATTATTACTCTTTATTTATTATTTTTTTGGCTGCATTGGGTCTTCGTTGCTGCACGCCCACTTTCTCTAGTTGCGGTGCACAGGCTTCTCATTGAGGTGCGTGGACTTCAGTAGTTGTGGCGCACGGGCTTAGTTGCTCCGCGGCATGTGGGATCTTCCCAGACCAGGGAACGAACCTGTGTCCCCTGCATTGGCAGGCAGATTCTCAACCACTGCACCACCAGCGAAGTCCCTTGACTACTTTAAATACCTCACGATCATTGAGTTTGTGCATTGTAGATATCTGCATGGTGGGTTTAAATGCATTTAAAATGTCTCCAAAGAGATTCCACTATAATATGGAATTAAAACAAAAATCTTAGAATGTATTTAGAAAGATACAGAAACAGAGCAATAGGTATAAATGTGACATTAATAACAGTAATGGGTGCAAATGTGATATTAGCAAATATTTGTCAGAGGAATGACTGCATTTCTGTATTTCCTTGAAAAAAAACCAAGCATTTTATGGGATGTAGCTCCTGGAACTAATAAATTTATCTTTATATTCTGGACCTGCCCACTTCATGGGTTACTGTTTCATAGCACTAGTCTTTGGAAAGCATGTACATCAATACCTACTGCTATTTAAACTACCAAAATAGTCAATAACATATGGAAAGCTTGAGTATTCAGAATCTTAGAGGTGTGTTTCCTGGTCAGGAAAGAGGAATGTAGTAGTATAGAATTGCATTCTGTTATTCCATGCTCTAATTGTCCTGGCAACCAGTGATAGTTCAGCAGCATTTATGTATGAGATGTTTTAACAAATCATAACCAAACTACTACAACAAAAACTAAATTAAACAAAACCCATGATGTAGGTAGCAATTTTAAAATTTCCTATATGTGCCAGATTTAAATAAATTGCCCCAATATTTCATTCATTCAGTCAGTTGGTCAGTCTTAGAGGTGGTATATCATTTGAGATGGAACATTTCAGTATTGATCAGTATATTTTTATCTAATGGGCTAAAAATGAGGGATGTGGACAGCTAAAGTGATTGCTAAAATGCAAATCTGATAATCATCACTTCTTGCTTAAAAGTTAAAAAACATTCCCCTGGCATCAGAATAAAGTCCTAATTCTTTTTTTTTTTTTTAACGAAGTGTAGTTGATTTACAATGTTGTGTTAATTCCTGCTGTACAGCAAAGTGACTTAGTTATATTTTTTATATTCTTTTTCATTATGGTTTATCCCAGGACAGTGAATATAGTTCCCTGTGCTATACAGTAGGACCTTGTTGTCCATCCATTCTATATGTAATAGTTTGCTTCTACTAACCCCAAAATCCCAGTCCATCCCTCCCCTCCCCCTGCCCCTTGGCAATCACAAGTCTGTTCTCTATGTCTGTGAGACTGTTTCTGCTTTATCGATAGGTTCATTTGTGTCATATTTTAGATTCCACATATAAGTGATATCATATGGCATTTGTCTTTCTCCTTCTGACTTACTTCACTTAGTATGATAAACTCCCATTGCATCCATGTTGCTGCAAATGGTATTATTTCGTTTAAAGTCCTAACTCTTTACCATGACATACATGGTTCTTATGACCTGACCCGACTTTTTCTCCAGCTTCATTTCTCTCTTCCCATGCCCTGTAAGTGCAACTTTGTCTTTTTGTCTCTCCCCTGAACCCTGCCCTTTCTTCCTTGTGTGTTCTGCTTCTTACACTAGGGTAACTATTTATCTCCTCCACCAGGCCAACTCCTCACTTTCAGGTCTCTTTTAATTTCAAGTCCTTTAGGAAACTTCTCGTGGTAGTCCAGGTTCAAGTTGGGTGCCTCTCTCCTAATCTCATGGAACTCTAGTCTCCATAATGCCACGTACTGTGTTTTTTAGAAAGTAACTGCTTTCTTTCCAGTTTCCAAATGATTTTAAAAAGACATTGACTGATCACTTCCCTTTAAGAAAAAATAGTTGTCAATTTAAGTACAAGGCCAAACTTGTACCATGACACTTTCAGGTGACACCTCAAATTTATGCATATCTTCTAAGAGGTGTGTATATACACTTCCTTACAAAGGTCATTAATATATGCAATACCTGGTCAAAATATAGACATAGAAGTTAAATTAACATGTTATAAATTATGCACTTTATATATACATAAAACAATTGGAATCTCAACTTGTACCAACTCAAAATATCATACTGTTTACTAAGTTTCTGTTAAAATAAATATATCATCTTCTTCAATTAGGTCTTCGGGAGGTTATCTTCTGTATTGTGAACAACAAAAACAAAAATCAAAAAGCATCATTCACCAACTAGTTATACAAGGGTTAAGTCACAACACACTGCAGTTGCCCACTGACAGTACACATTGAGATGTATTCAGGATGAAAAAGCAGGATGAGGCACTCTCTTCTTTGGCTAAACAGGCCCTTAGACAGTTAGATGTATATCTCAGGAAGAATTTAAATTACCCGAGATTCTTGTGTCTTCCCATACATAGAAAAGCCCGAAAATCATTAACTTAAGATATGTTTACTGTGACTACTGTAGTAGTAATCTTATCTGTTTGGGGTGTCGGTGCGCATGCGTGAGCTCCAGCTGAGCGCGGCTGGGGCTCTGCGACCCCCCCAGGCGCAAGTGCTGTTGCTTGGGGCCAGGGGAGGGCCGTCGCCGTAGCAGCGCCGGCCATGCGGTGAGTGGGCCGGCTGGTCGCTCCCGCAGCCTCGCTGCCTGTTGGTGGGAACCGTGAGACTCCGCCCCCGACTGGGCGCCTGCCGAGTGCCTCAACAGCCGGACCTGTGCCCTGTAAAGACTGCCAGGCAATAATGAAGGTTCTTTTACTGAAAGACCCTAGGAGGACGACTGTCGCCAGAATCCCTACATCGGGGAATTAGGATTACATGGACTCGAAGCCACTTTGATCCCTGTTTTATCATCTGAGTTTTTGTCTCTTCCCAGTTTTTTGGAGGAGCTGTCTCCACATTTTTACCAGCCCCAGAACAGTGGAAGCAGTGGAGCTGTGTTTGGAGAAAGACAATAAAAAAACCGAAGTCTGGAGAAAGTCTCTGACAGAAAAATGGAATGCTAAGTCAGTGTATGTGGTGGGAAATGCTACTGCTTCTCTAGTGAACAAAATTGGCCCGCATACAGAAGGAGAAAACGGTGGAAATGCAGAAAAGCTTGCAGAGTGCATTTGTTCTGGGGAGTCGTCAGCACTGCCTCTTCTGTTTCCCTGTGGAACCCTCAGAAGAGAAATGCTGCCGAAAATGCTCAAGGACAAAGGGATTCCCGTGGAGAGCTTAACCGTCTACCAGACGATCCAACACCCAGGTATCCAGGGGAACCTCAACAGCTACTATTCCCAGCAGGGCATTCCAGCCTGCATCACGTTTTTCAGCCCCTCTGGCCTGACACACAGTCTCAAGCATATTCAAGAGTTATCTGGTGACAACGTTGACCTGATTAAGGTGCGGCTCACAGCACCCCCGGGGGGTCAGGACCGTCTCAGTGGTATAGACACTGCCGGCCTCTCCCTCCACCCCGGCTGGCACGCCCACTGCGGTTGGCGCCCAGGGACGGAGCACGGGCCTCAGCACTGGGCTGCCCGGGGCACTGCTCCGGGACACCGTCTGTAGCCCGGGTCCAGCCCTGCAGGCAGGCTCCGTTGGCCCGGCCAGGCCCGTGATGGTGAGTCCGAGAGCAGAGCTCTCCAGACGCCCTCTCTCCTGTGACCAGGAGAGGGAATAAAAGGCTCACGGGGGCGGGGGGGCTTCCCTGGTGGCGCAGTGGTTGAGAATCCGCCTGCTGATGCAGGGGACGCGGGTTCGTGCCCCGGTCCGGGAAGATCCCACATGCCGCGGAGCGGCTGGGCCCGTGAGCCATGGCCGCTGAGCCTGCGCGTCCGGAGCCTGTGCTTCGCAACGGGAGAGCCCCCCCCCGCCAACAAAAGTTCTCCTTCAATATGTGTTAAGTGAATTACTACCGAACTTTCTATTAGCTATATAAGCAAATAAAATAGTATATAAGGATTATATGTATAAGATGATACCGCCAAAATTTGTTCTACTCTAACCTATGGTAAACTGAGATCAAATAAAGTTCTGTTGATCCATTCATTTAGTGTTGCAAAAACATAGTCATCAAATGCAAAGTCCCTTAGAAATGGTTTCTATCAGGATATATTCAGCATCATAACATTGAGAGACGAAATGTCAGATGATGTCTGAAAATACAGACATCCATTGATGTGAACTAACATTATTTTAGGTAATGTGAACAACTTGAGCCATGAAAGAAATAGAAATATGTATAATGTAAACAAGTCAAAATATCCAAATGAGGAAGCATTAAACTGCTGCTGCAGACTTGGGGTAAGATACCTTTTGCCCCATACAAGTATGTCTACTGCAGTTCTCTACACAAAGAGTAAGCATATACTGAGATAGTAGGGAGAGGGGGCAGTAGGGGGGGTACCTTTAAGTTTCACGAGTAACCAGTTCTCTAAAAGAGAAGATTGCCATCATCTTCTTACCTAAAAATAGATAGCTCTGAGCTAGGTTGCTAGTATGGTGTTTTTGATTGCAACACCACCTTTTTATTGAACCAAATAAATTAAGTAAAAAACCTGCACTTAGGGAGGGAGGGAGACGCAAGAGGGAAGAGATATGGGAACATATGTATATGTATAACTGATTCACTCTGTTGTAAAGCAGAAACTAACACACCATTGTAAAGCAATTATACTCCAATAAAGATGTTAAAAAAAACCCTGCAGTTATAGTTAGCTTATGCATATGGAGGTAAAACCCCTTTCATTATTAATTAATATTTGAAACCACTTGTTTAAATTATTTCTGATACTATATAGCATAGTAGATAACACCACAGTTACAGAGAAAGAGAAACAATAATTAGGTACAACACAGTGATACAGGGATAAGAAATTCAAAGGGAGCAAAAGCTCCTTTTAACAAGATCTGAATAGATGCATTAGAAATTATGGGGGTAGTTCCTTCTCCTAAGGAGTATATTTATTGGAGTAACAGCCAAGGAGACTGAGACAGTTGAACTGCCTTCTGGAAGGTTTTTTGAGGAGGACTGGGTTATGAGATACACTTCAGGGAGCTGGAGAAGACGTTACGTGGGTGAAAGTCCATCTGAAAAAATGTGGGGTGGCTTCTAAGGTGGGAGTGATGGCTGGGGAATTCTTTCTGCTTGAGCTGGGATACTCGGAACGCTGCTCTTTCCCCTCCTACCTCTGTGGTTTTGGAACACAGCCTTTTCATTATTGCGGTAATGAGTTTTAAAGTGCAGGTAAGCAAACCAATTAAAATTTTTTTCAACTTAGTATTTAGCTGAAGTTAAAAAAAAAAAATGACTTGAGAAATTAAAGGACTCTGAAATGCATTACTAATGAAGTCCCGAAAGTGTTAGTGGTGATGGATGGGCTGAGGCTCTGCAGGAAACCTGTGGACAGTCAGCTCCACCTTCTCTTTTACTTGCACGCACCTCTTCATCTTTTTCTGGCTCGAAGCTCCTGGCAAGACTTTTTAGTTCACTGAGATAAGGACAGACTGTGGGGCAGAGTCTCGGGTAAGCATTCTAGCTCTGCAGTACTATGTGACTCTGTGTAGGTTCCGCACCTTGGTTTCCTTATCTGAAATACCTCACTGGTAAGATCATTATCAAGGGCTCAGAAGCAGCTTGAGACATACGTGTGGCTCTGAGAGAATGGCAGGCCCTGGTACAGAGTCCAGAGTAGCTGTAATGATCTCTTCTTTCTCCCCGAGTCCAGGGCGTGGCCCACAGGTGAGCGCGGCTGACCTTCGGAGCACCCCAGGTATGCGTCCGCAGGTGAGCGCCCTCGCCCTCGTGGTTCCGGTCGAGACCCGAGGGCGAGCCGGGGCTCGCTGGGGATGCGGGAGGAGAGAGGGAAGAGGCAGGGGAGGAGAGGGAGAGGGGAGGGGAGGGGAGAGGGTGGAGAGGGGGAGGGGAGAGGGGAGGAGACGGGGAGGGGAGAAGGGAGGGGAGGAGCTGCCCGGAACGCTCGCGGCCGCACCGCGCGCACGCTCCCGGCGGCACCGCGCGAGCGTGCTGGGCTGCTGCCCCGGCGGGACCAGGACGCGGCGGCTGCCGCACAGCGGCGACCACAGGCCGAACTCTCGGCGCTCTCGGAGGCTGGCTGGCGATTGGTCCAGAGAGGAGGGGGTGGTGGCAGCCCAAGTCAGCCGCTGCAGTGGCGGCGTCAGGTGAGAGCGCGAGCCGCAGAGACCGGGCGTGGCGGCTGCCGCACAGGGAGTCGGAGCCAAACTGACGGACGCGGCCCTGGGAGTCCCGGGAGGAAGGGGCGAGGAAGCACTTGCAGAGGAGACCTCGGAGCAGAAGGGCGCCGGCGCCGAGCAGCCCCGAAGTTGTCTCTGTCGAGTCGCGCCGAGCCTGGGCATGCAAGCGACGCCACCGGGGGTCCGGTCGCCCCTCAGGAGCCCGCCGAGCGCGCGCTTGCGGCCGGACGAGGGCGGGCGAGGGTGCCGAGCCGCGAGCGAACGCAGCAAAATGAGCGGCGAGGGCGACTACAACTTCAGACGGGTGGCGATCCGGCGGAAGTCCAACCCCTCCTACCTGCCGCCTGGGACCCCCCGGCCGTGGAGTCGGCCCTCGTCGCACCTGCAATGGGCCGAGACGGCCACGTTCAGGGGCCAGGCCCCCGCAGACGCCCCAGGTAAGCGCCTCGGGAGGTGACGGGTGGGCGGGGGTGTTGTCGCAGGTGATGGACCGCCGAGCGCCCTGCAGGTGCTCCCAGTCCACCGCAGCGGTGGGAGTCAGTTCGGAAACCTTCGCAGAGGGCTGCGCCGGGCCGCCCACCCACTTTACCTATTTTGTCCCTTCCCCCAAAGGTCCTTGGCGGGAGCGCGCCTGAGGCTGAACTTATCAGTCCTGGAGGTCACTTAGCAGGGAATTCCGGAAGTAAAGGATAACTTTTTTTTTAAAGTTTGATTAGGAATTAATAATAAGTTTTCTAGATACTGAAGTTTAAGTTTTTTCGCTAAGTTGCTTTCGGCAGACCTTATGAAGGACTAGTACAATAAATGCGGGAGGCTGATGTTCGTCCTGGTCTGGCCGCCTACCTGTTGAGTGACCTCGGACCAGCAATCCTGAGTGTTCCGGTTTTCCCTTTTGAAAAAGACGCTTGAGTGTGAAAAGCTGCAGGTCTCTCAGAAGGAAACATGTTCCTACTATCAAGAAATTCAATTTTTTATTGTGGTTTTGTAGTGATAAATTAAGATATCAGTAATGAGGTATTTTGAATTCTGAGTTCTCCATCGACTCTTAGTCTTGGAAGAAATTCTCAAAATGATCTGTTGCAGCCCACAACTTCTTCGCTCTTTTTTTTTTTTTTTTTTGCGGTACGCGGGCTTCTCACTGTTGTGGCCTCTCCCGTTGCGGAGCACAGGCTCCGGACGCGCAGGCTTAGCGGCCATGGCTCACGGGCCCAGCCGCTCCAAGGCATGTGGGATCTTCCCGGACCGGGGCACGAACCCGTGTCCCCTGCATCGGCAGGCGAACTGCGCCACCATGGAAGCCCCTCTCCTTCGCTCTTTAAAGTCATTATGTTCTCCCTAGGCGGGCTTGAAGCTATGTAGAACACATAACTTTTCTTTAACCCCCACCCGCGGCTTTTGAGCTCCTATGGCTTGTATATAGACCAGTTTTGAGGCATAAACCTTATTTGAGTAGCAGAAATACAAATGCTTTTATTCGCTTACACTCATTTTATTCTTATTAAGCAAAGCTGTTATGATGGTTTAACTGTGAAGTCTTGGATCTTTAAAATTTTTCTCTATTCCGTCCTGAAGCTATAGTGCTTACTCATAGGACAGAGAAGCATGGTGCGTGATGAATTACAAATTTATAGCCACAGTAGGTAAGGGCAGAAATAGTGATGTGAGAAAATATATAAACAAGTAATCGAATCACAGTACTTTAGGGCTCAATTTCCTCATCTTCGAAATGAAGACTCTGGTGAAATAATCTCTAAAATCTCTTCCAGATTCACTCTAAAATGAGTAGAGCGGTGTTTTCTTCCCTTTAAGTGGAAATTCGTCACTTTGTTTTGAAGTTAATTATTTATGAATTTTTAAATTGTTTGAGCTACTCGATTTCTTAATCATCAGCAGTTCTCAGTTGGAGGGTAAAGGGATCCAGTTTCTTTACATCATTATTTTACTGAAAATCTCGTGCTTAGTTTCAAACTCTGAGTAGGTGAGCAAAAGATGAATTGCCTCCTAGAAGTGGGAGTGAGCAGTATAAATTATTTCTACAAGGCAGCTGTGCTTATGGAAGAGTCCTTTTTTCTTTTCTATTCTCTTTTTTCTACAGAGAAAATCCAGAACACTTTTTTGTTTGTTTGTTTTAACAAGATGGAGAACCTAGCAATAACTTTTCTAATCTTTTGGGGTGTCTGAGTATTGTTTAAAAGAACTCAAAGTTCTTGTTGCCATTATTTTCAGGGTTGAAAATTAATTACTGGATCTTCCTAGGTGGGATTGTTCCCCTTTACCATGATGTAATCTAGAGTATCTGTTGGAGAGTGACCTAATGTTTTGAAAAGTAGTCTGACACAATTGTCTATTAAGTTTCATCCAACTCTTTATCATTATATAAGTAGGATCCTCCCCTCATCAAAAAGTAAACCAGGTTTAAATTCCCAAGAAGTGCCAATTTACTCTGTAGTACCTAGAAAAGTATTTATATATGGAAACTACAACATTTAGACCCATTACATGTATAGTGGATGTTACTCATAATCAAAGTGTTACTTTCCCTCTTGAAGAAGGAACAAAAACTAAGAATTCAGTTTAGTGGTGTTGTGTTATGTTCCATAACTGTGAAATCCGTTATTTTTAGAGTTCTCTGCTTTTTCTCAAAAAAAGAAAGAAAGAAAGGGAAAGACAAAAAAAGTCTACCAACCACATCCGCCATATATATCTGAATGACAATGTCCTCATCTAGGTGAGGTAATTAAATTAAGACATAGGCTTTGGGGTCATATAGTGCCCAAGTTCAAGTCCTTATACTACCGGTTTTATGAATTGAATCAAGTCTCTTAATTTCTCAATTTCTTCATCTGGACAATGGAGATAACAGTACTTTAAAAGATTGTGGGGAGAATAAAGTAAGATTATATAGATAAATGGCTGGCACAAAACAAGTATGCAGGTTAGAATCATAACAAGGAGTCATTATCCATTTCTGTTTCCCAAAATGTCTGGCACTAGGACTGGCACATAAGAGACACTGTAAATACTTGTTGGATGAATGAAAATCCTTCCCCTGTGGTGTTCATAATGGCTACTGTTTATTGAGTGCATTTTCTATATCTAAGAACTGTGCTTTGTGATACACACCTGAATATGTATGTGTATGAATTTATTTCACAACAATTTTAGTAGGTAGGTAGTATTATGCCCATTTTCCAGCTAAAGAAATTGAGGCACAAAAAGTTTTACTAACTTGCTTGGAATCGTAAACTGGTACTTGTTTAGCTAGATTCAAATTCAAGTGTGCCTGGCATTAAAGGCAGCGCCCTTACCACACATCACATAAAGCATATAATTCCATTATGGTAAGAATATACATTTAAAGGGATCTTTTATACACACACAGTAGGATGAACATTTACTTATTTTGTGTGTGTGTGTGTGGTTTTTTTTTTTGGTCCAGCTTTTTTCTGTGCCTTTCGCTTTTTTTCTTTTCTGTAGTCTGAATATCTGAAACCCTTGGGGGAGGGGGAGAGTTTGTCTATTGAATATCACTGGAGGTAGCTTATTTCCTCAGTTATTCCTTAGTTTTATGGGAATCCTGAAGGATCTTTATTGAAGATGTCTTTTTTTATAAAATGTTTGTTTCTACTTCCAACCCATGACCACTTTGATTAGCCGAACATTTCTCTGACTTGAAGAATGTGTAAATTTAGTTCAGGTTTGCTAAGGGGAGATCAGCATTGTTGTCATTAATTTTTCCACTTAGGCTTAGTGTAGGTCTGCAGACTTTCTTATCAGTTGGCTTGGATGGAAGGCAGATTTTTCCTTCACCATCCTTTTATCCAAGATGTAGCCTCTTCAGTGTGGGTCCCAGGTTCAGTCCTTTCCCATTTCACAAGCTCAAGGCCCATGTCTCTCCTTCCGCTGCAAGAGCTGCAGTTCCTGGGCTCCAGGTTCCCCCACTGGAGTTTAGGTTTATTGTTCTTTTTCTTTTTTTCTCTTGTCCTTGGGAATCTCCTTTATTTTCTTATGATTTCAGCAGTACATTTAAAAGTATATCTGTACGGGCCTCCCTGGTGGTGCAGTGGTTGAGAATCTGCCTGCCGATGCAGGGAACACGGGTTCGTGCCCCGGTCCGGGAGGATCCCACGTGCCGCGGAGCGGCTGGGCCCGTGAGCCGTGGCCACAGAGCCTGCGCGTCCGGAGCCTGTGCTCCGCAGCGGGAGAGGCCACAGCAGTGAGAGGCCCGCATACCAAAAAAAAAAAAAAAAGTATATCTGTTGTAATTTATTCAGCATCTGGGTGCTTTGTGGTGAAGGACTTTTTACACTATTTGTGCAGACTTTCTATAAGTAGAATTCCTTTTTCCAGTTCTCACCGTGGTTAGAATACTCGATTTTCAACACATACTCCAATATCCTGAGTACTTTTTGTGTGTGTTTGTGTGTGTGTGTGTGTGTGGTACGCGGGCCTCTCGCTGCCGTGGCCTCTCCCGTTGCGGAGCACAGGCTCCGGACGTGCAGGCTCAGCGGCCATGGCTCACGGGCCCAGCCGCTCCGCGGCATGTGGGATCCTCCCGGACCGGGGCACGAACCCGCGTCCCCTGCATCGGCAGGCGGACTCTCAACCACTGCGCCACCAGGGAAGCCCCTGAGTACTTTTTGAGGACTAATTTTACCTTTGTTGGAGGAGGAGGGATGAAGACTTGGGTTATAGCAATACGAGTAATTACTGTTTATTGAATGCTTGTTCTGAACCAGGACTATATGTGTATTACTTATTCTTATGGCAACACTGCAAGATAGATGGTATTATCATTTTAAAGAAAAAGTAAAACCAAGTTGCAGTGCTCTACAACCAGCCTAAGCTTCGGAGATAGGATTTGAACAGGTCTCTCTGGCTTCAGTACTCACATGCTTATAATACCAGTTCTTAAGGTTTCCCAGGGCTTTGGAGGCAAAGTGCAATACAGTTACTGTGTTTCATATATGTTTGGGCTAATATTGTTTGTAATATTAATGAATGCATATTATATTTGAAACAGTGATCTAAGCACACAATTTATCTAAAGATTTATAATAAAATGGTGATATTAATTTCATCAATGATTCTTAGAAGCTGCTTAAGATGGACTTTGAAATAGGAACATCCTTCAGAGGATCAGGAACCAGGAAGTTTTCTTATTTCTTGGAAGGCCAAGAGCAGTTTAAAGAGTAGTCAGTCATCTTTCAGTGAATAGCCATGTAAACTTGTGAACCTAGGAACATTGAGAGACTTTTAATCACCTATTTGCTTGCATTCCTTTCCTCTACTGAGAAAAACTCAGGGTCATGGATCTAACTGGTGACAGAGAAGAGGACCTGGACTCATTGGGGTAGGAATTAGGGGTTGGCCCAATGCCATTACCTCTGTACTTAAAGGGCACATGGATTCAATCTTGGTGTAGTCAGGGTGACCCTCTTGTTAGGGATTAATGTGGCTGGTGATTTGAAGTTGAAGCCAGTGCTCATTTACCATTCTGAAAATTCTAGCACCCTTTAGAATTATGCTAAATCTACTCTGTCTTTGCTCTATAAATGGAACAACAGAGCCTGGTGACAGTATGTTTGTTTACAACGTGGTTTACTGAATATTTTAAGCCCTACTGCTCTGAAAAAAATATTCCTTTAAAAATATCACTGCTCATTGACAATGCACCTGGTCATGCAAGAGCTCTGATGGAGACGTACAACAAGATTAATGTTTTCATGCCTGCTGCCACAACATCCATTCTGCAGCCCATGGATCAAGGAGTCATTGCTTCTTCTTTTTAAATTAATTTAATTTAATTTAATTAATTGGCTGTGCAGTGTGGCTTGTGGGATCTTAGTTCCCAGACCAGGGATTGAACCTGTACCCTCAGCAGTGAAAGTGCAGAGTCCTAACCACTGGACCACCAGGGAATTCCCCAAGAAGTCATGTCAACTTTCAAGTCTTATTATTTAAGAAATGCATTTTAAAAAAAGAAAGAAAAAAAAAGAAATGCATTTTATAAGGCTATAGCTATCATAGACAGTGATTCCTCTGATGGATCTGGGTAAAGTCAATTGAAAATCTTCTGGAAAGGATTCACCATTTTAAATCTTTTTTTTTTTTTTTTTTTTTTTTTTTTTGTGGTACGCGGGCCTCTCACTGCTGTGGCCTCTCCCATTGCGGAGCGCAGGCTCAGCGGCCATGGCTCACGGGCCCAGCCGCTCCGCGGCATGTGGGATCCTTCCGGACCGGGGCACGAACGTGTGTCCCCTGCATCGGCAGGAGGACTCTCAACCACTGCGCCACCAGGGAAGCCCAGGATTCACCATTTTAGATGTCATTAAGAACATTTGTGATTCATGAGAAGAGGTCAGAATACCAACATTCACAGGAGTTTGGGAGAACTTGACTCCAGCCCTCGTGGATGACTTTGAGGGGTTCAAGACTTCAGTGGAAATAACAAGAGAATTAGAATACAAATTGAGCCTGGAGATGTGACTGAGTTGCTGCAGTCTCATAGTAAAACTTGAATGGATGAGGAATCGCTTCTTATGGATGAGTAAAGAAAGTGGTCTCTTGAGATGGACTCTACTCCCAGTGAAGATGCTGTGAAGATTGTTGAAATGACAACAGAGTTAGAATATGATCAATACATAGACTGATTTGATAAAGCAGTGGTAGGGTTTGAGATTGACTTCAATTTTGAAAGAAGTTCCACTGTGGGTAGACTATAGTTTTATATGTACTGGAAAACCAAAAAATTGTGACTTGCTTTATTACAGTTTTCACTTTAGTGCGGTGACCTGGAACTGAACTGCAATATCTCCAAGGTTTGCCTGAAAATTCTTTTCTACATGTATTTGCTGGAAAGTTGATTGAAAAAAGATTTAAACATAATGCATGTAATTTTATGGATGTGAGTATAGTGTGTGAGATTCAGTAGGGTTAGACACAAGCTCATGAAGCTGTATTTTTTAAAAGTATATCAGATAATTCTGATAATCAGCTTGGTTTCCAAATGCCATCCTACCAACTGCATCAGAATTACTTGGAGTGCTAATTGAAAACCAGCAGTACCTTAGATAGAATGAGTCAGAATCTCCAGGGGGTAGGGTTAGCTGTATTTTTGACAAGAGCCCCAGATGATTCTTTTCTTTTTTTTTTTTTTTTTTTTTGTGGTACGCGGGCCCTCACTGTCGTGGCCTCTCCCATTGCGGAGCGCAGGCTCCGGACGCGCAGGCTCAGCGGCCATGGCTCACGGGCCCAGCCGCTCCGCGGCACGCGGGATCCTCCCGGACCGGGGCACGAACCCGTGTCCCCTGCATCGGCAGGCGGATTCTCAACCACTGCGCCACCAGGGAAGCCCGCCCCAGATGATTCTGATGTGCAACCAACTTCATCCACTACTGTGCGTTTCCAAGCTAGGGTAAACCCCACCTTTGGTCCTGAGCCCAGACAACCAATATTTTTTAGGTGCAAGGCAAAGAATGATATAGATTGTCCCTCAACTAACACATCATATTGGCCCTCTGTATTTTTGGCAAACTTTTTGCCCATTTCTGGTTGATTTCTAATTGTATTTTTTACATTTGGAATACTTTTTTGCTTTGTTCTTGTTTCTCAACTTAACCCGTTAAGTTGAAGTAGACTTTAATTTATGCTGATAGACAATTAATATCCAACTGGAGTATCTGACGTGAACACAAGTGACCTTTCATTTCAGTCTTGGTTTCTTAGTGTCCTTTATTGCTGCGCTCTCTTTCTTTCCTAATCTGGAGGATGAATCCACTCCTCATTTCACAGGCTCCTTGTCCTACACCTCCACTTCTCTCCAGATGAGGTCTTCCTAGACTTTAAACTTTGATATTCTCTGGAGCTTTCTTCCTTAAACTGCTGCATATCCTCCCGTTGCTGCCTCTGCTTCTTCATCCCCTCATCCCATCCTTCTCCCCACTTGCTTTTCTTGTTCTTGTCTGGCTTCTGTTCTAAACTTGGTCAGTGTTCTAAGTCAGCAGTGAGTTCGTGCGTATCATCCAGTAGCCTGTTTGTAGTCCTTATTGTTTGTTTTTGTTTTTGGCCCTGCGTGCGGCAAGGCTTCCCTGACCAGTGAAAGCGCCGAGTCCTAACCACTGGACTGCCAGGGAATTCTGCGGTCCTTATTCTTAATTTCTGGGTGGTATTTCCTTCCTTTTTCTTTTTTTGGCCATGCCACGTGACTTGTGGGATCTTAGTTCCCCAACCAGGGATCGAACCTGCGACGTTGGTAGTGAAAGGGCAGGGTCCTAACCACTGGACCACCAGAGAATTCCCAGTATTTGCTTCTTTTTAAAGTTCTTTTCTTGGTCCTGATTTTCACACTTCAACTGGATCTCCAAGTTTATTCCTTTGACTGGGTCATTTTTCTCCTTTCTCTCCTCCAGCATTCCCATTATTTCCTGCCACCTCTTATTTGGTGGTGTCATCCACCCTCTGGGCTTCTTTCTCTTAATCTTTACTGCTGAATAAATGTAAATGTCCCAAGGGCACCAAATTGCACCTCCTTTTTCTGCTGCAATCTAGCCCCTCCTCCTGACTTTCTTGGAGGAATTATTAACCTTGCTTTTGTTAGACTTCGAAGTTTATTTTAAATCTGCTCTAACCTCTTTATCTACTTGCTACCGAGTTAGCCACCCAGTTGTTACTGATTCTTCTTCATTTCATAATGGTGGCCTTTGTCTTATTTCAGGGCACTTCTCCTACCAGCTATCCACATTACATCGCCCCCCTCCCCCAATTAATTTTCTTAAATCTGGGTATTGTTCATCTCCTTCCCATGGTCAAAGCTTTCTATGGCTCCTAACTGCCTGTTATTGATGTTTATAATGGAGTACTCTATATCCACTTTAGTGACTTTGGTTAAACCTTTACCAGTAACCCTTCAGTATAGAAATGGAGCTTTCAAAATTCATACAAACATTTAATCTTATTTGAACTATTCAATATTAAACCTAGAATGATCATGCATTAGTCACACTTTACGAGTTGTGTGTGTGTGTGTGTGTGTGTGTTTTCAGGAATAAATTTGGCATTGTTTCTAGAGCCTTGTCCAGAATTAGTCATCTGTCCTTGGAATGCAGTTAATAGTGGGTGGACATTAGCACCAGCAAGTGCTCTGAGAGCCCATAATCTGTTTTGTATTATTGCCTCACTTATGCAGGAATAGAGTGAACACAAACCCAGATGCTGTGCCCCTCTCATACACTTACCCACTCCCTGGAATTAAACTGTCAACTTCACCAACTGCTGCATCTGCAGAAACCAGGGAGCTGCTTCCATTCTGGGGACTGCACCGAGCTGCAGTGAAGACTTGCTGCAGACAGGTATCTAGTCTGCTCTGCAAGGCTGGGTTGTTCCCTGGGGTCTCTGGCAGAATTTTGTGTTAGAACACATGTTAATAAGTAGCCTTTAAAAGTGCCATGACTTTACCATATGTTATTTGTATTTTTAAAATATATGCTAGGGCTTCTCTGGTGGTGCAGTGGTTGAGAGTCCGCCTGCCGATGCAGGGACCCACGGGTTCGTGCCCCGGTCTGGGAAGATCCCACATGCCGCGGAGCGGCTGGGCCCGTGAGCCATGGCCGCTGAGCCTGCACGTCCGGAGCTTGTGCTCTGCAATGGGAGAGGCCACAACAGTGAGAGGCCCGTGTACCGCAAAAATAAAATAAAATAAAATAAAATATATGCTAGTGAGTATGTTTAGGAGGTGAAAAGTCAGTATGTAGAGCCAAATAAATTATAAGATACCCCAGCCGAAGAATACTGAGGGGTCATTGCTTATAGTTTCAAGTGCAGTGTAGTATAATGTATGGGAAGTTATCAAATTATAGATAAATTCAGTTAAAATTAATTACTAAAAACCACTTGTAGGAAAATACAACTTTTAAACAAAGTCATCTTTATTTCCTCTGCAGAAAATTGACTAACATGTCACATTTCTTTTCCTAAAACATTCCACCTTACCTTAATGGTGTCATTGATGATGAACCAATATTGATAAGTGATGTTGGGAATCCAAAGATGAATGGGATGAATTTCCATCCTAGAAGGGGGATATGATGTATAATAAACACCAGGGTATAAGGTCACATTGGGTGTAAGAACAGTGATCAGAGTGATCATATTTCAGAGGAAGGCACGTTTTTAACTGTGCTGCGTCCACACTTTGAGGAAGACTGCACATCTGACTCGTGCCTTTGGAGTTACCCATGAGCCCGTGTGCTGGTTCATGCATCTGATTGGAGCACCTTCCTGCTGACACAAGCTGAAAATCCGTAGCAGGCTGGAAAAACAAATCTACCCACAGGTTCCATTCAGAGCCATTAGCCAGTTAATTCCATCAGTATCTCTGTGTTCTCTTTTCAGATCCTTATACCCTTCATGATAAATTTTCCTTCCTAAGATCCCACTAAAGCTGAACTTTCAGTCCTTCAACAAGTGTTTCAGTGTTTACCATGGACCAGGCAGTTGTGTTGGGGCCTAGAAATCAAGGTGAGAAGAATACACTCTAGTGGTTTAGAGTGTGGCCTCTGGAGTTGGACTGGCTGGGTTTGAATTCTCTAGTAATTAACCGGGTGACTTGGAACTCTTTTTGACTCAGTTTCCTCATCTATAAAATGATAACATGATATATTACCTACATCGTGGAGTTGTCGGAAGAATAAAAATATTACTGTTTTTACAGTGCTTGGGAAATGTTCAAATAATAACTTTTCTGGTAGTTTTATTAGGATTAACACAAACACTGCTCTCACAGTTTGGGTTTCTTTTTGCATCTTATGTGTATCTCTGATCTAGCGCTTTCTCTCTGGATCGTGATTGGTTGTTTACACTTGTACCTACTGAATACAAGTTACTGCCCAAGGTACGAGCTCTTTTAGGCACATATTTTCCCACCCCCTTTTATCCACTTCCTGCTTAGTCCTTTCCTCCCCTTAGTTCCTGCCCAAACTGCCTTTTACTGCTGGCCTCTCTCCTCAGTATTTCCTCCTGTGCTGTCTTGAGCCCCACTTTTATGTCAGACTTCCTTAAAGCCTGAATTGCATCACAGAACCACACCCTGCCTCTGTTTCCTGACTGAAGCCTGGCTTTCACCTTTAATGCTGGTTCTCTGGTGACTCAAGTGGCAGTTGATCTTCATGGACCACGTAGCTGCTGGTCAGGACCTGTGGTCAGCTCTCTCTTAGCTTTTCCTGATATTTGTCTTCCACCCTCTCAGAAAAAAATCCTCCTGCATTCACTCTTGCCAGCCACCTCGACTTCTTCACTCAATTTCTCCTTGTTTTTCCTGTGCCTGTCCCGCCAGTCCCTGACTTGAGTCATCCATTGCCATTGCTCCTCAAGGGCCCCTCAGAGTCCATTCAAGGCCTCAGTAAATATTGTCAACAGAAGAACCCCAAACTAGCTTGGCATATCTTGCTTCAACATAAGAATTTTCTGACAACGCTGAAAGAATATGGAATTGGTTTCCTTTGGTGGTTGTGAGTTCCTTATTAATGAGGATATTCAAGGAGAGGCAAGATGGCTTCGTGGCTATAGAGGAGACAGAATGTCAGATGTAACCTTTTCTGACCAGTAATCCCAGCTTGCACACTAAAATATTCTGTCAGTGGTCTCAGCTGTCCTGTGTCTGCACCATTCATGTTCTCCTATCAGCAGTATGTACTAGTTTTGTGCAGGGGTGTATTATGAGGAAAGGCGTGGCAGTAGTATACTTTGTTCTCCTTCAGATTTCATGGACTAGATATCCCTTTTAGTGTAACAGTTCTGATTATTCCTGGCATCCTTTCTGATGCTGTGCTCCGTCTTGATTTGAGAGTATACTGGAGTTCGTAGGCCCTGGGTTGCTCCTCCACTGAAAGGCCTCAGAATGCTTTGTCATGTTGTCAGGAGTTTCATTATCTTATATCTATCATTTACCATTCCAGGTGTCCTCTCCTTGAACTGTCTTTTTTTTTTTTTTCTTTGCCTGTTATTTCTCACTATTAGGACTTGGCTTTTAAGGTCAAAACTTCTAATAGTGCTCCTTTCTTCTGCCTGTCTCTAAAGGGCATACTTTAAAAAACAATCTGACAAGTAGAAACTAGGCATAATCAGAAGCAAGATTTTAATTTCCAGCTCTCCTACAAAAAGATGAGATTGTAGAACATCTGAGACCTGAAGCATCACTATTGTTTTCTGTCTCTTAATGTATTTCATAAAATCTAAAATATTTTATCAAATCTTTTTAACATTTTAACATCTCTGAAATTGGGATGCTTTTTTCAATTGGTGCTGGTTAAAAAATTGTGAGACATTGAAATGCAGACTGGCCTAAATTTTAAAACATAACTGTACAATATTTACTGCCTCTGAATAGTAGCAAAGATTATGAATTTGTGGATTATGTAACTGAAAACATTGACTAACCTCCCCACTCCCCTTCTCTAAACCTAAACATACAATGTGTGATTATATCTTTTATATCTGTGACTACTTCTTCAGCCTCTTAATTATAATTAACAATCATAAGAGTCAAAACAATGATAACTGTCATTTATTGAGCAATTACTTTTTTGGTCAGACATTGTCCTAAGTGCTTTACATGCATAAACTCAATCATTACTAGTAAGATCTGTAATCCACATTATACAGAAGAGGATCCAGAAGTCCAGACAGTTTAAATAATTTGTCCAAGTTTACCTGGCTGGGGAGCCAGGATTTTAAACTCAGGCTCTTAACCCATGTACTTTCCTACCTCCCATAAATTTCTTATTGCCAGGTTTTTTTTGTTTGTTTTCTTTTTTTGGCTGCCTTGGGTCTTTATTCTGCGCACGGGCTTTCTCTAGTTGCCGCAAGCAAGTGTTACTCTTTGTTGCGGTGCGCTGGCTTCTCTTTGTTGTGGTGCACTGGCTTCTCATTGTGGTGGCTTCTCTTGTTGCAGAGCTAGGGCGTGGGCTTCAGTAGTTGTGGCTCGTGGGCTCTAAGGCACAGGCTCAGTAGTTGTGGCACACAGGCTTAGTTGCTCCGCGGCATGTGGGATCTTCCCGGACCAGGGTTCGAACTCGTGTTCCCTGCATCGGCAGGCAGATTCTTAACCACTGCGCTACCAGGGAAGTCCCTTATTGCCAGTTTTTTTTAACATCTCTGAATATAAGGATAGTAATTATTGATCTTTAGTAATGGGGAAGATACTGTCTCTGATATTTTTGTCTAGTTTATCCAGAGTATTAAAGAGAGTAACTCTGGTCAACTGCAGCTAGTGAGGAAGGGGGAAAAAAAGACATTTCAAGGAAAAGGAGAAACATATTGTTAAAAAAGATTCTGAAGATGGAAACATAAAGTAGCTTTCTGGTCTTTGCTGTGAAACCAGACCTCTTGGGAATACTCACCTAATTCAGGCTTCTACTGCTTTCTTGTCATATCCCATTAGCAGGGTGATGGTTATGTACTAAACTTTGAAATTATGTAAATAGTATTAATTTTCAAGAATCCTGTTAAATTTGAGATGTTCTGCAAAAACAGGCAAAACTGCCTTTCTCCTCTTTTATTCCATTAAAAAAACTATAATGGATGGCTATATAACAATGCATAGAATAATATAGAATGTATATATTAACATAATATATATTAATACTATTATATACACAGGTACATATATATATGTAGTATTAATATATCAGTACCATGATCCTATTGGTATATGTTGGCAAACCGCTTTAATTTTTCTAATTAAGAGAATTATGCATAGCTTTTTTCACTCTTTTATCATCTTAGTGTAATAAAAACTTGGATGTGAGTAGTTACACTCAGACAGGCTGTCCCCCATGGAAGAACTAGGGAACTGACTAGGGTGCTAATTAGAACCCTTTTACAGAAAGCGGTAAACTCATGCCACTGGTTATGAAAACAGTGAAAAGAAGGGAAGAGAAGGATTCAGGAGGAAGCAGGGAGGAAACTGCCAATGATGGCAGTCATTGTTCTGAAGTCGGTGTGGTGCCCAGTATAAGCTCATTCTCATTGAGAACGAATGCCCGTTTCTGAGTTTTGGAACTGAATGACCAATTTGTATGTTTTTGTTAACCTGGGAGATTTGCCTTAACCACACTGTGGGCATTGGGGAGGTAGAAAAAAGAAATAGAAAATTGAAAGATATTCACATAATCCCCACCTTCAGTGGGCAGCTGTCATCATACAACATCTGAAGGCCTCTGATGAACCAGCTGGCAGGGATGGGGGAGGTGCTTCTTTTCCTCATGGTCTTGATGGTGGCTCATTTCTGTAAACTTAAAAAAATTGTACTGGCAATTCCATCTATCACTGCTGCAGTAAATGTACGTATTTCAGAATAGTCATTCCTGCATATCTTTTGTTAATTGTTCATTTCTGGCATAGATTCCTGGGTCACTACAGTTTATACTTTTGCATCTAGAAAAGGGATTTTTAATCTCCTTATTTTGGGTCTCAAAGCTAGCTCCTTACCATTAGTTCCTGCACATGCTATCTATAGTGGCTCATTGAGAAAACAGACTTTGTTATGGACATTTGGAAGAGTTGAATAGTTTGTGTCTGCTTATTTTCCTTTATCTAGAAACCGCCCTCCTCAGAATAGATTAAAAGAGAATAATTTCTCTTTATTAAATTTTTTCTTTTAATATTTTCCTTTTGCTCATGTGTTAAATGACACAGCTTTTTATTGTAGACCAGAAAGGCTTGACTAATACAAAACTTCAGTCAGTTGAAACTTGTAATGTTTAAAAAGTATTGAGTTCATCTGCTTCACATCTTTACTTAAGTACACCTCACTGAGGCCTTTCCTTGGCCATCTTATTTCAAATTGGAAGCCCCACTCCTATACTCCTTTACTTGTTTTATTTTTCTCTACAACACTTACGACTAACTCTTAATTTTTTTAAATCTTATTTTTTGTCCCTCCATCCCCACCCCAATATACACTAAATCTCATGAGTCATGAGCAGGGCTTTTTGTCTGTTGCATTCTCTTTTCCAAAGTCAGAATGTTCAATATGGATGCTGATGAGCTTGGGCCTAAGGACTTGTTCTCCAGAGGCTGGTCTGTGAGACAGGGGAGGAGGTGGCAGGTGTTTGTGTTTGGGGTGAAGGTGAGCATTTGACACATCTTAGAGGTAAAGTGCCAAGTCTGTGCCCTTTGCACCAAAGCACCAGCAGCCACAGCAACAGAGACACCATGTGCTGGTGTTTTAACGGGAATATGTGGAGTCAGTGTGGGATCAAACCGAGCTGAGAATAAGGTAGACATAGGAGTTGGTATGAGGCCTTCAGTTCATCAAGTTGAGCTGTGTATACAGAGGAGCTTTTTTCATCACCTCTTTTAGTAATTTGTTGAAGTTTTTTGTTTTTTTTTTTTGCGGTACGCGGGACTCTCACTGTTGTGGCCTCTCCCGTTGCGGACCACAGGCTCCGGACGCGCAGGCTCAGCGGCCATGGCTCACGGGCCCAGCCGCTCCGCGGCATGTGGGATCCTCCCGGAGCGGGGCACGAACCCGTGTCCCCTGCATCGGCAGGCGGACTCTCAACCACTGCGCCACCAGGGAAGCCCAATTTGTTGAATAATTTTAACATGAAGATGAAACTCTCCATTAGCATCATGAGAGCAGTAGCCATACTTGTCTTGTTCCCTGCTGTTTGTCCAGCACTTAGCAGAGTTCTGGTTCATGTTAGGTGTTTGTGAAATTCTAATTGAGTGAGTGAGTGAATGAACTCCCATGTTGAGTGCTACATTTCAAAGTGCATATTTTATACAGGAAAGGGTGTGGAGAGAAGGAACCCTCCTACATTGTTGGTGGGAATATAAATAGGTGCAGCCACTATGGAGAAAAATATGAAGGTTTCTCTAAAAGCAGAGTTACCATAGGATCCAACACTCCTGGGCATATATCCAGAAAAGACTAAAACTCTAATTCAAAAAGATACAGACACCCCAATGTTCGTAGCAGCACTATTTATAATAGCCAAGACATGGAAGTAGCCTAAATGTCCATTGACAGATGAAGGGTAAAGAAGATGTGGCATATGTATACAATGGAATATTACTGAACCATAAAAAAGAATGGAATAATGCCATTTGCAGCAACATGGATGGACCTAGAGATTATCATACTAAATGAAGTAAGTCAGAGAAAGACAAATACCATATGATACCACTCATTTGTGGAATATAAAATATGGTAAAATGAGCTCATTTACAAAACAGAAACAGTCTCACAGACATAGGAAACAAACTTACGGTTATCAAAGGGGAAGAGGGCTGGGAGGGGTAAATTAGGAGTTTGGGATTAGCAGATACAAACTACTATATATAAACTAGAGGGGGGGTGGGATGAATTGGGAGATTGGGATTGACATGTACACTATTGATACTATTTATAAAATCGATAACTGATGAAAACCTATTGTATAGCATAGGGATCTCTACTCAGTGCCCTGTGGTGACCTAAATGAGAAGGAAATCCAAAAAAGAGGGGATATATGTATACGTATAGCTGATTCACTTTGCTGTACAGTATAAACTAACACAATATTGTAAAGCAACTATACTCCAATTAAAAAAAAACAAGATAGATAAACAACAAAGTCTTACTGTATAGCACAGGGAACTATATTCAGTATCTTGTAATAACCTATAATGAAAAAGGATATGAAAAAAATATATATGTATATATATCTGAATCACTTTGCTGTACGCCAGAAACTAACACAAACATTGTAAATGAACTATACTTCAATTAAAAAGAAAATTCAAAGTGCATATTTTATGCCCAATATATAAAAATCTAGTTAATATGCAAGCTTTATCACCATCTTATCTCAGTTTTTTCTTTACTCAGTTTCTTTATTTTTCCAACATAGCATTCCTTTAAATAAGTTTCCTTGGTAATTTTGAAAGATGATTCAATCTAAAAGTGCGTTAACTATATAACTTTCAAAACTATATATTTTATGTAACAAAGTATTTTCTAATTATAGCTGTTGGAGTTACATTACTGTTAATTGTTGCTTTGAGACAAAGTTACATCTGTGAGAATCTGTATCACGGGTTGGGGGTGGGGTGCAATGAAAAAAAATTCTTTGGCAAAGCAAAGGGATTGGCTCTGATTGTAAATTTAACCTGAACTGCATAACAAGCTGAGCCTTTTCCCTTGGTTTTCTAAGGTTCTTCACACACTCTGTTCCTTTTCAGCTCTTTTAATTAATGCTATATTCTCAGAGTTTTTGTCTACACTTACAAGATGGAGGAAAACCTTAAACCACAGTAATATGTTGTGTGTTACTAGCTTGCATTAGATGTTCCTCAGCCACAGAAAAGGTGGTTATCCTGTAACTAAAATATGAGGCTCAGGTGAGCAGTAACAGTTTAAATACAAATAACTTTTTACAGCTGGAATATTTAAAATAGTTTTGTTCCCTCCCTCCATGGGGAAACTTCATGCACATGAAAATAATTTTAAACTTGTAGGTTAAATTCATTTCTTAGCTCCTTTGAAATAGTCTGGCCTTTTTAAAAAAGAAAGCTTTAATCATACTGTCTTTCTTACAAAAGGTCACTTCCTTCATGTAAATTAGGATATTTTTGCATCTGGGTCCACTCCGGTTTCTTTATGGGTATAATTAACTTAATTGCCTTCTCAGTGCTTTATGATAGGAAAATGGGATCTACTTTAAACTTTTGTAGGTATTGACATTTAAAATGATTAAACTTGTGAACAAGGTTCAACGTTATTCTAATGCAAAAATCTGCACAATATGATGAGGCACAATCTGGTGTTTGACTGAATTCCGTGCACTGTATGTAAGTCATGGAATATGCACAAGATTAAAAAAATCATATATAATGGTGAATGATAGAAATTTCTGTTCTGGAGGAGTAACTTCGTTTCTTGAAACTGGGGTAAAAGTGCTTGAGAGATCTGGCTCAGTAATCACTGGCCTTAGCCTAAATCCTGCCTCTGCCACTTTACAGCTTTGGGAGGGTTGCATAACCTCCCTAAGGCCATTCCTTCATAAAACTGGGATAATGAAAGTATTTATTTCATAAGGTTGTGAAGGATTAAATGAAGTAATGCATGTAAAGCTTGATACATTTCCATAATCAGTATGCAATAAATGCTAACTATAAATTATATATATATATATATATATATATATATATATATATTTTGTGTATGTGTGGTATGTATACTGGAATTGGGCCAGGCCCTTTTGCACATGTCTCATAAAACTAATGTAGCAAAACTTCTAGGCAGATACCCATGTTATTTAAGTGAGTACAATCAGCTGATTTCACATTAGCAGGTGTCTTTATTTGCTTCTAAAATCTTACAAAGTGAAATTACATTAACATGTCGTATGAATTCCCCTTTACCCTTTTGGATATTTCCCATTTGACCAGAGTCTTTTCATTTTTGGTAAAAGTGAAATATCTTTTCTAGACTCACGACCCTACTATTGCACATTATTTCACCCTACCACATATACATTCTGTATACTGTATACGTACCCTTTGTCACTGTAAAAATTACTTTCCACGATGTTATTGTTCTCTGTTGTGGCAGGTAGGAATGTGTCCTTGAACCATTTCTTCACATCTTAGAAAACATTAATATCTCACTTGTTATAGAAATGGTTTGGAAATTATAGTATCTAATAACACTGCACTTCATACGTCATTCTAGGCATAACAGTATTAACCCCTAGAACATCAGCCCAACTTGAAAAAGGAAAAAGTATCTGCTCTTAAAATAATGTTGAAAGCTCTGTACTTTATTCATGTTAGCCTTCACTCAACAAATTCTTTAATAAACTTGGTTTTAATTTTTCACTGCTCGTGCATGCTAAATAAAATGCCACAAATGAGGAAAGGGATGAGAGTTGATCTGATGGGAAGTGGCTACAGGAGTATGCTTTTAGACATGACAGTGGAAATTGTCTGACATTCTGATATCAAGAGTAGAAAAACCTCACAATACCACCCAACATTTCAGTAATGGACAGTCATAATTATATCCTTGTCATCAAAAAATGTTAAATAATATTCAGCATTGTAGAAAGCAAGATAGTATATAATTTCCTAGAAATTTCAACTGAATTGGGCTTCCCTGGTGGCACAGTGGTTGAGAGTCCGCCTGCCGATGCAGCGGACACGGGTTCGTGCCCGGGTCTGGGAAGATCCCACATGCCGCGGAGCGGCTGGGCCCGTGAGCCATGGCCGCTGAGCCTGCGCGTTCGGAGCCTGCGCTCCGCAATGGGAGAGGCCACAGCAGTGAGAGGCCCGCGTACTGCAAAAAAAAAAAAAAAAAAAATTCAACTGAAATATTTTCAATTATACCTTCATATACCAGACTACACATATAGTGTAACGTAATTAGAAATAGCATTCTGAGCATTATATCACAACCAGGCATCTTTTTTCTTCTTTGGTTTCCATTGGCCCCACCTCTTAAGTCTTTGTGAGATCAAAAGAAACTGTTTAATTAAAGGGTCTTAAAATTCTCTACAAATGAATGTGGTTGGTTAACAAAGAATTTTCCTTTTTGATTCTTATTATGATGTTTAAGATGACCATCAAAGGAGTATTTGGTTCGTGCAGGATTTCTCAAGTCAGCACTGTTAACATCTTGGACTGGATAATTCTTTGTTGTGAGGGGCTGTTCTGTGCATTGTGGGATGTTTGGCAGCATCTCTGGCCTCAATTCACTAGATACCAGTAGCTCTAGACATTGCCAAATATACCTAGAGAACCAGAATTGCCCCAGGTTGAGAACTGTTGGTTTAGTGTAAATGCGTTTAAGTTGGCTGTGAACTTAAATTTAAATTAAATTTAAATTAGGTACAAACCAGGGACTTCCCTGGTGGTCCAGTGGGTAAGACTCCGGGCTCCCAATTCAGGGCGCCCAGGTTTGATCCCTTCAGGGAACTAGATCCCGCATGCATGCCGCAACTAAGAAGCCCCCATGCCGCAGTGAAGATCCCGTGTGCTGCAACTAAGACCCGGCGCTGCCAAAATAAATAAATAAAAATGAATAACTATTAAAAAAATAAATTAGGTATGAACCAAATACATCATTAGTCATTTTAGCTATGCAGAACATCCAGTTACCATCATTTCTGGTTGGTCATTTTGGGTACCTTCTGGTGTCACTTTTTTTTGTTGTTGAATGGAGGAGAGAACTGCCTGTTTCCTAATTTTTCACATTGTCCATATTGTAACTTGAAAGTACTGAAAAAGATTTCTGTGACTCACAGGGAAGTGCACATCATTGTTTTAACTGCACATTATAGGAGCTTCTAGACTTTTTGGCGGGCCATATAATTCCTAGTAGAGTGCCAAGTGCTGGTTGAAGGAAAGAGCACTTGAAAGTTGCCTAATTTTACCTGGTGCCCTAAAATAGCTGGCGCTCTTGAATTCAGTCTCTGGATATGCCGAATGCAGCGGGAGAGAGCACCAGATAATCTATGAGAGATGAATGTTGCCAGGCTTTGTTGCCCGGGCCAGAGAGGGTGCTGCTGGCCTTGCTATCTCATTTTCTCCTCTTTCTCCTCATTCCATCAAGAGTTTTATCATTTCCATATTGGTTTTGCAGTAGCATGAACCAGATAAGGGGATGGGCAAAAGCACCAGAGGAGGCTAGAGCTATGGGAATGCTTTGAGGGAGTTTTAAATAGGCCCAGAAATAGTGGCAGAATGTGAGAAGTGCACAGGCGATCAGAGGGGATTTGAGATGTTGCTGTAGAGTGGACATTTTATTCATATTCATATTTGAAGGCCTTCTACATGCCAGGTGCTAAGCAAAGAGTTTTATATACACAGCTTCATTTAGACCTCCCACCAATTTTCTGAGGCATGTACTATTATATTTATTTAACAGATGAGGAGGCCAAGGCCTCAGAAGGGTGATTGACAGGCCCAAATTCTCACAGCTACTAAGTGGAGCCAGGACACATCCAGGCTGGTCCAGGTATGAAGCCTGCAGTCGTAACCACAGCATTATTCAGTTAGTATGCTGCTAGAAATTACATTCTTAGTTTGTGATACTTAGAGACACAAACAGTGGAAACTTATCTTTTATTCTAATTAAATGAAAAGAAACTAAAATACTTTGGACCTGTCAACTTAAAAAATATGTGCAACCTAGAAGTTGAGTTATGTGGTTTTTTAAAAAATTAATTAATTTTTATTTTTGGCTATGTTGGGTCTTCGTTGCTGCACGCAGGCTTTCTTTAGTTGCAGCGAGCGGGGGCTGCTCTTTTGTTGCGGTGTGTGGGCTTCTCATTGCGGTGGCTTCTTTTGTTGTGGAGCACGGGCTCTAGGTGTGCAGGCTTCAGTAGTTGTGGCATGTGGGCTCAGTAGTTGTGGCACACGGGCTTAGTTGCTCCGTGGCATGTGGGATCTTCCTGGACCAGGGCTCAAACCTGTGTCCCCTGCATTGGCAGGCGGATTCTTAACCACTGCACCACCAGGGAAGCCCCGAGAGTTATGTTTTATTCGGTGGGAATTTTTACGGGAGGCAGCATCTCAAGTAACCCTGAGAGGACTGCTCCAAACAGGCGAAGGGGGGAGCTAGGATATATAGGAGTTTTGCAACAAAGGGCAGGTAGTAGGAACAAAAGATTACTGTTAGTTAAAGAAAACTAGAAATCTCAAGCTTAGCACTTTTCTATGTATGGTTCATGCACGAGTCTGGGCTCACTGAAATCATTCCTTTGATATGCATCTCAGCTATCTCGGGCCTGTATCCTGTGTTTACATATCCTGAGTTTCCTCTGGGCTCACTGTGGGGAGTGGCTGCAGTCTGCTGGCTGCTAGATGGCAAGTATTCTTTTCCTTCCTGAGTTCCCTCAGGGCTCACCTGTGGCAGCTCACCTATGGCAGTGGTTGCAGTCACTGATGACTGTGACATCCTTTGTTTACTGATATGGCAGGCAATATTCCATTTATCAGACCACTGAGAAGAGAAATAGAGTGCTCCCTGGCCTTGTGAGAGCCCATGTCTTCTAGCAGAATACCACTCTTATTCCGTTCCTCCTTGTGTGTATGTACGTGGCTTCCTGGTTTGGGTTGGTAGCTTGTTAATCTAGGTGGATATTTAGGTAGATTTAAAAATATTTTTGGAGAGATATTTTTAAGGCTAGAAAGGAGATTACATGCACTGTAACTGTTGATTTATGATAAGATAAATCTATAAATCATCTAGACATATCTCAGACCATTGTTCCTGCCCACTGTCATATGCTTAAATAAAATCTCTGCATCATTCTTTTCTTAGAGAATTACTTCAGGTGATCCCAATTTATGAACAATAGGCTAGTAGCCCTCTGGTTTTATGGTATGTTTTATGATAAATAAATTCTTCTGTCCCTCTAGTTAAGCAAAGTTCACTGAACCATCATCAGCCCTGGGATCTGGTCACAGTGGCTCAGCTCATTCCTGTCCCCAACTATTCCTAAAAACAAAGTTTTATCTTTAAAGCTCTTGTTTGTAAATTATCACATTCCTCAAAAGTTTTTCCTTTTCTTTATGACTAAGAAAAGAGTTTGTGAGAAACAGAATGTCAAGTCAAGAAAATCTTTTATCCTAGGAGAGCATTGTACTGATAGTGATCAAAAGGCCAGGTGAAAATGAATGATACAGCTTTCAAGTTCAGTTTTTTTGCATTTGACTGTGATGACAGTTTTGAAGAAGGAACAGTATTTTAAAAGGACCTAAAAAAATTAAAGTAATACATTGTGATTAAAAAAAAAAAGGTTTTTTGAGGTAGAGTTCCATTTAAAGTAGACAGGCTGCACAACTACTGAAGCCCATGTGCCTAGAACCCATGCTCCACAACAAGAGAAGCCCGCGCACCGCAATGAAGAGTAGCCCCAGCTCGCGGCAACTAGAGAAAGCCCATGCACAGCAACAAAGACCCAACACAGCCAATCAATCAATCAGTCAAAAAAAAAAAAAAAAAAAGCCAACAGAGATATACCCCAAAAATAATAAATAAAGTAGGTAAGCTGGGACTTCCCTGGTGGCGCAGTGGTTAAGAATCTGCCTGCCAGTTCAGGAGACATGGGTTTGAGCCCTGGTGCAGGAAGATCTCACGTGCTGCAGAGCAACTAAGCCCGTGTGCCACAACTACTGAGGCTGCGCTCTAGAGCTTAGGAGCCACAACTGCTGAAGCCCCCGTACCTAGAGCCCGTGCTGGGCAACAAAAGAAGCTATCGCAGTGAGAAGCCCGTGCACTGCAATGCAGAGTAGACCCCACTTGCCGCAACTAGAGAAAGCCCGTGCACAGCAACAAAGACCCAACGCAGCCAATAAATAAATAAATAAAAAATAAAGTAGACAGGTTGACTTCTGAGATGGAAAAACTTTGAATTGTTTCAATACTGTCCTATAGAACTCTGTATTAGGCAATGATTTTTGACAGGAATTTCTTCTCTTCAAAGGTTCTTAATCCTGGCAAGGTAAGAACTGAGGTAAAGATCAAGCAAAGGATGGGGGCATTTCTTCAGAATTCAGAAAGGTTTGGCAACCTTTAAGAAGACACTCTGTCTCAAATTTGTAACCATTTAATGCTTTCTACCAAATTGTGTAACATTGAAATGGTGATTGATAATGTAAATAGATACCTTGAGGTGATTGATAATGTAAATAGATACGTTGATTTACTGTGGTATCTTGCACAGAAGCTTAGCAAAGTGGGATAGAAGAGCAAGGGTCACTGATGAGTAAGCACCTATGGAAATATGTACCTTCCTCTAACATTTACCAGTTGAAGACTTTTGGGTGTGTTCATAATTGGCCATGAAAGAATGTGAGGTGAATGAAGTGGAAAGATGATTCAAATGTCCTTTAAGAGATAAGAAAGCCTGCAGTTGCTATAATAAGATCTGTTAGAAAAAGAAGTTGGTCCTCAGTGAAGTTTTTAGTAAAACTCAGTCTTGTCTAGTTGTTACAAGAAAAAAATCCTTTAAAAATATACAATATTTATAATATGGCTCATTAAACATAAGTTTTTACATGCTTAATATTTGTAAAAGCCCATGTTGAAATTTTCTTCTTTTTATTTTGCTATTTCTGTGGTGTAAAATAGGTATTTAGGAAATTTGACTTTGACTTACATAATTCTTACCCTTTGACCATTGCTTAGGAATGATTAGATTGCAAATTGGGGGTTGCCTATAGTACAATGGCTTTTTATATGGGTAAGAACTGAAGGAAACATCCCATGCTAGGATACTGAATAAAAACTGTTGTTTCTGTGAGTGCTGAAAACGGCAGTCGGAAAACATATTTATTGCATTCCATCAATAGGTCTTTATGCATTGGTTATTTTGGAAATGAACTTACACATTTCATGCAAACAATCATTTTGAGAATGAGGCATAATTTGAGTTGTGAATAAGATACATATTATTTCCAAGAGTCTAAAATTTATCTGTTAAACACAGATTCAAACAGCTTCTGTAGGGACTTCCTCCTTGTAGAACTTAACGATTTTTCTAGGGAAGCCTAAAGGCTATATAAAATTTTTTAGTGGTTGCAACTAATTTTAAAATGTTGTTTTGTCTTGCTCATGTGCACTCCCTAGCCTAGGCAGCGTGGGGCATGATTCTGCCCTCAATGGAGAGAACATCAATACCTGTTACACAAACTAGAAAGTGATCAACCTAGAATGCGTAGAGGTGCCAAAAATCTGCAGCAGGGCCCACAAGGAACAGTCCACAGAGGAGGAGGTGGCACCAGTCCCAGCCCTGAAGGTGGGATTTAGCCTTGGATCAGTGAGGGACGTTCGCCCTAGAGTGGGAAAGCACAGTCTGGTTACCGTGAGTGCAGTTGGTTTGGTTATCCACCAGCCCTGGGCTATAGAGATATTCCAAGTAAAGGATAAAGCAAAGCCCTTCCCATAATCTGCATAAGCCACCTCTCCCACCAAAAACAAAAACAAAAGCAAAACTCCCCCCAAAACCTCCCCAGATGAATCATGCACTTTTCTATCGAGGAGCTGCTATTTGGTCTACTGTTCTATAAATAGTCACCCAGTTTTCATCTGAGGAGTCACTGGACTGAAAATAAAACCTTCATACATCTTTAAGTAAAGTAGATATTGGCTCAGTACTAGAAGAATATAAGTCTTTGGGCTCTTAAAATTTGTTTTTCCTTCACTATATTTTCATGTTTTAGAATTACCTTTATGTTTCTCAAGGAGTAGTCTCTGGGGTATGGTTGGAATGACTCAAATAAAGGCTATTAAAGTTATTCTTTCACCTTCCCAGAGTTAAAGTTTATTGTCCTTTAAGCATTAGATTTTTGATTTAAGGTGACACCATTATATGTACACAGTTGTGCTGTATTAAATGAGACTGTCCATTTGAAATATGAGAGATATCTGACACAACTAATAATTAAATCTACAGTGAAAGGCTAGAATGTTAAATTCTAGTCCTGGGTCATCCATTAAGTTGCCCAGTGACAGGGCATGTCACTTACCTTGAATGACTTGCTTTGTTTTTCACCTGTTAAATACAATGTAACCTGGCTAAATACTTAATAAGGCAAGGTTTGGAGTACACAAACAAAAATGCTGTTCCCTTCCCACAGAACACTGTCTGATATGTTCACTGTGAAATCTTCACACATAACAGGCACTCAGATATTTGTTGGTTAAAATCAGTGTAGAAGAGAAATCATTTTTTTCCCCCCCTGTGGTGTTAGGAGAGGGAAAAACAAAAACAAAAACAAAGGAACAACCCCCCCCCCCCAAACCACTCATTAAGAGGGAAAGAACACAGGTATAAGACAAAAAACTGTTTGGCAGAAATGAGAAGTGAATGCCTGCCCTGCCTGATCTGTCCTCAGATCTTCAGGTTCCTCAAATTGTAACCTTGGTGCCTTTCATTTTGCCCTCACTTGCTCATTTACTTTGGTTGATTCATTCAGTCAGAATTCACTTATTGAGCGCCTACTAGGTGCCAAGCCCTGGTTTAAGCATGATGAATTTGGGCCCATGGCATCATCTTAGTAGAACAGTGAATAGAAGCAGATCATAGCGCTATATGGTGTTAGAAGTCTTGTGATGAATGTATGTAGAGGGTATAGTAGGAATACAAATAAGAGAGACCTCATTTCTGTCTGAGCAGAGTCAGATGGGCTCATAGAAAAAGGAGTGTTTTGAGCTTGGTCTTGAAATATTCATGTGTATTCAGCAAGGGGAAGGGAAGGAAATTGAAAGGAAGAGAATGGCAGATCATGGGGGACATAGGAGCAGACTGATCACCTCCTGTAGGCTGAATTATAGGAGAGGATGCACGAGAGGGATATGAAGAAAAACTGGGGGAAACCTGAAACCATAAGACATCTCCTGAGACAGAATATTTCTAAAGTAGGATTATAAATTAATATATTTTATGTTATATTTCTCCCCCAAAGTATACTAAATATTATATTTTTATGTAATTTAGTCTTCATAATACTATAGTTAGGTATATGGTTTGCAAATATCTTTTACCATTCAGTAAGCAGACTTTTCATTTTGTTGATAGCATTCAAAAGTTTTTTAGTTTGATATAGTCCCACTTGTTTTGCTTTTGCTTTTGCTTCCCCTGGCTGAGGAGATATATCCAAAAAAATACTGCTAAGACTGATGCTAAAGAGCATACTGCCTCTGTTTTCTTCTAGAAGTTTTATTGTTTCAGGCCTTATATTTAAGTCTTTAATTCATTTTGAATTTATTTTTGTGCATGGTGTGAGAAAGTAGTCCAGTTTGATTCTTTTGCATGTAGCTGTCCAGTTTGAACACCATTTACTGAAGAGGCTAAGTTTTCCCCACTGTATATTCTTGCCTCCTTTGTTATAGATTAATTGACCATATAAGTGTAGATTCATTTCTGGGCTCTCTATTATGTTCCTTTGGTCTATGTGTCTGTTCCTGTGCCACCACCATACTGTTTTGATGACTGTAGCTTTGTAATATAGTGTGAAATCAGGGAGCATAATACCTCTAGCTTTGTTGCTCCTTCTTAAGATTGTCTTGGCTATTTGATGTCTTTTGTGTTTCCATACAAATTTTAGAAGTATTTTTTCTAGTTCTGTGAAAAATGCCATTGGTATTTTGATAGGGATTGCATCAGATCTGTAGATTGCCTTGGGGAGTATGGTCATTTCAATGATAGTTCTTCCAATCTAAGAACACAGTCTGTCTTTCCTTCTGTTTGTGTTGTCTTCATTTTCTTTCATTAGTGTATTATAGTTTTCCAGGTATGGGTCTTTTACCTCCTTAGTTAGATTCATTCCTAGGTATTTTATTCTTTTTCATGTGATTGTAAGTGGGATTTTCTTAATTTCTCTTTCTGATGGTTTGTTGTTAGTGTATAGAAATTCAACAGATTTCTGTATATTAATTTTGTGTCCTGTAACTTATCAGATTTTATCAATGAGTCCTAGTATTTTTTTGGTGGTGTCTGTAGGATTTTCTGTGTATAGCATCATATCAACAAGCAGTGACAGTTTTACTTTTTCCTTTCCAATTTGGATTCCTTTTATTGCTTTTTCTTGTCTGGTTGCCATGGCTAGGACTTCCAATACTGTGTTGAATAAAAGCGGTGAGAGTGGGCATCCTTGTCTTGTTCCTGATCTTAGAAGAAATGCTTTCAGCTTTTCATGTTTGAGTATGATGTTAGCTGTGTGCTTGTTATATGGCCTTTATTATGTTGAGGTTATATTCCCTCTATGCCCACTTTGTTGAGAGTTTTTATCATAAGTGGAAGTAAGCAGCCAGAGAAAAGATGTATTACATATAGAGTAATAGAGATAAGGATCTTTGGCAGCAGATTTCTCTTCTGAAACAAGTAAGCAAGAAAACAAAGGAGCAACATCTTTGAAGTACTCAAAGAAAAAAACTATTAACTCAGAATTCTTTACCCATGGAAAATATTTTTCAAAAATAAAGGTGAAATAAGGACATTTTAAACATTTTCAGACACAAAAAAACCTAAAGAATTCATCACCAAATGGATGGGCTTTCAGGTTCCCTGTTTGATTGGGCAGAGATGATTTGATCATAAACAGGCAGACCTTAGCTTGGTCATTCAGAATGTGTTTCTAGAAATGATGAACTTGGACTGAGAACATCATATTACTGTACGAAATTGGGGCCTACATTTGGTAAGCCAAGGGGACTGAATGACAGAAGGTTGGTTGTGAGCAGAGGAAGACTAGTCCGTGAAATGAGATACAAAGGTGAGGCCAGAAACCTCCCTTGGTTTCTGGAGGTCTTCCAATTCCCTGTTATAGTCTTTCCTGAGACTGAGTTGCAGCCATGCATTTGGTTTCTGTGAGAAACCATTTCATCTTTAGAGTAGACTTAGCTCTTTTTAAGCTAGCGCTACATGTTCTTGGAACTTGTCACACACACACACAAAAAAGTTCCAAATATTCTTTCTTGTTTATTTTAGGGGAAATATAAATGATGAGGTTGTCAAATCTAGACATAAGAACAGAAATAATAGTCCATTGTGAGTATTTAGCCGTTCTAGGCCCATCATCTTTGGGATACTCAACATGTTTTCTCAGGGAACTTTAAGACCTTAGGTTTCTGTTAAGTCATAGAGGAAAAAGATGCTATAGCTTTTAAAGTTAATTCCTTTTTTCACTATCTAGAGTGCCCAGGCAGCCAGTTGTTGAAGAAATGAGGAAAACAGTGGCAAGTGCCTCAATGTCAGTGTTGGTGTGAGTGTACCAGAAAAATTAGGGTTTTGTATATGCACTATTTGCTTTTCTAGCATTCTCTGCAAAATGCCCTATGTTTTGATTGTTATTAGATAGAATCTTTGATTTTGCCTTTTCATTAATCACTAGTCTAAGACTTTTTAATCCTTTTGAAATCACTAGTGGTTTGTTTTTTGTTTTTTTAATATTTGTTTATTTGGCTACGCCGGGCCTTAGTTGCGGCACGCAGGATGTTCATTGCCCCGTGCAGGGTCTTTTTTAGTTGCAGCATGTGGGAGCTATTTCCCCCACCAGGGGTCGAACCTGGACTCCCTGCATTGGGAGCGTGGAGCCTTACCCACTGGACCACCAGCGAAGTCCCTGTTTTAAATAAGTTTTTTTAAAAAAATTTATTTATGTATTTATTTTTGGCTGCATTGAGTCTTCATTGCTGCACACGGGCTTTCTCTAGTTGCGGCGAGTGGGGGCTACTCTTTGTTGTGGTGCATGGGCTTTTCATTGTGATGGCTTCTCTTGTTGCGGAGCACAGGCTCTAGGGGCGTGGGCTTCAGTAGTTGTGGCTCGTGGGTTCTGGAGTACAGGCACAGTAGTTGTGGTGCATGGGCTTAGTTGCTCCGCAGCATGTGGGATCTTCCCGGACCAGGGCTTGAAACCGTGTCCCCTGCATTGGCAGGCGGATTCTTAACCATTGTGCCATCACGGAAGCCCTTAAACAAGTTTTTGTTTTTTGGTTTTTGGTTTTTCTTTGCGGTGTGCGGGCCTCTCACTGCCGTGGCCTCTCCTGTTGTGAAGCACAGGCTCCGGACGCGCAGGCTCAGCGGCCATGGCTCACAGGCCCAGCTGCTCCGTGGCGTGTGGGATCTTCCCGGACCGGGGCATGAACCCGTGTCCCCTGCATCGGCAGGTGGACTCTCAACCACTGCGCCACCAGGGAAGCCCCATAAGCATGCTTTTGACCAAATATTTTGCTGGTTAATATCTTAAATTCACTTGACTCCAATTTAGAATCTCAGAAAATTCTGTTAATAGTTGCCTTAAAAAAAAAATTCCTCAATGTTCTTGTTTCTAACAATGTATTTTGTGGTTCTTTGTAATTTTCTTCCTTTCTGGTTGAAGTAACAGGTCCTCGTGATCTCAGTACTCTTTGGGGGTGCTTTGACCTACTTAGAATGGTTCTTTGTGTTGGAGAGCATGTTTATCCCCAGGGTAACTGCTACAGAATTGCCCCGTGTGAATGCATTGAAACTTTCCACTTTGCAAGGTCTTTTTATTATACAAACACAATGAAGTTTCATGCAGCCAAAAAGAAGTGAGGAAGATTGCATTGTACTTGACTTCCTTAAATTAAGAAGTTTTATTCATCTCAGTTCTACAGATTCTAACAATAATATTTTGAATGAGGATTTCACAGCAGCAGTTGCTTACGTGTGTTCCATCTCAATAAGATTGCTGTTTTGAGAAACACCTTTATGCATTTTGTTAAATAGGACATTATGCATATAGAGAAAATTTTACTTTGTACTTAGATCTTTTTTAGGCATATGGCTCTATGCCTAAAATTGCCATTTTTAAGAATATGGCACTGTAGTACTTTTAGATATTTAAAGATAAACTATCAAGATAATTGTATTTAACTTACAGTATACATTTTAAAATGTATACTGTATACATTTTAAAATGTTTGTATACATTTTTAAATGTACTTATTAATATTTGATGTTTTGATTGACAGAATATCTATGTCATTTGCTTTCTTTAGGGTTGGGTCATTTGCAGTAGACTTTTTGTAATCGTTTCAGGGTTTTAAATGCAAGTAGATATAGAAATTAGAAAAAGAGTCATTTAAAATAATTAAATAAGTGGGGCATGTTCCCTTTGGTCATCATCAAGATTTGAATTCAAAGATTTGTGATGTTTGTTAAGACAATATGATGAATGTAAAGGTGTTTTTATGTACCTTGGCCTCTAGGAGGCAGCATGATCCAGTGTAAAATTTCTGGATCCTGAATAAGGAAACTTGGTCTTTTGTCATTTGAAGAATTTTCCTGTATGAAATTATTTGCCCTCTGAATCATAACGTTACACTGGGAATGAATAAAATAACAGCTGATAGAGTCCTAGAGAAGGAGATTTGGTGAGTATGTCATTCACTTTGTGATTACTTGAAAAGGAATTACTGTGACTGCCGTAGCAGTAGCCTAATGATTGAGAAAGTAAAGGAATTAATACTTTTAATGGATAGGTACTTTTCCATTTGCAGACAACAGTTCTCTCGTGTAAATGCTCTATGAGCATTACTGTCATTAACTGTTCAGGGCTCTCATTTCTAGCTGGTGTTTTTGCTAAAGTACTATGTTAAGTGTTGATTTAAATATAATTTGTTTTTATTTTTTAAAAATATTTATTCAGTTGTGCCAGGTCTTAGTTGGGGCAGGTGGGCTCCTTAGTTGCAGCAGGCGGATTCCTTAGTTGTGGCAGGCGGGCTCCTTAGTTGCATCTTGTGGGCTCCTTAGTTGCAACATGCGAACTCTCAGTTGCAGCATGTCTGTGGGATCTAGTTGCCCGACCAGGGATCAAACCTGGGCCCCCTGCATTAGGAGCGTGGTGTCTTCACCACTGAGCCACCAGGGAAGTCCCCTAAGTAAAATTTGAATAATCATATTTAGATTAGCAAATGTTATAGCTCTCCTACATTAGCAAGTGTAGTTCTACAGCTATTATTAAAAGCTATCTAACATTGGTTGAAATTCAGGAGATACATTATGCCAATTTCTTCATTGTAATTAGATACCTTTGCGTGTGATCAAAATATACTGTGACATGTGACTTGCTGGCTTCAGGAGAACAGGGATTGTGAACGTGTTGTATGAGGACAATGTGAGAGCAGTAGTCCTTTAGTCTATTTTCCTTCCTTTTCCTTTTTTCACAATACCTGAATAATGGCTATTTAGTGACTTGGCTGAGAGTATTGTGGTATAAGGATAATGCCCTTTGGTTCTCCTGGAATTACCACTTTTTGAAGAATTTGTTCTGCTCAAAATTCAAAGGTATTCAGAAGGCAAAGGCACTGGTGGGAGGATTTATTTATAACCTTATTTATGAGATTGATATTGTTTTTATCATTAATTTAATTTTAGATCTGTTTTCAACCAAAACCTCATAAAATTCAGCGTGCTCTTTTACCTTTGAATGTGCTTAATCCAGAAAGAATTAACCAAAGTAATAAAAAGTTATACTGAAAGAAGTGATAAATGTTAAGAAAAATTAGAGTGCCATATATTCTAAGGAAGTTCACTACTTCTGTTTCCAAAAAAGGATGGGGTCCTGTAAAATGGAAGTCTCTGAACAAATCATCTGACATTTTCTTGTTTGAATGGTCTTAGACTTCCGCCTGCCGTTTTGTATTTGAGACACAAAGGTCTTCAGTCAGCTAATGAGCTGGGCTGCTTTTGCTTTAAAAAAATAAATAAATAAATGTTCATTGTTTCTATATTGACTGGATGATATTTGGGACAAAATGGAAATGGAGAACATGAACTGGTATAACCTATTCTGAATTCTGTAATGAGTAGGCATGTACTTGATGAAGGAATTAAATTATTTGGAAACCTTTGGATTTTAGAAAGCAAAACAGGGCTTCTATTCTCTACTTTTTGTGTATTCTACATTATGTCATTAGAAAGTTACTTTTAGGTAAACATGTAATTTCTAACAAGAAAAACAGTGTAATTTTTTAAAGTCTTATATTCCAATATAGTTTATAATTTTTTTTGGTTTGTTTTTAGAGTTTTTTTAATTGAAGTGTAGTTGATTTGCAATATTGTGTTAGTTTCAAGTGTACAGTGTAGTGATTCAGTTATTTTTTTCAGATTATATTCCATTATAGGTTATTACAAGATAGTGAATATAATTCCCTGTACTACACAGTAAATCTTTGTTGCTTATATATTTTATGTATAGTAGTTTGTATCTGTCAATACCATCCTCTTAATTTGTCCCTCCCACTCTCCCTCTCCCCTTGGATAACCATAAGTTTTCTTTTCTGTTTTTAACTAGAAATCAGAGTCACATGAAGGAGAATTATTGTGAAATATTTTATATTTTAGCCAAAGTGTGTCTAGGGTTATTTTTGTCCATTAATTTAACTCAGGACCACTATCACTGAAATAATAATGCCTAAAGGTGTCATGATCATCTTAAGATATGGGGAACTGCAGTAACTAGATTACTTTTCTTACCACTTAAAACTGTCCTTGGGACGTCCCTGGTGGTCCAGTTGTTAAGACCCCACACTTCCGTTGCAGGGGGCACACGTTCGATCCTTGCTCCCTGGTCAGGGAACTAGATCCCACATGCCATGTGACACAGCCAAAAAAAAAAAAAAAATCAACTTCAAGTAGCCCTTGGGAATTCTCTGGCAGTCCAGTGGTTAGGACTCCAGGTGTCCAATGCAGGGGGCGCAGGTTCGATCCCTGGTCAGGGAACTAAGATTCTGCATTCTCTGCAGCGCCCCCTGCCTCCCCCCCCAAAAAAAAACTGTCCTCATTTTGGAACTAGTTTATCCAGTGCCACAAGCATACATCACAAATACGCTATAGTGTGTATAGATTGTGGAGGGAAATTTCTAACATCTAATCGCTAGGGTCTTTTGCAAGGAAAGACAGTCTTACTTGGTCTGTCAAATTAATATGGAATAATATGCACTGGTACAGTATTCACTGAGCTTCAAGATATCTTCAGTGGACCCAGCACTTAAGGGTTGAGTTTTGTGGGTATGTGTTTATGTATGAGTGTGCTGGGCTATTTCCTTAAAAATAATCAGCTTATTAGGCACTATTAAAAGTATTATATCGGGCTTCCCTGGTGGCGCAGTGGTTGAGAATCCGCCTGCCGATGCAGGGGACACTGCCCCGATCCGGGAAGATCCCACATGCCGCGGAGCGGCTGGGCCCGTGAGCCATGGCCGCTGAGCCTGCGCGTCCGGAGCCTGTGCTCCGCAATGGGAGAGGCCACAACAGTGACAGGCCCGCGTACCACACAAAAATAAATAAATAAATAAAAGTATTATATCGTTATTTGCGCCCAGAACAGCATGTAGCGTATACAAATAGAATGCAAATTTCAGTGGAAACCAGAGTCCTAGGGCTGAAAGTGACCTTGGAGAGCGTCTGGTGCTTCCTTCCTCTAGCTCTGTTCCCAGGAGCTGGAGTCAGGAGTTATGCTATTGAAATTAAATAACTAAATGATTAATAATTAAATTAAATAATGACAGGATTGCTTTCCTTTCTGTTAATTAGATAATGAATAGAATTTCTTCATTTACATTTTTTTTCAGTTAAAAAAAATCACTTCCTGCCTTTTTTTTTTTTTTTTTTTTTTTTTTTTTGCGGTACGCGGGCCTCTCACTGTTGCGGCCTCTCCCGTTGCGGAGCGCAGGTTCCGGACGCGCAGGCTCAGCGGCCATGGCTCACGGGCCCAGCCGCTCCGCGGCTTGTGGGATCTTCCCGGACCGGGGCACGAACCCGTGTCCCCTGCATCAGCAGGCGGACTCTCAACCACTGCGCCACCAGGGAAGCCCTTCCTGCCGTTTTTATCAGTCTGCTTGGGAGCACTAACTGAATTCAAGGTGAAATTTGTACTTGTACAAGTGAATACAAATTAATGGGAAAATTAGTTTGTATTCAAACAGCTTATTTTTTGTGACCTTGTTTGCTGTGGCTGTAATTTTTAAAATTTCTAATAGGTATAATTATATTTTCTGCTAATAAGTCCCTTGCGTGTGATAAAACTGAACTTAGCTGGTAAATGAATATTTTACAAGAACATGTTCTGCAAAGAGCATCATGAATTTCAAGTACTCCATTACCCAACAGTTAACTACAACTGGTGATCTGGTCCAGTGTTCTTACTTACCAATGAGGCCCAGAGAGATTTAATGACTGGATTTAAGGCCACCTAAAAAAATCAATGGCGCTATCATACCGCTTCTAACTTTATATTCATTGTTCTAGATTTAACAGCAGTACTTCACAGACAGTATAATTGAATTTGGAGGGAGCTTTTTTGTTTGAGAAACATTTACTTATTCTTCACTAATGTAATTTTCATTTTTACAGTGAAACAGGCTCATAGAGTTTAAGGGATTAGTTTAAAAGTTTGCTAAAGTTTCTCTGCTAGTTAAAGAAGTCAGATCTTGTACTGAAATTGCTGGTCCTTTCTTCATATAATTGGCTGGAAATTATCAACAGGAGTGATGATACTTTCAGAAATCTCTTGAGTCACCGACTTATTAAAATTAAAAATTTTCAAGGATTTAGATGGTAGGAAGAGCTGGGCCAGCAGATGGTTATTTGAAAGAGGTTATCAGTTTGGTTGGTAAATTGTGGTTGAGAATGTTTGACTGTTGCTATTATAAGGGTTATAAAAAATATTTTTAAGGCACTTAAAGACACTTCTACATTTGGATTTATCTCCAACAAAAGTAAAGATTTGAAAAAGAAAGCATATGCATTTAAAAATCAAAGTATTTTCAAGAAAAAAGATATTTGTTTTGAAATAAATTACACTATCTTAGATGAATATGAGAAATGAAAACATTGATTATGCAGTTTACTTAAAGTGTCATATTTATTCACAAAATATTTTCCTGCTCTTTGAATTCTCAATTTGGTATTTAAAAGAAAGAGTTCTTTTTTTTTTCTTCAGCTAAGACAGCAAAAGAGATGATTTATTGTTACATGTTACATTCAGCCACAACTGAGAATAGAACTAGTCCAGTATGTCAAAGGTCCAGGGCAAAGGACCAAAAGGGACCGTTTTGATACGAGCAAGGTGGGTCTCTCAAAGGCGGTCGAGGCAATCAAAATGGCCATGGATGTTCCAGATCCACTGAGACAAGTTCTAGACAGTAGGCAAGAAGTCCAACAATTTGTATCAGCGTCCCTGGCCTCTGGCTTCCCTTGTTTCTGCCCCTGTGGCTTCCATGGGTGTACAAGTTTACTTGGACCTCTGCCTCATCTTCTTTTGCGCTTCAGCCTGCGCCTTCGCTTCTTCCTCCACTTCGCTCATGGCGCCGAGGTTTCTCCGAAGATGGCGCTAAGGCCGAAAAGAGTTCTTGTTTTTTTAAAAACTTTAATTAATTAATTAATTAATTTATTTATTTATTTTTGGCTGTGTTGGGTCTTCGCTTCTCTGCGAGGGCTTTCTCTAGTTGTGGCGAGCGGGGGCCACTCTTCATCGCGATGCGCGGGCCTCACACTGTCGCGGCCTTTTGTTGCGGAGCACGGGCTCCAGACGCGCAGACTCAGTAGTTGTGGCTCACGGGCCTAGTTGCTCTGTGGCATGTGGGATCCTCCCAGACCAGGGCTCAAACCCGTGTCCCCTGCATCGGCAGGCAGATTCTCAACCACTGCGCCACCAGGGAAGCCCAAGAGTTCTTATTTTAAAGAAGCTCCAACGGTTAAAAACTAGATTATCAGTTTCATAGTGTCTAAAAATGGATGGTCAGATAGTTGCTGGGACTCATAAAGACCTAAGGATGGGTGCAAGGCTGGTGGAGTGTGTTCAGTGTGTGAAAATCCATTGAGCATTATATGAGCACTTTTCTCTGTATATTATACTTTCATTGAATGTTGGAAACATAAAACCCCTGAGGAGCAAGTATATTTCTTGAATGGTTAATCTTATCTTTAAAAATTTGATAATTGTCATTAAATGGAGTTATTATTTTGCAGGTTCCCCCTAACTAACATTTGAAGATTTCCTTTGTACAAAACTTGTTTTGAAGATGTCATTATGAAATAGCAGTAGGTGTTATAACAGCATGACAGAGTGATACAGGAGCTTCTGGGAAGAAGAGACCACATCTTTCCAGGGCAGTTTATGAAGTAAAAATTTACATTTTTTTTTTTTTTTTTTTTTTTTTTTTTTGCGGTATGCGGGCCTCTCACTGTTGTGGCCTCTCCCGTTGCGGAGCACAGGCTCCAGACGCGCAGGCCTAGCGGCCATGGCTCACGGGCTTAGTTGCTCCGCGGCATGTGGGATCTTCCCGGACCAGGGCTCGAACCCGTGTCTCCTGCATTGGCAGGCGGATTCTCAACCACTGCGCCACCAGGGAAGCCCAAAATTTACATTTTTGAAGGATTAGTAAGAGGTTATCATACAAGGAATAAGGTAGGTAAGTATACTCTGGGTGAAGGAATAGCACCTACATGATGCAAGGAGCAAATGTCTCCGCAGCTGAAGCAGCAGGGGATGGTTCTTTTTCGGATTGGGTTCGAGCAGCCGAATAACAAAACTGAAGCTGAGATTGATGCAGCACAAGCTTTGTTCAGTGACCAAAGAACAGAGAAACGGGAACTGTTCACAGATCAACCTACGAGGTGAGGTGAGAGGGATTTAATTGTAAAGAGTAAAGACAAAGGGAAGTGGAGTGAGGCTAATGATGGGGAGACACTATGCTTTAGTCTACCAGGGGAAGGGGCGGGGCTTTTTGAGGGAGTAGAGTGCCACCCCCTTTTTACCTTTTTTTGGTCCTTAATGGCCTGTCATGGCCGCCGGTAGTAAAATCGGCATATAAGGAGACTTGGGGTCTGTTGCACGTCAGGTCCCTCACCTTCTTGGTTGCAGATGGCTCTGTCTGTTTTTTTGTTTGTAGCTTCCTTTTTTTTCTTTTTTTTTTTTTTGAATCTTTGGATCCTTTGACTTAAAGATTTTTGTTAACTCCTGCTAAAGGTGGGTGTTGGCAGGTCTTGAGCAAAGACCTGGCACAGCTCTGGCAACACCAAGAAGCGTTCCTGAACCCAGACTTCCACAGTACGCACTTGGTATAAATCTCCATCAGAGTACTTTTCACATTATGCTGTAATTTTATTTACTTGATTGTTGTGTTGGGAGACTGGTGTCTTCAAGGGCAACAACTAGTCTTATCTTCCCCAGTGCTTGGTATATAGTGGGTAGCCAATAAATGCTTGCTGAATGAAGGAAGGTGTGTGAGACCATGTTTGTTGTAAGGCATAGTGTGAGCACTGGTAAGAGATGAAGCTGTGTGTACATGAGTTAGGAGCTAGACTTTTTATGCCATGCTAAAGAGTAGTGCCATTGAGGATTTCTGAGAGGGAGTGGGTAATGATCAGATTTATAATTTAGAAAGGAACAGTTGTAAGCAGTGTAGAAGATGGACTGGAGGAGGGGAGAGGCTGACATTGGTCAGGAGGCTGTTTTAAGATTTGAAGGCCAAGTGGAGTGTAGGATGTATATACACAATGTATGTAAGACAATCCAGGTGTTGGGAGAAAATATTAGAACTTCTGTTTATTGTTTAAAAAATAAGCCTTACTAACATCTATTATACATGTTGAAAAATCATAATTTTATATGTTGATGGTGACTTCCTAGTCTGAATGTCACAGTGCCACATGTCACATCCCATATGGTAGGGAAGGCTTCCTGAAAGAATGGCAGTTGCATGACTCAGAGGGATGGCAGGCCTTTTTTGCCCTTTCTTTTTAGCATTTTGCTAAACATTGTAGTTTATATGTGCTTGGTTTAGTGTACTTACAGGATTACAGGATATATTATTTAGCTTTAAACTCTCGTAAAATGATACATGATATCAAATTCAAAGCTTCTCTTTTTTTAAAAAAAATTTATTTATTTTATTTTATTTTTTAATTTTTGGCTGTATTGGGTCCCCGCCACCACGCGTGGGCCCCCCCCACCAGCTGCGGCGAGCAGGGGCCACTCCTTGCTGCCATGCACGGGCCTCCCACTGCAGCGGTGCCCCCCCCGCTCCCCTCGTCCCCCTCCCCGCTCCCCCCATTGCGGAGCACGGGCTCCAGGCACACGGGCCTCAGTAGTTGTGGCTCGCAGGCTCTAGAGCACAGGCTCAGCAGTTGTGGCGCACGGGGCCAGCCACTCCGCGGCATGTGTGATCCTCCCGGACCAGGGCCTGAACCCGCGTCTCCCGCACCGGCAGGCGGACTCCCAACCACTGTGCCACCAGGGAAGTTCCCAAAGCCTCTCTTAAAGAAACCACAGTTTGAAGATAAGCCTAAGAATACAAGATACATGAACAATAAGTAAACAGTACAGCTTATACTTCTAGTAACTCTGAGTCATATTATGATGTAAAAAGAATCAGACTGTCTAACCAAATAGGACAAGAAGGTGACCCCCCCCAAAAAAAAAAAATCAGAATTACCACGAAGATTCTTTGAAGTCTGAATTTACATCTACTTTTGTTAAGTATGAATTTTGGCTTAAGTTTTATCATGCCTTGAGATAGTATTAACTAATACTATGAGGCCAATATTTAAAACTGATTTTCATGTTGTCTCTGTATCATCTTGTTAAAAGTTCTGTTTTTGTGTATTTTGTAATAGCACAGTAGTACATAGTAGAGAATTTATAAATGTACATTCCTGGGGTGCAGAGTCAAAAGTTTTAATGGGTTGTATGATGAAAAAAATTTGAGATGACTGGCTTAGAGAAAGATGCTGAAAAACTAAGGCAAAGAGGTCATGTAAGGCTCTATTTAGATTCCACTAGGTATCAATAGACGTAGTTTCTTTTGCATATATCATGTGATATAATGATAACGGTTTTCCTGTGAAGTAGATATTGCCATTTTATAGATGGCAAAACTGAGGCTCAGAGAAGTTCAATACCTTGCCCAAGATCACAATTACTGTGTTTCAGATTCAGTATTTCAGCCTAGGTCTCTTACTTTAAATCCATCCTCCAAAACAGGCTGTACCAATTAGCATAAAGTTTAAGTTAAATTATGTATAAGTCAGAATGACTTCTCAAACCTCAATATGTGAAAAATTATTCTATCAGAATATAATCTATAAAAATATCAAATTACTATGTTGTACACCTGAAACTAATATAATATTGTAAGTCAACTATACCGCAATAAAAAAATAACTAAAAAAAACCCTGCACTCTTTCTGCATATTGTTTCTATTGAATAACTGGGCATTTGAAAATGCTATTAGCTGAGATAAAGAGTATAAGTAACTCATCTTCTCCAGTAGATTACTAGTGAATTTTTAATAAAGTTATATGTATAGTAACCCTACCTATCATATTACCTTACCTATTAGATGAGACATCTAATCCATACAGGATGTGTGTTGTTTCTGTGTCTGGGGGTCCATAACTTATTCATCATGTTCAAAGTTAATACTGATTCTTCTAAGTTTGTGTTTGATAATAAAATATTCAGTTAGGAAAAAATATTTTACTCTTGGGAAATTATCATATTTTGAATCAGGATCATGTGGGAAAAACTATAACTATTCAAGCAATTAAAACTTGTATAAATACAAATTTACTGAATTTTTTTTTTTTTTTTTTGCCCTTTTCAGGTAAAGATTTTCATGGCCACTTATGATTCATGTATCTCCAGGCTTGTAACAAAAGCTTTCAAAAGGTTTTCTTTCTTCAGTCTTAGAAGCTAACAAGATGCAGAAAAATGCCACAATGCATAAGAGGCTTTTACCTGTTGAGTTTAATAGTAATAATTCAGTTTATTCATCTGTTTCTCTGATTCTTCTGATGTCTTTTTGCCAGGTAGTTTATTTATCTGCTGTAAATTTATACAACTAGCAGAGTGGAATTTGAATCCACATATTTGCACAGAGCACTGAGAGATGCTATAAAGGAAACAGACACCTTCCTGGGGCAATTTCAAGAATGTTGTACTTTTAAAATGGAAGTATCTGCTTCTCTTGTTTCCAGTTTTTGCCCTTTGCCCTGTGACTGTTATCCTTCCTTTTGGGCTTTTTAAAGGTTTTCACTGTGACTGTTTTAGTTATGGATTTGGTTTGGTTTCTGCATTATATCAGGTGGTTAATAACAAGTAAACACTACATATTTGTCATAGGAAAATTGGTAGATACGTTACTTTTCCATTTCCAATGTGGCAGCTTTTAAAGCCTTCACAGCTTGTTCCATGGTTGGCCTTTTCTGGTGAGTATCAAATACAGTGTGCATGCAAAACTTTTAAGTGCTCAGTAATTAATTGCTATTATTACATTGTTTTCGCCTGTATTTGACTCTCTTCCTTTTTCTGGTTCAAGGCCATTAATTTTCACTATTTGCTCATACTTTCTCTCCAGGGTTTGCTTACCTTCTAAGTCAATGCCATTGAACTCCTACCATGCACTAACATTTGCCTTCTTTTTGATCTTTGAGGAAGCTACTATGTACTTTTATTTTAAATGAAACTTAATTCCAAATATTTCTAAAAATAGACAAAAGACTGGAGGCACTTTATCAGTGCAAAAATGCTTGGGACTCTCCAACCCCCACCCCTTCCCCATTGTTTTAAGTAGAAGCAGGGCGATAGTAAGGGAGAGAACGCAATCAACACTTTCCTGGCACAGTGCTTTGCTGTTTAGTAAAAATAGACGTATTAATCCCCATTTTATATTGGCAAAAGCTAGGCTTCAGAGAATATAAATAACAGGCTTTTCAAGGTTGTACCCCTACTAACTGACAAAGAGGGGATTGATCTCTGACTCTGGTACCATTGCTGTACTTTTTCTTGAAAAAGATAACCTATATACAATATAAAAAAGCCTTAGCTTGGTGTCTGTTACATATTAGATATTTTAAAAATGTAGTTGGCTTTTTAAATTGAAATATAGCTGATATAGATTCTTAATAATAGTAGATTCCCTTTTCCTCTGTTTCTCATTTTCTGAACTTTTCTGCCTCTCAGTGAAGCAGTTAATTTAAAAAGATGCAAAGAGGATAGCTGCTGTGTTTCCTTTCCTCCTTTGGGAGAAGGGGCAACTTGAGGAAGTGAAATGTCCTACATAACCCTATGCTGCTTTATCCGTTTTGGGCTAACTATGAGGGGACCGCTCACAGAGAGCTTTTCTATTTTGAGTGTTAAGTGGGAGCCAACTGAGAGCTGTAGAAAGCTAGAGCCAATTTGACACTTTAGTAACAAGGATTCTGTTAGAAGTTTGTTTGAAGAATTTTTTTTTTTTTAATAAGCAAGCATTTCTAGATATTAGCTTTTGAGGCAAGGAGGCTCCTAATACAAAGAAAGTAGTTAAGGGGGAGCCCTGACAAGTTTTGCTTAGTAAGTGCAGAGATGTATTGAGTAGTAGCAAGTCTCATCAGGGTGGGGTGCCGTTCACATAAACTAAGTTATGAATGCCCCATCATGCCCCCCAGAGTTGTGTAGCACAATGGCCTTGAGTCTAATAGATGGATAAATTCTAAGAAGAGTTCACTTTCTAGTTGTACGGGTCTTTAAGTCTCTTTAAGACCCCATCTATATGTTATATTTTACCATTTAAAAAATGTTTGCAAATTTATGCCTTCTCAGATAATGAAGTGTCTCTTTTTTTTTTTGCGGTACGCGGGCCTCTCACTATGGCGACCTCTCCCGTTGCGGAGCACAGACTCTGGGCGCGCAGGCTCAGTGGCCATGGCTCACGGGCCCCGCCGCTCCGTGGCATGTGGGATCTTCCCAGAATGGGGCACGAACCCATGTCCCCTGCATTGGCAGGCAGACTCTCAACCACTGTGCCACCAGGGAAGTCCTCTCTTTTTATAAAATATGTATGTATATACATATATGTATATATGCATATATACATATATTTTATCAAGGAATTGTAAGCTCTTGTAACTTGTCTTGTACATTTTTTTTAATTTTTGAATTTTATTTATTTTTTTATATAGCAGATTCTTATTATTCATCAGTTTTATATATATCAGTGTATACATATCAGCCCCAATCACCCAATTCATCACACCCCCCCACCCCCCCTGCTGCTTTGCCCCCCTTGGTGTCCATATGTTTGTTGTCTACATCTGTGTCTCAGTTTCTGCCCTGCAAACCGGTTCATCTGTACCATTTTTCTAGGTTCCACATATATGCGATAATATACGATATTTGTTTTTCTCTTTCTGACTTACCTCACTCTGTATGACAGTCTCTAGATCTATCCACGTCTCAACAAATGACGCAATTTTGTTCCTTTTCATGGCTGAGTAATATTCCATTGTATATATGTGCCATTTCCTCTTTTTTTTTTAAGATGTTGGAGGTAGGAGTTTATTAATTAATTAATTAATTTTTGCTGTGTTGGGTCTTCGTTTCTGTGCAAGGGCTTTCTCTAATTGTGGCAAGCGGGGGCCACTCTACATCGTGGTGCGCGGGCCTCTCTCTCCGTCGTGGCCTCTCGTTGCGGAGCGCAGGCTCAGTAGTTGTGGCTCACGGGCCCAGTTGCTCCGCGGCATGTGGGATCCTCCCAGACCAGGGCTCAAACCCGTGTCCCCTGCATTAGCAGGCAGATTCTCAACCACTGCACCACCAGGGAAGCCCCCCATATCTTCTTTATCCATTCATCTGTCTATGGGCATTTAGGTTGTTTCCATGACCGAGCTATTGTAAACAGTGCTGCAATGAACATTGGGGTGCATGTGTCTTTTTGAGTTATGGTTTTCTCTGGGTATGTGCCCAGTAGTGGGATTGCTGGATCATATGGTAATTCTATTTTTAGTTTTTTAAGGAACCTCCGTACTGTTCTCCATAGTGACTGTATCAGTTTACATTCCCACCAACAGTGCAAGAGGGTTCCCTTTTCTCCACACCCTCTCCAGCATTTGTTGTTTGTAGATTTTGTTTTTCTTTTCTTTTCTTTTTTTTTTGTGGTACGCAGGCCTCTCACTGTTGTGGCCTCCCCCATTGTGGAGCACAGGCTCCGGACGTGCAGGCTCAGCAGCCATGGCTCACGGGCCTAGCCACTCCGCGGCATGTGGAATCCTCCTGGACTGGGGCATAAACCCATGTCCCCTGCATCAGCAGGTGGGCTCTCAACCACTGCGCCACCAGGGAATCCCTGTAGATTTTCTGATAATGCCCATTCTAACTGGTGTGAGGTGATACCTCATTGTAGTTTTGATTTGCATTTCTCTAATAATTAGTGATGTTGAGCAGCTTTTCATGTGTTTGTTGTCCATCTGTATGTCTTCTTTGGAGAAATGTCTGTTTAGGTCTTCTGCTCATTTTTGGATTGTTTTTTGTTTTTTTTTAAAATATTGAGGTGCATGAGCTTTTATATATTTTGGAGATTAATCCTTTGTCCATTGATTCATTTGCAAATATTTTCTCCCATTCTGAGGGTTGTTTTTTCGTCTTGTTTATGGTTTCCTTTGCTGTGCAAAAGCTTTGAAGTTTCATTAGGTCCCATTTGGTTTTTTTTGTTTTTATTTCCATTACTCTAGGAGGTGGACCAAAAAAGATCTTGCTGTGATTTATGTCAAAGAGTGTTCTTCGTATGTTTTCCTCTAAGAGTTTTATAGTATCCGGTCTTACATTTAGGTCTCTAATCCATTTTGAGTTTATTTTTGTGTATGGTGTTAGGGAGTGTTCTAATTTCATTCTTTTACATGTAGCTGTCCAGTTTTCCCAGCACCACTTACTGAAGAGATTGTCTTTTCTCCATTGTATATCCTTGCCTTCCTTGTCATAGATTAGTTGATTGTAGGTGTGTGGGTTTATCTCTGGGCTTTCTATCTGGTTCCATTGATCTATGTTTCTGTTTTTGTGCCAGTACCACATTGTCTTGATTACTGTAGCTTTGTAGTATAGCCTGAAGCCAGAGAGCCTGATTCCTCCAGCTCCGTTATTTTCCCCTCAAGACTGCTTTGGCTGTTTGGGGTCTTTTGTGTCTCTGTACAAATTTTAAGATTTTTTGTTCTAGTTCTGTAAAAAATGCCACTGGTAATTTGATAGGGATTGCATTGAATCTGTAGATTGCTTTGGGTAGTATAGTCATTTTCACAATATTGATTCTTCCAATCCAAGAGCATGGTATATCTCTCAATCTTTTGGTTTCATCTTTAATTTCTTTCATCAGTGCTTATAGTTTTCTGCATATAGGTCTTTTGTCTCCCTAAGTAGGTTTATTCCTAGGTATTTTATTCTTTTTGTTGCAGTGGTAAATGGGAGTGTTTCCTTAATTTCTCTTTCAGAGTTTTCGTCATTAATACATAGGAATGCAAGAGATTTCTGTACATTAATTTTGTATCCTGCAACTTTATCAGATTCATTGATTAGCTCTAGTAGTTTTCTGGTGGCATCTTTAGGCTTCTCTATGTATAGTATCATGTCATCTGCAAACAGTGACAGTTTTACTTCTTTTTCCAATTTGTATTCCATATATTTATTTTTCTTCTCTGATTGCCATGGCTAGGACTTCCAAAACTGTTGAATAATAGTGGTGAGAGTGGACATCCTTGTCTCATTCCTGATCTTAGAGGAAATGCTTTCAGTTTTTCACCATTGAGAATGATGTTTGCTGTGGGTTTGTCATATATGGCCTTTATTATGTTGAGGTAGGTTCCCTCTGTGCCCACTTTCTGGAGAGTTTTTATCATAAACGGGTGTTGAATTTTGTCAAAAGCTTTTTCTGCATCTATTGAGATGATCATATGGTTTTTCTTCTTCAATTTGTTAATATGGCGTATCACATTGATTGATTTGTGTATGTTGAAGAATCCTTGCATCCCTGGGATAAATCCCATTTGATCATGGTGTTTGATCCTTTTAATGTGTCTGTTTGCTATTATTTTGTTGTCTGTAATTTTCTTTTTTTGTAGTATCCTTGTCTGGTTTTGGTATCAGGGGGATGGTGGCCTCATAGAATGAGTTTGGGAGTGTTCCTTCCTCTGCAATTTTTTGGAAAAGTTTGGGAAGGATGGGTGTTAGCTCTTCTCTAAATGTTTGATAGAATTCACCTGTGAAGCCATCTGGTCCTGGACTTTTGTTTGTTGGAAGATTTTTAATCACAGTTTCAATTTCATTACTTGTGATTGGTCTGTTCATATTTTCTAATTCTTTCTCGTTCAGTCATGGAAGGTTATACCTTTGTAAGAATTTGTCCATTTCTTCCAGGTTGTCCATTTTATTGGCATAGAGTTGTTGTAGTAGTGTCTTAGGATGCTTTGTATATCTGCGGTGTCTGCTGTAACTTCTCCGTTTTCATTTCTAATTTTATTGATTTGAGTCCTCTCCCTCTTGTTCTTGATGAATCTGGCTAATGGTTTATCAATTTTGTTTATCTTCTCAAAGAACCAGCTTTTAGTTTTATTGATCTTTGCTATTGTTTTCTTTGTTTCTGTTTCATTTATTTCTGCTCTTATCTTTATGATTTCTTTCCTTCTGCTAACTTTGGGTTTTGTTTGTTCTGCTTTCTCTCATTCCTTTAGGTGTAAGGTTAGATTGTTTATTTGAGATTTTTCTTGTTTCTTGAGGTAGGCTTGTATAGCTATAAACGTCCCCCTTAGAAATGCTTTTGTTGCATCCCATAGGTTTGGATCGTCGTGTTTTCATTGTCATTTGTCTCTAGGTATTTTTTGATTTCCTCTTTGATTTCTTCAGTGATCTCTTGGTTGTTTAGTAACGTATTGTTTAATCTCCGTATGTTTGGTTTTTTAATGTTCTTTTCCCTGTAATTCACTTCTAATCTCATAGCGTTGTGGTCAGAAAAGATGCTTGATATGATTTCAATTTTCTTAAATTTACTGAGGCTTGATTTGTGACCCAAGATGTGATCTATCCTGGAGAATGTTCCATGTGCACTTGAGAAGAAAGTGTAATCTGCTGTTTTTGGATGGAATGTCATATAAATATCAATTAAGTCCATCTTGTTTAATGTGTCATTTAAAGCTTCTGTTTCCTTATTTATTTTCATTTTGGATGATCTGTCCATTGGTGTAAGTGAGGTGTTAAAGTCCCCCACTATTATTGTGTTACTGTTGATTTTTTCTTTTATAGCTGTTAGCATTTGCCTTATGTATTGAGGTGCTCCTATGTTGGGTGCATATATATTTATTATTGTTATATCTGCTTGGATTGTTCCCTTGATCATTATGTAGTGGCCTTCCTTGTCTCTTGTAACATTCTTTATTTTGAAGTCTATTTTATCTGATATGAGTATTGCTACTCCAACTTTCTTTTGATTTCCATTTGCGTGGAATATCTTTTTCCATCCCTTCACTTTCAGTGTGTGTCCCTAGGTTTGAAGTGGGTTTTTTGTAGACAGCATATATATGGGTCTTGTTTTTGTATCCATTCAGCAAGCCTTTGACTTTTGGTTGGAGCATTTAATCCATTCACATTTAAGGTAGTTATCGATATGTATGTTCCTATTATCATTTTCTTAATTGTTATGGGTTTGTTTTTGTAGGTCCTTTTCTTCTCTCATGTTTCCCACTTAGAGAAGTTCCTTTAGCCTTTATTGTAGAGCTGGTTTGGTGGTGCTGAATTCTCTTCGCTTTTGCTTGTCTGTAAAGCTTTTGATTTCCCCATTCAGTCTGAATGAGATCCTTGCCGGGTAGAGTAGTCTTGGCTCTAGGTTCTTCCCTTTCATCACTTTAATTATATCCTGCCACTCCCTTCTGGCTTGCAGAGTTTCTGCTGAGAAATCAGCTGTTAACATTATGGGAGTTCCCTTGTATGTTATTTGTCATTTTTCACTTGCTGCTTTCAATAATTTTTCTTTGTCTTTAATTTTTGCCAGTTTGATTACTATGTGTCTTGGCATGTTTCTCCTTGGGTTTATCCTGTATGGGACTCGCTGTGCTTCCTGAACTTGGGTGGCTATTTCCTTTCCCATGTTAGGGAAGTTTTCGATTATAATCTCTTCAAATATTTTCTCTGGTCCTTTCTCTCTCTCTTCTCCTTCTGGGACCCCTATAATACGAATGTTGTTGCATTTAATGTTGTTGCAGAGGTCTCTTAGGCTGTTTTCATTTCTTTTCATTCTTTTTTCTTTGTTCTGTTCCACACCAGTGAATTCCACCATTCTGTCTTCCAAGTCTCTTATCTGTTCTTCTGCCTCAGTTATTCTCCTATTGATTCCTTCTAGTGTAGTTTTCATTTCAGTTATTGTATTGTTCATCTCTATTTATTTGTTCTTTAATTCTTCTAAGTCTTTGTTAAACATTTCTTGCATCTTCTCAATCTTTGCCTCCATTGTTTTTCCGAGGTCCTGGATCATCTTCACTATCATTATTCTGAATTCTTTTTCTGGAAGATTGCCTATCTCCACTTCATTTAGTTGTTTTTCTGGGGTTTTATCTTGTTCCTTCATCTTGTACATAGTCCTCTGCCTTTTCATCTTGTCTGTCTTTCTGTGAATGTGGTTTTTGTTCCACAGGCTGCAGGATTGTAGTTCTTCTTGCTTCTGCTCTCTGCAGTCTGGTGGATGAGGCTATCTAACAATGAAGTTTCTCTTAACGAAGACAAGCTTTGGAAGGTGGAGGCATCTGAAGGCTAGACTCCAGTAGGGAGAGCGAGGCTTCCAGGCTTGTGGCTCCTGCCTGGTGACTGAGGAAAGAATTTGTTGGCTCAGGGAATGGCCCAACTCTTCTTCCTCTTGAGCACCAGGAGTCAACATTTGGTATAGTGGTGTGAATCCTGCTGCCACTAGGTGGCAAGATAGAGGCAAAAATTCTAGGCAGATTTATAAGATTAGGAAGCCTGGTTAGCCATACTTCAGGTTTGGGAGGTAGGGTGTGGCCAGTCAGGGTGCCACAGGGAAAGAACTTGTGCCCTAGAGTTTATTTCTGTACTACTTATTTAAATTCTGCCCCTCGTAATGAAGTTTCTCTTGATGGAAATTAGAGTTTAGAATGTGTCATCTTAAAAGCATGAATCACGGGACTTCCCTGGTAGTCCAGTGGTTAAGAATCTGCCTTCCAATGTGAGGGAGGTGGGTTTGATCCCTGGTTGGGGAACTAAGATCCCACGTGCCACGGGGAAACTAAGCCTGTGCACCACAGCTACTGAGCCCGCGTGCCACAACAAAGATCCCACTTGCCGCAGCTAAGACCCAACACAGACAAATAATAAATTAGTTAATTAAATTTAAAAAAACCCATAAATCATAAAATCTTAATTTTTAGAAACTTTGCAAAGCTCTACCATCAGGTTGGTAAGGCACTGTTCTCCCTATTTTTTTTAAATTTAATTAATTTATTTTTAACATCTTTATTGGAATATAATTGCTTTACAATGGTGTGTTAGTTTCTGCTTTATAACAAAGTGAATTAGCTATACGTATATCCCCATATCTCCTCCCTCTTGCATCTCCCTCCCATCCTCCCTATTCCATACCCCTAGGTGGTCACAAAGCACTGAGCTGATCTCCCTGTGCTATGCGGCTGCTTCCCACTAGCTATTTTACATTTGGTAGCGTATATATGTCCATGCCACTCTCTCATTTCGTCCCAGCTTCCCCTTCCTCGTGTCCTCAAGTCCATTCTCTACGTCTGCGTCTTTATTCCTGTCCTGCCCCTAGGTTCTTCAGAACCTTTTTTTTTTTTTTTTTTTTAGATTCCATATGTATGTGTTAGCATACAATATTTGTTTTTCTCTTTCTGACTTACTTCACTCTGTATGACAGACTCTAGGTCCATCCACCTCACTACAAATAACTCGATTTCATTTCTTTTTATGGCTGAGTAATATCCTGTTGTATATATGTGCCACATCTTCTTTATCCATTCATCTGTCGATGGACACTTCGATTGCTTCCATGTTCTGTAGAGCTGCAGTAAACATTGTGGTACATGACTCTTTGAATTATGGTTTTCTCAGGGTATATGCCCAGTAGTGGGATTGCTGGGTTGTGTGGTAGTTCTAGGGTTTTTTTTTTTAGTTTTTTAAGAGCCTCCATACTGTTCTCCATACTGGCTGTATCAATTTACATTCCCACCAATAGTGCAAGAGGGTTCCCTTTTCTCCACACCCTCTCCAGCATTTATTGTTTGTAGATTTGTTCATGATGGCCATTCTGACTGGTGTGAGATGATACCTCATTGTAGTTTTGATTTGCATTTCTCTAATTAGTGATGTTGAGCATCCTTTCATGTTTGTTGGCAATCTGTGTATCTTCTTTGCAGAAATTTTGTTTCACGTGAGGACTCCTCTGCGAAGACAGTAAGGTTGGGGTCCCACACCTGTGCCAGGCATGGGCTCCACTGAGTGCTCGGCAGCCTGGAGTGGCTCTGGATGCAAGCCCACTCAGCGGACCTTTTGCGAGGCTCAGTGGTCCCTCTTCACTGGTCTCCTCAGGTCGTAGTCAGGTTTCTTCGACATACACCAACCGAAGTTTAAGTGCGTGTGTGTTATCCCTACTTATTTTGCGGGGGCGGGGGTACACGGGCCTCTCACTGTCGTGGTCTCTCACGTTGCAGAGCACAGGCTGCGGACACGCAGGCTCAGTGGCCATGGCTCACGGGCCCAGCCGCTCCGCAGCATGTGGGATCTTCCTGGATCATGGCACGAACTCGCATCCCCTGCATCGGCAGGCGGACTCTCAACCTCTGCGCCACCAGGGAAGCCCTATCCCTATTTTATAGATGCACAAATAGATGTCCATAGAAGTTGGTTTTTACAAGATCTCACAGTTAGTCACTGGCTGATCTTGTTCTTTGAATTACAGTTCTGTGCCAGTTAAGCTTTTTGTTTGTTTGTTTGTTTTTTTTCGGTACGCGCGGGCCTCTCACTGCTGTGGCCTCTCCCGTTGCGGAGCACAGGCTCCGGACGCGAAGGCTCAGTGGCCATGGCTCACAGGCCCAGCCACTCCGCGGCACGTGGGATCTTCCCGGACCGGGGCACGAACCCGTGTCCCCCGCATCGGCAGGCGGACTCTCAACCACTGCGCCAACAGGGAAGCCCTAAGCTATTCTTTTAAGTGCAGTTTATTTATGGGAAAAAGTAGAGACTAGAAGACATTCTGGATTCTACCTTCCGGTTTTCCATAGTCCTAAATGTAGGCCCCGATACAACCCAAACCAGGCTGGTCAACAGGTGGTAATGACCAAAGTTTCCAGTCCTGTGACTATAAGAAAACAACCTTCATTAGATTGTCACTTAAAATGCAAACCTATGATGTCATAGCAGCTACCACATTGTGATGCTTACAGAATTGTAAGATTGAAGGAGGAAGCCTATACGTGTGCCTGGCATGTAACCTAACATAATACCTGAAATTAATAAAATGTTTTTCCCTCTGTAGTTGCCTCTCCCCTCATGATTGTCTCTTGTTTTGAAAATATATTAGTTATCTGGGTATATTAATGATTAGTTGGAACCAACATGCTGAAGTCAGGGGGAAAACTTTTTCTCAAGAGTCCAGCCTTTTAAATTGTCTTCCTTTTCTTTGTCACAGCAATGGACTTTGAAAAAAGTAGTGTTACTGTGGAAAGTGAATACATAATGCTTTCCCACTTATTTTCAGAAGGAGAACAGTCCATAACTATGCTTCTTAATTAGTGGCTTTCAAACATTTTAACCAGAACCCAGTACAACACTCTGTGTCTATGTGCATGTGTTTTTGTGTCTGAAATAAAACTTAATCCTTTCTTTGTGTTTATATACTCTGCTGTTTTCTATCAGACCCACTAAGGAGATGTGACCACAGTTTAAAAAATCTTCTGCCTTAGAGAAAGATAAGAAAACATTCATTTGGGGCTTTTTTTCTATCTTAACTAATGACCTTGGCAAATCCATGGTTAAGTTCAAAATGAGAAGGTTATACCTCTTAGAACATGTAAGTTTGGATCCTAGACCTTGGTGCTTCCAATAGTACTTGAGGGGTATTGACATTTCCATGAGCTCACCTCACACTTAGTTGTGCCGTAGCTATGATTAAAGACAGTGAGAACAGAAAGAAAATGCAGCGTAGGTACTGTGAATCACAGCCAACGTTTTTGCTAAAACTTTCACTCACCCTGTTTTTCTTTTATGGGTCGATTTTAACCTTATTTCTTTCAGTTCTTGGATCAGTGGGCTTGTGTTAACTCATCACCTAACACACTTGAGACAGCTTAGGAAATTCAAGTGTGAATTGTTTGTTTTTTTAAAAATTTTTAATTGAAGTGTAGTTTATTTACAGTGTATTAATTTCTGCTGTCCAGCAAAATGACTCAGTGATACACATATATACATTGTTTTTTATATTCTTTTCTATTATGGTTTATCCTAGGATATTGAATATAGTTCCCTGTGCTATAAGGTGTAAACTGTTGAATAAAACAGATTGCTGCCTCAGCTGCTGATGGACTAGGGCAGCAGTGTTGGCTGGTGCCCTTTTGTTCATAACCTGGGGTGTGTGCTCTCATTTGCTCCCAATAGCCCTGTGAGAAAAGAGATGAAATCGTCTTCTTTATTCAAAACCACCACCACCACTGAAAAACAAACAAGCAAATAAAATCCAAGGATTCAAGAGGTTAGCTAGCTTGTTCAAAGTCACATAGCTATAAGGGAGAGTAAAGCTTCAACTAGGTCTGCCTTATTACTAAAAATCTTGGTACCAAAACCCTTCATAATTAAAAATGTTAATGTCAGGAGTACCTTTGTTGTGTATTAAGTACTAATTAAAATACTAATTCTTTGGGAGACAAATTAGATTAAAGAGTATAGCACAAGAAAGAATCATTCAGCTAACATTGTTTAAAGGTAAACAGGCGGGCTTCACTGGTGGCGCAGTGGTTGGGAGTCCGCCTGCCGATGCGGGGGACGCAGGTTCGTGCCCCGGTCTGGGAGGATCCCACATGCCGCGGAGCAGCTGGGTCCATGAGCCGTGGCCGCTGAGCCTGCGCGTCCGGAGCCTGTGCTCCGCAACGGGAGAGGCCACAACAGTGAGAGGCCCGCGTACCGCAAAAAAAGAAAAAAAAAAAAAAAAAAAAAGGTAAATAACCATTCCTCTCTCAACTTTGTACTTCAGATATTTAAGATGCCTTTCATTTGGAGGAACGTTGATACTATCCCCATAAATACATTTTTTTTCTCTGTGCAGGAAACCTGGAAACCTGTGGTAAATGCCCATGTTTTATGGTTTGTTGTCTTTCCTGTTTTTGTTCTGTAAAGCCTGTGAAGTAAGGGGGCACGTGGTGATGATATTGTTGGCAACACTGAGATCTGAAAAGATTGTGTGGGAATTAAAATAAGAGCTCTGGTCTTCTGACCGCCTGCCCACTTCTTTGCAGAGGCATTAATCCATGTGGGCAGAGTGTTTTGGGTAAAGACCCAAGGTTTAAAATGACAGAGGAAGAGGACCTCACATTGCATTTGTTACTTGGGTTTAGAATGTAGCCATGTCGAGACTGTTTTGTCAGTGTTCAATTAAGTAATCCCATGAGGGAAAGGTTGAGTAAAGTTCTGCACTTACCAGCTATTTCACATAGCCAATAACAGGTAGAAATATTCTTTAACTTGTGTTTTTCCTTTCTGCCCCAAGTTTCTTTTAAAGTTTTTGCTAAACACTTAAAATTTTGCATGTGACCCAGTGAAACATGCTATGTAAATAAGCAGTGGATTAGCCTTGGTTTTTATGTGTGTTTGGTCTCATCCAGCTGAAATTCATGATTCTACAAAAGATTAAAGAAAAAGGACAATTTTGAGGAGAGCATTAATATTATATACCCATTGAAAAGCTGATTAAATAATAATAAGAAGAATGGATAAAGTGTACTGAGAGTTTCCCGTGTGCTAGACAGTGTTCAAAGTGTTTTACCCATTTTATGTCATGAAATCTTCTCAAAACCCCAGTGAAGGTAGTACCATTATTAGTTCTGTTTTTATAGGTGAGGAAACCAAAACCACTAATAGTTTAGCTTAATATTGAGGGTCACAGTTTGATAAGTAGTGGAGCAGGTATAATCTGACTTGAGATCTGGTGCTTTTAATAACTGTTGTATTGCCATCCTGTGTAACAGACATTAAGCTAAGAGTTAATAGAAAACGGGTCCTGACTGTAGTTTTACCATTAATTTACAGTCTGAACTTGTACAAGTCATTTCATCCCTTTTTGCCTATGTCCTCACCTCTAAATTGTGTGATAATATCTGTTCTACCTACAACTCTACTTTGTGGAGGGAATTAAAGCTGGAGAGGTACAGTGGCCTTGGGGAAGGATACATTATGAAATGAGAGGCAAAGACAAGGAAGTAAAGACAATAGAAAGTGAAAGAAAGTATGTATACTTTTTAAAAGCGTATATGCAAAAATATTTCAGAATATTGGTTTGATGAAGGAAGAGTAAGTGCAAATACGTAAATTGTCAGGGTGGGCTGTAAGCACTACCTTCGCAGGACGATGAGTGGGAGGGGCCAGAAGTCGAGCTCAAGAAGAGGTAGCTCTGTCAGAGATCAGAGGACGGAGGTAAAGGACTTCCCTGTGGTGCTGCTGCCTGCAGAGGGCGGGCCAGACCAGACAGCCGCAAGAGGATCCGGGAAGTTAGGAGGAAGCGTGACCACAAGTGGTACGTTTGCCTAGTTAAGCAAGTGACCCACGGTAAATGTTGGTGAAGGTTTGAGAACTGGACCAAGAAGTTCCGTAACTAGGTAGATATTGGATAATATTGAGGTGTTTTGAGGCAGGCATGAATAATTCTATCACTTATAAGGGAGAATAATGGGTGTGATGCCCTGAATCAGACATCACTGTACTTCCTACACTGTCACCTTTACCTTTTTTCTTTTACTCTCATTTCCACAATGACCTCAGCAGGTCATTGCTGAGACTTGTCTAACTAATTATGTGATTTTTATATTATATTTGTGGGGGGTTTTTTTCTTTTTTTTTTTTTTTCGCGATCGCGGGCCTCTCACTGCTGTGTCCTCTCCCGTTGCGGAGCACAGGCTCCGGACGCGCGGGCTCAGCGGCCATGGCTCACGGGCCCAGACGCTCCGCGGCACGTGGGATCTTCCCGGACCGGGGCACGAACCTGTGTCCCCTGCATCGTCAGGCGGACTGCCAACCACTGCGCCACCAGGGAAGCCCTACATTTGTTCTTAAGCTTTGAGCAGAGTGTGAACTGCTTTCAGGACTCACTTCTCAGGAATCTAGTAAGTAAGGAATAATAAGGTGTGTATCCATTCCAGGCATATTCATGCCTCCCTGAACAGTATGGTTTTCTGGAGAGCACCATGGTAGGGAGAAAGGTCAGGCATCCCCTAGTCAGGAGAAGCCACTTGTCCCTCATTGAGTGACTCTTCCTGTGTAGTTATTAAACTGCAGGACCCTCTGTATTAGTCAGGAGTCTCTAGAAAGACAAAACTAATAGGTTGTGTGTATACACATATATGTTATAAGGGATTGGCTCATTTGTTTATGGAGGCTGGCAAGTCCAAGTCTGCAGTGTTGGTTGGCAGCCTTGAGAGCCAGAAGAGCTGGTGGTGCAGCTCCAGTCCAAAGGCCAACAGGCAGAGACCCAGGAGAGCCAGTGGTGCAGATGAAGTCCATAGGCAGTCTTCTGCTGAAGAATTCTCTTTTGTTCAGGGAGGCCAGTCTTTTTGTTCTCTTCAGGCTGTCAGCTGATTGGATGAGGCCCATCCACATTATGGAAGGCAGTCTGCTTACAGTTCACTGGTTTAAATGTTTATGTTATCCAAAACACCCTCCAAGTTGGTGCATAGTATTAATACCTCCCCCTCACACCCCGCCATGGGACATGCTAAAGCAAGGCCTCCTTAGAGGATATTGGGAGCCTTCACCACCCCTTGGGAGCCAGATGTTGAACCTATCCCATTCTCAGAACTTCTCTCAAATGCAAACAATTTGAACTAAACACACTAGGAAGAAATCTTATAACCTTTCTGAATCAAATTAATGGATAAGAAAGCAATTAAAAAATTGTGAAGCAGTTTACAAATGCATGGAATTTAGGGGTGTGGTGAGTGAAGAGGGTGTGGGTTAGGGTTTAGCATAATTGGGTGGATTTTGCCACCTGTCGTGAGGATTATAGGTTGGCAAGAGAACAATAAACCTTTCTTTTTGTGACTGGACTGCACATAATCCTACCCAGTGCAGTGAGGCCTTCTTAGAACCTTCTCTTAGGTTTATAGGAAAATCCCATCTTCATTCTATGGGAGGATGGCTTGGGTGGGACCTGGGAATTCTTGTTCTGCTACCTAGCCATTGAATTCTCACCTACTTTCACTGCTGCTGGCTCTCCAGAGGACTCCTTGTGGTGCTATGTGACCCATGGGTTGAACAACTGAATAGATGAAAGATATAATTTGTTTACATAGCAGCTATCTTTTGAGCCATATTATCTCATATAAACCTTGGGAGAAAATAATAAAATGGACAGGGTGATTTTGTTGCTGTTCATACAGAGTAACCACAATTTTACTTTCTCTAGTCAGTATAGGGCAGCATTTTGCACATTGTTGCTTAATAAATATTTGGTTTGAAAGAAATCTTATTCTATTTCTGTATTCATCCTCTTTTCTCTTACCTCTGATTTTTCCACAGTTCACATATGAGTCCCCACTATGTGAAGAATGCTGTATTATTTTTTAGGAGAAACTAAGTAAATAGAATTCGATCTCCTTCAGGAATTTTTAAATGAAACTAATTTATCTCAGTATCACAGTGGAAATATTTAATACTAGATAATATATACCTTAATACTTTTTAAAGTGAAATACTTTTTTTTAATAACTTAAACCTTTCATTTTATTTTAGAGAATAAGCCTTTCTTTAGTTTAACTTGCAGCAGTGGTGGTGTTTCTATTTTTCCAGTGAACTCTTACAACAAAATGTTCATTAATTAAAAATAGCTGCCCATTACAGGAAACAGCTCATATAGCAGCTTCTGACACTGTTCTAAAAACAGACCTGAGCTGCTTGTGTGCTGAATAAGAATGAGCACTGAAAACTAGTGAACAAATTCAGGTAAAAGCATGCTTTGTTTTAAGAGGGATCTGTGTGCCTTTACATTAATGTTTTTCTGATTATAAGAGTCATTTGTGCTTACTGTTAAAAGACAACAACAGCAACAAATGTTATAGTGGTATATTATGTAGAAAGTGGAATTTCCACCCAGATTGTAGTATCTGTTTAGTCTGGTGGCTTCTAACAGATTCTTTTCTATGCATATACAACAGTATATACTTACTTTAAAAGTGGAATTATATGTTTTTTTCAACTTGGTTTTTCACTTATGTTAGAAATTTCCCACATCAAATCTTTTAAAATTCTCTTCTTTTATTTTATTTATTATCTCTTTTAAGGCAGCATAGTGTTTCACTTTATAGCTGTACTACAATTTGTTTAAACCAGTTCCCTGTTAATAGGCTTATGAGTTGATATTCTTTTAATTTTTTTTCTTTGAAAGTTATTGTTTTCAGGGCAGATGCACTTGTAATTGAACAAATTTACCAAATGTAATTTGTTGATAGTGTAACATTGAGAGTTTACTATATGCCTAGAACTCTTAGAAGCGCTGTTCTGTGAAAATTAGAAGAATAATGCTACCATCTTATGAGGGATTTACTATTATTGTCCCTATTCTCAAGATGCAGAAAGCCTCCAGGCTCCCTATATGCCATCATGGTCATCCATAGGATGGACTGAAAGAGGGGTGATGGCTCAGACATTTAGGGCTCTTTAAATCCAAAGGAGCTAAGCAGACGGGTAGCAACTGCATCAACACAAGAGAAAGCAGAGCTTACAAATTCTTATTGGAGTTTCTGATGTTAAAAATCTTTGCTGGTTGCCATAACAACAGGCTTTGGAAGACCTGCCATCTTCACTCTTGTGACTGTGCCTTGAGGATTCCCTGGCTGTTACCACAGATTGTTTGGTGTCTGTGTATCCTCTGCTGATTTCCGAATTCCTATTGTGAATTTATCTGATACACAGGGCTCTTCCTCAGTTTTGTCTGTACCCCTGGTGTGCCTTGCTAAGATCTCCTTCCCTGGCCAGTCCTCCCTGATGGCCTGTGCAGGTGCTTATTGTTTTCTACTGAAAATGGAAGCTATTAAGTTTTTGTCATTATTAGTGGCGTAGACTCTAAGATCTGTCTGTAAGATAGACTCTAAAAAAAGTTTCCTGAGACTTAGAAGGTATGTTTCATTTGCTTAAATGATGATTAAATTGATCCTAGGTATAATATATATATTTTTTAAATTGAAATATAGTTGATTTACGATGTGTTATTTTAAGGTGTACAGCGAAGTGATTCAGTTACACATATGTATATATATGTTCTTTTTCAGATTCATTTCCCTTATAGGTTATTACAAAATATTGAGTATAGTTCCCTGTGCCATATAGTAGGTCCTTGTTGGTTATCTATTTTATATATAGTAGTGTGCATATGTTAATCCCAAACTCCTAATTCATCCTCTCCCCCCTTTCCCCTTTGGTGACCATAAGTTTGTTTTCTGTGTCTGTGGGTCTATTTCTGTTTTGTATATATGTTCATTTGTATCTTTTTTTTTTTCTTTTTAGATTCTTCATATAAATGATACCATATGATATTGTCTTTGGCTTATTTCACTTAGTATGATAATCTCTAGGTCTGTCCACGCTGGACATGAAATTTTTAGAACAAAAAGTTTCCATTACATTTCTTTATAATTATCTAGTCTGTCATGACTAGAGAGAAGTGAAGTTTAAAATACCACTAGAAGGACCTGTGTTTTGGTTACTTATTGTAGTGTGATAAACCACTCCCAAACTCCGTAGCCTAAAGCAGCAGTTTGTTATTTTGTGGTTCGGTGGGTTGACCAGGCAGTTCTGTTTTCATGTCCTGTCAGCTGGTTGCTAGAAAGGCTGTGGTCCTCTGAGGTTTGGACAGGAGCGCAGCTAGGACCCAGTGGCTGCTTAGGTCACCTGAGGTGTCTGGGTTCCAAAATGGAAGAAGTAGATGCTGCCCAACCAGATAAGGTCTGGACCCAGAATTGGCACTGCATCATTTCTGTCCTATTCTAATGGTCTAAGCAGTAATAGGCTCAGCCCAGAGTCAATCTGGGAAGGGACTCTACAAGGACATGAGTACCTAGAAGTGTGTACACAAAGTTTTAGAACCACTGGTCTAAAGGAAAAGTTTATGAGGAACCTAAAATCTTTATGAGGGGTCAACCAAGGGTTGTACAGCCACATCCTCAAGGCCACATTTTACTGGCAATGCAGGATTTGATCTTTACCCTGAGTCATTCCTCCCTCCCTCCCTCCCTCCCTCCCTTCCACAAGAGGCCAGTTGTTGGTTTTTTTTAAGATTTATTTTTTATTTATTTATTTTATTTTTATAATTTTGGCTGCATCGGGTCTTTTTGGCTGCATGGAACACAGGATCTTCGTTGAGGCATACGGGATCTTTCGTTGCGGTACACGCGTTCTGTAGTTGAGCCTTGCGAGCTCAGTAGTTGTGGCACGCTGGCTCAGTTGCCCCGCGGCATGTGGGATCGTAGTTTTATGACCAGGGATCGAACCCACGTGCCCTGCATTGTAAGGCAGATTCTTTACCACTGGACCACCAGGAAAGTCCCAAGAGCCCGGTTTTTTTATTTGATCATTTCTTGCATATGGAGTACTCCTCGATGACATCCTTGGCCTGAGACTGTTTGCCATAGTCCCTAACCACCGCACAACCAACCACTTTACGGGGTTTTCCCTGTCAGTTTTACAGAGACCTACCCGTTTCCCTGGTTTCTTGTTGTCCTCAGCCTTAATCAGGTTGATTTGGTGCTCAGCGCAAAGGGCCTCCACCAACTTGACTTACATAGGCTCATCCCAGTTGGATGCACACACACAAAGATGGGCTTGGAGCTTGTCTGAGGCTTTGGCAGCTTCACAAATTCCACATGCCAGGCCATCGTGGATGAGGGCGGTCTTACAGCACCTCTTGCGGAGCAGTATTAACATCCATTGTACCTCTGGCAGCAATGCTTTTCTCGACTATGGTGGTGGCTATGGCAGTGGCTCACGGGTGGAGCTGAATCTTGAATGCACCCGAGCCTTCACCTCCGCAGGACTCTGCCACAGCAGGGAAAGAGCTGCCTGGAGCCATTTCTTACTTTGAACTTATTTTTTGCTAGGATGCTGCAATGAACAATGGTTTGATTTTTGAACCTGTCAAATCTGACCCCTTTTTATTTCCTCTAAATTCTGTTTGAAAAGGATCCAGACAGTGCCTTTTTTAGTTCATCTCACTACATAGGCAGTTAAAATGAATCAGTCAGTTGATACTTTCAACTTTTCTTCCTTGAATTTCCCTTAGTCAGATCACTGAGTTCATTAGATACCATTTCTACCTTCCACATCACTGCATGCAGTGGTTTGGTAATTGTTCTCTCGGTACGTAACTTGGGTCCCTTTTCTTCAGGCACTGATACATTTCTTCACTTTTTCAAATCTTTGTTAGCAATCTCCTCAAAACTCTTCCAGCTTCTGCCCACCACGGGGATCTAAAGCCAGTACATATTTTAGGTTTTTGTTGCAGCAGAACCCCACTTCTGGTACCAAATTTCGTCTCAGTTATCTGTTGCTGCATAACAAGTCACCTCCAGATTTAGTGGCTCAAAACAACAGTGGTGTTTTTGCTCACAATTTTGGGATTTGGTAGGGTTTGATAAGGACAGCCCACCTATCCCACAGTCTGTGTGCTGTCAGCCGGGACAACTTGATTACGGCTGTGGGGTCTATTTTCAAGATAGCTCATTTTCATGCCTGGCAAATAGGTGCTGTCAGCTGGGTATTTCTTCTTTTCCGTGTGGGCCTTTCTCAGTTCATGTGGCTGTTTGGACCTGCTCACAGCATAGCAGCTGGACTCCACAAAGAAGGCGGCAGAAGTTGCCAGGCCTCTGAAAGGTTTAGCCCAGGGTTGGTACAATGCCATTTCTGCCCTTTTTCCTTTGGACAGTCATAGGCCCAGCCGAGAATCAAGGAGGTGGCAAAATAGATCCCACCTCTTGGTGGGAGTAGTGACAGAGAACATGTGGCTGTCATGAATCCACTCTACTCTGTTAGGGGGTTTTTTTTTGACAGCACTGAAAAGGCACTCTTGGCTCAAGTTATGAGATGGTGAAAAATAATTGTTTATTATTTGAAGTAAGATCATAAGCTCTGGAAGAAGGTTAAAAGAAAACTTTTATATATAAAGAGCATTTCAATATCTGAAAATTTTAAATGTCATATTTTACTGGTGGACAAAAGTCATTTTGGGGGGGGTAGAATTAATTTTTAAATTCCTTCTCATCCACAGGGAGATCAGCTCGGTGCTTTGTGATCACCTAGAGGGGTGGGATAGGGAGGGTGGGAGGGAGATGCAAGAGGGGGGGGGATATGGGGATATATGTATACATATAGCTGTTTCATTTTGTTATACAGCAGAAACTAACACACCATTGTAAAGCAATTATACTCCAATAAAGATGTTTAAAAAAAATTCCTTCTCATCAGAATAATACTTTTTTTTTCATTTAACAAATGTTTATTAATTATGAACTCTGTGCCAGGCACTGCACTAGGCATTGGGTAGCCAATATTTATTTATTTATTTACTCTTAAGCACCTTTGGTATCAAGATTTGTGTGCGACAGGGATGTCTGAATGCACTTATGTATCTTATTTGGTCTTAACACTGACCTGTTTATTTTTAGTAAAGGTTGCCTTCTGTGTTACCAAATGTAGAGAAATAGTCCCCTTCCAAAGATTCCCCTTCTTGAAATAGGGACAAAATGCTGTTTAAGAGTTGTGTGCAATGAAAGGGGGACTCTGGATGCTTTGTTGAAGTGATTGTGGTAAAGCAGAGGGTGAATAATGGGATGAAAGTATCCCAAGGTTTTCTATCATTTGGAACTTTTGTGTGCAGCTCTTTCCAGATTGGCAAGAGAGGACAAAACAGACGATGGTAGCAGAAGTTGCCCAAGCTTTTGCTTATTCACCCAAATCATCTATTAGGTAAGCTCTTACAGGCTAGTAAATGACTTCCTGAATTTGTTAAGCACTTACATTAGTAAATTTTTCACGATCCAATTTGGAGCTCTTAAAATCAAATTAATGCTATATTACAATAGTGATTCAAAAGAGTTTAAATACATATTGTAGCTTTAAAATTCATATAATCTGACTGGTATTAAAACTTTGACCTTTAACTTTAGTTCCTTTTTTAGCTTTGATTTCATGTTTTTGGGCTTCCTTATACGCTATCTTGATAGCACTGATAAGTTGTTAAATATTGAAATAATTTGAGCAAGTTTTCTTTAATTTGATTATAAAAATGTTTGGGGCAACACTGGTTTCCCTCACTCGCTTTTAGTTTTACTCTTTCACGGTAGTTATCAAGTGTGACTAATAATTTGCTTCCTCTTTCTGTCTCTCCTTCGTTCTTCTTTTTATGTTTTTCTTCTTTATTCTCCTACTACCATATGAAGTCTGGTGGAATGACATATTCAGGAGTGAGATAATGGGTGGTGTGGATGAGATGATTATTATACATGTATTTATGATTCTGTATGAGGAATCCTTCTAGCTTCTTTTTTTAAAAAATTCTTTTTCCAGCCCAGAAGGTCCACCATTCTTTTTTTCTTTTTAAAATTTATTTATTTAAATTAATTTATTTTTGGCTGCATTGGGTCTTCTTTGCTGCGTGCGGGTTTTCTATAGTTGTGGCAAGCGGGGGCTACTCTTTGTTGTGGTGCACAGGCTTCTCATTGCGGTGGCTTCTCTTGTTGTGGAGCATGAGCTCTAGGTGTGTGGGCTTCAGTAGTTGCAGCATGTGGGCTTAGTAGTTGTGGCTCGCAGGCTCTAGAGTGCAGGCTCAGTAATTGTGGCACACAGGCTCACTTGCTCCGCGGCACATGGGATCTTCCCAGACCAGGGCTCGAACCTGTGTCCCCTGCATTGGCAGGTGGCTTCTTAACCACTGGGCCACCAGGGAAGTCCCTAGCTTCTTCTTGATACTCTTCAGCGTCAAACTTGCCTGGCATGATATCATTACTAACAGTTTAGAAAATGATGCCTATGCTCTTTGTTGTCAGAAAATATCATCTTCTGTTTCTTTACAAATTAAAATTCTTCCTTCCCAGTCAGATTTGAAAGCTTGGCATGGTTTTCTGAAGGCTTGGATTAGACACCTGTAGAATGTTGGTGGCGGGGGGTATGTGTGTGTGCTGAGTTATTTTGGTACTCTCCTGTCTTCACAACTGTACTTCACTTGTCATTAAATAGGACATTACTTATTTCAGAGTTTATACAACCTACTGTAGTCTCACTATTTTGAACTCCAGTTGTTAAGAATGTATTTTTGTATGTATTTGAAAATTGTCCTTTATTTCCCTTGGGTAGGTACATAAGTTCCTGATTACCTTCCAGGTATTTTCATAGAATACTCATTTCTGGACTAACTAATTTTAATCCCCTTCAGATTTTCTCATATCCCGCTTTTCCCCATTGCTTTAGTAAATTGTCCAAATAGTTACATACATTTACATTCAACAGAATTATTTTTCCACTTGACCTGCCCTCCATAGATACCTAAGCAGCAAAATTCATAAAACCTTTTTAACCATGAACTTTTAAAAAATATAATTCGTAAAATAATTTAATGTAGGACTTGGAAGGGACCTTTGAAATTATGTAATTTAGAGACCTTCTCTTCTGTTGTTGCATAGGTAATGAACAGGTTTGATACATAGAATTAATATAATCAAAAAAGGGAGGGGGCTTCCCTGGTGGTGCATTGGTTGCAAGTCCGCCTGCCGATGCAGGGGACACAGGCTCGTGCCCCGGTCCGGGAAGATCCCACATGCCGCGGAGTGGCTGGGCCCGTGAGCCGTGGCCGCTGAGCCTGCGCGTCTGGAGCCTGTGCTCCGCAACGGGAGAGGCCACAGCAGTGAGAGGCCTGCGTACGGCAAAAAAAAAAAAGGGGAGGAAGACAGTGCTGCATGTAATTGGAGAATACTTTATTTGTTTTATACCTTCAATCTGCCTTGTTTATAGTTTTAATTGCAAAATGCCCTATAGTGTGCCCTTTCATTTCTTTGTAAATTATATAAAGCCAGTCTTTCAACAAAATCTGCTTATTTGCCCCAATGGGTATATTTGTTGTGCTTGTGTTATTCTTGATATTTAACTCTAGTTAACCAAGATCATTTTGACTACCAGAACTTTTTGAACTACCACTTTTTATTTTGGTAGCATTTATAAGCTATTTCTAGTTCATCATTTTGGGTTGCTTTTAAAAATATACTCATGAAATCTATAAAGTGCTGATGAATGAAATCAAAGATCTAAATAAATGGAGAGAATACTGTGTTCATGGATTAGAAAACTCTCAATATAGTAAAGATGATCTTCCCAATTAATACAAAGGTTTAACACAATTGTTATCAAAATTCTAGAAAAATTTTTGTAGGTGTGGATAAGGTTATTCTAAAATTTACATAGAAGGACAGTAACTAGAATAGCTAGAACAGTTTTGAGAAAGAAGAACAATGTTGGGAGAATCACTCTATCCAGTTTTTTGGTTTTGGGGTTTTTTTTTAAATTTTTATTTTTTGCGGTATGCGGGCCTCTCACTGTCGTGGCCTCTCCCGTTGCGGAGCACAGGCTCCGGACGCACAGGCTCCGGACGCGCAGGCTCAGCAGCTGTGGCTCACGGGCCCAGCTGCTCCGTGGCATGTGGGATCCTCCCGGACCAGGGCAGGAACCCGTGTCCCCTGCATCGGCAGGCGGACTCTCAACCACTGCGCCACCAGGGAAGCCCCTCTATACAGTTTTAAGACATGTGGCTATAGCAATCAAGACTATGGTATTGCCAGAGGAATAGATGAATAGATAAATGCAACAGAATAGAGAACTTAGAAGTAGCCTCACACAGGTAGAGCCAGCTGATGTTTGACAAAGCTGCAAGAGTAATACAGTTTGTCTCTTCAACAAATGGTGCTAAGAGCAATTGGATATCTATGGAAAAAAAAAATAAACGCCAAACCCTAAACCTTAGAATATATCCATAAATTAACTCAGGATAGGTTCTCAATTTAAATGTAAAACGTAAAACTGCAAAATTTTTAAAAGACAGCATAGGAGAAAATCTTTAGGACTTAGGGCTTAGTGAAAAGTTATTAGCCATATATACCCAGAGAAAACCATAATTCAAAAAGACACATTCACCCCAATGTTCATTACAGCACTGTTTACAATAGCCAGGACATGGAAGCAATCTAAATGTCCATCAACAGAGGAAGGGATAAAGAAGGTGTGGTACATATATACAATGGAATATTACTCAGCCATAAAAAAGAACAAAATAATGCCATTTGCAGCAAGATGGATGGACCTAGAGATTGTCATACTGAGTGAAGTAAGTCAGACACAGAAAGATAAATATATGATATCACTTATATGTGGAATTTTTAAAAAGAGTACAAATGAACATATTTACAAAACAGAAACAGACTCACAGACTTAGAGAATGAACTTATGGTTACCAGTGGGGAAGGGATTGACAGGGAGTTTGGGACTGACATGTACACACTGCTATATTTAAAATGGATAACCGGGACTTCCCTGGCGGTCCAGTGGTTAAGACTCCACGCTTCCATAGCAGGGGGCATAGGTTTGATCCCTGGTCAGGGAACTAAGATACCACATGCCACGTGGCACAACCAAAAATAAAATAAAATTAAAAGAAAATAAAAATGGATAACCAACAAGGACCTGTATAGCACAGGAACTATGAACAACCTATATGGGAAAAGAATTTGAAAAAGGATCCATGTATATGTATAATCAAATCACTTTGCTGTACACCTGAAACTATCACAACATTTTTAATCAACTATACTCCAATATAAAATAAAAAGTTAAAAAAAATAAAACAGAAGTAGAGTCACAGATGTAGAAAACAAACTTATGGTTACTGGGGGATAAGGCGGAGAGATAAATTGGGAGATTGGGATTGACATATACACACTATTACATATAAAACATAACTAATAAGAACCTACTGTATAGCACAGGGAACTCTACTCAATACTCAATAATGGCCTATATGGGAAAAGAATCTAAAAAAAGAGTGGATATATGTATATGTATAACTGATTCACTTTGCTGTACATCTGAAACTAACAACATTGTAAATCAGCTATACTCCAGTAAAGAATTTTTTAAAAAGTTATTAGCCATGTGACCAAAAGCATGAATATAAAAGAAAAGACTGATAAATAAAATTTCATCAAGGGACTTCTCTGGTGGCACAGTGGTTAAAAATCTGCCTGCCGGGCTTCCCTGGTGGCGCAGTGGTTGAGAGTCCGCCTGCCGATGCAGGAGACACGGGTTCGTGCCCTGGTCCGGGAAGATCCCACATGCCGCGGAGCAACTAAGTCCGTGAGCCATGGCCGCTAGGCCTGCGCGTCCGGAGCCTGTGCTCCGCAACGGGAGAGGCCACAACAGTGAGAGGCCCGCATACCGCAAAAAAAAAAAAAAAAAAAAAAAAAATCTGCCTGCCGACGCAGGGGACTTGGGTTCGAACCCTGGTCTGGGAAGATCCCACATGCCACGGAGCAACTAAGCCCGTGTGCTACAGGTAGTGAGCCTGTGCTCTAGAGCCCTCGAGCCACAACTGCTTAGCCCATATGCCACAGCTATTGAGCCCATGCAGTGCAACTACTGAAGCCCACGTACCCTAGAGCCTGCGTGCCGCAACTACTGAAGCCTGTGCGCTCTAGGGCCCGCGTGCCGCGACTACTGAAGCCTGCGCTCTGCAACAAGAGAAGAAGCCACCGCAATGAGAAGTCCGTGTGCTGCAATGAAGTGTACTCCCCGCTCGCCGCAACTAGAGAAAGCCTGCGCACAGCAGCGAAGACCCAATGCAGCCAAAATAAATTCATCAAAATTTAAAACTTTTGCCTGTTAAAAGGGTGAAAAGAGAAGCTATAGACTGGAAAAATATTTGGAAACCCTGTATTTGACAAAGGACTCCTATCTAAAATATATAAAGAACTGTCAAAACTCAACAGAAACAACCCAGTCTAATTAGAAAATGGGCAAACAACATGAAGACACATTTCACCAAGAAAAGATATACAGATGACAAATGAAAATAAGCACATGTGGACACTCATCATATAATCTAGCATTTGCACTTTGGAGCATTTATCCCAGGGAAATGAAAACTTAGATCCACACTAAAACTTGCGCAAAAATGTTCATAGCAGTTTTATTTGTTTTATTTTATTTCATCGCAGTTTTATTTGCTCCAAGAGGTGAACAACCTCATGTTCATTAACATGAGTGGCTAAGCTGTGGAATGTCCACATTATGGAATTCAACACAGCAATAAAAAGGAACACACTATTGATGCATACCAGAACTTGAATGGGTCTCAAGGGCATTAGGTTGAGTGAAAAAAGCCAATCTCAAAAAGTCACATACTGTATGATTCCACTTACAAAGCATTCTGTAAATGACAGCATGATACGGAGAACAGATTAGTGGCTGCCAGGGGTTAGGGACGGTGAGGAGAAGGGTGTTGGGTAGAATAGAAAGGGGTGGCGTGAGAGAGTTCTTCATGATGATTGTGGAGGAGGTTACACAAGTCTATTCCAGTGATAAAATGGCGTAGAACTAAACATACACATTGTACAAATGTCAATTTCTTGGTTTTGATATTGTATTTATGGTTATATCATATGACATAATGATTAGGGGAAACTGGGCCTCTCTGTAGTATTTTTGCAACTTCCTGTGAGTCAATAATTATTTCAAAATAAACTTACGTACTTTATATATTTTATTCAAAATATATATACATATACCCAGACTTAGCCATGTGTGGTCCACTAGCCCCAAGTTGCTTTTAAAATTAAAATTAACACATAAAATTTTAGTTCCTTGATCACACAAGTCATGTTTCAAACGCTCATGTGGCTCCTTTATACTATAGCACAAATATAGAACATTTCCATCAACACAGAAAGTTCAGTTGAAACTGCTTTAGACAAAATAATGCCATTTGCCATACATGTGGGCACCTACACATTTCTTAGTGAACTATCTTAAATTTATAAATCAAAAGACATTAGTATGTACCAGCAAGATTTAAACAGAAAAAAAATGGATTTAATGTGATGCTTTTAAAAGCTACCATGATTTTTGAGGCTGTATCCCACATTTTAATAAGAAAAGGGAATGAAGCATTTGCTTCATGTTTGAAATAGGAATAGGTTTTTTTCCTTATCTGCCAAGGCAGTTGCACTTTCTTTCCATAATCACAATATAGAATATATAGGCAATGGGCAAAATAGAAGGGGTTGGATAGGTAGGGGAAAGAGGTATCAGCAGGAAAAATACTTTAAACATCCCATATTTTTTGTTATTTTCTGTTTCTTCGTGACCAGTTTACCAATGGTAGCTTACTATTGCAGAGGAAGCATGGTTTAGCGACCAGACCTTAAACCAGAATTCTATTTCTGGTTCAAAGTGACCTTGAGGGAAGTGACTCTTCTCATTCTCATAACTAATAAGCAAATTAAGATAAAACTGACTATTGCTCTGGTGGACTATAAGATAAGTTATTCTAAAATTATTCTAATGTTTTAGGCTATGTATAAAACTCTTCACTTACAAGTAGATTAAATACAAAGTTTTGAGGAATTTAGTTACGGCAAGACACATGAAGTAGAAAGAGGAAGTTTGCTTTAGCAGGCATGAACAGTTTTAGTATTTGAATTTGGGGGTTAAAGTCAAGAAAACTCAGACATAGGGTAAAAGTTTTTCTTATCCTTTCACAGGTTAGTAATTTTGGGAAAACTTTGGGAGAATGGCAGGCCGTTTGCATTTTAGAGATCAGGGGTTTTTTTTTGTTTTTTGTTTTTTGTTTTTTTTTTGCGATCGCGGGCCTCTCCCGTTGCGGAGCACAGGCTCCGGACGCGCAGGCTCAGCGGCCATGGCTCACGGGCCCAGCCGCTCCGTGGCATGTGGGATCTTCCCGGACCGGGGCACGAACCCGTGTCCCCTGCATCGGCAGGCGGACTCTCAACCACTTCGCCACCAGGGAAGCCCAGAGATCAGGTTTTGAAGTTAAAAAGTCCAAAGTTTGAATTGCAGCTCTGCCGGTTACTGTCTAAGTTATTTAACTTTAGTTCTCAGTTTTACCATCTATACAATGGGGCTAATTAATGCCTTTTTGTTAGGGTTGTTATGAGAAGGGTATATAATAATATAGAGCTGTAATTCCTGATGATAATATTAATTTTATCAAGACATGGAATGATGGTGGTGTTAGGAGCAAACAAATAGCTTTGTTTACTCTTTTATGAAGATTTATTTTTAGCCACATAATAATGGTTTTTTTGGGGGGGTACTAATTTTGATTTTATAACAAATTGGTTGATATTGTGGTTCCTAAAGCTGTTCTTAATGTGTGACAAAATTGATCAAAATCACTTGATTTAAAGCCAAGAGGGATAAGTCTGTTTTTGTAAAATCTAGCAGACCAAAGTATAAGCAGAAAACTAAGAAAAATAAAAGCACACATTTATGAAATTTTATTTCAGTGCAATACCTGTAACATGTTTCTACAGCTATATTCACATAATATCTGAATGAACAGTGAAAGGGTTTACTTAATTATAAAGATATATTAAAAATCTACAATGTACAATGTCAAATTTTCAGAAAATATTCCATGCGAATTTTCTTTTTCTTTGCCTGCTAAACTGCTAAAACATTGAAAAAGAGGTCAAGAACCAGAGCCAACATACTTATTTGAGAACAGAACAGTTCCAGTTTCAGCCAGTCGTTCACTGGCATGTGGTCAGTTTGAAGTTTCCTGCTGTACTTCTCTGACTGGAGAGAAGGAACCAAAAATGCTGACATCCTCATTTGACTTCGTCACTCATGCCTGAGCACATACACCAACACTAACACAGGGTAGGTGCAAAACCTACCCTGACTCTGCAGAGGACACTCTCAGCCCTCAGCTGATCTGGGTGGGGATGCTGGCTTGGGTTGGTGAAGTTTGGAAAGTGTTAGCCCTTGGTTGGATACCTCACACTGTATGAACATGCCATGTCTCATTACTGTACCTTTCATTTCATAGAGATAAGCTTTCAAAGCTTATAATAACAATATTCATTGATAGTAAGTGATTGTTACAGGCCAGTTAGTAGCTCTCAAGACCACCACCCTGTGAAAGTAGTATACTGGATGACAGCACGTTTAAGAAAGAGGTAATTTAGAAATATAATGCTATGGAAATTGAACTGAAAAAAATCTATCAGAATATCTGAAATGTATATATCTTGTCTCCCTAATATCAGTATGTCCGTATCTATCCTACCTTAACACTCCTGGCCTCAGTTTTCTTAACCATGCAAAGGGAGGATTTCTAAATTTCTAAGGCTTTGTGATTTTAGCATGTGTTTCTCCAAGTAGTTTTCTCCATGTTTCCACTTCTTGGTTCATAAGCTACATTAATGTTTATTTTATTCTACCTGTCAAAATTTCCTCAAGCACTGTCAAGTACTTTAAGGTAATACACTATTTTCAGTTTGTTATTCTTTCAGAAACACAATAATTTGAAGAAGTGCTGTTGCAAAGTTGTACTGAGTCTAGATATTATAGTTTGATTCTGACTACACCATCTAAATATCACATGAAAGGGCAATTAGAATTTGGGTTGTTATGTAAATGTTAAATCCATGTGGTGATAAACCTTAGATGTTTTGAGAAATCTATGTTATGTGATATATTATCTAAAACATTGACTTTAATTAGTAATTTTCTCTTACAAGCATGACAGGGATGGGAAATTTGCTCATTGGTGCCTCTCCTTTAAAATTTTGATTTTTTTTTTTTTTTTTTTTTTTTTAATTTAGAAGTTACTTGGGATTGCTAGCAACCTGGGAAGGAAATAGAAGGTCCCTTTGCTTGGGGGGGAGATGGATACGGTTTTGCTATTCAGCATTTCTTATTACTTTCTTATGACCATGAAAAAATATGCTAAGATTCTTTATGACCTAGTTTTAAAGGATAGTTTGTTATAAATTTAAAGACTATAACTACAATAAAATCACAGGTAGTTGACCCCATCCTTCCCATTTTACCACAGTATTCTAGCGTTCTCTCACCACATTTTGAAATACCTTCGTGGAATTTTGAAATTCATTAGTTGCGTAGCTCTTTGAGGCTGCATCAGTGCTAGAAGAGGAGTTAAGAAACATAGCTGTGCACTTCCCCTTAGTTAGTTCTTTACCATGTTGAACAGAAGATGTGTGCGTGTTTGGTGTCTAAATACAGAATGCCTGTAGATTGTACCTAGGAGTTGTATATCCAGCGAATTCCTCCACAAGCAGGAAATAAGTATGATTAATCAGAAGAATAAAAGGCACTGCTGGATGTTGTTTGAAAGGAATCCTTTATGGGGGCCTGTGAGTATTGTTGTTTTTGCAGTTTCCATTTTTGAAATATCTTAGGTTAAAAACATTTGAAATTTTTGAGTATGCAAAGTATATGAGTAGATGAAGTAACTGGTATTTGTCTCTTTGTTTACTCTAAATTATAAGTAATTTCTTTCATTATTGAAAAATTATCCTGGCTCTTGTCTAGAATGGTTTCAAGCTGTGATTTTAGCACAAAGGTACACTTTTTCTTATTTTCATGGCCCAAGTACGATTACTTGAGGTAATGGCATTTCTTCCTGTGGATTCATAGCATAGCAGTGTTCCCTGAGAGCAGTGAAAGTGAACTGTGCTTTAAGTGCGATCACTGTTGACCTTTCTTAGCTGAGCCTTTTTATTATAACCTCATTCCTTCTGTTTCTAGTTTCTATTTCTCCTCCTTCCTTCTGTTTCTAATATGTAGAAGCTACACTTCAAGTTTCTTAGAACTTATTTGTGCACTTAATATTCTCTCATTCATCAGTTATTTGGGGATAAGATTCCCTCTACTTCTACAACATCAGCAAGGTACATTGGTAATGCACAAGGTTAAGGATTTCTTGAAATTACATATGATTTATTGGACTCTGAAGTCAGTTGACTTGCCTAGATCCTCCTAGCTTTGTAGCTTTAATGTTCTCATGGTCTTTTTCTATTTAACTGAAAAACAACATTAGATGAATGTTTTTTTCAGAAAAACATTTTTAAACAGATATTTTTGATTTGTAGTAAGGAGAAAGAAAATAAACGTTTAGGTGTAACTACTTATAACATTTTGATGTGTTTTTCCTCTTTGTATCTGTTGTTTGGCAAAGCTGAGGTCGTAATTTACATGAGTTTTAAAAATCATGCTTTCCCCTTCCCACATAACATTAGATGTTTCACATGACCAAACTTCTTAGTAAAAATTCAATAGCTGTATGATATTCTGTTAAAAAGTAGTACTTTAATTTAGTTAATATGTCCTCCCTTGTTAGATATTTAACATCTTTCAAGATTTGGGGTTATAAATAACTGAGAGAACACCACCATTTTTTAAAGACTGTCTTTGCAAGGTGCCTTGGGGGGGGGAAATCCCACTGTGTTTGTATTCTTGATTTAAGTTATTAATAATAGCTATACCTTAGAATTTTAAGGACATTGAATTAGGATTTTAAACAAACGTGTTAGGTTCCATGTTTGTTTAAACTTACGAATCACACATTTTAAAAACTTTTACTTCTGTGTGGCAAGGAGCCTATGTGCTAGCTATTCTTCAAATGTAGATGACATTGCTTCGTAGAGAAAAACTAGAGTGGTTTCTATAGAATATTTGCAAATAGGTGGTCACTGAGGAACATTGAAAGAGAACTTCCCTAACTAAGGCAGGTTTTTCTATGCCACAAGCCTCATGTGAATGGAAAACTAGATCTGTACATACAAGCATGGGCTATGAAAATACTGGTGCTGGGAAAAACACAGATTCACAAGACTTTAGCCAAAGCCTTTGGTTTTTCTTTGTTTCACTAGGTTAGAAATGGCCTGAGATTCTCCCAATAATTCATCCACAAAAGAAAGGAAAAGCTTGTTGTTCTTTGTTCCCATTGTATAGAGGCCCCTATGTCACAGACTTGCACCAACGTGGAGAACTGACCTACCTTGTGGAATGAATGGAACTGAGTTTAGAGTACTTTGAGTTACTTATAAATTCTTAAATGTGTCTTGCATTTAAAACTTTATAGGCATGATGATGAATTTTAATAGAATACCAATAGCTAGAGTAATGTGAATATACAGTCAAAATATGGAAGTTTGGAGTCTTATTCTTCAAGTAATGATTTTGGATTGGAAAATTTGATTTCAAGATTTTAGGTGATTTATTTTTTCTTTGCCCTGCTCTGCATCCTCCTCACTAGTTTAGATGGTAATAGAAGTTACTACCCAACTTTTCTTTATTATAATGAGTAAACTTTTATTGAACATGTATTATACTTAGAAATAGCCATTTCTCCTAATTTTTTTTTTTTTTTTTTTTTTTTTTTGTGGTATGCGGGCCTCTCACTGCTGTGGCCTCTCCCGTTGCGGAGCACAGGCTCCGGACGCGCAGGCCCAGCGGCCATGGCTCACGGGCTTAGCCGCTCCGCGGCATGTGGGATCTTCCCGGACCAGGGCACGAACCCGTGACCCCTGCATCGGCAGGTGGACTCTGAACCACTGCGCCACCAGGGAAGCCCTCCTAATTTTTATTGTAACTTTAAAATTTAGGATCTGGTTGCTAGTAAATGCCAGTTTATATGTATACATATTTATTTTGTATTAAAAAGAAGTCAAAGTAGGATTTATTATAGGACCTGTAGGTTTTATTCTCTAATGACAAGTATGAATAGAGTTATTTATAAGACCAAAGGAGACTCAGAATTAGGCTGAAAGCCACAGTAGTTCAAGGGTTTTTTTTTTTGCCCCCATTGTTTTTTAGGCATCCCAACCTGTGTTTGCTTCTTCGGGGCGTGCAGACAGTGCACACAGCATTCTCAGGATCAGCTTTGTCACTGAACCAATTTGACTCCTGTCCAGCCGTTTACACACTTCTTGGCATTTCTCCTGCACATTTGTTTTCATCTTTCCAGCTCATTTGCTCCTCTGGCATTAGGACCAACAGCTGCAGTTGCACATGGGGTCCGTAAAGTAGCTGAATAATAAAATGCTATGACCTGGTTCTTGTATAGTTTCAGTGATGACTGTGTTGGTAACTCAGAAATGCTGCAGATGTTTGGCAGGTCAGGTGAAACATTATCTTTATTTTACAGGAAGAAAGTTTATCTATAAAAAGTATTGGTAATTGATACTGAGTGATACAAGTTATATTTCCTAAATTCTAGTCTTATTGTTTACTGAGTACCTATTAGACACAGTGCTTTGTGTTATATGCACATTATTTCTAATCCTTAGAATAATCTTATAAGATAGGTGATATGACCATATTTTTCAGGTAGAGAAAGCAGACTCAATGAGGTTATATACCCATATCTACATCTTCAGTATTACATGGTAAATAGCAGAACTGGAATTCAAGTCCCAGATCATCTGTTCCCAAAGATTGTAGCCTATCCATTACACACTGTACAGCAATTTTTTGTGTGTATGAGTAGTATTTTATTTCCATTTTGCTGTTGATGAACATCAATTTTTATGAAATGAAAGGTTCTATGAACATTACTGTACATCTTTTAGTGGAATTATTGTGTATGCGTATGTTCAGCTTTAGGAGACGTTGCCTAAAGGTTTTCCATAGTGGTTTTAGGGTGTGAATATTCTAGTTCCCCTTCCTAGCCAATACCTTGCTTGTCTAAAAAAATTTTAGCCATGTGGCAGGTATCTAGTGGGATCATTTTGTGATTTTAATTTGCACATCTCTGATTAATGATTTTTATATGCTTATTGGAGACCTTTTGTGAGGTTCCCAATCAAAGCTTTTGTCCATTAAAAAATAGGGTGGGAGCTGAAAGTAAAAAGAGTGAAAAAGAAACATTTAATATAAAGTTGGGCAGCGATAAGTGCTATTAAATAACAAAGAACAAGGTACTAGGATCGATAGAAAGGGACAGAGATGGGGTTGTGAGGAAGGAAAGACCTACCTGAGAAAGTGGCATTGAAGTGCAGATTTGCGTGAATTGTGCTACGGAAGCAAGAGGAAAATCTAGATGAAACGTTCTAGCAGAGGGAACTTCAAGTGCAAAAGGGACTTGAGGCAAGAATGAGGTTTGGCAGTAAGAACTTGGCAGGGAAGTAAGTATTTAAATTCCTACACAACTGTTCAGCTTAAGAGGGAAGGGAAGGTCTTTACTTTTACCCACCTCCAACCATACACTCAGTAAGATATTATTTGGCTTTTTTTCTTATTTATAAAGATCAAAGGCTTGTATTCAGCCAGTGGGGTTCCATGTTTGAACTAATAACTTCATATTTGGCCAATTAATTGCCGTATAATATCTAAACACATTTGCTGGTGATGTTTAATGAATTTTTATTCAGTGAACATTTTTTTTTAATTTTTTTTTTTTTTTTTTTTTTCTGTCCTTGGGCCTCTCACTGTTGTCGCCTCTCCCGCTGCGGAGCACAGGCTCTGGACGCGCAGGTGCAGCGGCCATGGCTCACGGGCCCAGCCGCTCCGCGGCACGTGGGATCTTCCCAGACCGGGGCACGAACCCGTGTCCCTTGCATCGGCAGGCGGACTCTCAACCACTGCGCCACCAGGGAAGCCCAGTGAACATTTATTGAACAGACCTGATTGATTGGTGGATGTATGGAGGAGGGAGAAGGTGGAGAAAGAGTTGCTGATTAAAGCAAAGAAGAAAGGAGTTACTGGAGAGAGTCCTAGGGAACCAGGAGAGTTGGTGGTGAGGGGGCCCAGGAGGAAAGAATGTCAAGAAGGAGTACGAGGTCAGCACTGTCAGCTGCCCCCAGAGAGGTACAGGGGTTCAAGGACTGAATGGTGACCTGTGGATCTGCTGATTGCAGGGTCCCTCTGGCCTCGGTGGGAGCAGGATCAGGTGCATGTTAGACTGGCAGGCTCAGGAGCAACTAACTGGTGAGAAAATGGAGGCAGTGACCTTGGAGTTCCCACTTTTTGAGAACTGTAAACAAGAAAAGGGATGAGATTAGATAGCTTGACAAGAATATAAATGGAGCCAAGAAAGAACTTTTTTGTTTTATTGATATTTTGGGTTTGGGGGGAGGGAGGGTTTGAAAGAGACTTAAGGGTTGTTTTTTTTTCCCGTAACAGGAAGTCATCCTTTGCTCTTCTTGTCTCAAGAGTGGACAGTTGTGTCTCCCTTCCCCCCCTGCCCCTGTAAACATGTTTAAAACTAATTACAACTATATAGTTTTCTAGGAATTCAAAGGGGGTTCACCTATGTGGTCTAAGTGATCTTCTTGAGAGGGAGGTGCCAAATATTCACGTACCTGTTGCTTAGATGAAAGCCTCAAAGCTCAGAAATTGTAGCTGAGAAGTCATTCCCCACTGATAAGTTGTATCTTTTAAGTATACCCTACCTCGCCCAGAGTTTGGGAATCTGTATTCGCAGCGTTAACTGACCATGATTTGCCCCGTATTCAAGTGGTTACCCTCTGGTTACCCCAAAAGAAAATCCAGGGTGTTTAGATATAATTCATAAGGCAAATTAAGAAGCTTTCCCAAATCCCCCTGCACACACACCCTTCTCACCCACCTGTGCACGCTCATATATACACACACACCACCCGTCCCGCATACGTATCTCTGCCACACACACAGCCTCAAATGTTCACAGTTGCATACACCATAGTCCTAGTCTCAAAGGACCCTTGCCCACAAAACTAGACTACTTTCCTCTTTCTGGGGTTGGATTTGGGATAAAAAGGTAAAGTTAGGTTAGAAAGAATTGATTTTATGAGATCAGATGAGAGACCATAAATACAGGCATACCTTGTTTTCTTGTGCTTCACCATTGAGTTTTGCGGATATTGCATTTTTTACAAACGGAACGTTTGTGGCAACCCTGCGTTGTCAGATGATGGTTAACAGTTTTTAGCAATAAAATATTTTTCAATTAAGGTATGTACATTGTTTTTTTAAGACATAATGCTATTACACACCTAACGGCCTACACTATAGTGTAACCATAACTTTTATATACATTGGGAAACCAGAAAATTCATGTGACTTGCTTTATTGCAATATTTGCTTTATTGCGGTGGTCTGGAGCCAAACTTGCACTATCTCAGAGGCATGCCTATAAATCCCTAGGTTTCAACACTAAGGGTTCAGTTGATCATTCAGTTTTTGCTGAATTTGCTTTCGTTCCCAAAGGAAACCCTGTAGAACTTATGCTAAACAGTTTTTGCATAGCTTTGATCTAGAGCAATAGATGTTTGTATGCTTTGGTCCTTCAGGATATATATATATATATATTTTTTTTTTTTTTTTTTTTTGCGGTATGCGGGCCTCTCACTGTTGTGGCCTCTCCTGTTGCGGAGCACAGGCTCCGGATGCGCAGGCCTAGCGGCCATGGCTCACGGGCTTAGTTGCTCCGCGGCATGTGGGATCTTCCCGGACCAGGGCACGAACCCGTGTCTCCTGCATCGGCAGGCAGATTCTCAACCACTGCGCCACCAGGGAAGCCCCCTTCAGGATATTTTTTGAGTTGTGAGGATTAACTATTCAGCGTTGGATTTTAAGAGCACAAAACTGGGTGGGATTGACATAATTTTCATTGTGGCCTGATCTTAGCACCTAAAGTGTAAAAAAGAAGGTTCATAATGTTGATATTTTGATAATTTTTACAGAATGATGTTTGTGTGGTATATCTTTTTCACTTACCTAGTGCTAGACATCTATGACAGTTGTTAACGCATTTCCACCCCTCACCTCTCAAAGAGGTGAAAGTCTTTGTTGTTAGAGTCCCAATGGTTGGACTTTGACAAAAAAGGGCTAGCACTCGGAGACCCTCTGACATAGACTTATCTTCAACACTTGTTTTCTTTGCAGTGTGGTAGCTGGGAAAGGAAAGTACTTCTCTGATATGCTAACCGTATCAGAGAAATGATGGGCAATTTTTTAAAAAGCTTCCGATTCTGGAAGTTGCTTTTTTGAGGTAGTGTGAGGGATAGTGTGGTCTTTGTGAGCTTCCACCATGGCGTACCGGGGCCAGGGCCAGACGGTGCAGTAGGTGATGGTGCAGCCAGTCAGTCTCATCTTCAGATACTTGCAAAATAGATCTTGGATTCAGGTGTGGCTCTATTATGAGCAAGTGAACATGCGGATAGAGGGCTGTATCATTGGTTTTGATGAGTAAATGAACCTCGTATTAGATGATGCAGAAGAGATTGATTCTAAAACAAAGTCAAGAAAACAACTGGGTCGGATCATGCTAAAAGGAGATAACATTACTCTGCTCCAGAGTGTCTCCAACTAGAAATGATCAATGAAGTGAGAAACTGTTGAGAAGGCAATACAGTTTTTTTAGGTGTCCTTTGTTAGAAGTGTGGTTCTAAAGCATTTATTCATAGTGTTTTGCTCACCTTTATGTTGTTGCCAGATGACAATAAATGCTGTGGGATTGTTTTTGTTAAAATATTTACATTGTTTCCTTTAACAAAAAATGCTTCCATCAAGTCAGGCTAGACTTTTTACTTCATCATTGTTTTTTGTTTCTGCTTATGTTTGGTTTTTTTGTTTGTTTTTTGTTTTTGTCTGCACCGCATGGCTTAAGGGATATTAGTTCCCCACCTGGGATTGAATCCAGGCCACAGCATTGAAAGCGCCAAGTCCTAACCACTGGACCGCCAGGGAATTTGTTACTCCATCATTGTTAACACCTTGCAAACTGGGCAGAGAAGTTCCATTTATTTTGGTGTTTTCTTTTGCTTGTCAGGTACTTTGTACCTTGCAAATATATTTTTGCTCTAAATCATCTTCATAGAACTAACAGAACTAATTGCAAGACAGTCAAATAAAAAAAAAATCTTATATAGAATGTTAAGCAAAAATACAAAATGCTTGGTACACACTGAAAATATCTAAGAAAATGTCACCTCTTTACAGACGTTGCATTTTGTGTTTCAGTGTCTGTGACTGGTTAATTCTGTTGTTTAACCTGGTGCTTCTTAGGCTTACATGATAAATTTATCTCCAGTTAGGATAGGTAACTTGAGTCTGTTTCATATTCACAGACAAAACCGTAACAATATCCAGTCACTTCATAATATGAATTATTTGTCAAGAAGGAGTTTCAGCAAGAAAAAGAGAATGTGGAGAGAACTGAGCAGGTGGTAATGTTACTCGACATGCACCTGCACAGGGCATCTTTGTTGTGGGTACAAGTGCCATCTCACCTGGTACTTTAGTAATACCTCCTGCTCAGACCTTTCAGTCATACCACACCTAAGGGTTGTACCCAGAAATCTTTAGTATGCCATTTCATTTTGGAAAACAAATAAATATTTGTTCTTGTCCTTGCTGCTCTAGCCCCTTTCTCCTTTTCTACTGAAACCAGTAAGAATGAGGAGGGATCCTCCAACATTCATTCTCACTAGTTTAGAATAGAAGAGATCTTTGAAGATGATCTAACCTAGTTCTCTCATTCTGTGACTGAAGTGCACAGGACCAGAGAGGGTAATGGCTTGCCATATCATACCAATGGTTAAGCAGGGACTAGAGTCCAGGTTTCTGAATTTCTAATTAGGGAGTCTTTCTATCATTGAGCTTTGCAAAAGTTAAGGGCTTGAAAACATTCCAAAAATCTGTGCCTAGGTATCGATTCAATAGTGAAGGGTGATAGAACAGTACTCCCAAGGTTATTTGATCACTGCTCAGCTGGCACAGTGGCTACTTATAACAAGTTCTGGGCAACACTGCGGACTGCCCAGTATTTGAAGAAGATAAATTATCAGGCGTCTCTGCTTCCAGCACCTCTTTATCTCGAGAACCTTTATGGGGATTATTGGCTATTTGACACGTGTCCTACAGCTTAAGTTTGGGGACCCTATTATTAGATTCTGAGCAGTGTGGCTTGAGGTGCTGTTGTGGAGACAGTGTTAGAATAGCCAGAGGTGAACCTGGAGCGAAAGAGGACACTACTACTTATTTGCCTTTCTTAGATCTGCCTTTTTTTTTCTTTCTGAGTAATTCTGACAGAATCAATTTCCTAGAAACTATAAACCAGATTCTTTTTAGTTTTTTTTATTGTCTTGATAGTTAGTAGATCCACCCAAGAACATAGAAAAATATGTGTAGGAAGAATAAATATTATTTTTAGAAAATTATCATTTATGACATTAAAAATTTTGGAAAACAGAGAAAGGAAAACATCACCAGTATTTCTTCCTCACAGCTGCTCTTATAATTTTGAAATACGGAGGCTTAGACTTTTGTTCCTAAGAATCTTTTCTGTTTTATGTAGTTGTTCATAGTGAGTACTCAGTTATGTATTTTTTTCCCCTCTACTTCCAGGAGGTAGTGTGGCTTAATGATCAGACCCAAGCTTTGGTCTTACATGAGGTTCTAGTCTCAGCAGTGAGATGTAGGGCAAAGAACTTAGTTTCTGAGTCTGTTTCCGTAACTGGAAAATGAGGATAGTAACACCTGCTTCATAATCTCTGTGAGGTTTAAATAAAATATTTGTAAAGTGCTTATTATTGTTCCTAGCACATACTAGGGACTCAGTAAATAGAACATTTTTATTATTTTTTTAAATAAATTTATTTATTTTTGGCTGTGTTGGGTCTTCGTTGGCTGTGTGCAGGCTTTCTCTAGTTGCGGTGACCGGGGCCTACTCCTCATTGCGGTGTGCAGACTTCTCACTGGGGTGGCTTCTCTTGTTGCGGAGCACAGGCTCTAGGCGAGCGGGCTTCAGTAGTTGCGGCTTGTGAGCTCTAGAGCGCAGGCTCAGTAGTTGTGGCACATGGGGCTTAGCTGCTCCACGACATGTGGGATTTCCCCGACCAGGGCTCGAACCTGTGTCCCCTGCACTGGCAGGTGGATTCTTAACCACTGCACCACCAGGGAAGCCCCCATTGTTATTATTTATACCATTCACATTTCCCTTATGCCACATAGTCTTTGTGACCATATTTTTACTTTATTTTAAAAAATTTTTGGCTGCACCCTGCAGCAGGTAGGACCTTAGTTCTCCGACCAGGGATCAAACCCACTCCGCCTGCACTGGAAGGCGGAGTCTTAACCACTGGACCACCGGGGAAGTCCATGACCATATTTTTAATAACTGCATGGTATTCTATCAAGTTGAATACATTCTTATTTGCATAACCATTCATCTGTTATTAGATTCTTAAGTTGCCTCTAAATTTGCCCTAGAATAAAACATTCTTCAGCAAGCTGTTATTCATTCAGCAGATTCAGGAAGTACTCACTGTATATAAGGACCTTTGCTTGGCACCAGGAGCACAAAGATCAGAGTGGCACAGTCCCTGGCTTTGAGGGGCTCTCGGTTTGTAAGTGGAGATGTGTGCAGAGAACTCTGGCCTGTAGTAAACACTGTCACTGTCCAAGTTACTGAAAAGGTGCTGAGGAGAAGAGACAATGTCAGACTCTGCCTGGAGAGCTCACGGAAGGGAGGAGAGGGTTGTGGGAGACGAATCAAGTGAGTTAATGGGTGTGAGGTGCAGGTTATTAAGGGCTTTGTAAGCCCTCATACAGAATGGAACTTTCATCCTCAGTGCAAGGGGAAGGTCAGTTTTGAGAAGAGAATTCTCTTTTTCCGCTTAGGTTTTATAGCCTGTACAGGGCAAAGTGGAAGCAGAGAGTTTAATTAGGAAATTATTAAGGAATCCAGGTGAGAGGTGGTATGGCCTAGACCAGGTGGAAGTGGTGGAGGGGCCATATTAGAAGTGGCCATATTGGAAGAAATAGCCCATGTCATGAGCCGTCAGGTTGTATGTGAAGATGTCAAAGAAAAAGTCAAAGATGGGCTCTCAGGCTTTCAGCTCGAGTGATCGGAATGTTGGAGTTGCTGTTTCCAAAAACAAGGAAGGATGCAGGAGGAGCAGGTTTGGGTGAGAAATTGGGAGTTGAGTTTTGGTATGTTATGTTCGAGATATTTATTAAACATTAATCTGGCAGAGATGTTCAGTAAGTAGTTAGATGTCTGCAATTCATGGGGAAAGAGATTTGTCCTGGAGTTATAAATTTGGGAGATAGCTGTATATTTACAGTATTTTTAACATGTTTAAAAAACTTGGTACAGTTATTTTACCCATTATTACTCCTCTCATAGAATTTTCATTTTTTTAATCCAAATAAACTTTAGAGTCACTTTGTTAAATTTATTTCCTAAAGTATGTTGGAAATTTTACTGGAATACTATATATAAATACACACACATATATATGTATTATATATATATATATAAATTTACTAGAAGACTGACTCTGGTAATTTGGGAAGAATTGGCATCTTTAAAATGGATCTTTGTGTCTAGCAATGCATTATTTCTCTCCATTTAGTTTTATTTCTTCTGATAAGAGTTCATTTCTTTGTTCCCCAAATAGTTCATACACAGTTCTTGATAATATTATTCCCAAGTGCTGTGTGCCCTTGTTAGTAGACTTTACCATTATTCTGATAGTTTTTGCCTTGTAAAGGAATTATATTCATATGTTTGGCCACATCACTAAATTTCGGGTATTATAAATAATATCCTTGATTTCTTTGACTTTTTTTTCTACAATACAATCATATCATTTGCAAATAATAATTTTGTCTTTTTCCTTTCAACATTTGTGTCTCATTTCTGTTCATGCCAAGAAAAGAAGTCCTAAATTTAGGATAGTGGGTAACCATAGAGTAATGAGGTAATTAAGACCTGAAAGTCTAGTCACAGCTCACAATTTTTGTTTTATTTAGTTTTTGCTTTAAGCTTATCCTAATTATTTATTTTCCTTGCCTTTAAAAAATTTATTTCTGATGGATTTATTTTGAGTGCTTAGAGTTTATCTGTTTTAGATTTATGCATTATTTCCGGTAGTTGGTTTAGGTGTGGTATATATTTGGTTTTCAGCCATTTTGCTCTTCCAAGGACGTATTCTCTGATTCCTTGAGCACCACGGATTGGGGGAAAGCTCTTTTCCTGCTGAACTGACATTTAACTTTCATGGATGCAGAAACAAATTAAACCCAGTAGAGAGTACGTAACCAAGAGATTTCAATCCTATAATTGCATAAGGCCCTAATGAAAATTTGAAGTTTAGTAGCCTCTCCCTCTCCTTCCAAATCAACAAAAACAGTAAAAATGAATTTATGTAAGTTCAAAAAAATTATTATGTGTACATTTATAAGGCAATTGATTTTGAAAACTTATTTTCAAACTAAGTTTCGCAAATTTGAAATTTTTATTTAAAAAATCTAAATACAAAACCAGTTTCACTTCTGATGTGGACTGTAAATCAGAAAAGGACTTGCTGATGCAGCTTAGATTTCTGGAATGCGTTATCTTGAATTTTCAAGTTAACTTTCAAGTTTTATTTTCTGTTTGTCAAGTTAAGCCTCATGTGACCTTTCTCCCTGAATGAGCAGTGGATGCTATCTGACATGTTAGGACTTTGTACCTCCAAGGGTAGATTTACAGGACAGCTTTTAATTGGCCTGTATTGCCTTGTTTAAATAGCCAAACACCTGCTAGGCAAGCCCCTGCGCATGTGAGTGGCTATATGTTCCTTCCTTCCTTTAGGATTTGCAAGGCTGGAGCACAAAGACAGCGATTGTTGCCCAATAAGCAGTAGTCACACAGTTCTACCAATCGCCTTAGGGGGGCTGGTTACCATGGAATCCACCATCTGCTCACTCCCTGCTGGAATGTGATTATCCTTGCTGGGCTGGAAACTGGAAGCGCGTGCTCTGTGAAATTATCTGCAATGGACTGGGTTAATGGGAGGCTAGATTTGGCTCACTAGAAGAACAAATGAAGGGAGTTTTACTTCTTAACCATTTGTGACTTCTAAGCAAGAGGAATAAATTCAGCTTTTATAAGGTAAGGAATCCTAGTACTGTGTATCCAGTTTGTACTATATTTGGTGTGGGGCATTATCTCTCTATGTGGTCCAAGGAAAGGGAGCTATAAGCTTTTCTGGAAGGAGCCTCCAGCATTACACACTTCTGTTGATTGATTTTAAGCAGCTCAGTTATACCTATACAATTACATGTTGATGTTGGAAAAATGAGAGAATTATTCTTTAATCTTTAAAATTTTTTCATGCCTGTGAAATTGTATTATGATCACTGAAAGTGGCAAAAAGGCAATCATTTTAAATGGTTTCTCAGAGTGAATTGTACCAATATGCTTTTTGAAATACACCCATGACCACAACGCATTCAGCGTCTTCTTCAAGTAAAAAAATGTCTCAGGTCAGGGACATTTGTAAGTTATGATTTTATTAATCATTATTCTGGCTCACATGACTGACCTACTATTACTAACTCATGTTTTGTAATGTGATGTTTATGCAGTTTTATTTTGCAATGCTTTTGCACAAGTTTCAAGGGCCTGAGCATGTGGAAACAATGTGACAGTGCTTTAACGGCAAGCATGTAGGCATAAGTGATAAAGGAAGGGGCAAAGCTAGGAAGATCTGCTTCTATTTCAAGGGCTGCCTTTGTTTTTCTGTTTGAACAGCCCCTTAAAATGTGTGGTGCATATTGAAAGCAGTAGAAGGAGATTTTGGTGCTAACAAATGGATGACTGACATTTTTCTGTGTGGCTAAGAGGTTGGTAGCTCAAACAAGGGACTTCTATGTCCTTTGTAAAGCAGCATTGTATCCCCTTCCCCAAAACTGTGCCCTAAAACATGAAAGTGAAAAACAAAAAGAGTGCTGTCTATACTCTGGATACTTCTTTTGTGTAACTTTTCCTATCATTTAAACCGTAGCGCCAGGGATCTGTGAGTCTAGCTGGGTCTGCCATTTTTATTTGATATAGGAAGGAGTTGCAAGGAGAGGATTTGCTAATGCAGCTTTAGTTCCTCTAATTGTGCTGTTCTGCTGTCATCTTGGACATTCATGCCAGTGGGTCAGTGGCTGCCCAGAGAGCTAGAAAAGGTCACTGCCAACACGCCCTACTTGTTTGATTTTCTTTTTTTATTATTATTATTATAATATAAAATTAGATAACCTTGTATTGGTCAAGGACTCATGCTCTTACTTCAAGAACAGGTTTTCAGGTTTGACTGCTAATTGTGGGTTCTTGGTATTTATTGTAGTTGACTTACTGTAGCTTAAATTCTTTCTTTTGTGCTTACTGGTCTAATTAATACATTATATTATTCTTATTATTCTAAAGTTTTTTAATATGCAAAATAAGATTAGGTGCATACTAGCTCTAAAAGAGCATCTTTTTCAGTAATAATAGATATGTATCTGCCTGAAAATTTCCTTGGCAGCATCTGTAAAAAATTTTAAGTGAATGTTGTATTATTTGGATGAAATTTTCACCCATAAAAACAACTGTTCGTAAGCAATATAAGTTTGGGGAGGAAATGAGATAATTTAAGAACATTAGGCTGTTTATGTTGCGTTAATTACCTTGTGTCTTAGAAACCTGAAAAAGCCTATGAGTGAATGGGTGTGAAGTGTGTGAGCATCTGTATGCCTGGGATGTGGTTACTCAAGCAGTTGAGGTGAGCTGGGCAAATCAGTACGCTTCTCAAGTCCTCTAAGTGTTTGTGAATTTCCTTACTATTTTGATTGTTACTAAGTTAAAGTTATAAGATTGTGTTTTTTTAAGTGAGTATTTATGTCAGAATGTATCCCAGTATTTTATAGGTATTAGCAGGCATTTAATCATTTGTTTTCACTTGTAAATATGTTTATTAATATGTTTCTCTTTTTGGAAAAGTCCATTCATAAAACTTTTATTCCACTTACATGAACTTAATACACGTGTTCTTAACAATTATGCTTGGATTGTTCATGAAAATCTCATAAGACATTAAACAAAGCTAGCCATCATCTCAAGTTATTTCCCTGTTAACTTTTTACAGCACATGCATGTTAGGCAAGTATCAAAAACCAAAAAAACCCCAAAAAACAAAACAAAAAACCCCCACAAAAGCAAAAAAAAAAAACCCTAAAAAATGTTAAATATATGGGTGTTTTGTTTTACTGCTGCGCTTGATATACATGAAGTAATGAATATCAAGCAATTCATTTTTACTGCATTTCTTTTTTTTTTTTTTTTTTTTGCGGTACGCGGGCCTCTCACTGCTGTGGCCTCTCCCGTTGCGGAGCACAGGCTCCGGACGCGCAGGCTCAGCAGCCATGGCTCACGGGCCCAGCCGCTCCGCGGCACGTGGGATCTTCCCGGACCGGGACACGAACCCGTGTCCCCTGCATCGGCAGGCGGACTCTTAACCACTGTGCCACCAGGGAAGCCCTTTACTGCATCTTTACTTGTACATTTGTTCTTAGGTTGTCTAAAACATTTAAATACAAATAAAATGAGTGTAGCAAAAATAATGAAAGCAAACAGCAGGTAACTTTACAAATAATGGAATGTGAACCGTTTCTGCCCTTATCCGGAGTAAATTGCGTCACAACTAAAGGAACACTTCTGTAGCTGTAGTCAATGGTGTGCACATTGAGACTGAGTATTCCACAGATAACACATGGTTTAACATGTAATATCCATGGGATATCAGTTTCTACTATAGCCTTATAAGTGCTCCAAACCTTGAAGTACCCACAGCTACACCTGTGACTGGAACCAGTTATCCCTTTTATTCCCCACCAGGACAAACCAATACGAGGCAGTTTTCCTTGCTTAGACATGGAAGCAGTTTTAACACTGGCCCTTGTGAAGCCACAATGTACAAAAAGTACTATGCCAAACATTTATAACTTGTATAAAAATTCCACATCCCCATATTGGCCACCTCAAGATGAAAACAGATAACTCCCTAGATGTTAACTGGCTTTACTCCTCTAATATTAAACATAAAAACCACATGGGAAATATAGAAATTCAAATAGAAGTAACATAAACCTGTCATAAATCGTAAACAAAAAAAACTATTTGTGGGAGAGCATGGATGACAAATGGTCTACTGTGTAAACAAAAGGCAGACAAAAGTTGGAAGGCCTTTTAATTTTCCCCTCCTGCTCCTGCTTCAGCTTCATCTCCTTAGGTATCAGATGTCCACAATGTCAAGGTGTCTCTTATTAGTGTGCTGTCTTTGTATGACTCTTCACTTAATGTATCAAGTTCAGCAATGGCTTCATCAAATGCTGTTTTTGCAAGAGATCAGGCTTTCTCAGGGGAGTTCAGAATCTTGTGGTAATAGAACACAGAGAAGTTAAGGGCCAGACCCAATCCCATAGGATGTGTTGGCTGCATTTCCTTTTTGCTGATTTCAAAAGCTTCTTGGTATGCTTGCTGTGATTGATCCACAATCCCTTTCTTGTCATCACCAGCAGCAACCTCAGCCAAATATCGTAGTAGTCCCTCCTTTCATTTTCAAATAGAAGACTTTGGTCTCTGCTTGTGAAGCGCTGGGGATCAAGAACTTTTCCAAAAGAGACAGTACATCATTGCAGACACCTCTTAGCTCAGTCTCAATTTTCTCTCTGTATTCTCGAGCCATCTGCTGTTTTTTCTCAGCACCTTCTGTCTTTTGCTCAATACTTGAGACGACCCTCCAAGATGACCTACGGGCTCCGACAACATTTTTATAAGCAACTGAGAGAAGATTCCTCTCCTCATTGGATAATTCAGCTCCTTGCTCAGTTGCAGACTTCATGCAGGCTGCCGCTCGGCCAGTTTGGCCTTCTGCAACCAGCTTATTTTTAATCCATGACTGGATGCTCTGTGTCCAGAGTCGTTGGCGACGGACGGGCGGGGCTCAGCGGTCTCCTATTAATATGTTTCTTAACTGATTTTTCTGAGTAATAAAGAGTAAAGCCACAGGGGTGTTCAAAATGTGTTGAGAAGCTTTGTTCCATCAGCCACTGACAAGGCAAGAAGCTTAGGGTTACACGTTCTGAAATCGGTGAAGAGGGATAGGCAGTGGGACGGGTCCCTGAAGCACCTGTGATCCCTGCTAGGGAGTCCATGACGCTAGTTCCCTCGAGGGGGTGTGGGTTTGGGACCTGCTATCTCTTATTGCTCATGGTGATGCGTCCACTTCCATTCACAAATGTTGTCGGTGGCGAGAGCCACCACCATGTCCACAGTCTTGTGGTAACAAGTTGAGAATGTCAGGTCAGCTGTGAAGCACTGCTTCCTGGTTCCCACTGTCCTTGTCTCTGAGGGTGGAGGGAGGTGCTAGATTTCAGTGCTTTGGGACCCTTCATCCAACTTTTCAAACTCTTTGATGGCCTGACGCTTTTCAGTCCTTCGGTACAACTTAAGATTTTACTAAATGGCAAGTTTAGCTTTATGTTTGTAAATAGGTAAAGCAACCCTTATTTAGAGTTTGTGGCCTCTCCCGTCGCGGAGCACAGGCTCCGGACGCGCAGGCTCAGCGGCCATGGCTCACGGGCCCAGCCGCTCCGCGGCACGTGGGATCTTCCCGGACCGGGGCGCGAACCTGCGTCCCCTGCATCGGCAGGCGGACTCTCAACCACTGCGCCACCAGGGAAGCCCTAGAGTTATGCCGCGGGGCGGCTGGGCCCGTGAGCCATGGCCGCTGAGCCTGCGCGTTCGGAGCCTGTGCTCCGCGACGGGAGAGGTATTATATAGATGACAAATTGGAAACTCTGAATAAAGTGCTTGGAATTATTCAAACCCGTAACAGTCTGAGTAGACAATGTCAGCCCACCACTAGTTCGGTACAAACAGTCAAGTTTTTCTGCTTCTTTGACACATTATGCTGGAATGCTGCCTGACTTAACTATTTGAATAACTAGACCAGAGAGCTCATAAACAGCAGTTAAATTATTACATTTTTCTTCCTGTTATTGCCACATTCTGTGTGACTTCTAAATCGAGTCATTTTTGCTTTGGGGATATAGATTTATCATCCATTTTTGCCGTTCACTATTTTTGGCCATCATAGTCCATTTGGCCCTTGCACTGAGATGAGGGAACACAGGGATTTGAAGGAAAGGAGTACCTGTTGGTGCTGTTATTGCTGATGCTGCTTTGTTCACATGTCCCTGGTATTGAAGCTGTTAGCATAAAAATGTGACTCTTTAAAATAGATGTAGTAAAAATTGCCTTCTTTTGCCCTCTCCTACAGTTCCATATTGCCATGGTTTCAAGAAACGCTTAGAATGAGTTAATTTTGTGCATCAGTAAAAATTTTGCATCGCTGTGTTAGATCTAGAGCTACAGGGTGTGACACCTGTACACAGGGTGCACATGAATGATGTAAACTCACCCAAAAGCTATGGCTCAAAGGGGGTTGCATTTGGCAGGATTTTTCTTTCTTTGAGTGTGCCATATATTTGATTATCATCAGTTTCTTCTGAGATATTTCTTCTTCTGTCTTTATACCTGCTCCTATGCTTCTGTAAAATAAAAAGGCACACTTTGTATAAATTGGCAATGGGTCTATGTAGGCAGCAGCAGATCCTTGGAACAGTTTTGTGTAACACACTCATACCTTTCTCATTCAGTTGTCGCCACTTTAAGCCCAGTGATGGCTTGATAGAGTTGTATGAGGGTATCTAGCAATACCTTATCCTTAGAAAAATTCCATATTTTTACAAATAACCCCTACTCTGTGGGGGCTGTAATTGTTCTATTGTAATAAAGGTGTTGAGTTACTGACTTCCCCTGTAAGCAGTTGTTTCCTTCCTCCCTGTCTGCTTAAACCCTGTGCTCTTTTAAAATTTTTGCCAATTTCCTGATCCTGAACCCAGATGTATTTCCATAAGGCAAACAGATGGAATCTATTAGAGATATTTTAGATCTCTATTATACATCGCTAGATGTTCACATAATTTAGAGATTGGGAGCATCTGTCAGAGAAGAATCTGAGGTCCATAAAGATTTAGCAGCTTGTCCAGGGTCACAGAACTTGAGTTGCAGAAACAGCTAATGTTGAATATTGCATGTGGAATACAAAGATATGGGTAAAGCCAACTGACTTCCTACATTGTTACCTTGATGAGGAACAGAACATTGGCGTATCACCTTAAAGTCTCACAGATGCAATTTTCAGTGTACCCAGGGGGAGGGCAGCTTTGAAAGATGATTCCCTCAGTAACCAAGGTCATAAGAAACATATATTTTTCATAACTGCCTAAACTTTTTAAAAAATGTAACTGCCAAGCCAGCTAGATGTTTGTGTTTTTTAGTTTGCAGGGTCTCGCCCTTGTATCTGTATCTATAGCAGTAAAATCATGATCAGGATGTTGCTTAGTGATTATGGAGCCCAGAGCAGGTAGGGGTGGAGCACTGAGGAAGGACAGCCTGAAGGACAAATACAGTTCCATTCTAGGGCACACTTGTCACCTGGTTAGTATATTTCTTTTTCTTCTTTTTTTTTTTTTTTTTCTGCGGTACTCCTTTTTTTTTTTTTTTTCTGCGGTACGCGGGCCTCTCACCGTTGTGGCCTCTCGCGTTGCGGAGCACAGGCTCCGGACGCGCAGGCTCAGCGGCCGTGGCTCACGGGCCCAGCCGCTCCGTGGCACGTGGGATCTTCCCGGACCGGGGCACGAACCCGCGTCCCCTGCATCGGCAGGCGGACTCTCAACCACTGCGCCACCAGGGAAGCCCGGTTAGTATATTTCTGTTGTGAGTCAATGCACTTTCTTCTGTGGACATTGCTGGAGATATACAACCTGTGTTTGCTTATCCAGCCTCCCTCCGCTCTGCTCTGCTTACCCCACCCATCTGCTTCACCTTGCTCAGGATCACCCTACTGCCTATGGAGACATTGCTTCTTCGGCTGTGTTACTATTATCAGTGTTAACCTTGCATTCATTTATCAAATATTTATTGAACGTGTACTCTATGCTGGGCGGTGTTGCCGGTGTGGAGGACAGGGCATGGAACACAATGGGTGCCAGGGTCTTTAGTGAACTTACAGATAATACACAATTAAACAAATAAACGAACAGTGTAATTTCTACAGTTGGCAGGGAAAACCTGGGGGTACTATTTGCCTTCTCTCTATAGGATAAATTTTTCTTTGATCTCTTCCATTCACTCACTCCTCACATTCATTTATTCATCAAGTGCTTAAAAGAAAAGAAAACAACACTTTATTGAGGCATGATTGACATACAAAAGGCTGAACATATTTAATGTATATAACTTGATGAGCTTTGGAGATAAGTATACACTTGTAAAACCATCACCCTAATCTACGCCATAAACATATTCGTCACCTCCAAAAGAAGACTTTGTGCATGTCCATCTGCCCTTGCTAGGTTCTGGATAAAGAACCTGATTAGAAATGGTCTGTACTCACATGGTGGTCGACTAACAATCTGTTAACCATTCAGTTGCATTCAGTATGATTGGTGACACAGTGGAGGGGTGTAGGAGACAGGAACAGGTGATTGACTGTACAGGTTGAAGTGGGCTGGGAATTAGAGTCTGAGGCAGCAAAAGCAAGGAGGCATGATGGGCCTGGGAACTGCTGGTAGCTGAGTAGAATTTGAGCTAAGGTATGGCAGGATTTGAGAATGGAGACCTTGGTTTGCATAGACATTTTTACTGTATCCTATAAAGAATGAGGAACCTTTGAATAGTTTTAAACATTCAGGGAATAGATCTTCAGTTTTGTCATCTAAAAAGATAACTGGCAGTTAAAATGATGGAAACGTTGGAGAAAACAACATCCAAGGCAACCTGAGTTATTCTTTTTCTCATCTTCATCTTCATCCATAGCAGGCCAGAATTTTTCTTCTGTCATTACTACCACAATATAATTAAGTCATATCTTATTCTTGATATTTAGATTCTAAAGTCAGCACATTAAGTAAAACTTGCATAGAGTCCAAAAAGTCCTTGAGAATTCCCTTAAGAAGGCATAGCTTTGGAGATCAACTCTCTCGTTAAGACCAATCCAGTATGTGTGTTTTTTTCAGGATTGGAACAGATTGCTGCTTCTTTGCTTTGCACCAGAAGAAATAATTCCTTTTGTATTACGGGGTCATGCTGTATGCAGTATGAGGGAGCAGCAGGTTCATGATCTCTCAGTCTCACTCCTACAACAGAGCACATGAGCATTGTTGCCCGAATGACTTAAACTATTGCACATGTGTTTGTGCGCTGTCTTGTGCAGCTGTTTTATATTTGCAAAGCACATGTAGTTCAATTCGAGCCAGTTTAAATACACTTATAACACAACTGCTGTAATTGCGTACCAACTTTCAGTGTTTTCTGTATGTCAGACAATGCAAAGTACATTTATCATCTCATTTAATCTAACAAACATTTGAGATAATTGGAATTTATCCTCATTGAACAAATAAAACTTGCTATTAGATACATACTATTTTCAAGTTCACTAGTAATTAAATGATTAAAACCCTGATCTATTCTGCTTCAATCTCATATTCTTAAAAGCTCAGTTTCAATTAGAAAGCCACTGCATTAACGTAGGCAAAAAAAATGTAAGAAACTTAAGCATCATAGTAGCAGAGTTGTATAGAAACAAGATTCCAAAGAGATGAAGGGAGAGAATTAATAACTACTGTCTTTAAGAAGCGTTTAGGTAGTTAGTAGTTGTCCAGGAACATGAACAAATATTTCAAAAAGGAAGAAACACAAATGCCTAATAAATGAGAAAAACGTTTTATGTAACTGACAGTCAAAGAAATATACAAAATATTCTTTTATTACATTGGGAAAAATTTCCTGAATGGTTATATTTTGGATTGGCACACTTATATATGTCAGATAACAATGTAACTTCAGATGACAGTGTAAATTGATATAACTTTTTGGGAAACAATGTAGTAATATGTATTATTTGAATTAGAGAACATTTTGTTGCAAGGAATAGAAGAATCCCACTATAACTCAAGAGAAAAGGGGGTTATATAGAAACAATAAAAAGGTGTCTCTAGGAGCCAAGGGGACAGTAAGTTCATCCAGGCCTCACAGGAGCCTGGAACCAGGACAGTTACAGCTCCATGTCCTTCAGACCGGCCTCTTCTGCATTTCTGTGTGGATGGCAAAAAAACGTGGCTACCACAAATCTCAGTTATACCCGTCCTTAGTACCAGTGCCTAGCAGCAACACGGAAGTTCCAATTACTGACGCCTTGGAGCTAGACTCTGATGGGCTAAGCTTTGGTCAGCACTTACCCTTGGTCCCATCAGACGTGACCGTGGAGCACAAGGTTGCTTGATTTAACTACCTACTCAGAATGTCCTGTGAAACAGGAACTCTTTGAAAGGGGAATAATCAAAACAAGGAAATAGAAGAACACACTTGTTCCGTGTGTCAGTAGAGCTAAAGATGTTTATGTTCTTTTATCTCTCAGTTCCAGTTTTAGAAATCTACCAGTAGTAAGTTATTAAGTGATCTAGTGAATGATTTATCACATCGCATCAGGTGCTCCAGTGGGAATGGGGAGAAATGGGAAACCACTAACATGTTCAACAGTAGGAAGATGGCTAAATGAATTATGGTCTGTTCATGAGATTGTAAATTATGCAAATATTAAAAACGTTCTCGGGCTCCTCTGGTGGCCCAGTGGTTGGAAGTCCGCCTGCCGATGCAGGGGACGCGGGTTCGTGCCCTGGTCCGGGAAGATTCCACGTGCCGCAGAGCGGCTGGGCCCGTGAGCCATGGCCGCTGAGCCTGCGCGTCCGGAGCCTGTGCTCCGCAACGGGAGAGGCCACAGCAGTGAGAGGCCCGCGTACCACAAAAACAAAACAAAACAAACAAAAAAACCAAAAAACAAAAAAGTTCTCAAAATATATAATAAGATGCTTACAATGAAATGTCAATGTATATACATGTTGTATGTATGCTGTACTAGGTTACATTTTTATATAATACATAGAAAAAAATTACAGGAATTACATCAAACATTATTACAAGATTTTAGAATCACTTTTTTTGTCTTTATAATTTTTCAATAGATTTAAAATGATTAACAAAGGCCACATAGTAATTTTATTTATTTACTTATTTTCAAAATTTATTTATTTACTTTTGGCTGCGTTGGGTCTTTGTTGCTGTACGCACGCTTTCTCTAGTTGCGGAGAGCGGGGGCTACTCTTCATTGCGGTGCTTGGGCTTCTCATTGCGGTGGCGTCTCTTGTTGCGGGGCACGGGCTCTAGGCGTGCTGGCTTCAGTAGTTGTGGCTTGCGGGCTCTAGAGCGCAGGCTCAGTAGTTGTGTCTCTTGGGTTCTAGAGCGCAGGCTCAGTAGTTGTGGAGCATGGACTTAGTTGCTCCGTGGCATGTGGCATCTTCCCAGACCAGGGCTCGAACCCATGTCCCCTGCATTGGCAGGCGGATTCTTAACCACTGCGCCACCTGGAAAGCCCGTATAGTAATTTTATACTTATAAAAAATACTCAAAAAAGCAAATTGCAATCTGGTAGGAAGGATAAACTTGTTCTAGGTAAAGTAATAGTAACCAATATGAGCTAGTATGTATTAGTGTTACAGATCGTGTAATAAAAAGTTAAGGATGGATTTCCTAATAGAATTTTTTAAAGTAGAATGGTCTATTCAAGATCTATTTTCCTATCACTGGTGTTGTTCAAATAGAAATTAGGCAAGCATTTATAAGAGATACTGTAGAAAAGATTCATCTATCAGGTATGAAGAATTAGATGACTTCCTTTTCAACCCCCATGTTCTGTTAGGAAAACAGATTTACTTTGGAATGATTGTTTTTAAAAATTCAATTAAATGTTAGGGGAAGGTATACAAGGCAAGTAGCTTTTGTGAAAGAGATACAAAATTCTCATATAGGAGATGTCAGAGTCTGTGGGATTAAGCAGGAGGAAATGAATTTCAGTCACATCTTGAAAGAGGTGATATGCAGGGATTGGATTATGTGATGGAAATTCTTTTAAGGTCTACAGTGATTGACACTAAGGCAGAATTACAATTCCACTGGCCATTTATGGATAAGGGGGAGTACCCAACTTGACAAATGGGAGAGCGTTTTCCTTGTTCATCCTCTAGTGAGTGAAGTGGTACAAAACTTACACTTTTGAAAAAGAGAGCAAAGTCAAGCCAGTCTGCTTGTTTGTGGGCCTAACTGCATTCTAGAAAAGAAACTGTAGGATTAGCCGCCATGATTGTTATGTTTTGGTGGTTACATTAAATTATGGCAGTAATACATTAACAGCTGTTCCATAAATTGAACCTGCTCGTTTAACTCTCAGACATTAAAAGTCTTTGAAATTACAAAGAACTGCACAGGAGCCAAAGACCTTTAATTTTACTGAGGTGTGTGTATATGTGTTGTTGCTGTTGTCATCTTTTTGCCAAAGTAAAGTAATACTGAAGGTATATTCTTTCTGTTTATTACAAAAAGGCATAGCTCCTTAAAGAGTAAGTTGATCTCAGGGTTGAAACTTAGTTTAGCATTTTCTGTAAAGCTGATTTTCCCTCTCTAAAAAATTGGAATAGACATAAAATTATTGCTGTAAAATGATCAATAATATAGCTCTTCCTTGATTTATTTTTCTGCTTCCTGATCATTGTATACATTAAGTCTCTTCTGGGATGATTAACAGCTTCTAGACTAATTCTGATGAGTACATCCTAAACTCAAGGTCATGGCCACTTTGAGGGCTCAAGGAGTGGCATACTTATGTTTAAGCTTACTTAACTTCAACCTTCAGGATCTATTGGTGCTACAATACTTGGGACTCCTCTTTTCAGATTAGCACTCCCATTCCCTATTAGAGTTTGTTACTGCTTTCTTGTCACAGAAAATTACCAGACTAGTTGTTTCTTCTTTCAGAGGAGCAAGCTCTGTACCATGTAAAACAGCCACTAGCTAATTCAATAGTCTGACTTTGTGAAAGACTCAGCTCTTTGCCTCCCAGGGAGCATATACATTTTAACATCAGTAAAAATTGAGTTATTTTGACCAGGTGGAAAATGACAAGAGGACAGAGTAAAGGAGGATGATTTGAAGTATATGCAATGGCTCCCTACTCTTCCTGCATTTTTTCAGCCATCCAGAACTATCCCTTTTGATTGCCCATAGGTATAATACATTTTCATTAAAGTTATTCTGTTGTTTTGTGAACACTGGCAAGAAGGGGGAAGGGCATGATATTTGCATAAAATTTCTAGTGGAGAACAGATCAAATGGAATCTCCTTTTGATAAAGTTAGATAGGTTTATCTCCTGGTCCAGGCTTCCCAGGCATTCGTTTCATAAACATTTAAGTGTTTTTCTTTGTGTCTAGCAATGGTCTTGCTCTCAGTAAGCTCACTGGAGTAACTAAAATGTATAACGCAAGGTCCTAAGACTATACACAAAGGTGTGTGAAAAGTGCTGTGACTTCACAGAGGGGAAAGACTCATGCCCAGGCCAGAGAATCTGAAAGATGTCACTTTGGAGCCAGCTCTGTGCTGCATCTTAAGGGTGAAGGGCGGGATTTGCCAGGTGGAGAAGGAAGGGCCTTTCCTATCAAGGGAACAATGACGGTTTTAACAGCTGTTAAAAAAAACCCAACAACCCAGCAAAAGAACAATACACATTTGAAATACAAGAAAGTTGATGTAACTAGAGCATTGGGAATTAGGATTGGGTACAGGGGTGGAGTGGTTAGGATTTGTAAGATAAATGGCATCAGATTGTGTTAGTGTAAACCATGTCTTGGTGGGACTATATCCTGTTGGCATTGGAGAAAGCTCTTCAGGATTTTTAAACTGGCAAGTAGGAGGTCCTTTATACATCTTGGAAAAATGACCTTAATGGCACTATAGAGGAAGGGCTAGTGTAGCAAGGTGCAGGAGCCGTGGCATTTTGATAGGCAACAGATGGTCCAGGAGAGAGATCATGAGCTTTTTTTTTTTTTTTTTTTTTTCAGATTTTATTTTATTTTATTTTTTGATTACCAAAGCAAAAAGCAAATACAATCTGCAATAACAAATACATCTGCAATAGATGCTAAATAGATGATGAGCTTCTTGAATAAAGACAGTGGCACAAAGATGTAGAAGAGATAAGGAACTGAAAAGTATATAGGAGTAGAATTGTTAGGACTTGGTGATTAACTGGATGTGTGGATAGGATGAAGGAGTGCTCAGTGTCAGGGTCAGCTCTGAAGTGTCCAGCTTGGAAAGCTGCCTAGATGTTACATCGTTAGCCACGGGGGAAGCAGGCTTGAATCCTATTTTCGACTCAGGAACTGTATTAGACATCTTCATTACATGTCTAGCTGATTTAAATCTATGGGTGAACTTTATATTTTTTCCAATTTTAAAAACATGCCACAAATTCTTAGTATGATAAAATGTATGTTTCCATTTTTTAAAAAAGGGAACTATGACAGCAGAAGGAAAATAATCAGATGTTTTAAAATGGCTCCTAATTTTTCTTCGTGTATCATACATCAAATTTAGCACTTTCTACCATTTAAAATTAATTTTTGCCTGTCAACAGGTGATTAAACACATGCTGTGAAGTGAAAGCCAAAATTAACACACAGGATTCTTCTGAGTTCACGGTGTAACTTGGAAAAACCAATGTTTATGCAAAAATGTCTAAAATATACTCAAGGGCTTCCCTGGTGGCGCAGTGGTTGAGAGTCCGCCTGCCGATGCAGGGGACACGGGTTCGTGCCCCGGTCCAGGAAGATCCCACGTGCCGCGGAGCGGCTGGGCCCGTGAGCCACGGCCGCTGAGCCTGCGCGTCCGGAGCCTGTGCTCCGCAACGGGAGAGGCCACAACAGTGAGAGGCCCGCGTACCGCAAAAAATAAATAAATAAAAATAAAAATAAAATATATTCAAGCAGGAAATTAGTTCTATATATTTCAGTAATAAAATACTGAAGCAGTGTGAATGTTGATGCAAGAAATGTGTCTACAACCAGCAACTTGATTTTAATAAATAATGTGCTGTTAATCCCAAATTAGTATATGATGTAATAATTAAAAGTGTCAAAATCAAAACCTAAACTCTTCTCAGAAACCAGAAGAAAAATAACAATGGTAATCAGGAAAAAAAGCCCTTTGAAAAGTTATAGCGTGTGGAACTAATTTCCCTGTCTAGAGCTAGGGTTAATATTAGCATTTTCTATTTGCACTTCGTATGCAAGATCTTTTAGACACCATCCTGGTTAATAGTGATTGTGGTGAAACTGACAAAGGTTATCTATTCTAAACATGTATGCTTGCTTACATTGATGCACACCATAAACTGCAAAATGTGTAAATTATAAGTTTTTAACATGAGCTCTTACATTTAAAATATAATAAGTTTATTTTATTTTTATTTATTTTTTTTTGCGCTACGCGGGCCTCTCCCCACTGCGGCCTCTCCCGTTGCGGAGCACAGGCTCCGGACGCGCAGGCTCAGCAGCCATGGCTCACGGGCCCAGCCGCTCCGCGGCATGTGGGATCCTCCCGGACCGGGGCACGAACCCGTATGCCCTGCATCGGCAGGCGGACTCTCAACCACTGTGCCACCAGGGAAGCCCTAAAGTTTATTTTAATAGAATAAAATCTCTCATTTCAAATTCCAGGGTAGTTATTAAATAATTTATATATAAATGATAAGAGTAAAAATTCTTTTCTAATAGACTGGGGCATACCAAAACTTTAATTCATTATTTAAATGAAGAAAAGAATGGGAAACTTAGCACTTCGGTTTGAGATGGTAATTTATCTAATGAATATGTATCTATGACATAATATTGGGAATATTACTACATAATACTGTAGTAGGCCTGGGAATTACCATAATTTCAGTCTAGTATGTTTTTAGTGAGTACCCCCAAAAGTACTTAAATGCATAGTAAAGCTTCTTTATTAACTCATTCAGATTAGCAAATAAGGAAATATTGTGTGGCCTCTTTCTACTTTGAACTGACCTTGTCTTGGGGGAAGGACTAAAGTAATAAAGTTAATTTATTAAACTATTAGGTTGCTTCTAATTTTCTCCTTTTCTAAATGATGTTATGCATTCATCTTTTTCTTTTTATATATATAGTTTGTTTTTTATTTTTTAAAATAGTCTTTATTGGAGTATAATTGCTTCACAGTACTGTGTTATTTTCTGTTGTACAATGAAGTGTGAATCAGCCATGTGCATACATATACCCCCATATTCCCTCCCTCTTGAGTCTCCCTCCCACCCTCCCTATCCCACCTCTCTAGGTTATCGTAAAGCATATGCATTCATCTTTATGTGTATACTTTGTTTAGGATAGCTTGCCCAAAGTGGCAGAGCTACGTGATGTGCAGTTTTCTAGCGTTTGATATGCATTGCTATTTTGCCTCCTCAATGCCTGTTTCATTTTACCTGCCACTGGGTGTGCTTGAGATGACAGTTTCTTTAGGATTGGATCTTATAATTCAATTGTGTTTATTCTAATCCAGGGCTAAAAAGTTGTATTATTTGAAATTTTTTCTTTTTATTATGGTGATGACATTCTTTTTCAAATATTTCTTTACCAGTATTATTCACAGTTACTTTTAGGTGAAAATATAATCATGGAATTTTCTTAATTTTTCACTATCATAATATCCTTAGAATCAAACCATAGGGTTAGGTAGTCTTCATATTACCTAGACTGATCTAGAGAATATGATTAAAATTTTGGAAGAATTCAACTTAAAATTGTTCTGGAGATTTTTTTTTTCAAATTACTTTCATGTATTTACTTTTAAATTTACTGTAATGCATTTACTGTTTGTGCTGCCTACTTTCTAAAGTCATAATTTTAACATTGGTACAGTACATTTATGTCAGTGTTATGACTTATCCTAATTTCAGGAATAACCTGAAGATTGAAGGGTTATTAGATGAAAGATCCTGTGAAAAACTACCTAGGAATATAAATACTACTTGTCTTCCAGAAGTTTCCTTCTCCAGAGCAATTGTCTATAAAGTGTTATGTGCCCCCATGGTACAAAAAAATTAACCATTGCAGTATGGGAAGCAGACCCTATAACTTGGAACATTTTGCCTAAGGAGTTAAAAAAAACACTTAAACATTCCAAACATGTATAGACTTACTCTTGCACTTTCATTCAGTCCATGTGTCAAATACACCTAGTGTTTCAGGTACAGGTGAGGAATCCTGAGGGAAAAGTGGGGGGTGAGCAGTGACAGGTTCATCTGTCTCCTTTCTGCCATGACATTTTAGGCATTGCTGGTTAAATAGACTGAGATTACATTATCTTAGATGGTGGAATTCTGGCAATACTTAGTAATAAGTGACCATAAACATCTTTTGTACCACCCAGAGATTTGCGAGTTATAGATGACATAGTACTTAAATGAGTTGTCAGACCAAAGACATTGTATCTTTTTCTTTTAACAAAAACCACAAATGATCCCCATTTACTAGCCTTTCATGTGAAGAGAAGTAGACACAGTACATATTTAGCAGGTTCTTACCCAACAGATATATTTGACAAAAATAAACACAACCTATCTATTTCAGATAAAGGTGACCTTTGAATCAGTGAGAAAGTAACTGCATTCAGCAGAGGGAAGGTGCTCTATGGACAGAGCATTTTTTAAATGATTGTTTGGAAATGTTTCCATTACTGTGTCATTTTACCACCAAAATTGATATGTGTGTCTTTTCCTTTTTAAAGTTGAAAAAACAGAAACAAAAAAACAAACTCATTTCTGTGCACACATACAAACTTAAATACAGATTTAAAAAAAAATTTTTATTGGCATATAGTTGATTTACAATGTTGTGTTAGTTTCAGGTGTACAGCAAAGTGAATCAGTTATACATATGCATATATCCACTCTTTTTTTTTTTTTTAAGATTCTTTTCCCATGTAGGCCATTACAGAGTATTGAGTAGAGTTCCCTGTGCTATACAGCAGGTTCTTACTAGTTATTTTATATATAGTAGTGTGTATTAAATATAGATCTTTTTTACCTTGTTTAAAAATTTTGGAAATAGTTTTAGTAGATTTTAGACCATATTTTCAAAATTAAGAAATGTAACACCTTTCAAGACATCTGGGAAGGTGGAAGTTTACTAGAAGAATTTCAAGGAAAACCTTTGCATAATTGGTAGGTAGGATTGAAAAATGTATAACATGATTTAGTAAGTGCAGCTGATGATGTACTTCTTCCCTTTAGAACAGTGAATCTTTCTCAGCTGGGGCAATCATTAAAACCATGTATGGAAGTAAATTGACTTAGATCCACTCTTTCAAATGTCTGTATCATGAAATATTTAACCAAGACATTTTTTAAAAGCAAAGCAGATTGAATCATACTGTTTTCTCAAAAACTGTATTTTATCTTTACCTCATCCTATTTTAGTTTCTATTTTTGTGTTTTACAGTATGCATTTTAGTGCCGTCATACTTGTATTTAACTTATATACATTCATGCGTGTGTATATGCATACATACATATTTGGGAGTGCAGTGCCCAGATTCCATACTGAGAGGATGTGCCATCAAAAAGTTTGGAGATCATTGTTCTAAAAGATCTTTTCTGACCCTCCTCTATGCACCTATAGTAACAGGGCGCCAGGCAAACTTGTCAATCACCATTTTACTTGTTTGCTCTCTCTTTGACTTCTTAGAAGAGACCATAAATGGGTAAAACAATTTTAGAAGTGATCTCAAATTGATGGCTCAAAGTTTTCTTTGACTCACACAAGGGTTTTTTTTGTTTGATTTAAAATTTAAATTAAAAAAAATCATTCTCTATTTGCCAAATAACTAATTTCATACTGTTTTAAACCTGTATGTTTACCCATTTGAGTTATCTGCCTAGATGCTAAATACATTTGTCTTTGTTACCTTGTGTAGAGGATAAAAATATGCCATACCTCATGGACGGTGAGCTGTTGACCAATATAAGGTAATTTATCTTGAGTTCTACTCGTGAGTAATGCTCAAACTAAAGTATTGTGTCTAAAAGACTATATGGGGACTTCCCTGGTGGCACAGTGGTTAAGAATCCACCTGCCAGTGCAGGGGACATGGGTTCGAGCCCTGGTCCGGGAAGATCCCACATGCCGCAGAGCAGCTAAGCCCGTGCACCACAGCTACTGAGCCTGTGCTCTAGGGCCTGCGAGCCACAAGTGTTGAGCTCATGTGCCACAACTACTGAAGCCTGTGCGCCTACAGCCCGTGCTTCGCAACAAGAGAAGCCAACGCAATGAGAAGCCAGCGCAACGCAACGAAGAGTCGCCCCTGCTCGCCCCAACTAGAGAAAGCTGGCGCGTATCAACAAAGACCCAACACAGCCCCCCCCCAAAAAAAAAAAAAATTATATGGATATTTTATAATCCTTAGTGTAATATTGAAAATCTGTTTCAGCATTATTTGTAAAGGTCACAATTGTAAAGTTCACAATATATAGATTGCTAGGATAATAATTTGAAAACTTCAAACAAGTACCTTTATAATTTATCAAGTACCAGTTCGTCAGTTAAGGCCCATATGATGGAAATGGGCTTTAAGAAAATTTTTTTTGTTGTTTTTTTTTGTTTTTTTTTTTTTTTTTTTTTTGGTGGTACGCAGGCCTCTCACTGCTGTAGCCTCTCCCTTTGCAGAGCACAGGTTCCGGACACGCAGGCTCAGCGGCCATGGTTCACGGGCCCAGCCGCTCCACGGCATGTGGGATCTTCCCGGACTGGGGCACAAACCCGTGTCCCCTGCATCCGCAGGCGGATTCTCAACCACTGCGCCACCAGGGAAGCCCTAAGAAAATTTTTTTTAATTAAAAAAAAATTAGTTCCCTTTTTACCCTTGATCTTCTTTCCTATCACAAAGACAGTAATTTAGAAAAATTATCTAAAAGCTTATTGAACTCTAGGTCAGCTAATATTCTTTCTATCTTTCTTTCTTTGGAATTTTCTTTATTCCTGTAATACTGTACTTCTGAGAATGCATCAGAAATGAAACTACATGTTTAATTGTGCCATATTATCTGTGGGATAAAAGAGAAGAAATAAGTAGAGTGGATGATTTGCAAAAAATGGGATGGTGCTGGTTATATTTAGAGTTATATTTATCTTTTCTTTCCATTCTGAGTTGGTCCTTTACGAATATTTGGGCCAACACCAAAGGCCTAAGCAGCTGCCCTTATACCAGTAAGCTGTGCTTTAGGGCCTTGGGGAAAGGAAGACAGTACTTAAAAGAAATCTGGATAAGGCAGCTGATCAAAAAAAGAAAAATGAAAGCCCTCCCTTTTTTCTCCCAAGTTAGTAGCAAGTAACTGGCTGTACTTTATTTACCCTTTATCTGACCTGGCAAGGGCAAAGCCTAAGTTTTATTTTCTTAAAGCCTCAGAGGAGCCTTTTCTGGAAGCTGCATGGCTATTTCAAAGTTCCTGTGGAAATTTATGAAAAGAAAACATTTTTCTTGACTTCCTTCTCAAAACCCATGATTGATAGAGGGAACATGGTTTGGGAACATATTTTGAAAGCAAGGTGGCAAGAGATGAGACTAGAAAGGTAAGCAAGGGACAGTGCCTTTAGGCCTTAGAAGGAATTTGGATTTCATTCTCAACGTAGTAAGCAGCCATTGAGGGTATCAGCCAGCGAGTGAGGAACAGCTCTGCACGCCACAACGAAGTTTGCGAATCTGCTACAGAGTTCCTCACTTCAGAGCCCGAAATAAGGTCCTTTCCCTCCCTCTGCTGCCTAATGAAATCTTACTTATCCCTCAAGATAAAGTTCACATTTCCCTTCTCCAGGGAAGGAGGTGGTTTAAGAGAGGTTGGTACTGGAAGTAGATGTTTTAGAATCTTCTGCGAAGTAGAGGAGTTGCAGCCCTCGAGTGAATTGATTGTCCAGGGTAGATACTGAAGAAAGGAAAGCATGCAAAGGAACAGTACAAGCAGTAGAGAGTCTATGATAGGGAATTCATAAGCATGAACAAATAGATTGAGGCAGAGCATATATGTATATGTAAAATACACGTAACATAAATTGTACCATTTAAGCCATTTTTAGGTGTACAGTTCTCTGGCATCAGTACATTCACGTTGTTTTACCACCATCGCCACTATTCATCTCTAGAATTTTTTTGTCATTCCCAACTGAAATTCTAAACCCATTTAAGAGTTGCAATCGTATTTTGTTTGCAGTACATGGCAACAACAGTGCTAGATCCCTACAGGTGGACATTGCCATGGTAGGTATAGATGAAAGAGATGCATGTAAAGGACACTAAACTGCTAGAGCATTTGTAAAGAGTGTTTCTGTTGTGAGATGGGTGAGGCTGAAGGATAGGGTGGGATTGAACAAAGCAGAGAAATGAACACCTGTTATAAGTGCCGAGCGTGATACTAAGTGCTTTGTGTATGTTCTTTAATGAAGCTGATGTGAGAGCTAAGAATGGGTTCATTCAAGAGTTTAATGTAGGAGGGCTTTCCTGGTGGCGCAGTGGTTGAGAGTCCGCCTGCCGATGCAGGGGACACGGGTTCGTGCCCCGGTCCGGGAGGATCCCACACGCCGCGGAGCGGCTGGGCCCGTGAGCCATGGCCGCTGAGCTTGCGCGTCCGGAGCGTGTGCTCCGCAACGGGAGGGGCCACAGCAGTGAGAGGCCTGCATACAAAATATATATATATATATATATATATATATATATATATATATATATATATATATATACACACAAACTATCCCGATCCACATGTCATTAAAAACATGTATAGTTTCTCATCATGGGCTTCCAAAGTAGAAGAGTAATAGAATTGAGTTAAAACCCAGAATGGGCAACAGTTTAATCTAGGATTGTGTTGTCATCCATCTGGAAACCCTGGTTTGGGGTCACTGTCTACTTTAACGGTACTGTGTGGTTGAGACTTTAACTGAACATTTAACCAAAGAATTAATATAAAACATTAACATATGTCAAACTTTAACATTTAACATATGTTAAATTAAAAAATAATTTTTTTAAAGAATAGAGATTCAGGGATAATAGGCTTGCTTTGAAGATTTGTATAAAAATAGTTTGGAGCAAAATATTCAAGAAACAGATTTAGGGACTTCCCTGCTGGTCCAGTGGTTAAGATTCCGTGCTTCCAATGCAGGGGGCACAGGTTCGATCCCTGGTTGGGGAACTAAGATCCCACATGCTGCATGGTGTGGCCAAAAATTTTAAGAAAAAAGAAAAAAGAAACACGACTTACCTGGCATGTATTCAAGAATTTATAGGCCTTACTTCATTAAGACTCACAGAAATACAACATGGAAATTATACATCATTTGATTGGATTTTTAAATTAAAATGTGGCTTTTTCAAGCCACTGAGGAAATCAGTTTAATACCAAATTGTTTGGTTTTATTAGATTATTATTAGAATACTAAAGTGTGCAAAATGGGTTAAGATTCAGATTTCATTCTGTGAAAATGGAGACTGCCCCCTGGTTAAATATCATTGGAGAATCAGTCTGAGGATTTTACTCCTTAGGTGTGATAACTGAAAGTCAGAAGTACTTCAGTTAGTTTTTCCTACTCCTTGTTCTGTTTGAATATTCACTTGGTATAATTGTCCTGTTATTATACTGACAAAATATATTTATTAGTAAATAATTATTTAAGCCAACATTGCCATTGGTATCAATACATGGAAGTTTTCAATTATATGATAGATGATGTGCTAGGTACCTTTAAATAAAAACGCTGGGGCAGGGACTTCCCTGGTGGTCCAGTGGTTAAGACTCTGCACTTCCACTGCAGAGGGCATGGGTTTGACCCCTGGTCAGGGAACTAAGATCCCACATGCCACGTGGCTTGACCCCCCCCCCAAAAAAAAAAAAAAAAAAACCTGGGGCAGTCCAACTCAGTCTCTCCCCCACCCCTTAGCATTATAAATTAATAAATTTTAATTCAGGAAGCACAGGTTACATGGTGAAATTTTTGTTTTAGATCATTTCCATTAGAAATGGTAAGCTATTGAAAATAATACAGGTAGCCTTTAATAAAAAGTAAACTAAGTTTAATATAATGAAAAAGCAGGTAATTATGAAATACCATGTGAATGTTTGGCAGAACTTTCTATGTTCCTTACTCACTCAACACAATTTGTAAAGAAATAACCTCTCTACAAGGAGGACAAGCCTAACAGCAGGGAAAGAGCCCATTAAGTCTTCAGTGCACAGGGTATTTTGTGAATAACTGAGTTGGCTAGCATGGATTTCAGGTATTTTTCGGGACTGATGTCTATGACAAATGATCTAATTAACTAAATTATCTAAACATTAATTTGAAAGATGCTTTTAAATACACTATCATAGACTTCATTGTTCACAAATGGACTTTATGTGGGGAGCTAATTAAGTCACTTTTCAATTTTTCAGTATTTTTTTAAAAATCACAGGAAACAGATACAATGAACCAGAGATTATCTCTACTATTGATTACAAGAAAGGTGGTAGTTGTACCAAAAATCATTATTTTTTTAAAATTAAGGGATACAGTAAAATTCACCCTCTTCAGGGTACAATTCTGAGTATTGACAATGCATACAGTTATATAACCACAACAACAATGCAGATAAGAAACAGTCCCATGACCTTTGAAAATTCTGTCGTACCCTTTTGTAATCAGTCAGTTCTTCCAGCCCCCTGCAACCTGGCATCTATTTTCTGTCCCTGTGTGCTCGCCTTTTTCAGAATGTCATATGGAATCTTATATATGTAGCCTTTTACGGTGGCTTCCTTCTAATGCACATGCAAGTGTCCTTAGTTCATTTCTTGAGTGTTATGCCATTGTGTGGATTTACCAGTTTGCTTATCCATTCACTGATTGAAAGTCATTTGGGTATTTTCTAGCGTTTGATAACTATGAATAAAGCCTCTGTAAACATTTATGTACAGCTTTTTGTGTGAATGTAAGCATTCACTTCATTTGGGTAAGTACCTAGGAGTGTCATTGCTGGGTCACATGGAAGTTCTTGTTTAACTTTATAAGAAAGTGCCATGGCTCCTATTGGGTAGCTTATTAAATTTAGTCACGATTTTGTGGTAGATTCCGAATATAATTTCAGATTATCGACAGTGAACAATGAGAGTCAATGATATTTTATTTCTCATTTTAATTATCACTTTCTAGCTGCAAATCATAGTTTGGTTTTCACTATATAGATTCAAATGTGGATTCCATTATATCTTAATTTATTGTGCAAAAGAGAATTGAATTTCTTAAAGGTTATCATTTTACTTGTTTTACTGGCCAAGATTTTTAACATCTTAAACCTGGTTTTCTTTTGTACAAAATGGTAATTATTATTCTTTATCTTACCTGTATTATTTATTCCTTTTGCAGGAAAGTGTTTTCTTCTGTAATATAGTGATAAATTATTACCTCACAGTGAGGATTTAAAGAAATGCTGCATGGAAAGTGCTTATCAGAGCACCTAGCACAAAGTAAATGTTAGCTATAAAAAAAAAGAAAGGGGGGGGTGTCCCTTGGTGCGGGAGCTCTTCTTGCCCAGCCCTAGATGGTGCCCCTGGGGCATCCAGGTCATCCCTCACGTGCCTGAGGCTGAGCAGTGGCATCATTTCCTGTTCCCAGCGAGCCCCTCAGATCCCCACTGTGGTGGTACGTCCAGTGAGCAGCTTTCTTAGCGGTCAAGATGCTGTGTGGCTGACAGGGTCTTGGTGCTCCAGCCAGGTGTCTGGCCTGAGCCTCAGGTGGGAGAGCCAAGTTCAGGACATTGGGCCACCAGAGACTTCCTGGCCCCACGTAATATCAGTTGGCAAGAGCTCTCGCAGAGATCTCCATCTCAACGCTAAGACCCAGGGACACAAAATGACCAGCAAGCTCCAGTGCTGGACAGCCCATGCCAAACAACTAGCAAGACAGCACCACAGCTCCACCCATTAGCAGAGAGGCTACCTAAAATCATACTAAGTTCCAGGTACCCCAAAACACACCACAGGATGCAATCCTGCCCACCAGAAAGACAAGATTCAGCCTTATCCACCAGAACACAGGTACCAGTCCTCTTCCCGAGGAAACCTACACAACCCAGTGAACCGACTTTATCCACTGGGGGCAGACACCAAAAGCAACGGGAACTACGAACCTGCAGCCTATGAAAAGAAGACCCCAAACACAGTAAGTTAAGCAAAATGAGAAGACAGAGAAATATGCAGCAGATGAAGGAACAAGGTAAAAACTCACTAGACCAAACAAATGAAGAGGAAATAATCTGCCTGAAAAAGAATTCATAATAATGATAGTAAAGATGATCCAAAATCTTGGAAATAGAATGGAGGAAATACAAGAAACGTTTAACAAGGACCTAGGAGAACTAAAGAGCAAACAAACAATGATGAACAACACAATAAATGAAATTACAAACTCTCTAGAAGGAATCAATAGCACAATAACTGAGGCAGAAGAACAGATAAGTGACCTGGAAGATAAAATAGTGCAAATAACTACTGCAGAGCAGAATAAAGAAAAAAGAATGAAAAGAACTGAGGACCGTCTCAGAGACCTCTGGGACAACATTAAATGCACCAACGTTCGAATTATAGGGGTCCCAGACGAAGAAGAGAAAAAGAAAGGGACTGAGAAAATATTTGAAGACATTATAGTTGAAAACTTGCCTAATATGGGAAAGGAAATAGTCAAGTCCAGGAAGCACAGAGAGTCCCATACAGGATAAATCCAAGGAGAAACATGCCGAGACACATATTAATGAAACTATCAAAAATTAAAAACAAAGAAAAAAATTAAAAGCAGCAAGGGAAAAGCAACAAATGACATACAAGGGAATCCCCATGAGGTTAACAGCTGATCTTTCAGCAGAAACTCTGCAAGCCACATGGGAGTGGCGGGACATATTTAAAGTAATGAAAGGGAAAATCCTACAACCAAGATTACTCTACCCAGCAAGGATCTCATTCAGATTCGACGGAGAAATTAAAGCCTTTACAGATAAGCAAAAGCTAAGAGAATTCAGTACCACCAAACCAGCTTTACAACAAATGCTAAAGGAACTTCTCTAGGCAGGAAACACAAGAGAAGGAAAAGACCTACAATAACAAACCCAAAACAATTAAGAAAATGGTAATAGGAACATACATATCGATAATTACCTTAAATGTAAATGGATTAAATGTTCCAATCGAAAGACATAAACTGGCTAAATAGATATGAAAACAAGACCTATATATATATATATATGCTGTCTACAAGAGACATACTTCAGACCTAGGGACACATACAGACTGAAAGTGAGGGGATGGAAAAACATATTCTGTGCAAATGGAAATCAAAAGAAAGCTGGAGTAGCAATTCTCATATCAGACACAATAGACTTTAAAATAAAGACTATTACAAGAGACAAAGAAGGACACTACATAATGATCAAGGGATCAATCCAAGAAGAAGATATGACAATTGTAAATATTTATGCATCCAACATAGGAGCACCTCAGTACATAAGGCAAATTGCTAATACACATAGAAGGGGAAATCGACAATAACACAATAATAGTAAGGGATTTAACACCCCAATTTCACTGGTGCACAGATCATCCAAAATGAAAATAATTAAGGAAACAGAGCTTTAAATGATACATTAAACAAGATGAACTTAATTGATGTTTATAGGACATTCCATCCAAAAGCAACAATACACTTTCCTTTCAAGTGCTCATGAAACATTCTCCAGGATAGATCATATCTTGGGTCACAAATGAAGCCTTGGTAAATTTAAGAAAATTGAAAATCATATCAAGTATATTTTCCAACCACAATGCTATGAGACTAGATATCAATTACAGGAAGAAAACTGATAAAAATTCAAACACATGGAGGCTAAATACTATGCTACAAAGTAACCAAGAGATCACTGAAGAAATAAAAGAGGAAATCAAAAAATACCTACAAACAAATGACAGTGAAAACACGATGGCCAAAAACCTGTGGGATGCAGCAAAAGCAGTTCCAAGAGGGAAGTGTATAGTAATACAACTCTACCTCAAGAAACAAGAAGAATCTCAAATAAACAACCTAACCTTACACCTAAAGCAATTAGAGAAAGAAGAACAAAAAACTCCCAAAGTTAGCAGAAGGAAAGAAATCATAAAGATCAGATCAGAAATAAATGAAAAAGCAATGAAGGAAACAATAGCAAAGATCAAGAAAACTAAAAGCTGGTTCTTTGAGAGGGTAAACAAAAATGATAAACCACTTAGCCAGACTCATCAAAAAAAGGGAGAAACTCAAATCAACAGAAATAGAAATGTAAAAGAAGTAACAACTGACACTGCAGAAATACAAAGGATCATGAGAGATTACTACAGGGAACTATGTGACAATAAAATGGACAACCTGGAAGAAATGGACAAATTCTTAGAACAGCACAGCCTTCCAAGACTGAACTAGGAAGAAATAGAAAATATAAACAGACCAATCACAAGCACTGAGATTGAGACTGTGATTAAAAATCTTCCAACAAACAAAAGCCCAGGACCAGATGGCTTCACAGGCGAATTCTATCAAACTTTTAGAGACGAGCTAACACCTATCCTTCTCAAACTCTTCCAAAATATACCAGAGGGAGGAACACTCCCAAACTCATTCTACGAGGCCACCATCACCCTGATATCAAAACCAGACAAAGATGTTACAAAAAAAGAAAACTACAGGCCCATATCACTGATGAAAATAGATGCAAAAATCCTCAACAAAATACTAGCAAACAGAATCCAACAGCACATTAAAAGGATCATGTGGGGTTTATCCCAGGAATGCAAGGATTCTTCAGTATACACAAAACAATTGATGTGATACACTACATTAACAAATTGAAGGATAAAAACCATATAATCTCATAGATGCAGAAAAAGCTTTTTACACTCATTTATGATAAAAACCCTCCAGAAACTAGGCGTAGAGGGAACTTACCTCAATATAATAAAGGCCATGTATGACAAACCCACAACCAAAATCATTCTCAATGGTGAAAAAAATGAAACCATTTCCACTAAGATCAGGAACAAGACAAAGTTGCCTACTGTCACCACTATTATGCAATGTAGTTTTGGAAGTTTTAGCCACAGCAGTCAGAGAAGAAAAAGAAATAAAAGGAATCCAAATCGGAAAAGAAGAAAAACTCACTGTTTGCAGATGACATGATACTATATATAGAGAATCCTAAAGATGCTACAGGTAAACTACTGGAACTAATCAATGAATTTGGTAAGGTAGCAGGATACAAAATTAATGCACAGAAATCTCTCACATTCCTATACACTAATGATGAAAAATCTGAAAGAGAAATTAAGGAAACACTCCCATTTACCACTGCAACAAAAAGAATAAAATGCCTAGGAATAAGCCTACCTAAGGAGAGAAAAGATCTGTATGCAGAAAACTATAAGACACTGATGAAAGAAATTAAAGATGATACAAATAGATGGAGAGATATACCATGTTCTTCTATTGGAATAATAAACGTTGTGAAAATGACTATACTACCCAGAGGAATCTACAGATTCAATGCAATCCCTATCAAACTACCAATGTCATTTTTCACAGAACCAGAACAAAAAATTTCACAATTTGTATGGAAACATAAAAGACTCCAAATAGCCAAAGCAATCTTGAGAAAGAAAAACAGAGCTGGAGGAATCAGGCTCCCTGACTTCAGAGTATACTACAAAGCTACAGTACTCAAGACATGTGGTACTGGCACCAAAACAGAAATATGGATCAGTGGAACAGAGTAGAAAGCCCAGAGATAAACCCACACACATATGATCATCTTATCTTTGATAAAGGAAGCAAGAATATACAATGGAGAAGAGAGCCTCTTCAATAAGTGGTGTTGGAAAGAATGGACAGCTACATGTAAAAGAATGAAATTAGAATACTCCCTAACACTGTATACAAAAATAAACTCAAAATGGATTAAAGACCTAAATGTAGGTCTCTACATGTAGAGGTCTCTACCTCAATAAAACTCTTAGAGGAAAACATAGGCGAAACACTCTATGACATGAATCAGAGCAAGATCCTTTTCACTCACCTCCTAGAGAAATGGAAATAAAAACAAAAATAAACAAATGCGTCCTAATGAAACTTCAGAGCTTTTGCACAGCAAAGGCAACCATAAATAAGGCGAGAAGACAACCCTCAGAATGGCAGAAAATATTTGCAAACGAAGCAACTGACAAAGGATTTATCTCCAAAATATACAAGCAGCTCAATATCAAAAGAATGAAAAACCCAACCCCAAAATGGGCAGAAGACCTAAATAAACATTTCTCCAAAGAAGATATACAGATTGCCAACAAATACATGAAAGGATGTTCAACATCACTAATCATTAGAGAAATGCAAATCAAAACTACAATGAGGTATGACATCACACTGGTCAGAATGGCTGTCATCAAAAAATCTACAAACAATAAATGCTGGAGATGGTATGGAGAAAAGGGAACCCTCTTGCACTGTTGGTGGGAATGTAAATTGATACAGTCACTATGGGGAACAGTAGGGAGGTTCCTTAAAATACTAAAAATAGAACTACGATATGACACAGCAATCCCACTACTGGGCATATACCCTGAGAAAACCATCATTCAAAAAGAGTCATGGGCTTCCCTGGTGGCACAGTGGTTGAGAGTCCGCCTGCCGATTCAGGGGACACGGGTTCGTGCCCCAGTCCAGGAAGATCCCACATGCCGCGGAGCAGCTGGGCCTGTGAGCCATGGCCGCTGAGCCTGCGTGTCCGGAGCCTGTGCTCCACAAAGGGAGAGGCCACAATGGTTAGAGGCCCATGTACTGCAAAAAAAAAAAAAGAGAGAGAGAGAGAGATATGTACCACAGTGTTCATTACAGCACTATTTACAATAGCCAGTACATGGAAGCAGCCTAAGTGTCCATCGAGAGATGGATGGATAAAGAAGATGTGGCACATATATACAATGGAATATTACTCAGCCATAAAAATAAACAAAATTGAGTTATTTGTAGTGAGGTGGATGGACCTAGAGTCTGTCATACAGAGTGAAGTAAGTCAGAAAGAGAAAAAGAAATACCGTATGCTAACCCATATATATGGAATCTTAAAAAAAAAAATGGTTCTGAAGAACCTAGGGGCAGGACAGGAATAATGACGCAGAGGTAAAGAATGGACTTGAGGACACGGGGAGGGAGAAGGGTAAGCTGGGACGAAGTGAGAGAGTGGCATGGACATATATACACTAGCAAATGTAAAATAGATAGCTAGTGGGAAGCAGCCGCAGAGCACAGGGAGATCAGCTCGGTGCTTTGTGACCACCTAGAGGGGTGGGATAGGGAGGGTGGGAGGGAGATGCAAGAGGGAGAGGATTTGGGGATATATGTTTTCGTGTAGCTGATTCACTTTGGTATACAGCAGCAACTAAAACAACAATGTTAAGCAATTATACTCTAATAAAGATGTTAAAAAAAAAAAAAGGAAAAGGTATTTGTTTGGAAACCAAACCTGAGATTACAATTTAAACATTGCTATGAAAATTCAGGAAGCACAGAATTTGTGCATTTTTATGACAGGGAAACATTCTACTTTTTTTGGTACTGAAATTTGCCAAGGCTAAGTGGTCTTTGGAATCAAATTTAAATAGTTTTCCTGTCACAGTGAATTTTAAACACTGGTGGAGTTCCTGTCGGACATAAAGGACAATTCAGGTTTCTTATCTTTCTTTGACTCCTTTTCTACATGTTCTAATTGTCTATTCTTTTTAGATTAAAATCTATTCATGCCTAGTATGCAAATTTATTTTATTAAGAATTAAGGTGATAAGTCCATTTCCTGATAAGCAGATGATGTTCCTGTGTCTTATCTGAATGTATAATACATAGTCCCTCATACTGTATCTTGAGTGGTCCCTGAAGTGCAGTCCCAGACCCGCAGTGTCAGCATCACCTGGGAGCTTGTGAGAAGTGCAGTTTCTGGGGTTGTATCACAGATTGGGATGTTGAATTCAACTGCCTGGGATGGGAGCAGGCAGTGTGTGTTTTAAAACGCTGTCCAGATGATCTGGTATGTGAGAACCACTGCATCTGGACACACTGAGGAGGGGTTCGGAGAGGCTACTTTCAACTGTGAGCGTGTTGTCTATAGCCCATTACTTCATTGTGATTGTAAACAATGCTCTGAAATAACATAAAACTTCTTTAGGAAATTTATGAGTAGTATTTATTCACTCTGCACTAAGATCAATGAACTATGCTAAAATGGAAAGTATTAAGTGGCACGAAAAGCATTTGAGATAATTTAAAATGATGTTTTAACATCTTAAGCCTGTGAATCTTGAATCTGTAACCTCTTTGGTCCAGAGGATGGACCCAGTTCAAGTGGAAACAAACTGTTTTCATGTTGGCTTTTTTAGAGCATTACTAATCATTAAGGAATTAGTTTATAAACTGTCCTATTCCCAAATGTATTTCTAGTGCATTTGTTGCTTCCATGGGCCTCCGTTGTTGTTTATTTTCTCTCCATCCTCATAAAGTTGGTCTCACAGCAGCCCTCCTCTGGGGAGGTGTGGCATATTATGCATGAGGTTGTCTTTGAGCAGTTAGGGTCTAAGAAGGTCCTGAAGTAAGCAGTGCACCATCAGAGCTCCCGGCTAACCTGTGGGTCTCCAAGCTGTGAGAGGCTTTAGAGCCAGGAGTGAGATTTTATCTCATGAACTTTTAAATATTTTCTCATCAAACCAGAGTAGACTAATTATCAGTATGTGTGAAATCATGTCCACTGATCAAGGTAAGTAGTTTCATTTTCTGGTATATCTTTCTCATTTTTGTTTTGTTTTTTTCACCCGGTTTCTGTGGGTCAATTTATAACAACATGCTGAGGGACATGAAAGTTGCAGAGTTTGGTTTTAAGAATAAGGTTCCCATTATTTTTCAACTCTAATGTTAAAATATGTAGTGTGTTCATGGTTTCTGCCTCTTCCAGGAGGCTGTTTCTGGGTTTAGCGAAATACAAATTTAATAGTTCTGATTCTCTGACTCATTCTTAATAACATTAGAAGTTTGAAAAGTTAGTCCCTGACGGGAGAATACAGACAAAGAAAGCAAAAGTTTTTTCTTCCATTTCTGGTGTGAACAAAGCTAAGAAATGTTTACCACTAATCCTTTTCTAGTACTGCTGCATGGAATACTGTTCTGTTCAAGCCAAACACACACACACATCCCCACCGTCCCAGGCTTCTTGTTTCAGCAAAGTTCAGAAGAGTGAATATTACTTGTTTTTCAATATAAGATAACATCGTAGAGACAGGCATGGATTTTTTGTTGTTCTTGGTGGTGTTAAGACACCGTTTTTTTCCTCCAATATTCTAGAGAGTGTATTAATGAGAAGTTGATTCTTTCAAAGAGGCATGAAATACTGTGTGGTAGAAATGTAATCATGTGACAGGAAATTTCTGCTAAAATTTTTTTTTTTTTAACTGAAATGGGTACATTTTGTGATGCTCTTTTCCCATTGTTCGTCCATGGATATTAACCTTCCTGAGGAATGTCTCCCTGCTGTCTACACTGTTAATTAAATAAAATGAACTGAACCTTAGAACAGGCAAGTCTTCATAGTTACCAAGATTCTCTTCCTTGTGGTGTCACTGTTTCCTTCTTTTCGCCTGGGGGGCAGCGGAGGGGGGGATGGGAGCTGCACTGAGCTTGGAAGCCCAGGGGCGGGGCCCGTCACAGTACTGCAGCTGGGAAGCTGAGGCTCCCTCCCGCAGCTAGACAGCCTTGACTGGCTCTGTTCCCAGGTGCCAGTAGTTGCTGGAGATTGAGTAGCCCAGCCCATGTCTGCCGTGGCTCCCTCCATTATCCAGGAAGAAGCCTCAGTTCCTTTGCAGGGGTTCCAAGTTCAAGGTTTGTGTGATCTCCCCAAGGTTCGTGTGTTGTGTGGTTTACCATCACACTCTAAATATGAAACTGTTTTAAAAAGCTGCAAAAGGGATGAACTCACTCTCCGTTAGTGAGTTCTCTCTTTCCCTAGAACAACTTCTGTCCCTTCTCATTCCACCTTTAAATAGTTAGGGATGATTGGAGAGAAGTAGTATTGCTTCCTGAAAAGGCAGCCTCAAATGGAGGGAGAAGTGCTACTCGAATTTTCTGCTCTAATGGACACCTCCCTATAGTGAGTGGCCACCACAATGATGTAGGCTTTAGAAGTTCTTTTTACGGTTTTTAAACCGAAAAGACAGTAATGTAGCACTCCTGCCCACACTACTGGGTTATTTTTATTGCTATTAAGTTGTCCAAGAAAATTTGTAGTGTACATGTTATTTGTAAACATTTTATCTTTTTTTATGACTTGAAGAAACTTTCCTATGCTTGTAGGCAAACTCACATGAAAATTGAAGAGAAAACCGGAATGTGAGGAATGACTCAATGGGAAGTATTCTTCAGTCTTTGCAGGGATAACATGGTCTTCATTTGATACTCATCCAAACTATAGGTAAATTAAATTGTAATTCAAGATTAAGATTTAAACTTGAACAGTATCCCTTAGACACTGGAATATACCATTCATTCAAAAAATAAAAAGGCCTTTACCTAGGTGCTTATAGGCTTATCCATCCCTACCATCAGAAAGGTAGATCACCTTTCTGATCAACCCTCTGGTAGTCATCTTTACTCTCTGTGCTGTTTCTTTTTTTTTTCTTTCTTTCTTTTTTTTTTTTTTTTTTTTTTGCGGTACGCGGGCCTCTCACCGCTGCGGCCTCTCCCGTTGAGGAGCACAGGCTCCGGACGCGCAGGCTCAGCGGCCATGGCTCACGGGCCCAGCCGCTCCGCGGCATGTGGGATCTTCCCGGACCGGGGCACGAACCCGTCCGTGTCCCCTGCACTGGCAGTTGGATTCTCAACCACTGCGCCACCAGGGAATCCCTGAGCTGTTTCTTATATATAAAATAGAAAGCTAATTTTTATTGGTCTGAAATATATTTTTAAAGGTCTTCACCCTCCTTTAAATATGTTCTCAAACTTATTCCCTCCCACAGTCCCTGTTAATCCCTGTTTAGATCAGATCCTTCTAAGGGTTTTTCCTCTGCTAATTGACCCAGGGTCTGTAGTTGGTTGGTCATATATTGAAGCAGACCAAAGGAAAGTGCCTCTGATAAGAAAAATAATGTTAGTCATGGAAACTGGTCATTCTACATGATGGTTATATTAAAACTTGGACTGGAGAAAACCTCTCTTTCTCCTCGTAAAAAAAACCACTAAGCCATTGTAGCCTGGTCGTCTCCATGTCATAATATAGCAACTGTTATTTCTTATGCTCCGACCAAAAACCCTAGTCTTGCTGAATCTTTTTTCTCTTACCAGTCTGCCAATCCAATCTGTCAATCAGTTCTGCTTTGAAGGATATCAAACTGACCATGTCTTAATTCCTCCATTGCTACTACCCTGGTTCACTTCACACTCAACTTTTCCTTGGATTATTCCAGTACCTTCCTATCCACCTTTGACCTCTTGAAGTCTGTTCTCCACCCAGCAGCCTGAGTGCTCCTTTAAAAATGGAAAACAGAAATTGTCTCTCCTCTGTTCAGAACCTTGCAGTGTATTCCCATCTCTCTCAGAGGAAAAGCCTGTGTCCTCTCAGTGACGTGCAAGGCCCTGCCTGGCCTGATGCCAGCATCTGCCCTGTGAACTCTCTGGCCTCAATGTGCTCCCTGCTCATTCTAATCTGTCCACGAAGTCTGAGAGGCCAAGTTGATCCCAATTATAAAGAACTGAGACAAAGTTTTGGGGGTGGGCTGGGCATGGGTAATGAAAATGCAGCCTGTGGAGGGCTCCATAATTGATTTTGTATTACGGGGTTCTGTTGAGAGAGGAAGTAGATGGGATATGTTTCGGAGTGGGAGACCCCAAGAAATTTGGGGAATAGTTTGCATGGAGAAAATTGTGGCAAGATGAAGAGAAAATATTTAAGATATTTTGTTCTGGTCTAAGGGTATACTCCCTCCCTTTTTTGTTTTTCTTTTTTTTCCCCTCCTGTGTTTAAGACATTTAATTCTTTGAAACTCTCCTGTTATGAGGATGATAGGAAAAGAAAGGACACAGAATAAAATGTAACAACCTAGAAATGTTTCCTCTTTAACAGTTCTTGTAAAACTTGATTTGAAAGGGTAGGAAACCAGTAAAAGCAGTGACTGCATGACAGATGTCATAGTATAAGTACAAAATGCGTGTTTGGAGAACAGACAAAGAGGAGCAACTGACTGTTTATTTGACTCAAGGAAACTTCCTCAAAAAGGTGACATTGGAACTAGATTAACGTGTTTAAAGATACCCTACTGAGCTAAGGGAGCCAACATATGCAAAAACATACGGGCATGAAAACAGTATAATGTGTTACAGGAACTGCCAAGATGAGAATGTGGCTAGAGCATTAGGGGTGCATGGCTGTGAGAAGATAGATATGAAGCATTTACAGGCTTATGTCTGATGGTAAAGTGTCCTGTATGGAAATTAGAGTTTTTCCTACAGATCTTGCAGTCCCATTAAAGGATTTTAAGCAAGGGAGTAATAAGATTGGTTTCATCATTCAGTGAATAAAACAAACTTTTTCTTTGTAGGAGCAGTCATGTTAGACATAACTAAACATGAGTTATGTAATGCAGTTTTAAAATTCAGAATTAGAAAAATGGTTATATTTGATAAATTGGATTATTTTTCTTCCTAACTTCCTTCCTCTGTCAGCCAAAAAATATATATAGGAAATAAATGATAAGCTAGATCAGTATTTGTTTTTTAAGTTTTGCATGACTTGAAACAATCCCCTACACTGTTAGAAGCTAAACACAAATGCTATTGTGCTCCTGGTCTAGAAATGTAGTCAGGGGAAAAATATGAGGCCTGCTGGTCTGATTACACAGCAATGAGTAAGGAAAGCAAATATCTATGTAAGCTGTTGAATATTAAATTTTAGTAAAATGAGATTTATATTAATGTTTGTCTTAAAAGAGTATCAAAATAAAAAGGAGAGTTGGGATAGATTAGAGATTGTCACCAAGCCCTTTTTCTTCCCAGGGCTGGATGATCCCGGCCTTGGACTACAGTGATAGGATTGGTGCATTTGAAATAGTTCAGGTTGAAGGACTGGCTGGCCCTAAGATTTTCCTACTTGGTAGAGTTCATTTTATCCATTACTACCATAAAGCCAAAGTTAGGTTTGAAAAATGAATGAACAGTGTCAATAACTGCAAAACAAAGTAGGCTGAGAAGCAGAAGTCAGCCAGTAATTTTTGTGTGTGTGTGTGTGGTATGCAGACCTCTCACTGCTGTGGCCTCTCCCGCTGAGGAGCACAGGCTCCAGATGCCCAGGCTCAACGGCCATGATGGCTCACGGGCCCAGCCGCTCCGCGGCATGTGGGATCTTCCCGGACCGGGGCACGAACCCGTGTCGCCTGCATCGGCAGGCGGACTCTCAACCACTGCGCCATCAGGGAAGCCCCAGCCAGTAATTTTAAGTAGGCGATGTGAAGTAGGCAGAAGCTCATAGAACTTAAGTTTATAGAGAGCGTTAAGCTAGAATGTTTTGGCCATTGGGAACCAGGTTTAGAGAAATCAAGTTCAGAAAAATAAACCAGAAAAGCAGATACAAAATTAATGAAAATCGAGCTAGGTCAGGAAGGATTTGCTTATGAAAAGGGTGTATTTTTCCCTTTGTGAAGAGAAATAGTAGTCCATTCTTGGTTGCTGTGATTGACATTATGAAAAACAATTCTATTTGGTTTTAACAACATCTTTGTCAAACCTTATGAAACATTTTGGCCAGTTTGATTTTCTTCTTGTCTCCGGACCTACAGATAAATTTACTGTGAATAAATGGAAAATAGTTTGGCAGTGGGTAAAAGGAAGAGGAAAAGCCAAGATTCTGGTTAATTTATAAACCAGACGTCTTGAATAAATGAGTTGGCTATAGCTGTTAGGAGAAAAACTATCTTTTGCCCTTCAAGTTCATTTCTTACATCTGTTTTTATTTCTTTCAGAGTTTATAAAGTCAATACAATTTTTAATTTTATTGTTTTCAGAAGTTTCCTCTTTGAAAGCAAAGCTTGCTATACTCTCCATCAGCTAGAAATAATCTCTGTTTTGAATTCTCAAGGTTCCTAATTAGTAGCTTTTCATATAAACCAGGGGATGTCTATTTTTTTTCAGTAGTAGATTCTAAAATCAGATAATCTTTATCAACCAGATGTTGAAGAGGGCCTCACGCTCAGCATATAATTATTGGCTATGACTTAAACAGGAATCAATTGATGCTGCAACCCTAAATCATTTCTATTAAAATTTCAGAGTCTTCATGGAATCCCCATTTTATGATATAAATTCGGTGGAACTTTAGTTTAACAGCTTAAAATTATGAAATCTATTTTATATAGCTTCTACTGAAAATAACTAATTTGATCCAAGCCTGTTACCAGGATACCAGGAATGGTGGTTCTCAATCTCAACTGCACATTGGAATCCCCTGGGAAGCTTTAAAATACACTGATACCTGGGTCCCACTCCCTAGAGATAGTGATTTCATTGGCTTGGGTTTCAGCCCAGGTATTACAGTTTTCTTTTTTTTTGTGTGTGTGTGTGTGTTACGCGGGCCTCTCACTGTTGTGGCCTCTCCCGTTGCGGGGCACAGGCTCCGGACGCGCAGGCTCAGCGGCCATGGCTCACGGGCCCAGCCGCTCCGCGGCATGTGGGATCCTCCCGTACCGGGGCACGAACCCGTATCCCCTGCATCGGCAGGCGGACTCCCAACCACTGTGCCACCAGGGAAGCCCAGTTTTCTTTTTTAAAGCTCCACAGGTGATTCATGGTTTGAGCAGCACTGACCAAGAAGCATGACCTGTTGGCTTATTTGTTCACATGCAGTAGATAGCTGGGGAAGATAATTCTTGTGAAAAATGTTTGGAAGGCAAAAGAATAACTAGGATGCTAGGCATGTGGGATTTAGACCAATAACAAACTAAAGATTATACCCTATAACATTGTTAATTTACCACATACATCCCAGAGTCGTCTGTAACCCCAGCTGTGCTATATCAATTGTGCTATGATGCTGCCAGTGAGTTCCCTGAAACCTAGAGGGTTTTCCTTGCCCAAGGTCACATTGCTAGCTGGGGACAGAGCCAAGATTGATTCTGGAAAATTGAAGTACAAATGTATTATAACATAGTGCTCTAATAATAGTATGATAACATTGTATCATTTATAGTACTAATCCATGGTTTGCTGCCTTGATTATTGAGGTCAGGGTCTACAAACCTTTTCCTGTAAAGGGCCAGATGATAAATATTTTAGGGTTTGTGGGCCATATGATTTCTGTTGTAACTACTTAACTGCCAACCTAGCGAAAAACATATGCAGTAGGTACAAGAACGAATGTGGCTGTATTCCAATAAAACTTCATTAACAGAATAAGTGGTGGACCAGATTTGGCCTGTGAACTGTGGATTGTAGATCTCTGAGGGACTCAGGCTGTAGTTTGCAGTTCCATGATTGAAGGGCATTTTAATCTTCCTACTGGAGAGCAGGTTGAAGATCTTACTGATCCTATACAGTGCCTGGCACTGATTCTGTTAACTGATTCTTGCAAGGTGCTAAATATTTTTTTCATTTCCTTCATTTTAATTGAAATATAGTTGAAGTACAATATTATATAAGTTATAGGTGTACAATATAGTGATTCTCAGTTTTTAAAGATTATACTCCATTTATAGTTATAAGATATTGGCTATATTCCCCATATTGTACAATATAGCAAGGTGCTAAATAAATGCTTATTGAATTAATGCATACATGCAACTCTTAACTTTTTTTCTTTTATCTCCAGCCTACCCTTATAACCAGTCTTCGGGTAGGAGAAAAGTTGGCACATATTCCAGCTATGAAGAAGAAACGCACTTTAGTTCTTTGAGGTCTGTGGCAGGTTGTAATTGCTGGGTTTAGTAGACTTTTTGAAAGGGATGGAGACCTGATTCCCTGAGGACATTTATTATTATCCTAATTTCTTAGAGTAAATTCTAAGACTTTATTTAAAAACTCAAAATATTTCTTAAACTTGGTTTTGTGACAACTTAGGGGGTCATTAACAATTTAAAGAGTATGTTTAGTTTCTCAAAACAATTCATTTGGATTTAAGATCACTGTAGTGTATGTGGTGAGTGGAGTCTTTGGCCAAGCAGAGCAAGTACTGATGAGTCCTCCCAGCCCCAGAAGTACTGGAAATATAGCCCCAGATCATGAGCTCATTTCCAGTGCAAAGTACAAACAAGTTTGATAACAGGGCCATCGGTTGTAGTGGAAAGAGCACTGACCTTGGAATCAAAAACCTGGTGTTACTCTTGGATTTACCACTATTTACCAACCTTACTTTCTTTAACTATAATATGCAGATGTCTGTCCTACATACCTTTTATGGATGCTGAAGGTGAAACGTGGTATGACATGTGAAAGTACCTCATGGGGTCTTTCTGACCTCTCCTTGAAGAGGTCCGGGTCAGGTCTACCAGAAGCGACAGCCGTGTAGCCAAGAGCTAAGTAGGACTAGACTAGCATGGAGTGAACCTGAGGGACTGTGCCCGTTGGTTTCCAGAGGGAATGTCTAAGAGTCTGTAATGGAGAGACTTATCCTGGAGCAAAGAGGTCAGACATTGGAAGAACTGAAGAGCAAGTGAGGAGGAGGTTCAAAGCTGGGAAGAGGCAAGGAAGTCTGAGACGCTGTTTAGTGACTCCAGATAAGATTCCCATTCGTATCTCATACTTCTTTTTTAATCTCGTATGATTTTTTTTTTTAAGTCTTGGATATTTGGAAGCTCCTGGCTGCATAGTATTTGCTGAAATAGAGGCACAGAGTCATGGCAGATAGCTATACTGTAACAGAGATGTGATCACTTTGTTACCTGCTAAGTGAAAGCCAAAGGATTATGAGCTAGGGTCCCAGCCCCGAAGGTACTTAAAAACTATATGTAGGGCTTCCCTGGTGGTGCAGTGGTTGAGAATCCGCCTGCCGATGCAGGAGACACGGGTTCGTGCCCTGGTCCGGGAAGATCCCACATGCCGCGGAGCAACTAAGCCCGTGAGCCATGGCCGCTGAGCCTGCGCGTCCGGAGCCTGTGCTCCGCAACGGGAGAGGCCACAACAGTGAGAGGCCCGCATACCGCAAAAAAAAAAAAAAAGAAAAAAAAAAACTATATGTAGCTATGACATCTAACACCAGCCTAGTCACTTAACACCACCTCAGTTGACTCATCTTTATAATGGACATTAAAATGCCTACCGTACTTTATCCTATCATAGGATTCTTGAGAGGAACAAATGAAATAATGCATATAAAGTACTTCACGTACTTCATACTTGGCTCAGAATAAACGATATTGTTCGATTTTATTACTACCATTATTACTACTAGTAGTAAGAACAGTACTAGCGTTTGCAAGCATATTGGTTGTATATTGTGTATGTTTTAAGGCACTATGAAATCCCAAGTTATGACGGTTAATTTTTTTGTGACATTCAGGATAGAAATTTGTGTGTGTGTGTTACTGAAGGACATCTTAGCATCAGTGCATCCCTGTCTGAAGCTATGCATTGCACTGCATTTATACAAACTCCTCTTGATGTCTAGAAAACAAGTCAGTTAAGAAAAGCCTATTTTGAAAATTTGTTTTTTTCAGGGAGCACAGTCTGTCCTAATACCCTGTTGTATGCGAGTTATAAGTCCTTAGGAAGAAGTCAAGCTTCTTATGAAATGAAGTATTTTGCCTGATCTTGGGGTTTAAACCCACAGGGAAGTCACAGAACAAAGGAACAGTTGTATCTGCTTGCCACTCTCCAAATTAAAGGCCAGTGATATCCTTTTTTTTTTTTTTTAATTTATTTATTTATTTATTTATTTATTTTTGACTGAGTGGGTCTTTGTTGCTGCCCGTGGGCTGTCTCTAGTTGCGGCGAGTGGGGGCTACTCTTTGTTGCGGTGCGCGGACCTTTCATTGCGGTGGCCTCTCCTGTTGCAGAGCACAGGCTCTAGGCATGCAGGCTTTCAGTAGTTGTGGCTCGTGGGCTCTAGAGTGCAGGCTCAGTAGTTGTGGCACATGGGCTTAGTTGCTCCACGGCATGTGGGATCCTCCTGGACCAGGGATTGAACCCTTGTCCCCTGCATTGGCAGGTGGATTCTTAACCACTGCGCCACCAGGGAAGTCCCTGAGCTGACTTTTTGATACAGATGATCATATTGGGGAAATCTAACACCAGGTAGCAGCCCAATATGCACCTTAATATACTTAGAGGTCTTTTTTTTTTTTTTTTTTTTTTTTCGGGGGGCGCGGTACGCGGGCCTCTCACTGCTGTGGCCTCTCTCGCTGCGGAGCACAGGCTCCGGACGCGCAGGCTCAGCGGCTGTGGCTCACGGGCCCAGCCGCTCCGTGGCAGGTGGGATCTTCCCAGACCGGGACTCGAACCCGTGTCCCCTGCATCGGCAGGCGGACTCTCAACCACTGCGCCACCAGGGAAGCCCTTAGAGGTCTTTTATAGTATGTATCTTCATAGATTTTAAAACTTAAATCTGTTATGAACCTTAGGCTCTGGCCAAAAGTGTGACGACTTCAAAACAGCACATACTTGATTACATGGATGGGCAGCTTCTCAGGGATATTTCTCATCGTCAGTACAGCAGTAATGTAGGTTCTTTTGATAAATCTAGGGCCCAGTTTTTTCCACTTGGTTATAAAAAAGAAGGAACCAAGAAATGAGTTTTATTATAAATTGGCATCAATTTATCGGGTAAAACACAGCAGGCTATAAACCTCTGCAGCTCAGATGGTGTCAACTAGAACCGCCATTTGCAAGCAGGCAGAGGAGGAGCATGTAATTGATTGTGGTTTCTCTTTACTCCCACCTCCCCCTCTGGTCATGGCTGCAGACATAGAGTAACTTTTTGTGCTTTAAATGGCAAGAACTTTCCCGTAATCTTGACCAACATTCTTAGTTAACTATAGCCAAAAGGGGAACCTCCATCGGTGTATGGTTGGGGGTGGAAGAGCTGCCACCAGCTCCCTTCCCCACGCAGGGCTGTGCAGAGGAAGTTTGGTCTCTACCTAAAATAACACCATGCCAAGGCACAGCAAAACACCCTGACCAACCAGGCCCAGCACCAACCCAGAAGGCATCGTAGAATGTGCACTTTCAACACTTTCTATGCGGGGATTCATGGCACCTAATGAATGGTCACTCAGAAAGTGGGGAGCAGGGATTCAGACCCCTAGAACCCATGGTTGAATTGTAGTGATATACATAGTCTGCTATACATACATATATTAATACATAACAGGTACTATGGCTGTGGGCCTCATCTGTGAGCTCCTACTCAAAACTGGAATTTTGACAGTGAGATGTGTTTCAGTTCATCTAATGGATTTTACCTTTGAAAGGATCAGTCATAATAGCATTCTTTAGTCACAGTAGCATTTTTTAGAACTTTTACTACCCTTTTCACTACTTTCGAGTAGCAAAAATTTCAATAAAATTATGGAGCATGTTTCAGGAAAATAAAATATTTCTAGTTTAAAAACAAATGATTTTTGTGTTTTTAGAGGCTGCATTTATCTTATCTCATTACATATGTTGTTGCATATACCTTAGATACAATAGTAACAGTTGCCTTTTTACATATTTTATTTTATCATACAGCAGTGGGACCTTTAAAAATAATGAATATCTACAGTTACCTACCTTCAAGGCTTATTTTGAGTTCATATTACTTTTGAACTTCAAAGACCTGAAGCAATCTGCTTTTCCTGACAGTATAACTCTGTACTATTCTGTAATTTTATGTAGCATCAGATGCTGAGTCTGAAACATTGGCAGCCATAGTGCATTTTAGTTAGTGACTCTAATAAATGTAAATAAAATTAAAGATTATAATAAATAAAAATATTTCAGTCAGTTGCTGGGATTTTTGGCTGCTACTTTTTTTTTATCAAGACAAACATCTGGATAGTTCTACAATTCCAGATGTTTAGAAATCTCCTGGGTTGTGAGGAAGATTACTTGGGTAAAGTTTTTTGTTGTTGTTTTTTTTTCCCCCTAGATATTTAGAATTTGTGTATAAATAACCTGGAATTTTAAAAAAATTTACCTAAGAATGGAAATGTTTGAAATTTTGTATAGATTAAGCTCTCAAACAGCTACATGCCTCCTTTATTGTTGGAATTTAGAAAACACCTCTCATGAAATAGAAAATGAGAATGTAAGCAGATGAAGGGAAACTTTCCTGAAGTATCTAGAATTCATTTCTTCAACAGTTATTTACTGAGCATCTACTTATGTGTAGCAGGTGGTATTCCTGAGATGTTCCCAGGGCTTACATTCTACCCAGGGGAGACAGACAATTAAGAAAATAAATAATGTAGTCTTTTAGAAGGTGATAGGGCTATGGGGTGCGGGGGGAACCCTGTGAGTAACAGTAATACTAGATGGAGTGGTCAGGGTAGCCCATGTTGACAAGATGCAATTTGAGCCAAGATGTGAGGAGAAAGCAGTTATCTGGGGGAAGAGCATTCCAGCAGAAGACAGCTAGACCGAAGGCTGTAAAGCGTGCTTGGCCTGTTGGAGGAATCGCAGGGAACCAGTATGACTGTCATGGAGTGAGCACGGGGGCAATACTAGGCAATGAGGTCAGTGGCGAGGGGACTAAGGTCAGATCGTGTAGAGCCTGTCAGGCACTGTAAGGAGTTGAGTTGTTAGACTGTGAGTGAAATGTGGAGCCATGGAAGAATTTTAAGCACAGGAGGGACATGGTCTGACTTGGGTTTTAAAAGGGACCTCTGTGGCCTGTTTGAAAACACATACAGAGGACAAGGGTAGACACAGGGAGATCAGGTGGAAGGTCTTGCTGTAATCCAGTCAAAGATAGTGGTAATTTAGGCCAGAATAGTAGCTGAGCAGGTGGTAGTGGTAGACGGTAGAGTCAACAGAATTTCCTGATGGATAGGCTGTAGAGCCTGAGAGCAAAGGAGAGGACTTCAGGACACTTCCAAGCTTTTTGTCCTAAACACAGATGAGGTTGCCATTAACTGAGATGGAGAGGATGGTAAATAAAGGCAGTTAATTTTATTTTATTTATTTATTTTTTTTGTGGTACGCAGGCCTCACTGTTGTGGCCTCTCCCGTTGCGGAGCGCAGGCTCCGGACGTGCAGGCTCAGCGGCCGTGGCTCACAGGCCCAGCTGCCTGGCTGCATGTGGGATCTTCCCAGACCAGGGCACGAACCCGTGTCCCCTGCATCGGCAGGCGGACTCACAACCACTGTGCCACCAGGGAAGCCCAAAGGCAGTTAATTTTGAGTGAGAGTTGGGAGACAAGGGTGTCAGATTTGAGTGTGAGTTAGTTCTTAGACATACTAGTAGAGATGCAAAGTAGGCAATTGAATACATTAGTATTTCTTTACTTTTTTAAAAATTAAGCAAAGGATATGCTTTTTTAATTAAAGTTTTTATGTTAAAAATGCATAATATAGGGCTTCCCTGGTGGCGCAGTGGTTGGGAGAACGCCTGCCGATGCAGGGCACACGGGTTCGTGCCCCGGTCCGGGAGGATCCCACGTGCCGCGGAGCAGCTGGGCCCGTGAGCCATGGCCGCTGAGCCTGCGCGTCCGGAGCCTGCGCGTCCGGAGCCTGCGCTCTGCAACCGGAGAGGCCACAACAGTGAGAGGGCTGCATACCGGAAAAAAAAAAAAAAATGCATAATATAAAGTTGACCATCTTAACTATTTTAAGCGTACAGTTCATTGGCATTAAGTACATTCACATTGTTGTGCTACTGTGACAATCATCCATCCACAGAACTCTTTTGATCTTGTAAAACTTAACTTTTGTAAAACAATAACTTCATTCTCCTATCCCTCCAGTCCCTGGCAATCACTATTCTACTTTCTGTCTCCAATTCTGACTACTCTATGTACTTCATTTAAATGGAATCATAAGGTATTTGTGTTTTTCAACTGGCTTATTTCACTTAGCACAATGGCCTCAAGGCCATCCATGTTATAGCATGTATCAGAATTTCCTTCCTTTTTAAGGCTGAATAATATTCCATTGTATGTATATGCCATATTTGTGTTTATCCATTCATCCGTCAACAGATACTTGGTTTGCTTCCACGTCTTATCTATTATGAATAATGCTGCTATGAACATAGGTGTACACATGTAAAGGATATACTGTTAAAAATAATTTGTAGTACATATACTTGGCGATTTTCATAGATTTTTCTCTTTTATATAAGTAATAAGTATATTTTCATTATAAAAGATTTAAATGATATTGCTGCATAGACAGCAAAACATAAAAGTTCTTTCATTCTCTCACCCTACCCCTGTCCCCTTGCCATGTTACCTTACATTCATTTCAGTACAGTTATACATGTTTGTATGTATCTTATTTCTTTTTTTAAAGTGGGATCATATTGTACATATTTTTCTAGTTTTTTGTCTTTTATTTAATATCTTGGAGATCTTCCCAGTCTTATTTTTGTTTTTCTGTTTTTCACAGTTGCATATGTTGCATTGACTGTCCATATGCATATACTTTTACACACAAGATTGTTTCTGTAGATTAGATTCCTAGAATTAGATTTTCTAGGTCCAAGGAAATTTCTTAAACTGTCCATCATATTTTCTTCTTAAGATCCTTTGTGCTTTGCTTATTATTTGGCAGGGTGAGGTGGACGTGGGTATGGATTTTATTATTGAGTTCTTGAAGTTTGGGAAACTGAAGTCGTTTTCTGAAATAAATTTCCTTGCTCAGGATTTGTTCCTCATTGACAAATGAGTTGTAAACCATGAGTTGTTTTTTTTGTTTTTTTTTTTGTTTTGTTTTGTTTTTTGCGGTATGCGGGCCTCTCACTGTTGTGGCCTCTGCCGTTGCGGAGCACAGGCTCCGGACGCGCAGGCTCAGCGGCCATGGCTCACGGGCCCAGCCGCTCCGCGGCACGTGGGATCCTCCCGGACCGGGGCACGAACTTGCGTCCCCTGCATCGGCAGGCGGACTAGCAACCACTGCACCACCAGGGAAGCCCCCGGACCATGAGTTTTATAACTTTAATTGCTTTTCTTAAAAGTGCAATTGATCTCTTAACCCTGTCATTTTTAAATAGCACATGGCAGATATGACCCATATCCAGAACTGTGGGACAGGTGGGGAGTCTTTGAAGGGATGATAGGAGAAGACTGTTGAAAAATGTCTTATAAATAGAATAGTTTCCAGTGTAGAAACTTGTCAGACACAACCTTACTCAGTGACCAAGGTTAACACCACATGATAATCATGTTGATATCATGCAGTGATGTAATGCAGTGAGGTGGGTACATCACCTCTGTGATGTTCTTCCCCCAAACCTGTAAACCCAGTCTAATCATGAGAAAACATCAGAGAAACCCAGTTTGAGGGACAGTCTACAAAATACCTACCAGTACTCTTCAAAACTGCCAAGGCCGTGAAAGACGAGCAAAGACTTGAGTAACTCTCACGGATTGGAGAACTAAATGCAACATGATATCTTGGTTTGGATTCTGTGACAGAAAAAGAATGTTAGTGAAAAAAATGGTGAAATCTGAATGAAATCTGTGGCCTAGTATTGTACCAATATTAAATTTTTAGTTTTGATAACATACTGTAGTTACATAAGATGCTAACCTAAGAGCCTGGGTACAACTCTTCTGTAAATCTAAGATTATTTCAAAATATTGGTGTTTTTTTTTTTTTTTTCTTTTTAAAGTATCTCTTTCCTTCTGGACAATATACACCTAGGAAGATTGTTTCCCTTAGAAAACTACTCTGTGCTCTTAAATCAAGAGATCCTCTTGTGCTGAGGGGTGGAGTCCATGGAGATCTTCTGGGCTAGAGACTTGGTGCAGTTGGGAGAGATGTTATGGTTGGGTGAGGCACTATAGACATGGCCCTAAAGATGTGATCTGAGGTCATGGATACCGTGACAAGAGATCAGGCCTGAAGAATCAAGAAGTGAACGGACTTCGCTTTGGAATAAATCCAACCTTAATTTGTGAAAGAGCCATTCAAGAATAAGTTGGCAAAACGTTAACAACCCAACACAAAATTTTGCAAAATAGGAGACAAAGTTACCCTAACCAGTCAGAGAGATTATCTGCCACTCACAAGTACTATGCAAAAGACACATAAATGAAAGTTAAGCCATAGTGGGAACCTCTCCAGTTGGAACAGGGAGGTTTATGCAGTCAGAGATGAGGCTGGATTAACAGAATATCTGAGGATACCCTGCAGTTACATCTGTCTAGACAGTTCTTCAGGAGATCTGACCCAGCAAGCATAAGACAGAGGAATGCAAAATGGTTAGGACGAGTACCTAAATAGATTACCAATCCTCAAGAAGAGACAATAAATAGGACCCCTTTCCCTATGCTAACAATGTAACTGGTTGTATCTGTGCCCAGAGATAACTGTTTAATCACTCATACTGGTTCTTGGTAAATTGGAATCTGAAAGCCTCTATAATATAAAATTTCTTGAGTAGGAAGACCATCTGGTTACAATTTTGGTTTCAAGTCCCTGTTATGCAACTGGTACCCAAATAAGGACTGTCTCCAAATGTGAATAGGCTGAGTCAGTCATAAACAAGCAAAAAGAAGTATTCCTCTGTGTTGCTAATATCCAGGATGTTAGAAGATGATTTAATGAAATGGTGCTGCCTAATTTTAGTCAAACTTCCTTTACCATTACGTGTTTGACCTAGACCATGGTCAGCAAACTTTTCCTGCAAAGGACCAGATAGTAAATAATGGGAAAGATTTGGGGCTTTGCATGGTCTCTGTTGCATATTTGCCTTTGCTTTTTTTTTTTTTTTAACAACCTTTTAAGAATGTGTTTTCTGTGTTTTTCACCATATTTTCATACCTTGTGATAATGGCTTAAGTTTGGAGATGGTTTTTAAATAATGATCTGAAATGAGGTTTCTGGCTGTGGATTTATTATCACTGGCAAAAGATTTGTAATCATGACTTTAATGGATTCAAAAGAAAATAGATGTGTACTTGATCTCCTACTGCAGGCATTTCATCACATTCATCTGAGATGTTCTCTAATAAACATGATCTTGTAAACCCATCAGATCCTGCAAGCTTGCTATCCAGAAATTAAGTGCCTAATTTTCAATTAAAAATTATTATTTATTCAAGACATGTTTTGTTTCTGAATAGATTAATTATTAAAGTAGTTTCATCTTTTAATATGTAACAGTGGTGATCTATTTTTTAAAGATTCAATTTAATTCGTTTTCTCATTTACCCCTTAGCTGCCCCCTTTTATAGTTTTGTTGCTATAAATCATCTCTAAAGCTACGTTCTTGCTTTCACAGTGTCTCATTTTACTGTCAAGTTACAGTTTCCGCCTCTGATTTGTAGTTGCGCTGTGGCTTTTCACTGTTTCTGCCCCAAGGCCATCCTTCACTAGACCCCAGGAGGTGGCCTTTCAGATACTAAGCTGTTCTTGGGATCATTGTGGAACAAACATCCTAATGCCCCTAAAAGGCTAAGTGGTTGGATGGTACACTGTGGATTTTAGGAATATGCTTTGCCTACTTTATGTGGTTTTTCTAAGAAGGTAGATAGGATCACACATTTAAAGACTGAGCTTTTATTTCTTCTGTTTATAATTTCTTCTGTTTATAATTTATAATATGCTGTCAAATAAATGTTCCTTAAATCTTGCATTCAAGGCCTTTATTTGGCTAAACAATGCTTTATTTAATTGGCAGCCCATTTTAGCAGAAGGGTGTCTGATGAAACTCATTTAATGTGTTTTAGCATTGGGTCTCTAATAACTTCTCAGACAATACTTGGAACTATTAATATCTTCTAAAATTTGTTTTACTTAGATATATTTTAAGGGGAGCACAGAAAATAAAGCAGTGTTGTAGTTTTTAATCAATATTACCCAATAATCAATTGAAGTAAAAGGGAATTTTTTTTACTCAATAAAAAGTTGATTGGGTTTTATTAGCTGTTCTTGTTTTGAATAATTCTTAAGGCCTTTTATCTCTAATAGTTCTCATTTTAAATATTTGGATTCTATAAAAATGAAACTGTTTCTTAGTCAAATGATAGTTTCTTAAATGGCGTACTTTTATTTAACGATAGTGAATTTCCTGGTAGAAATTTTATTTTCTCCCAAACAGGGTCTAATATGTTGTTAATATCACCATGTCAACTAGAAGAAAGGAAATTTAGCATGCGTTTAAAGAGAAAACACTGGCTTATGATTTCTTTAAAAGTCTCTGAAATTCAGTATTTAACTTCTTATATCAGAAATTGAACTAAGAATTGATCTGTTCTCCATCTATGCCTCATGATGTATTTCAGCGTTTTAAAGCACTGCAGTGTTTCAAAGATTTTTTAGTTGTAACTAAATATGAATATTATCTACATACTCTCGTCATTGTTGTTTTTTTTTTTAAACATGGGTATTAATAATACGTTGATTTGGAGTCTGAGTAAGCTAGTGAGAGAGGGGCATGGTGTGTGTGTGTGTGTGTGTGTGTGTATGTGTGATTTCTTCATTTTTAATCAAGCCATTCTTCTAGAGTCTTTAGATCAGCTGTCATGTTCGTGCTCTCTTGCTTTGTTCTTTTGAACCACTCAATGACTGGTGAGTGACTGGATGCTGGAAAGGAACGCTTTTAACAGATTAGTGCTGGGGCCCTCTGGTCCTCTCCTTCACCTGCATCATAGCAGCTGCATTCTGCCCTTTCCATGGCCCTGCACGGAAAGGGGCGGGGGTGCGGGGGGCAGGGAAAGAGAGAGAGAGAGAGAGAGAGAGAGAGAGAGAGAGAGAGAGAGAGAGAGAGAGAGAGAGAGTGTGTGTGTGTGTGTGTTTAGTAGTCAGCAGTCTCTGTCAGCATGTACTATAAGGTTTCTCAGGCACATGGAATGAGGTCTTTCTCAGGAAAACTCTTTGTCAAGGCCAGCACACGTGGGAAAAGTATTTCAATGCATATACGCTGGTAACTGTGACTGTTTTTGTTTTATGAGGTCAGAAGAAATTAAGTCCCGAGACGTAGTTATGCTGCACCTCTGCATTTACCTGTCCTTTCTTTTTGAACTCTCCCAGGCAGCAGTACCTGTCCAAAGATCACTATAGTTTCACCTTGCTTGAAAAGCAGCACAACCACACTGATTGATCAGAATGTATCTGATGAAGAGGCTCAGGGAATAAATGGGAAAACTCCAGCAAAACACTCAGCTGCAAGTCCAAAGCCACAAGGTATGCTGATCAGGTTTTTTTGATCAGGTTGCATGCTTTCTTCATTGATGAAGGCAACACAGAAGAATGATGACCACTAAGAAAGTGTTTTAAGCTCTAAATGGGAGGAACTGGGTGCATTTATTTTTTCAGGTGAAAAGTCACTCTGTGAACCTACTCAGGCAGGACTTCTACTCTTGAAACACCTTATCTATTTATCTATTATGGTTCTTTTCATGTTGCATAATAAATTGTTTACGTGTCCCCTAATGGAAATGTGATCTCTTCATGCTTTATGCTTGACATAGTACAAGAGCCTAACTTACTGTTTGCATAATAAATATGTAACAAATGAACATGTGTGTCGGAGGGTCATCATGACTTGCTAGGTGTCAGAGGGTCTGTGAAACAGATTGTTCTAAAACAGTGCTTTAATATACTTAGCAAGAATGTGATTTTGCAATATTAAAGAACTGGGGCTTTTCAGGCTTCCTAGTAAAAGTCATCCACAGAAATTAAGAGTCCCTCTATCCAGGAATTGAGCATCCAACAAAGGGAAAAATTATAATGGTGGAAATCTCTGAATGCTTTGTTCAGTGACCACTTTCTTTTACAAATAAATTTCTAGTAAACTGTGTATTAACTTTAAGAAGCACAGAATTATAATTTTGATGATTGAGAGCAAGGCCTTTTGAAGTGTAGGAAACACAAAACTATGCTACACTGTGGCTTAATGTGTAGTTTCTTTCTAATATATTTTCATTTATATCAAATGCTGAACATTCAGCCAAGAAACAGTACTAGGCATTTTCAGAATCACTATACTTTGGAAAAATCAATTTTTATTTGGATTATTTTGTTTTTACTTTGGTCTCTTTACTGTTCTTATGTTTTAAGAATTTCTGAAAGAGATCTTTGTGTGTGTGTGTGTGGTACGCGGGCCTCTCACTGCTGCGGCCTCTCCCGTTGCGGAGCACAGGCTCCGGACGTGCAGGCTCAGCGGCCATGGCTCACGGGCCCAGCCGCTCCGCGGCACGCGGGATCCTCCCGGACCGGGGCACGAACCCGTGTCCCCTGCATCGGCAGGCGGAGTGCCGACCACTGCGCCACCAGGGAAGCCCCTGAAAGAGATCTTTAATGGGAGTAAAATGGAGTCTTCCAGGTTATGGGATATTTTTCTTTTTGTTCTCACTGCTAGCTCTATTGGTGGTGGTCTGGGATATGGCTATCAAACAAGGTCAGATAATTGGAGATTCAAATGACTAGCTCACTCCTGAGTTTATAACCTTAATCTTTGGCCACATTCCTTATAACATTGTGAATATGAAAATAGAAGTTTTTCTGATAATGATTTAAGCCATTTTATTTGCACAATACAAAATTCCATATTGCTTATTAGACCTAAGCTGACCTCAAATAAGGTAAAAAAATATATAAGAAATAAATACAATTCAATTTTATTTAATTGCCCAGATCAAAAGCATGAATTTCATTATTTATAAAGAGTGTTTTGGAAAGATGCATTGCATTACTTCATTGTTTTTTTTAGTTCATTGAGATAAATTCTAGCAGTGTCCTTCCTGAGCTGCCGTGTGCCAAATAATCCTATTCTTTTTTTTTTTTTTTTTTTTTTGCGGTACGCGGGCCTCTCACTGTTGTGGCCTCTCCCATTGCGGAGCACAGGCTCCGGATGCGCAGGCTCAGCGGCCATGGCTCACGGGCCCAGCTGCTCCGCGGCACGTGGGATCTTCCCGGACCGGCACACGAACCCGTGTCCCCTGCATCAGCAGGCAGATTCTCAACCACTGCGCCACCAGAGAAGCCCCCAAATAATCGTATTCTTTAGGGGAGAAAACACTGACCTTACTTTTTGCTGTTTGTAGTTATATTGAAGTCAATGTATTGCTATTTAAATATATATAATTACTTCCTATCTTGAATATGGGTTTATATATATAATTTTACATAAAGACAGAGTATTTCCAGATAGTAAATAAACTACATAGAGTACTTTATAGTTCTTTTTCAAAATATTCTCATTCATTGTTTGGCCCTTCCCTGGCCCCCCTAGCTAAAATTTTAACCCCACCATCACCCCTTAAATCTCATATTTGATCATCGCTGCTTTGGTTTTTCTCATTCATTACAGATTGGTCTACTGTATCTTTAACTCATCCATGTTGGTTATTTTTTCTGCCTTTTACACTACTACATCCCCTGTGCCTAGCGCACAGCATAGCAGGCCTTCAGTAATACTTACTGAATGAATCCTGCTCCATCATCATGTCTCTTTTAGTTTCGGCTGTTCTTTGTTTAAAATTTAGACTGTGTGCCATAAAGAGAGCAGCGTCCTGAAATGAGGCTACATCTTGGTATTGTCAGATCAGCTGCCAAACAGATGGAGCACTACTTATTGACTTGCTGACAGATAGTATTTCCCACCCTCTAGGAGAGAGAAGCTACTTGCAGTTTCTCCAAATCCTTAGGAACATTTGGGTGACTGAGGCTGAGAAATGAAGGGGATGCTAACGGAGACTTCCTGCTCAGAGTGAGGGGTTATCACACTGACACCTTTCTGCCCACTTCCTTGCGACTCCCTTATAAGTTATGCGTGATGAGGCTGTTGAGGCTTCAAGATCCATTATGGAATTTGCATTCAGTTGAAGACTGTTACTCTAGATCAGTAGTTCTCAGCTGGAGATAATTTTGCAGGCCTATTGCATCCCTCTTGACCCCATGAGTATTATTTGGAGGCTTTTTTGCTTGTGACAACATTTGGGAGTTGCTACTGGCACTTAGTGGGTAGAGGCTAGGGATCCTTCTCTACATCTTACAGTGCACAGGCCAGCCTTTTCCACCGCCCTAACAAAGAATTATCTGACCCGAAATGTCAGTAGTTTGAGAAACTCTGATCTAGATTCTAAAAATAGCTCATAATTGAATCTATTTATGTGTTTGTTTCTCCTGTGGAGTGCTAATAATATCATGGTTACAATTTATTTTGGTGATGTTTAAAAGGAGAGAACTGACTACTTTTATTAGTGGTGATTATGTAGTAATGTGTCTGGAACAACATCAAGTTTATGTTTCTGTGTTTATTAATTACCAATAAGTAAATAAATCCTGAGGCTTTAGATAGTGACTATAGTCAATAATACTGTATTGTATAATTGAAAGTTGCTAAGAGATCTTAAAAGTTCTCATCACAAGAAAAAAAAAAACGTGTAACTATGTGTGTTGACAGATGTTAACTAGACTTACTGTGGTATATGCCAATATCAAATCATTATGCTGTACACCTGAAATTAATATAACGTTATATGTCAATTATATCTCAGTTTTTAAAATTACTAACAAGTAGATATTTTTGAAGAATTATATTTTCCAAAAGGATAAAAGAGCTAAATTTTAGATTAGATAAGCTTTCATTTGAATCTAAGCCTGTAGCTTTTGAAATGGATTCCTTCTATAGTTAGGGCTTGTTTTGCCTCAGAAAATACCCTAAGGCCTTGGGAAACAATGGTTTATTCACTTCTTACCAATCCTACCAGTCAAACAAATTACTTAGCAACTCCAATATGTCTTTCTTGTTAACCACTTTTAATATTGGCCTATTTTCTGCCATGCTAGACATAACTCAAAAGAATGTCTTAGCAATTAAAGATAGTTGTACTTTTTCTCTTAGGAGCTTTGATCTACAACATTCTCCATAGTTAATTATTTTGATAAAGCCCACATAGTGTCACTTCTCAATCGTTAAGCCTTAATGTTTAAAAAATTTTCATCAACTTTGAAAGCCACATTATTGTTCAAATAATTTAAGTAAATACACTCAATTTACTCATTTCATCTGCTTCTAAAGTAAAGCATTGTATGTGTAATGTTTCATTCTTAAAGTATAATATGTTACAAATGGTAGTCCCCAAACTTAAACTGGTGTAAAGAAAAAAAGTGTTACTGCCATTCCAATTCTACGGTAATCAAGCTAATAACCCACCAACTGCACACCCTGAGAGGAATTTAGGATGGAGAAAAACAGGAAGCATTCTTTGCTTGGATATACCATCCTCTAGATAGTTAAGATACCTATCTAAGGAAAAATTCCAGTGACCCCAGATTCTTGAATCTTCCCTACATAGAAAAGCACTAAAATCATTAAGTTGAGATGTCTGTCTATTCTTTGTGATTAGCAGTAATCGTTCTGTGCTTGATTACATGTTTTTCCCAGCAAAAAAAAAGTTCATACATATCTTGGTTCTTCCTTTACCTCTTTGGAGCAGTTCTTCAGGGCTGAGAGTCTGTCTCCCTGGCTTGAGTCCTTAGTAAGGTCCTTGAATAAAACTTAACATAACTTTTCATATGCATTTTTCTTTCAGTAGACAGTGGCAATTAGTTTCTTTTTCATTCTCAATAATTATTTTGCATACTTTGAAATTTTTGAATAATTAAAATTTTTGTTTTATTTACTATCCATAAAATTGGCTATAGTAGAGCCCCTTTTACTTATAGTCAACTAGGTATCTCAAACTTAGCATGTCCTTGACTAGACTACCGATCTCTCCAGAAATTGCTTTACCTATTGTGTTCAGTTGATGACAGTTCCATCCTGCCAGTTGGGCAGGCCAAATGTCTGAGTCATTCTTGATTCTTCTTTCTTTCTCTCAAACCTCATGTTTAATCTCTCAGGAAAACTACTTTTTTTTTTTTTTTTTCCCAGGAAAACTAATTTAAAAATATATCTGGAATCTGACTATTTCTCACTGCCTCATTTTAAACACCATTATATAGTAACCTCATAATGAAACCAAGCAGGACCCTGTGGGGCTCCTGGGCACTGAAGCCTTTCTGTCCCCCATTTCTTGACTCCAGCCTCCATGACCTTCTCTGCGTTCCAAAGGACAGATTCCAACCATTGCTAATCCAGGAAGGGAAGGGATTCAAAGACAAGGGAGAGGCAGCCAAGAAACAATAGTGCAGCCTTGGGGAAAAGTTCTGGTTCCACCTCAAGGGATACACAGAACTATGTCTTTAAGCTTTTTAAGATGTCAGCATTCTTCATACCAGAGAATTCCAACTGAGGCTGCATTAAAGGAACCAGAAAAACTCATCAAGATTACCTGAGACCAGATTAGAGGAGTGCAGGCCCTGCACACACCCTAATCTTATCAGCAACCCCACGCTTGACCCATTGCTATAAAACTCCTCGTCAAATCCTCCTAGGTTGGGACACAGCTTTTTGGGGCAGGTGCCCTCTGTGCCCCCTTTGCCTGGCAAAGCAATAAAGCGATTCTTTTATACTTCACCCAAAACTCTGTCTCTGAGATTCAGTACGGCACCAGTGCACGGAAGCCGAGCTTTCAGCATCACTAACTCTTCTCCCTGTTCCTACCCTGCTTCCACCCTACTTCCCTACATTCTCTACCTAGCAGCCAGTGTGGTGCTGTTGGAATTTAAGCTACATCATATCATCCCTCAGCTCAGAGCTCTACAGGAATTTAAATCCTTACAGCACTCCACAGGTTCTGCCTTCTCAGGCCCTCCCTCTGACCTCAATACCTGCTCTGCCTGTTCCTTTGGCTCCAGTCACACTGGCCTCCACTGGTCTCTCTAGCTTTCACTCTACCTGGTAGAATGCTCTTCCCCAAATAATTCCCTCAGCTTCTTTAAGTCTTCGTTCAAATCTGAATTTCTCAAAGAGACCCACTCTGAACACCCTATTTAACACTGCAGTATGCCCTTTTCCCCCACCCCCTACACTCCAGACCCCCTGTGTTGTTCTTTTAGCCCCCTCACCTTTCCTCTTAGCATTTACTACCTACTGATACATGGTTTACTTATTATGTTTTTTGTTTCTTATCTTTCCCTTTGTTCATTGATATGGTCAAAGTGCATAGAACTTAATAGGTATTCAATAAATATTTGTTGGGATCAAAAAAAAAGTTTAAAAAAAATTAAAAACCCAGTGTAGATATGTAAGAATTTCTCTATGATATATATTTTGGAAATATATATATATGTGTGTAAGTTTGTGTGTGTGTATATATATATATATATATATATATATATATGTATATATATATATATATGTATTTAGAGAGAGAGAGAAGGGAGGGAGGGAGAGATCTTAGCAGTTGTATTAATTTATAATCCCTCTCAAAATGTATTAGTTCACATTGCTTCACAGCCTCAGTGACATTTGGTATTGTCAGATTTTGAAATTTTGGTTAATCTGATGGGGCTGAAGTGGTATTGTGGATTTAATTTGCATTTCTCTGATTATTGGTTAGATTGAACACTTTTTCCTGTTTACATCCTTTGGGCTGCACGGGGAAGAAGTAGTAAGTAGAGTTTCAGACATAATGAACCAGAGGTGCTGATAGGACACCTAGGAGATGTCCAGAGAGCACTTGGAAATGTTGACCTCCATAGTGTAAAAGAAAAATCAAAAATGATGCGAGCGAGAGAAGAGAATCATTTTCACTTGTCAGTTATGTCTTTTCATCAGAGTATGCATTGTTTTCCTCTAAGACAGTGTTTCTGACACTTTAGCCATTCATGACCCTCTTGGGATTTTTGTCATATACCATGTAGCATTTGTGCTCTTTTATTTAAAATGTATCATAAACCATGAATATACACATTTGGATTGTCTCTCTTGCTGAAATAGACGCCTCCTCTGTGCTTCTAAATTAACTGTATACCCAGTGCTCTGCTTTATCAACATCTTTAAACTGTCTCCCCATTAGAGTATGAGCTCCTTGATGACACATTAGTTTCTTCATGTAGTCCACAAATTTGCCAAGCTCTGTGCAGGTAGTTACAGTGAATATAGTTATGATCAAAACAAACATATTCCTTACCCTCACAGGACTCCAGACTTGTGGAAGAAAAAGCTTTATATCTATAATGTATTTAATATTTTATTGCTGATCTATTATTTAATACTGCTTATTACTACTTAATAATTATATAATAATTTATAAGCACTGCAGAGAAAAAGTACACAGTGCTATGATGCAGTTTAAAAGAGGCATAGGGCTTCCCTGGTGGCGCAGTGGTTGAGAATCCGCCTGCCGATGCAGGGGACACGGGTTCGTGCCCTGGTCCGGGAAGATCCCACATGCCGCGGAGCAACTAAGCCCGTGAGCCATGGCTGCTAGGCCTGCGCGTCCAGAGCCAGTGCTCCGCAACGGGAGAGGCCACAGCAGTGAGAGGCCCGCATACCGCAAAAAAAAAAAAAATTAAAATTAAAAATAAATAAATAAATAAATAAAAGAGGCATAATTGAGATGGGAAAAGTCAGTGGAGTCATCTCTGAGAAACTGACTGGCTGATACATATCATTTTATTCGCATCTTTCAAATATCAAAGAGAGAATGTTCACTGAGTAAACTCTAGATGGAAGAGTTATTTTATAACAGTCTTTACACACAGAACGATAAAGAACACATTCACTTCTTTGAATATTCTAGTTTAGGAATATTGAAATTATTCCTAATATTAAAACTATTTGGGGGGTGGAATACTGTCCTGGTTTACTATTTTGGTATATATTTGTTCTACAGGAAATTTTTCCTTAAAATGAATAAATGTCACACTTGTGTAAGCCCCTTCCTTTCCAATGGATACTATACTAACCATCCCACCCCCACCCCAAGTACGTCTTGGAAAATAGTCTCATTTTCATAAAAAGAAGAATTTCATTTTTTCACTGGAATTTTTTTCTTGTTTGTGTTAACACGGAAAGAGGTAAATTGTTATACCTGTAGCTCATTGTGTTTATATATATATATACACACACACACACGTATATATATGTGTGTGTGTATATGGTTTTTTCTCCCTTCTTTGTAAGAATTGATAACTGGCACAGAAATGGTGAAATCTGGGCCAGTGAGCATCAGGCAGCTGTCAGCTAGCTAAGTTCATAAAAGAGATGAGATTACTGAAAACCAGGGTAAGCAGCTCTGGGAAAACGGGGCATGTAATTAGAAGAAGACATGATTCCCCACCCTTTTTCCAGAAGTTAGGAAAAGGGTTTAAAAAAAGAAAAAAGGAGATGATTCTATTTGATTTGTTAAAACATGTATAGTTATATATTCTTTTACCCAGAATGTTAATTGAAGAGAAAAATGATACTGTATTAGTTTTCAAAATTGAAGTAATTCCTGTACTGATTAAACATTTGTGACATATTATATTTTCTCATCTACAGAATTTCTCATCTGTTAGGGAAAACCTGTAGATTTTAGTATTTTGGAAGTGATCTGTTACTATTCTATTAATTGAGTGGAGGACTTAGTAGTAACCAAATGATTTGTGGTATATTAATGCTAGGCAATTATTAATGTAGCAGACAATAGTAATAGAACTTCTATAACCACGTTTTGCAGATTTATGATAAGGAGAAGTGCTAATAATGGAAGAAGCTAGAGTCTGGGTACCAGTTATGAAATATGATCAGCCTTGTTACACCAGGCCAATCACTTAAGCTCTCTAAGACTTCATAGACATAGGAGGCAAATAATGATCTACCTCAGAGGACTGTAAAGAAAAAATTTCATCTAAGGTCGAATGAGATAAGGTGCTTTTAACTGGGAAGATGGTCTAAGTAGTGCAATATTATATTACTGTCGTTTGTTGGTTTTTTTGTTGGCTTCTATGTCTAACCTACTAGCTCTGGTTTCTGGTATATCTGTTATCACCCTGTTATTAGAAAATCTGTTTTATAGCAAGCAATGTATGTCTAGGAATTAGTTTCAAATTTAGTGCTTTCCTTTCTCTGTGTAGATAAATAACTGCTATGTTATCTCTAATAGAGTTTGGAATGTCAAAGCCATATGTAGATCCATAGATGTCTAATAAAGCCATATTTAAAATCACTTAAAATTAAAAGAACCACTTGAATCTTGGAGATGGGATTTCTACAGGACACAGAGTAAATGTCCAAGATAGATAAAGGTCTCTTGGTTAAGGTTCAGTACAAATTTGACGCCCCGTTACAAAAGGTTGATAATGGTAAAGATTTTTGCACCCAGGACACCAGAATTCTTTTGTTAGGGAACAAATATCAGTGAAATACTGAATTCTATTGATTCTTTTTCTACAGTGCCTCCAAAGCCACTACACCTGCAGAATTCACCTTCGTCCAATATACACCAAACCCCCAGGCATAAAGCTTTATCTAGTGCAAAACCAAGGATGGAGGAAGTTAAACCTGCCTCTGCTTCTTGTATCTCGAAAGAAAAACCCAGTAAGATATCAGATCTCATCAGTCGCTTTGAAGGAGGCAGGTAAGAGCTAACTTACAATGGGAGAAGGCAGAGGGGAGAAGAAAGCTGGTTTGTTAAAAAGTATGATACAGTTACAGATTTTAAAATAAAAAATAGAGTATTTTATTCCGTTAGGTTTGGTAGGCCTTTAGAAAGAGTGAATTTTTAAAATGCTAATCTTGTGCTAACATGAATTCTCATTCATAGTATGTTATGTATTACCTGGGTACAGTGCTCCGTGTCCCGGCCTTCTCACCCCATTGTGTGCCGTGTAGATCTCATTTCCTGCGTATCTGTGTGTGTCACTCTGTGTGTTGGTACTACTTGGGGTCATTCCATTGGTCACTAGATATCTGGGTTGGAGATGCAGGAAGTTGTCTCTGTTTCTTTGCTTCTCCCTTCATATGCTTGAATTGAACTCCTGTGGGCCTGTCCCATCTCTTCTTTCTGACCCATTTTCTTTAATGTGGGTCTTCTGTATCCATTCAGCCCCTGTTTCCCCTCTCCCCATACCCCTGTACTGTACTAGGTTTGTGAAGAGATACTGGCAATAACAAAATTCATGCTAAATTTCCATTCGTATTTATTAGGTATAATTTTATATTCTTTAGTCCTGATGGTTCACAAAGGTAGCCGAAATGTATATTTCTCACTTAAAGATTAAAAAAAGCTCACATAAGTTGCTTTTCTACTTATATGACCCTCAATTGTTTTTTCTTAGAATTCCCATCACTGACTTAAATAGAATTAAAAAAAAAATCTTATCAGGAGGATTTTATTGTGTATCACCAAAAGTCTGTATATAATTAAACAGTACGTATAACTTCACTTTCATCCTTGAAGCCAAATATTTCCATTCATTCTAGTGTAATATTTGGGAATGGTTTCCCATTAGGTGATTTCATTAGTTATTTGCAGGATGCATTGTTATTTATGTAATGAATCATAGCTTAGGAATACTTTAAGATCTTCTGGAAATCGTGACCAGGTACAAAACTGCAGTGTCCCTCATTTGTGAGACTATATTTACTAACAAGTTCTAGAGAAAAGTAGTTCAGAACCCTGTCTTCATTTTTTGTTCTTAATTAGTTATGGGAATTTGAGTCATAAATATTTAATCTTCAACATCTCCCTCTCAGAAGTAGGATTTTTAATACCTTTGATATCTTAAATTATAGTAATCTTTCCTAGAATGATTTATGTCCATTGAAAATTTTTTTGTTTCTCATGGCAAGTTGATTCAATAGCATGTTTGCAGATTCCCGGGGCCATGTCCACTAACTGCATAATAAAAGGAGGGGATGGAGCCCTGACCCCTATCCATGGTGCATGCCAGAGCCTGTACCCTCAGATTTGGGGGTAGCTTTGGGAAGCCCCGAATGGGTTAGTATTCCAAAGACTGAGTCCTCTGATGCTCACTATTTTGGTAACCCACTCTTTGTATTCCTCCTCTCCATACACAAAACATGCAGTTTTTCCATATCAACTTTTTCCAATATATTTTTCCAAATCAGTTTTCTTTCACTCTTTCAGAGTTAACAGATTCAAAGTCATTTTTTGATGCAAAACTTGAAGGTTGGCTCTAAGGAGAGATGTGCTGTAATGTATGGCATTTTAAGCAAAATTGTTCTAAGAGCAGATAGGATGTAATGTGAGCATTTGGGCCAATCTGGTGAAGGGATGTTATCTGTGGCAGAGTCCACTGCCAGTATGAAAAATAATTATGTTTTTAATGAGGTATATCCAGTAGGAACAGGCCCTAAAAAGTATGGGTTAGTGTTGCATTGGATCTATAGGACTTGAATGGAAGTTTTTATTCCTTGTTCAGTGAGGTCCATGTGCCTGCAGTGTGGCTGTCCGGTTTTACCCCAGTTATTACAGCTTAAACTAGCACTTGGTGGAATAGAGTGAGATTCTGCAGGCTCTGATTTACCACAGTAAATTGACAGGAAGAACCAATGTCTGTTACAGTGGGGTCATGTAAGACCATATGGCACTATTAAAACCTTACCCATGCGTCACAGATTTGCTCTTTGCAATAATCTAAGTAGCTCTGGTTTATTAATAGGAGTGATTTGAAGGATGTATTTGGAGCAAGTGAATTTTATTTATTTATTTTTTACTGTGGTTTTTTATTCCATTTTTTCGTTGTTTTCATTTTTTGAGAGTAAGAGAAACTAGGATTTTTGACCTATGAAAGACTTTAGGATTTTAGAAAGAAGTAAATAACATTTTCTCACAAAACTGAACGTTGTTTTTGCCCAAGGACACTGCAAGGCCAGCTGTTTCTCCCCATGGTTTGTCATCTACAGGAATCTGCTACTTATTGGCTGAACCGCTGCTTTTACTAAACCTTCCCTCCCCACCTTATCCTACACCTCTCCACACACACACGTATCCCCTGGATGTCACTTATTACAGGAAATTCTTACTTGTCATCCAAAGTGGTCCTTTCCAAAAATCCTAAGTAAGTCCAAAGTTTGGTTCAGAGGATCTGCTAAGGATCTTTCCACTGTGTTGCTGGCCACTGATGTGTCAGGGAAAGGAGGACGGTTTGATTCAAATCTTCAAGGGCTTTTGCGGAAATTAGGCCTAAGGTTTGTGCTCCTAGAAGACAGATATCAACAGTGCAGTGTGTCACATTTACTTATACTGACAGCCTCCAACTTTTAGATGACATTTTCCCCTACCAGATTTTTCCTTTCCTTCCTGTGGTGATAAACTTTACTGTGTCTTTTTCCTTCTCTTATCGCTTTCTTACTGTCGGTCGTTATTCCCTGTTCCGTTCTCCAGTCCAGATCAGCAGTATCTGGGAGGTGGAGTACAGTGAAGGGAGACAGTAACACACATCTCCGCATTGTCCATGGACCTTTCTGCTGTGCCTTTTCCCACATCCCCCATGAGCCCTCACCCCATAACCTCTGCTTGTGCTGAGGAAGGTGCCAGCCCTGGACTTTCTTCCCACATTTTGTATGTGGCCTGCTCACCTGTTCCTCACTCCATCTTTCCTGTTCCAGTGTATTATTATTATGTGGGGTTAAGACTACAGGATTTAGAGTCAGACTGCACGGTTTGAACACGGGCCGTATTATTTGTTAGCCACGTTGCATTGGCCCCATTATAGAAGTTTCTAAGCCTCAGTTTCTCTATTTGTGGGCTCCCTATGAGTATGAAAGAAGATGATCAATGTAGAGGGCTTAATGTAGTTCCTGGCGGTTAATAAGTGTTAGCTGCTATTATTGGATTACTACCATGACCACCATCACGGGGAGTCACTCATTGCTCCTCAGCTATTGTTTGAGCGCCGTCACGTGTCAAGTGCTGTGCTCAGAGGTGGGGATAAAGCAGAGAGCAAGACGGGCACATTTTGAACCATCACAGAGCATTGGTCTGTTTCAGTGTTTTCTCCCCATTAGGTCGTAAGAGTCTCTTCAAGACTGGAGTCCGCAGTCTTACGTCTGTCCTCGCTGGAATCCTAGATTGAAGTACTATATAAATATTTCCATAGGAACATTGTTATATATGGGCAGTTAAATTCCAATGTACTGTTGGGATTAAGCCTCTCTGGGGTGACGTCTGAGCAGAAGCCGGAATGATGGGAAGGAGTAAACGACACCATATTGGCTTGGGGAAGATTGCCCTGGACAGAGAGAATGGCAGCTACAAATGCCCTTCGATAATGCACATTTGCCTATTGGGGATGGGAACAGCAGGTGACTAGTGTGACAAGAGCACAGTGAGTGAGGAGAGAAGAGCATTTAATGAGGCCAGGGCTAGTGGGGGCTACAGTATATAGAGTCTTAAAGGCCATGATCAAGATGCCAGATTTACCTTCAAGTGTTTGGGAAAACCCTTAGAGTTTGATCTTTGTGGCCAACTTGGGAAGACTAGATTGGAGAGGATCTGTGTGGAAGCAGAGAGACAAGTGAGGCAACATGTGCAATAAAGTTTCTGAGAAATGTGTTCTGCTCTCCAAAGAAAAATAACCTTTGTTTCTAACCTGTTCATAAATTGAGGGCTAACTGTACTCGTTTTTAAAATGTTAAGAAAGTAAAAATCTTGGGATAAGATGGCCTTATTAAATATTTTGCACATCTAAGTCTTTACTAACTAGCTATATTAATAAACAGCCCAAGGAAATGTTTTTAACCCTATATGTAAAGCTCAGGCTTACCATCTTTATTTAAATGTTTAGCATCCTAAAAGACTGAGAGTTACTCTGGAATATTCTTACCTATGTTTTGAAAACCATCAGAGGGGAAAAAAATGTCTTCACTAAATATCCCTAAACACATAGAATAAATTTGTTTTTATTCTAGAACTTGTCCCTGCCAACATTTTCATACTTCCTTTGTATTTTATCTTTTAGCTCGTTATCAAATTACAGTGGTTTGAAAAAAGATTCTGCTGTGAACCTAAATGCGCCTAGAACCCCAGGAAGGCATGGATTGACAACCACACCTCAGCAAAAACTCCTCTCCCAACAGTCACCACAGAAGCAGGGAAAAGATACAGATCAATCTCAGGGTGCACAGACTTGTGTGGCTAACGGTATGGTAGCAGCACAAAACCAGATGGAATGTGAGGAGGAAAAAGCGGCCAGTCTTAGCCCAGATACTCCTATTCAAACTTCTGAACCCTTGCCCAATACAAACTTAGTGAATGGAGAAAGACAGGAAACGGCCACAGACTCTGCATCCCCCACAACAAATGACTGTGATGAAAATGCTTCTGACAGTAGCTGCAGGACTTTACATGTCGGCCCAGGGCTCCCCCTGGAAGAAGGAAGGGCAGACACAGAAGCCAAGGTACAAGAGAGGGAAGATGGAGAAAGCCCCCTAGAACTGGAACAGCTGGACCAGCACCATGAGATGAAGGTAAAGCATAAGTAGGAAGAAGCACTGACTCTTTTTTTAAAAAAACATTTATTTATTTATTTAGGCTGTACTGGGTCTTAGTTTCGGCACGCAGGATCTTCGTTGCAGTATGTTTAGTTGCGGCATAGAGGATCTTTAGTTGCAGCATGCGGACTTAGTTGCTGCATGCGAACTCTTAGTCGCGGCATGCGTGTGGGATCTAGTTCCCCGACCAGGGGTTGAACCCGGGCCCCCTGCACTGGGAGCGCAGAGTCTCACCTACTGGACCACCGGGGAAGTCTCGAGCACTGACTCTTCCACTACGGTTTGAAAACTATTTTATAGCACTTATGTGATGAATAAGTCAGACCACCCACACTACTGGATGAATAGCTTTCAAGCTCTAGCCGACGATGCATGTTTCCCCTACTCTGAGGAGATACTCCACTTTTTCTTCTATGTAATATCTGTTGATCTCTCTATTATGATTTCAAGATTCAGAACAGTGTGAAGACTTTGATATAGGAAAACCACATACTGTTTTTACTTCCATTGGAAGACAATGTTATTTGTTACCACCCAGATGTTAAGGCTGCATCCCTAATATTTATGGTCTAAGTAACAGGAAATTATATAATCCTGACGACCGTCTTGGTTCAGTAGTTCATTTATAGAAGAAAAAACAGTCCCAGGAAGCTTAAGTGATTTTCCAGGCTCACAGTAAAAGCCCAGACCCCTTGCGCCCTGACTCTCAGGCGGGTGTTGTGTCCTGATGCAAAAAGTCACAAGTGTAAATGCCTAATTGCAGGCAATGTCAGTGAATGCAGCGGCCATGAGGACTAGACGAGAGAGAGAGGTGAGACTGTGGCAAACTAGAAGTTCATGCCTTTCTAGTCAGAGCAGCAGTTTGATGCACCACCTGAGTGGGATTTCTGAGCTGACAAAGAGCTGATTTGCTGGTGAGATATGTTCATTATCTACCTGTGCTATAGCCGAAACTTTTACACAACTTCAGTAACAAGACCATTGCATTTGTATTCTTTATTTATGTCAATATAGTGCTTTGGAAAGATCAATAAATATGGCTTTTACAAAGCACTTGGAATTTCTTGGATCAAAGATGGTATATAAGCATTATCATAGCATTCCCTGGAGTGGGGAGTTGTTTATAATTCTGAAGACAAGAAAAAAGTTTCCATTGTTTAGTCTCTCTTATAGATTATAAATGACAATCTTTGTAGGAGAGCTGATAATAAAAATTAGACAATTATAGGAAAATTTGTAAAGGATAAATCCAAGTCCTAAATCTATTTAGAATTTTTTTTATGATGCTGTATCTTAAGTGGCACTAACATAGCCAGACCTTCAAAGAGACTGATACTAAAATATTAGAGTAAAAAATGATTGACTGATGTGTTCAGAACTTTAAAGTGAAGTCTGTCTTATAGTTCAGTTTACAGTGATTCTGAAAAAAATCACAAATAGGCAAAGAGCCAGTAGTTTATTTTCTTCCAGTCAGTGAATTAATTTTAAATGCTGTCTCTCAAGCAGAGAAAGTTTAAATAAGGAAGTGAGTGGGAGAAAGTGAATCATACTTGGTAACAATATCTGAAACATTAAAGAAACAGGACTTTGCAAAGTGAATCTCTTTACATCTTGATATAGTAGTAGATTTTAGTGTCTCTGTGTTTAAATCACGGTGAATGGAAAAGAAGTTTAGAACCAAGGAACTCAAGACACATCTCTCCTTTTACAGTTGGGATGATGCCACCAGCAAGTGTTTGTAAAACAGTAAGAGCTGTTTTTATTAAGGGAAATATTGTAATTGGTGATGATGCCTGTGGTTGCTGGGTACTACCTCTTTTCCCCTGTCGTATATTATTATGTATACATTTTCATAGATGAGTCTTATTTGGTTTAGGAGAGACTTTTTTTTTTTGGTACGTGGGCCTCTCACTGTTGCGGCCCGTCCCGTTGCGGAGCACAGGCTCCGGACGCGCAGGCCCAGCCGCTCCGCGGCATGTGGGATCTTCCCGGACCGGGGCACGAACCCGCGTCCCCCTGCATCGGCAGGCAGACTCTCAACCACTGCGCCACCAGGGAAGCCCTGGGAGAGACTTAATAGGGCTTCCTATTAAATTAGTGAGACATGGAATAGTACATCTGGTCTTTTTCCTAATGGGCATTTAAGCAGTGGTTGGCACATGCTATATGTGGGAAGAAAAAGGAAATTTTCTCTGCAGAGCTATTGATCCAAATACCACATGAGTCCCCCATTCGAAAAGGAGTATTAGACTGTAATTTCTTCATGGTGACAATGTGTTCTCTTTTGCTGCTTTAGAGTAGCAAGCATTAGTGTTTGTTACATTGCCTTTCCTTGTTCCAAAATGCAAACATAAATGTTAGCAGTATTAAGGTGATAAGTTTTATGTTAAGTGTATTAAAAATAAAAAATAAACTAAAAAAATTTTTAAGTTAGTAGTATATAGTAGACTAAACAATTGGAACCAGGAAATCTTGATGCTACTTCTTGTTCATCCACTAACCAACATTATGACCTTGAACAAATCAATTAAATTCTCTAATTAAAGGGTTCTAAAATTCTTTAGTTGAAGAATATAAACTGAGCCTGATCTTAGGTCTCTCCTTAGTGATAATACAATAATTCTGTGCTGTTGTATGTAGGTATATTCCTTTGTTAGCATAGCCCTCCAGATTGTCAGCTGCTTCTTAAACCATCTAATGTGTTGAACTTCTAAGACATCATGGAGTATTTGAGTTTCACTATGCAGACAACTGAAAAAAAGTTACCTCCGTCTTTATATAACTTGATATAGAGATTTACATCAGAATAGTCGTATTAGCTTTCATTTAAACCAGAATTAAATTTAATGGACATTTCCTGAATTGCACGCCAGGAGTGGAAGAATGAGGGTTTGGGGGATGGAAAGTGGGGGTACAATAGAATTGCAAAGATAGTTCAGGAAAGTAGATACATATTAAAATATATCTTGAACAATCATTACTAATAAGTGAGTACAGACTTGAAAATAGTCTCAGCTTGTGTAACTCTTTCACTGATTATCTGATGTATTTTGATCAAGAATCACTTAACAGTGGTGAATATAGAATACTGTTATTTTTACCATGTAAAAGATAATACCTACCTCATTGAAACCGTTGACTCTACTATACTTTAGCAAAGCAACACTATTCCAGTGTTTAAACTTTTTGCACCAGTGATCTAAGATACCTCAAAGTAAGCAGATAATTCTTTACAATCTCAGAATCAAAGAAAAATTTTAGCACCTTATGATACCTTTAGCTTTCAACCACAACGTGTTAATAGTATCTTTAAATTAAGGTTAATCATGTATTACAGCAGATTACAGATTGAAATCTACTAAAAGGAAGGTGTTATGGGGTGAGCCAAAAAGTTCGTTAGGGTTTTTCCATAACATCTATACAATATTGTAAGGAAACATACGAAAACCTGTAAGTTACCGGAAAGGTAGGGGTCAACGACGATTGTAGTGTGTATGCATGTGCGCGCTCAGAATGGTACTTGAGGGAATCAGGGGATAACAACAGGATTATAATTCTTGTTTGGCATGATGAATTTGGGTTATCATAAGTAGCTTAAACTATATTAGGAGACTCAGGTAAATGGGTTAGAATGAATTTCATTAAAAATACTTCTCTTTTCTCAGATTTGTAGGCTTCAGTGGGTGAGCTTTAGTAGAAATGCACTATGTTGAATGCTGCACGCATCAGTTTGTGCCGTGGAAATGAAAATTTCTCTTCACAGTTTTCACGAGTTTTTTAATATACAGGTTATATTTCCATGGGTTGTTTGGTAGTTTTTTCTGAGATTTATTCAAAGTATTTCCTTCCTCCGTATTTCATACAGCAAGCCAAATATCAGTGTGTAGATATGCACTTTTTAAGACTAACATTTATATAAATAACGAATCTCTGTTATCGCCAACATAAGCTCAAAGTAGCAATGTATTAAATCTGTAATGATAGCAATTTTATGAAGAATGCAAAAGAAACATTTTTTAAAAGTTAATCTTTCCTTTCACCAAAAATGAAAGAAATTATGTAGTGAAGTGGGCAGATAGATGAAGGTGGTGTCCACAATGTAGAGACTTATAGAAACATATTTTTCAAAAAACGTAAATGTTTATTTCCTGCTTATTCTGGTTTTTTAATTGCTATTTTACTTATTATATTTTTATATAAGCCTTGAGGGTTTATAACTTTTGAACATACTCAAAAGTTAAGAAAGATAATTATCTCCTAGGGGAAAAAATGACAGAAAAGCACATTCAGAAGTAAGTTGCAGGACTTCCCTGGTGGCACAGTGGTTAAGAATCTGCCTGCCAATGCAAGGGACATGGATTCAAGCCCTGGTCCAGGAAGATCCCACATGCCGCAGAGCAACTAAGCCTGTGCACCACAACTACTGAGCCTGCGCTCTAGAGCCTGTGGGCCACAACTGCTGAGCCCACGCGCTTAGAGCCCATTCTCTGCCACAAGAGAAGCCACCCCAGTGAGAAGCCCGCGCACCGCAACGAAGAGTAGCCCCCACTCATCGCAACTAGAGAAAGCCCACGCACAGCAGTGAAGATCCAACGCAGCCAAAAATAAAAATATATGTATTAATTAATTAATTAATTAATTTTAAAAAAAGAAAGAAAGTGAGTCTTGATTTTAAAAAAAAAGAAGTAAATTGCAAACAGAAAACCAGTGGTGTAATACAAGTTAACTCACTTTTCCTCTTTTTCCTTTAATTTCTCCTCACTAAGTTTAATTGTATTTCTTAAAATTGTTGATTAATTTTATAGGGTGTAATATGAGATATCAAAGCTTTCCGAGAGGTAAAAAACATAATGCTTACTTTGCTTATCCATTTCTTATGATGGGCTACAAGTCCTTTTTTTATAAACCTTCATTTTTTATTTTTTAAATTAATTTTTGTTGGAGTATAGTTGATTTACAATGTTGTGTTAGTTTCTGCTGTACAGCAAAGTGAATCAGTTATACATATATATCCATTCATTTTCAGATTCTGTTCCTATATAGGTCATTACAGAGTATTGAGTAGAGTTCCCTGTGCTGTATGGTAGGTTCTTATTAGTATCTATTTTACATATAGTAGTGTGTATGTGTCAGTCCCAGTCTCCCAATTTATACAACACGCCGCTCCACCCATAAAGCTTTAAATTTCTTTTGGTTCACTTTTTGAAAGATAAGGGGACAACTGTTGAGGTCTTGTTAGATTTGAAGGCAAGCATTAAATTACACCTCTGTTTCTTCTTTTGCCAAAGCAGCTTTAATTCCAAGAAAGTGAAAGGCAACACGAGCGAAGAAATTATCCAGCTTTATTAATTGATCTTTCATTGTTGCCAGTATTCTAATGAAAGCTCCAACTAAAGTCGTAGGCATTTTAAAATGATGTGTAGAGTAATGGAAAAGTTTCCTCACTAACCATGTGGAGAGTTTATGAATGCCTTGAGGGTAGCTTTTCATAATTCACTTAGAACTGATGGGGAACTCAGAAACTTCTTTATGTTGTGGTGACTCCGTTGAGTATGTCGGAAAGATATAAGAAAGAAATGAGAAAAAGTGTGCTTCAGAGAGCCTGCACCTGAATAAAACCACCTATTGTTCACTTTAAAAATTCAGTGTGCGGGCTCACTCTCCTTGGTGCCGGAAGCAGAAATGAACAAGGCAAGCCCTTTCCACACAGCCTCAGTCTGCTGAGGGGAGAAAGACATAAGTAAATCAGCATGATATGGTGCAAAAAGGGCTTGGGAAACACAGATGAGAAAACAGCTGTGCCTGGAGGAATGCTGGTGAGGGGCAGGCTGCTGAGAAGCAGCAGAATTGGGCTTGAAGGAGGAGTGGGAGGTGCTGGTGGTCCAGAATAGACAGGAACAGGGAGTTAGGGAAGAGGAGCTTATCTAGGCTGCGAGCAGGTGTGAGAAGTAGAAACAAGAGGGTAGCTGCCATGTTTAGGGGTTTTCTGGCCTCATAATAGAGGCCAAAAGGGCTAGTGAAATGAGTGTGGGAGTAGAAGGATAGGCTTAAAAAGAAAATGTAAGCTAAGGATAAATTGCAATGGGTTTGTGTGCCTAAGCTGTATTTTTTCCCCTGAAAACAATGGAGACTTTTTTAAAAAGATTTTTTAAAGTCTGAATAAAAATTAATAATCCTCATAGAAAATCAAGAAAATGCAGCAAAGCGTAGAGAATACAAAATCACTCATAGTTCCACCACCCAGAGAAAAATACTTTGATATCTAACATTCCAGCTTGTTTTTCTCAGCTGATATTTTTTTAAAAATATATATGTCAGTAGCATAATGTATGGTCATTCTGCATCCTGTTTTGTAGGATTAAAAAGGTATTTTCCCATGTCATTTCAAACTTTCCATAAGCTTAATACTATCTGACCTAAGAGGCATTTAATTAAAGCATGGAAGTGACATGATTAGACATCTGTGGGTTTTAGAAAAATGACTCAGATGAAAGGAAAAACAGATGGAGCAGGGAACATGGTTAGTAAGCAACTGTCATAGTCCAGGTGTGAAAGGAGGTCCTGGACGAAGCAGAGGGTTAGGACAAGGGAGAGAGATTTCTGAGATCTGCGTGACTGGGTGTAGGGAATGAGTCATGTTCAACTCCTAGCTTGGATGAAGTGGCAGACGGTGTACCATTTACTGAACTACAAGAGAATAGAAAGAACAACATTTGGGGGGCAAAAAAGTTAATTGGATTTAGACATAATGAATTTAAAGGACTTGTGGGATGTCCAGGTAAAGATACCTAAAACAGAAATGGAATCTTCTGGAGACATTATGGGTTATTGGTTAAGGATGAAAGCTTTAGAATTAAGAGATGAGTTCCAATCCCAGCCCCATTACTTCCCAGCTATGTGATCTCAGACACGGCACTTTAGTATACCTCTGCAGGCCTTGGTTGAGATGACAGACAAGAAGGAAAGTGATTGTGTTTGGAATGAGGGGAGGGAGTAGAGTTGCTGATTAGGTTACTTTTATGCTACTCAGTTTATGGCACCTGCAAGACATCCATTTGGAGATATTAATTAGGCAGATGAAATACGGATCTGGAGCTCAGGAAAGAGGGTAGGAATGTAAAACGATGTACATAAGCATGTGATTTTTTTTTTTTTTTTTTTTTTTTTTTTTTTTTGCGGTACGCGGGCCTCTCACTGTCGTGGCCTCTCCAGTTGCGGAGCACAGGCTCCAGACGCGCAGGCTCAGCGGCCATGGCTCACGGGCCCAGCCTCTCCCCGGCACGTGGGACCCTCCCGGACCGGGACGCGAACCCGCGTCCCCTGCATCGGCAGGCAGACTCTCAACCACTGCGCCACCAGGGAAGCCCTTCAGTTCTATTTTAAACTAAGGTGCTCCCTTACAGGATACACAGAGATAACTTTGCATGCCTCATGCCATGTGAGGCACTCACTAATGTGTACAAAGTTTTAACTCTAGGGAATCATCACCAGAAATATTTATGTGACCTTATTACTTTGATATTCTGCCTAGGCTTGGGATAGTTTAATTCAGTTATTGATTGTGAGTATATATTACATTTTCCTGGTGTCTGATCTTTAATTTCTGCTAAACCCAAAGGACAGTTTAGTCTAATGTATACTAAATTGGGTGTAAGAAGAGCAAAGTACTTCTCTCTTTGCTGTCACTTCCTGTCTAATCTTGTGCAAGTAACCAAATTGCCCTTCTCAGTGCAGGCTCTTTCTCCCTCCTCCCCACCCTCTCTTAAAAGGAAGTAATTTAAACCTTCAGATTAAAAGTTCTCACTTGCCTCTTCTCCTCTTTCGAATTGGATGAACAGTATAGAGGACATAGATTCGAAAAATAGTGGTGCTGGTCACAATTAGGCTTGGATTTTGCTCCCAAAGCTTCCTGGAAGATCATGTTAAAGCACCAGACTGTTAATGCTTGTGACACTATATTATGCACCAGGTAAAGGAATAATGCCTGCATGTCATAGTGGGCGTGCTCTTTTTCTTGTAATGTGAACCTGGTGATAAATTTCTTCCTGATTACAGCTCTTCCCTGAGATCACGTGACCTTGCTTATGGCATTATTGCATGATCTTTTTTTTTTTTGTGGTACGCGGGCCTCTCCCTGCTATGTATGGCCTCTCCCGTTGCAGAGCACAGGCTCCGGACGCGCAGGCTCAGCGGCCATGGCTCACGGGCCCCGCTGCTCTGTGGCACGTGGGATCTTCCCGGTCCGGGGCACGAACCCGTGTCCCCTGCATCGGCAGGCGGACTCTCAACCACTGCACCACCAGGGAAGCCCTGCATGATCTTAATAGAACACAAAATCTGTGTTTTGTTCCCCTACCTTCTCATTTTCTTGTTCCCCAGATCCAGGAGGAGTTCCCTTAGTTAAAAGGTGGTAGCGGGGGGCTTCCCTGGTGGCGCAGTGGTTGAGAGCCCGCCTGCCGATGCAGGGGACACGGGTTCGTGCCCCGGACCGGGAAGATCCCACATGCCGTGGAGCGGCTGGGCCCGTGAGCCATGGCCGCTGAGCCTGCGCGTCTGGAGCCTGTGCTCTGCAGCGGGAGAGGCCGCAACAGTGAGAGATCCGTGTACCACAATTAAAAAAAAAAAAAAAAAGGTGGTAGCAGAGTACGAACTTTGTTTTCACAGACCTGCATTGAATCCTAGCTTAGTCACTCACTAGCTGTGTGACTTTGGGCAGGTTACCCAGCCTCACTAGGACACAGCTTCCTCGACTATAAAATGAGGGGATAACGCTACCTGCTGCACGGGAGTATTGAGGGTTACATTAGAAAATTCATGTGAAGAACGTAGACTAGTGCCAATAAATCGTGGGAGTTGCCCCTGTCGCTCCCTTGTGATAACTTCCCTTGATTACCTTGCTCTTTAGTATACTGAGAAAGAATACTGGAATGAAGGTATCTAACACAAAATTAAAGATTTTAAGTTGTGTTTTGAGATGATAGACTAATTATGTGACATTTAAATATCATTGTGATCTAATGTTTAATTATCACCTGGAACCACACTGAAGATTTTGATGTCTGTAAATACATTGAAAAATGACATATCAAAATGTTGATGCATCTCATGAATTGTGGTACAAAATCAAGTGTTTATTTCCTAAGTTGACTCATCTTGCTATGAGAGAATGGACTTTAGGGAATGCAGAGACACATACCTATACAAAACCACACCTTCCTTCTGCATGGTAGAATACAATTAACTGATGACAGATTTGGATAGAAATTCCCCACAAGCAAGAAACATCCATTCTGGTCCTATAAAACATGATAGTTTATATAGATATTATTTTAAATATAACATATGGAATATGTTATAAATATACATATGGAAAAGGCTATAAGAACTTTTAGTAGTTTTGATTCCGTGTTTTTAGGGGAAAAAAAATCTTCCTGCTTAAAATGAAATCACATGAGAACATGTATTGAAGAGTTATAAAGCACAGTATCAATATCTGATTCCTTTTTAAACAGTTTAAGATTCTGCCCTTAAAGCATCTTTCAGGAAACAGTTGCTCATTGGCATTTGTGAAATTCTTTTCAAAATATCTACGCCCCTGCTTGGGGTTTTGAGGCATGTGCAGGGCGTATGGCACTAAGATTCTGAAGAGTGAATTGCTGGCTCCACACAAGCATTTTTTGCCTATCCAGTTAATGAACTCTTGAGAGCTGCTCTTTGTCCCCACTCCCGCCATATGGAAGAGTCATGCCAAAAGGTCTGAAAAGACCTGCAGGAGCTGGTGACATCAACAAGGAAGGAGACAGAACTGACACTGCAACACTTCATGTGCCAGAGTGGGTACAGACTAGCTAGTAACTACGCTGACCCTAAACCCAAGTGAAAATGGAGCAGATCTCTACAAAAAGATTCTCAGAGGTATAAAGGCACACAGTAATAGCCTAGGAATGCATTAAGCAGAGAGGAGCAGGGGAAAATAAATTGTATAGTCTATTGGTGTAAGAGGAGTGTATCTTACTTTTTCAGTTCTGATAGTTTAGGTATACGCTAGTGTATTTTCGTTTGAGGCAATACTCTGAGAATCAGCTTTCAATACAGTATATATTTGCAGGTAAAAAAAGAAAGAAAACCAATCCCTTTATTTTATAGCAGAATATCAAAAGTAAGATACTTTTAAAATAGCATATTTATAATTATTTTGAAAAGTCAAGCCTGTGTATTCAGTTCCAAAAGAATCAAATGGGATTACTCATCAAATCAGTATTGTCTAACCATTACTGTTTTCCAAAGAATCACAAAAGTAAATGACTTCTTAGTAAAGTGCTATTTTAAAAAATATCAGGCTACAGCCCCAACGTACCAGCAGCTTTAGAACTACTTTGTGCATTATTTAAGCATAAGTCTGATAGAGTAATTGAGCCCTGTACATGCAGAGAGATCATATATTTCTCCCTAAATGTACTTATAGGTAAGTTTCAGAAACTAAACTAATTTTTTAAAATTTGGAAGCCATCATATTATTACATCAAATATGAGTGAATTTTTTATATACCTGATAATTATTACTAAATGCTAAAAAGTCTGCTTTAAATAAAATTTATGTTGGAAAAATAATCAGCATATAAATTAAAATGCACATTCCATTTTTAAGTGGATAGTTGGTATTTTGTTAGTCTGTTCACTTGTAGGCACTTAATACAGTCTTGTTTTTTGTTGCAAAGAAGGGTTAGCGTGAGAGCCAACTATTTACTGAAGAGTTACTCAAAAATCACTCACTTATGTGAATAAAATCTGATTCATTTGGGTTCTGTGTGACCTTGGGCAAGTTTCCTGGCCTCTTTGAGGCTTGGATTTTTTTTTTTTTTAAGCTCTGGAATTTTGTTTTGTTGTGTGTGTATACTACCTATAAAATAGGAATAATAATGGCACCCAGTTTATAGACTTGTTGTAAGGACCAGTCAATCTGTGTAAAATACTTTTAACGGTCTGGCATATAACAAGCAATGAGTGAATAATTGTTAGCTGTTCTTATTATGGTGATGCTATTATTGTTGTGATTAACCTAAAGAAAGGCTCCATGAGTCTGTGATGTCCTCACTTCCACCACAAAATCCCTAGTAACTTTTCACAAACCTTATATGTGAGTGATTAAACCATATGTCAGCAAGTTTACTTTGTGTTGACTTTGGCAAGGTCAGGGACCTAATGTTAGAAGACCATCTGTGTGGAAGGAATATAGCTTTTACTAATAACTGTTGGCATACCCTTGGATTTTGCAAAATATGACCAGTATACCCACAATTTGCCACGTTCAGCTAAAGTATAATTTGCGGTCAGCAAAAATATTGTTTCTTAGAAGCTTCCCATTTAAGATCTCGTAGGACATGGCAGACCTCAGGGGTGACTTCATTGCATAGCAATAATAGACATGACTTGTTTAATGACTTCTCTGACTTACAAAAGATGTATTATTTTATCATGGCGCAAATTCTGCTGGATTGTTTTCTTTAAAGGTATTAGCTAGAACTAGAATTAGAATATACAAAAGAGTATAGTGGGTCAAAAAGATATCTCCACTATTAGAATAAAATGAAGGGCTTGAAAAGAATGAACTAATACTAATAACAACTTGGATGTATCTCAAATGCATTTTGATAAAGCAAGATTCAAAAGGCACATGCTGTGTGATTCCATTTACATGACATTCTGGAACAAGCAAGATCAACAATTACTAGGAGCTGGTGGTGGAAGAGGAGTGGGGTTGACTGCAGAGACCTAAAAGTTTTGATAAAAATGTTCTGTATCTTGATTGTGGTGGTGGTGACATGATTGTAACCATTTGTCAAAACTCCTAGAACTATTCACCAAAAGGCTGAATTTTACTAATTGTAAATTTCATCTCAGTAAATCTGGTTTAAAAAACCAAAACAAATGGCTGTAGTGTTGGTGTCGGTCAGTATTTCCTGTGAGTGTGTAGAACAGCATATCACTTTTTCTGAAATGTTGATGGAGTTCTTACGTATTTACTTATACTTAACTACATCTTTGAAAGTCACATTTTTAGTTCATTAAGTATTTTACTTTCTTCTCTATAAATAGTGATTGTCTAAAAATTTCTTGAAAGTTTATCAGTTTCATGGAATATACTGCATATGTTTCTTAGTATTTGTTTTGTGTATTAATCAGGATGCTAAAAATAACACCAATATTACTCGAACTGGCTTAAACAATAAGGAAGTTTATTGGCTTCATCTCTGTGGTTATGGGATGGCTGCTATATTATAGCACTCAAGACTACATGTACCCTCATTTACATGGAGCAGCAAAGAGAGATCTCTTTTTCCATGGTTCTTCCTTTGAGAGTAGGGAGCCTCCTTTTCCAAAGCTGCCAGTGCATATTCCCTCGTGTCTCACTGGCCCCTGAAGCTATCGCTGTATACTCCTGATTGTGACAGCATTCAGGGCTCCCCTTTTGATCTGTGGATAAGGTCAGTTTCCCCAAAGGAAAGGCTACATGGTAGTGGGGTAGACAAACTAACCAAATCTGGATACCATTAAGAGATAGCGGGGAAGGGATGCCAGGTAGGCAAGCAACAATGCTAGTACTTTACTCTGAGTTTAAGTTAAACCAAAACTTTGACTAATTATGGAATTTGACTACTACATAGTTGTTATTTTTTTAAATATTTATTTGGCTGCGCCGGGTCTTAGTTGTGGCACTCGGGATCTTTTAGTTGCAGCGTGTGGGCTCTTAATTGTGGCATGAGGGATCTAGTTCCCTAACCAGGGATCAAACCTGGGCCGTCTGCAATGAGATCGAGGTGTCTTAACCACTGGACCACCAGGGAAGTACCGATTACTACATAGTTCTTATTTCAGTGTTTCTGAGACCACAAATTATTTAAACGTATTATGTTACTTTACCCTAAAGACTTCACATAAAAATACCTCAGTTCTGTAAGAAGCAACATGGTAACTTACCACATTAGAACATATATTGCATATAAAGCATAAAATAGATGTCATATGTGTTTAACACAATGAAGCTTTTATACAACTTAATAGCATTTTATACATAGTTTAAAATGTAGCATTTACACAAATCAGACACTGGTTTAAAGTACACTTTGGGGGCTTCCCTGGTGGCGCAGTGATTGAGAGTCTGCCTGCCGATGCAGGGGGACGCGGGTTCGTGCCCCGGTCTGGGAAGATCCCACATGCCGTGGAGCGGCTGGGCCCGTGAGCCATGGCCGCTGAGCCTGCGCGTCCGGAGCCTGTGCTCCGCAACGGAAGAGGCCACAAGAGTGAGAGGCCTGCGTACCGCAAAAAAATATATAAAATAAAATAAAAAATAACGTACACTTTGATCTGCTTTGGTACTAAACTTTTTACTAAACTCTTATTATATTTCATACTCTCCTAGAATGAGAAAAGTATTTCAACAAAGTAACTAGGTAGAAACAACTCTGGATGGTACACAGAGTCTGGATTTTATCCTGTCAGTGAGAAGAGGACTATTGAAGAATTTTGGTTTTTCCCATGGGAATTAGGATTAGGTGAGCAGAGCAGAGTTTTTGTTTTGTTTTGGTTTTAAATTTTATTTATTTATTTTTTGGCTGCGTTGGGTCTTCGTTGCTGTGCGCAGGCTTTCTCTAGTTGTGGCGAGCAGGGGCTACTCTTCATTACGGAGCACAGGCTCTAGGCATGCTTGCTTCAGTAGTTGTGGCTTGGAGGCTCTAGAGCGCAGGCTCAGTAGTTGTGGTGCACAGGCTTAGCTGCTCCGCAGCATGTGGGATCTTCCCGGCCCAGGGATCAACCCTGTGTCCCCTGCATTGGCAGGCAGATTCTTAACCACTGCTGTGCCACCAGCGAAGTCCCCAGAGCAGAGTTTTAGAAAAATTCTTCATACGATAGTATTCAAGGTGGGTTAGAGCAAAAAAAAATAATGGAATCAGTTAATTGGGCAACTATTGATTGGCCTGGGCTTGAGATAAGGTATGAGCAAAACAGGGTGGCAGTGATGAGAGCTTAAAAGATGGATGCTAAACGCAAAATGCCATGAATAGGAGTTGGTGACTGACTGGATTTTGTGGTAGGGAACTAAGCTTAAAGTAATTTAAGTCAGCTAACTGGAAAGGGATGGAACCATTGCTAGGATGGTAAGGTTGGAGGGTGGTGGCAGGATGGAGATTTTACAGAAATGATGAGTTTGGTCTTAGATTGACAACATGTCAAAGTGGTAATAAATGTCCAGCAGTAGTTAGTCATGTGAGACGACTTCTCATTCATTCATTCAGTGATATTTTATTGAGTGCCAGTGTTTTATGGAAGCACTGCAGTAGATACAAGAGATGGAGCAGTTAACAAGGAAAAAATGTTACTACCCTCATGGCACTAGCAAGGTTATACAAAGATATTTAAGAGTTAAGTAAATATAAACTGCAGAAATATTAAAGTCTAGATTTAATTAAAAATAATATAGATAGAGGGAGGTGGGTGCGAGCATAGGTGAAAGAAGATTAACAATAAGTTGATGTTGGATCTTGGTGATGGACACATGGGGGTTTGTTTTACTATTTTCTTTACTTTTATATATGGTTGAAATTTTCCATAATAAAAAAGTTCTTTTAAGGTAAAAAGTTCTGTGCATAGAGCTAATAATTAAACAAGATCTTTGAGAGAGTGATAAAAACATGTCCAAAGAGTAGCCTGAGAGAGGTAGGGGGAAAATGAGGAAAGTAAAGTGTCTGGGAAGTAAAAAAGATAAAAGATGTTTCAAGGAAAAGGTGGAAGGTAGTGTTAATTGATACAGAGATCGAAGAAGTTATCATAGATTAAAATCTAGCAGATTTCTAATTTTGTTCATTTCTGGTTGGATGTTCCTTGATGACTGAAAGGAATCGGGTACCTGAGAAGCTTAAGAAAACTTTTGATGAAACCATTTTTTTAAATCAATTTTTTAAACATTTTATTTATTTATTTGCTTGTTTTTGGCTGCATTGGGTCTTCGTTGCTACAAGCGGGCTTTCTCTAGTTGCGGTGAGTGAGGGCTACTCTTCATTGCGGTGCCCGGGCTTCTCATTGTGGTGGCTTCTCTTGTTGCAGAGCACAGGCTCTAGGTGCACGGGCTTCAGTAGTTGTGACACGCGGGCTCAGTAGTTGTGGCTCGTGGGCTCTAGAGAGCAGGCTCAGTAGTTGTGGCGCACGGGCTTAGTTGCTCTGCAACATGTGGGATCTTCCCAGACCATGGCTCTAACCCATGTCCCCTGCACTGGCAGTCGGATTCTTAACCACTGTGCCACCAGGGAAGTCCTTGATGAAACCATTTGATAATATTTATTACTTGAGAAATACTGTCCAAGCGTTATTTCCTGATATATGAATATCTGTTCTGTTTTCAGGAGACTAATGAGCAAAAACTTCACAAAATAGCCAATGAACTTTTGCTTACAGAAAGAGCTTATGTCAGCCGACTTGACCTCTTAGATCAGGTAATATTTTCCCCTTCAGTATTTTATTTTTTGGCATTATACATCATTTTAACTTAGTAATTTAAGTGTTTTAGAAACTGCAAGAAGGACCTAGCCATTTTTGGCAAGTGAAAGCTACTTCCTCAAGGAGATCTCTAACATTTTCAGCTCTGTCAGTGAATTCATTAGGTATAAAGGTTTCATAATTCATAAGAAACAGATTGAAGGACTCTCTGTCTGAGTCGAAAAATGCCTTTATCTGTGTTTTTCAACCCTAAACACTACTGTTTCTTGTCCACTCATTGTGATCCTGAAGGCCTCGTTAGTAAATAGGAGATTCTGATGTTGACCTGAATACATCACTGATTCTTGTCTCACTTGCTGTTGTGAATGATCTGAATTGCTGCAGTCATAGGGCCAGAAGGAATTTTGAGAGTTCACTTGTTTGGCCTTGCATAAAACGTTCAAAACAGTGCCAGGCGTAAATATTGGTTGAATATGTGAATAACATTTTGTACTTTCATCATGGTAGATGCTTGTGAATCATCTCAAATACACATTTGCAAGAAAGTTTTAAAATGCATCATTAAGAACAACTGTTAAACACAATGGCCTCTTAAGCCTGTTTCAGTGATAAAAGATCAAGATAATTGGTAGATTGTGTGCTAATATAGACTCCTCTTATTAAAAGATAAAGTTGCGAACTTTGAGTAAATTAGTTGCAAGAAGATGTCCGCCATTGCAGTTGGAAAAGGAGCAGGCCATCCTGGGCACACCTCTTTATCAGTTCCTAGAGCAGACTATATGCCTGTTAGGGTGAGCCTTAAGGGGCTGGATTAAGACTTGTGTTCTCTGAGATAATGTGTTTGTGACTCAAATACACACTTTCCAAAGAATTTCCCCATAAGTCAATCAATTCATGTTGGTTTGTGCCTTTGAAACAATGTTTCTCCTCATGGAGATTACAGACCTGAAACTTTTAGGTATTCCCATAGTGGAAATGTGTTTTTTCCTCTTACCAAGTTGCACTTTTTTCTTTCTTTCTTTCTTTTTTTTGTTTCAGCCATATTATCTTGTCAGCTACTGTTGCTGACCTTTTAGAATTTAGTCTTAATTACTAAAATATCCTATTGGAGTCTCTAAGGACATAATTTTGTATTCTTTTTGCATCTCAAGAAAATGCAATGGAGGTGAATTTAGAAAATAAACAACCATCTGGACGTTATGAAAGAACAGACCTCCTTCTGCCAACATTTAACAGAATAGCAAGTAAGAGGTTTAGTAGCCCTACTGGAGTAGAGCTAAGACTGCAAAACTTTTTTTTACTGTCTTTAAGATACCTGTTATTATGTACAAGAGAAGATCTTTTTATCCTCATTTCTGAGTTTTAAGTTACCGTGCATTATTATTTACTAAAGCAGGAAAACATGTGAGAACTGAAATACTCTTTTGTTCATGCATTGACCACGTATTTTTTTAAGCACCTTTTCTACTGTGAGAAGTAAATCACAATGTTCTACCTCCCCAAGGAGTGTACAGTTTTAGTAGGGAAAATGAGGTACATGCCAACAAATTATAATACAGGGCTATATGTAATATGTACCATAGAAGTCATTCAAAATATAAAGAGAAGTGGAAAATACCACAATTTTTATGCATCTATATAGTTTTCCATCTTTTAACTCTACCTATGGATAGGAAGGGTAAATCCTGTTACCCTCAACTGGAAATTCTCTGGAACAGAAAAGATTAACATCCCACAGATAGAGGCATAGCCTAGGTTAGAGTCAAAGCTTCCTAATTCTAATTCCTGGTTCTTGTTAAAGCATATACTCACTCCTACATTTCAAAAATGATTGATTTCTTGAATCACGAACTTTTCCATTTATTCAACAAAAAGTTAAGAGCCCACTATGTGCCTTAGCACAGTGCTAGATGGTTAACCAATAAATTTGAAGTAATGTTTGCATTAATTCTCTTATTCAGGTATTTTACTGCAAACTACTGGAAGAAGCAAATCGCGGCTCATTTCCAGCAGAGATGGTGAATAAAATCTTTTCTAATATTTCATCAATAAATGCCTTCCATAGTAAATTCCTATTGCCAGAGCTGGAGAAAAGAATGCAAGAATGGTAAGAGGCATAGATAGCAAATAATATATCTAAGGCAGTCATACTAGAAGCTGTGTTATTCAGCTGTTAAGAAATAATAATGCTACACAGAGCTGTAAACAAACATTTACGCAAAGATTTTATGTTAAAGATCACTGAAAGACCTTTGTGGTACATTTTTGTCCTTAGTTGAAAAAGGTTTCATCTCTCCTTTCCAAACTATAGTTTGATTAGTGGAGATATGATATTAAGGGTAATCTGGAGTTTCAAGAATTCCAAGAGTAAAGCATCTCAGTTTACTATGTCATTCCTAAACTCCCTGTAAAAAGGTGCTTTTTTGCTCTCTATCAATCTCACAGCAAAGTGGATCTGACAAAGCACAGGGTACGTGTAGAAAGTGATTACTTCGTTTGGAGTCCTGTTAATTCACTCATTCTATAAGAAGTCTTAACAACTGTTTCTATGTTTTATACAGGGAAACTACCCCTAGAATTGGTGACATCCTTCAGAAATTGGCCCCATTCCTTAAGATGTATGGAGAATATGTGAAGGGATTTGATAACGCAATGGAATTGGTTAAAAACATGACAGAGCGTATTCCCCAGTTCAAATCAATAATTGAAGAAATTCAGGTAATAGGACTCTTGTTCAAGGCTGTAATTACTTTTTCTGTACAAATCATAAGGTCTTCTAGATCTAAAATTTAGATTGAGAGATTTGAGACACCTGGCCAAATTCCATTCTGGTCTGAATTATGCAGAAATCATCTCTGCAAAGTTAAAATATTTATTGAGCACATGCAATATACTGAACAGTGAATTCTCCATTTGCTTTTGAGGCAAGGAGAGTCTGGCTTTATCAGGGTCCACATTAATTTACAAAGTAAGTTCCCATTCAGCTCTGTGTCTCTCTTGCTTGCTTTCAGAGGTTGAGATGTTGGAATGACTATAAATGAATATAAAGAATGATTGCTATAAACCCTGATATTTTAGAAACATAATTACAGTTGACCTTTGAACAACATAAGGGTTATGGGTGCTGATCCCAAATGTGTTTGAAAATCCCAGTATAACTTTACTGTCAGCCCTCCATATCTGTGGTTATGCATCATGGATTCAACCAACCATGGATTTTGTAGTACTGTAGTACGTGTTTACTGAAAAAAAAAATGTGCATATAAGTTGAACTGTGCAGTTCAAGCCCTTGTTCAAGGATCAACTGTATTCTGTTTTATTTCACTTTGAGGGGTTTTTTTGGTCATTTTATATATGTGTCCTGACTTTTAAAATTTCATCAAACCTGGATAGTACATTTTAATAATATCATAGTAATTTCTGTTTGATTCTCTAGTCAAAACTGTTAAACATTTCTTCTTTGCTGAAGTTTAAACATTGAAAAGGAATTCTTTAGATCACATAAGGTTATTTGGGTGGGGATTCTTTTGCTCCTTGACTGCCTTCTTTTGTGTTATATAAATATATATATATTTATTTTTTATAAATGTATTTATTTTATTTATTTATTTTTGGCTGCACTGAGTCTTCATTGCTGTGCGCGGGCTTTCTCTAGTTGCAGTGAGCGGGGGCAACTCTTCATTGAGGTGCGTGGGCTTCTCATTGCAGTGGCTTCTACTGTTGCAGAGCATGGACTCCAGGAGCACAGGCTTCAGTAGTTGTGGCTCGCGGGCTCTAGAGTGCCAGCTCAGCAGTTGTGGCACACAGGGCCAGCCGCTCTGCGGCATGTGGGATCTTCCTGCACCAGGGCTCGAACCCGTGTCCTCTGCGTTGGCAGGTGGACTCTCAACCACTGCGCCACCAGGGAAGCCCCTGTGTTACATAAATATTTTTATATGCGTTTTAAACTCATTAATATAGTGATATGATTACTGTTTTGTACAATTTTATGTCTTTTACAGAAGTTAAGAGATTAAAAAAGATATCTATATGCAAATCAATGTGATGCTGACAACATCAACAAAAGAAAAGACAAAAACCACATGATCATCTCAATAGATGCAGAAAAAGCATTTGATAAAGTGCAACATCCATTCATGATAAAAACTCTTAACAAAATGGGTATTGAAGGAACATATCTCAACGTAATAAAAACTATTTTATGAAAAACCCACAGCCAGCATAACAGTCAATGGTGAAAAGCTTGAAATGAAAGCCTTCCCACTAAAATCTGGAGTAAGACAATGATGCCCATTCTCACCACTTCTATTCAACATAGTATTGGAAGTCCTAGCCACAGATATCAGACAAGAAAAAGAAATAATAGGTATCCAAATTGGAAGAGAATTGGTAAAATAGTCATTATATGCGGATGACATGATACTATATATAGAAGACCCTTAAAGACTCCACAAAGAAACTACTAGAAACTGGTAAACTAATTCAGCAAGATTAACATACATAAATCTGTTGCATTTCTTTACACTAACAATGAAATATCAAAAAGGGAAAGTAAAAAAACAATCCCTTTTAAAATTGAAGCAAAAATAAAAATACTTAGGAAGAAAACCTGATGAAGGAGGTAAAAAACTTATATGCTGAGAATTATGAAACATTGATAAAGGAAATTGAAGATGATTCAAAGAAATGGAAAACTATCCCATGCTCTTGGATTGGAAGAATTAATATTGTTAAAATAGACATACTACCAGAAGTAATCTACAGGTTTAATACGGTCCCTATCAAAATACCCATGACATTTTCTACAGAACTAGAACAGATAATCCTAAAATTTATATGGAACCATAAAAGACCCAGAATTGCCAAAGCAATCCTGAGGAAAAAGAACAAAGCTGGGGGCATAACCGTCTATGAGACTTCAGACAGTACTCTATAAAACTACAATAATCAAAACAATGTGATATTGGTATAAAAACAGACATGTGGATCAATGGAACAGAATAGAGAGCCCAGAAATAAACCCACACACCTATATGGTCAGTTAATCTTTGACAAAGGAGACAAAAATATACAATGGAGAAAAAATAGTCTCTTCAGCAATTGGTGATGGGAAACCTGAACAGCTGCATGTAAATCAGTGAAGTTAGAACACACCCTCACACCATACACAAAAATAAATTCAAAATGGCTTGAAGACTTAAACATAAGACATGACACCATAAAACTCCTAGAAGAGAATATAGCAAAACATTCTCTGACAGAAATTGTACCAATGTTTTCTTAGGTCAGTCTCCTGAGGCAATAAAAATAAAAGCAAAAATAAACAAATGGGACCTAGTCAAACTTATAAGCTTTTGCACAGCAAAGGAAACCGTAAGCAAAACGAAGAGACAGCCTATGAACTGGGAGAAAATATTTGCAAATGGTACAACCAACAAGGGCTTAATTTCCAAAATATACAAATGGCTCATACAACTCAATAACAAAAAAGCAAACAACCCAATCAAAAAATGGGCAGATGACCTAAATAGACATTTCTCCAAAGAAGACATACAGATGGCCAAAAGACACATAAAAAGATGATCAGCATCACTAATTATTAGAGAAATGCAAATCAAAGTTACAGTGAGGTATCATCTCACACCAGTCAGAATGGCCATCATTTAAAAGTCTACAAATAAGTGCTAGAGAGGATATGGAAAAAAAGGAACCCTCCAACACTGTTGGTGGGAATGTAAATTGGTGCAGCCACTATGGAGAATAGTATGGAGGTTCTGTAAAAAACTTGGAGTAACCATATGATCCAGCAATCCCACTCCTGGGCATATGTCCGGAGAAAACTCTAATTCGAAAAGATACATGCACCCCAATGTTCATAGCAGCACTGTTTACAATAGCCAAAACATGGAAGCAACTTAAATGTCCATTGACAGTTGAATGGATAAAGAGGATGTAGTATATATACACAGTGGAATACTACTCAGCCATAAAAGTGAATGAAATAGGGCTTCCCTGGTGGCGCAGTGGTTGAGAGTTCGCCTGCCGATGCAGGGAACACGGGTTCGTGCCCCGGTCCGGGAGGATCCCATGTGCTGCGGAGTGGCTGGGCCCGTGAGCCATGGCCGCTGGGCCTGTGCGTCCGGAGCCTGTGCTCCACAACGGGAGAGGCCACAGCAGTGAGAGGCCTGCGTACCGCAAAAAAAAAAAAAAAAGTGAATGAAATAATGTCAGGAATACTACTCAGCCATAAAAGTGAATGAAATAATGTCATTTGTAGCAACATGGATGGACCTAGAGATTATCATACTAAATGAAGTATGTCAGAAAGAGAAAGACAAATACCATATGACATCACTTATATGTGGAATCTAAAATATGACACGAACTTATTTATGAAACAGAAACAGACTCAAAGACATAGAAAACAAGCTTATGGTTTCCTCCAAAGAGGAAAGGGGGGTGCAGGAGGGATAAATTAGGAGTTTGGGATTAGCAGATACAAACTACTATATATAAAATAGATAAGCAACACGGCCCTACTGTATAGCACCAGGAAATACATTTCAATATCCTGTGATAAACCATAATGGAAAAGAATATGGACAGAGAATATATATGTATAACTGAATCACTTTGCTGTACACCAGAAACTGAGACAACATTGTAAATCAACTATGCTTCAATTTGAAAAAAGAAAAATGTCTACAAATATGTTTTTAACCCATATACTTACCATTTCTGGAATAAGTTCCTTTCATCATGAGAATGATGTGTTTCTTGTGAGGCAGAGTGAATAGCAATGAATTTTCTTGGGCTTTGTTTATTTGGAAAATATTTTTTTCTTCACTATTGAATGATAGCATTGCTAGACACAGAATTCTTGGCTGATAACTTTTTTCTTTCAGCAATTTGAATGTCATTTCACTGCTTTCTGTCCTCCCTTGTGTCAGATGAGAAGTTAGCCCTTAATTGTATTGACAGTCCCATGTATGTAATGAATTGCTTTTCTCTTGCTGCTTTCAAAGTTTTCTCTTTGTTTTTGGCTTTTAACAGTTTGAAAATGATGTAGATCTTTTTTGTATTTATCCTGCTTGGAGTAGATTGAGCTTCTTGGTTGTGTAGATTTTTTAAAATCAGTTTAAGAAGTTTTCAGCCATTGTTTCTTTGAATTTCATATTTTCATTACCCAAGTTTATTTCTTTTTTAAAAAAATTTATTTATTTTTGGCTGCACTGGGTCTTTGTTGCTGTGCACAGGCTTTCTCTAGTTGTGGCGAGTGGGGGCTACTCTTCATTGAGGTGCACGGGCTTCTCATTGTGGTGGCTTCTCTTGTTGCGGAGCACGGACTCTAGGCACGCAGGCCTCAGTAGCAGGCTTTGGTGCATGGGCTCAGTAGTTGTGGCTCATGGGCTCTAGAGCACAGGCTCAGTAGTTGTGGCACACGGGCTTAGTTGCTCCACAGCATGTGGTATCTTCCCGGACCAGGGCTCAAACCCGTGCCCCCTGCATTGGCAGGTGGATTCTTAGCCACTGCTCCACCAGGGAAGTACCATTTTGCGAGTTTCTGAGACCTGTTCAATTTTCTTCCTTTTTTTCTCTTTGTTCTTTAGACTGTATAATTTCAATTAATATTCCTTCAAGCTCATTGATTCTTCTGCCATCTTGTTTCTGCTGTTGAGTCTCTGGGGTGAATTTTTCATTTCAGTTATTGTACTTTTCAACTCCAGAATTTTCGTTTGGTTCTTTTTTATACTGTCTGATTCCTCCTTGAAAATTGCTATGTATGCATGTATTGTTGTTATACTTTTCATGTTCTTCAAATATGATTACCTTTATTTCTTTGAACATATAATAGCTATGTTGAAATCTTTGCTATATCCAATATCTAAGTTCACTCAGAGACAATTTTGACTGCCTTTTTTCTTCAGTGTAGGTTAATACTTCACTATTTATTTGAATATCTCTTTTTTTGCTGAATATTGGACATAATTTATTTGTTTATTTATTTTTTTATTTTTGGCTGCGTTGGGTCTTTGTTGCTGTGCATGGGCTTTCTCTAGTTGTGGCGAGTGGGAGCTACTCTTTGTTGAGGTGCACGGGCTTCTCATTGTGGTGGCTTCTCTTGTTGCAGAGCATGGGCTCTAGGCGTGCAGGCTTCAGTAGTTGTGGTGCATGGGCTTAGTTACTCTGCGGCATGTGGCATCTTGCCGGACCAGGGCTCAAACCCGTGTCCCCTGCATTGGCAAGGCAGATTCTTAACCACTGCGCCACCAGGGAATCTCTGGACATTTTAGATAACCGATTTTGTGGGAACTCTAGATTTGGATTTTCCCTACTGAGAGTGGCTGCGGTTACTTTTGTTTTTTTGTTTGTTTGTTTATTAACTTGCTTAGACTAAATCTATGAACTTTATCTCTCCTCTGGTATGCAGCCACTAATGTCTCTATTCAGTTTTTTGTTGACTGTTCTTGTGTTTGTATGTGATCTTGGCTTTATAGGGGTTGCCCCTATATCTGTGTAGGTTAAATATCAAACAGTTATTAAACACCGATGCTTAACTACCTAGATCCAGTTAGCTTCTCTCCTCTGCTGATGGCCCTATAATTGTGTGTGGACGGGGCACACACTTATTTAAAGATCAGGCCATTTCCAAGTCCTTGTGGCCCTTTTACATCTCCTATCTGTATCTTCTGTCTGCATCTCCACAACCTCAGAGTGACCCGGAGGTTGCTGGCTTGGGCTCTCTTCTGTCTCTGCTGGTTATTCACGCAGCCGCAGCCAAGGAAATGATTGTCTGACCACAGCACAGCTTCAGGCTATTAAAGTCATTGGTCTTCCCCACTTGCCCACCTCAGAGGCCATCACGTCCACTGGCAGTGCTGCTGGGCCTATGGTTCACCGCTCTAATCAGATGAGCCCTCTTCAACTTCAGCAGAGAAACTGCCAGTCCTCACAGCCTGCCCCACCCCTGCAGAATCTTCACACTGACTGAGCTGGGGGAGGAAGAGGTGCAGCCCCAGGCCAGAATACCACAGCTTCTTACTGTTCTTACCCAAAGTTCAGCAGCACTTTTCAGATTGTTTTGCGCCTTTGGTCAATTTCCAAAGTGCTGAAATGATTGTTGTCGTCGTTGTTAAAATCAATTTTATCCAGCTTTAAAGTTGCTTTTTATTTTTTTAAATTGGAATATAGTTGCTTTACAATGTTGTGTTAGTTTGTGCTGTGCAGCAAAGTGAAATCAGCCATATGTATACACATATCCCCTCTTTTCTGGATTTCCTTCCCGTTTAGGTCACCACAGAGCACTGAGTAGAGTTCCCAGTGCTATAGTAGGTTCTCATTACAAAGTTGCTTTTTTTTTTTTTTTGCGGTACGCGGGCCTCTTACTGTTGTGGCCTCTCCCGTTGCGGAGCACAGGCTGCGAAAGCGCAGGCTCAGCGGCCATGGCTCATGGGCCCAGCTGCTCCGCAGCATGTGGGATCCTCCCGGACCGGGGCACGAACCCGTGTCCCCTGAATCGGCAGGCGGACTCTCAACCACTGCGCTACCAGGGAAGCCCCAAAGTTGCTTTTTAAAGGGAGGATTTTACCAGTCTCCTCACTCAGCCGTGGCCAAAAGTCCTGCTCTTCTTCCCCGTCACTCCTTTCTTTGAACCTCTCTTTTCTCTCATGATTAAGCACTCGTCTGCCTTTCTGAACACTGGCTCCTTCTTTGGTTCTTCACTAGCCCCTTTGGCTAATATTGAAATGTGGGCAGAATACAAGGTTTTTGCCCTTCGTGGTCTTCTTTCTCTCCCCACTCTCAATGACGTCATAGTTTCCCAAGCCTTTAACCATCATGTCATACAGAAGCTTATAGGGTCATTATTTCTAGTGTATTCCTCTACCCCTGAACTCCAATTACAAAATGCTGAGTGCTGGCTACACAATTCTGTATGAACATCTTGTTGTCAATACAAAGTCAACGTACATGTTCCATTCCTGTCTTTAGCTTACATACATTTTTTCCACTTGACCTTTTGTGCCTTGCATAGAGTAGCTTGTGGTTATGTGATTGGATTTATCACATAGCACCAATATTCTTTTATTCACCAGAATTTGACCACTTGGCTTTATCTCTCTCTTTTTTTTTTTTTTTTTTTTTTTTGCGGCACGCGGGCCTCTCACTGCTGTGGCCTCTCCCGTTGCGGAGCGCAGGCTCCCGACGCGCAGGTGCAGCGGCCATGGCTCATGGGCCCAGCGGCTCCGCATTATGTGGGATCTTCCCGGACCGGGGCACGAACCCGTGTCCCCTGCATCGTCAGGCAGACTCGCAACCACTGCGCCACCAGGGGAGCCCCGGCTTTATCTTTGATTTGTCACTTTTCCTCATTCTCTGTATGTGTTCATTTGCCTGTTAGATAATATTTTCAAGGGACTTAGCATGGAGCTTGTTGCATAGTAAGTGCTCACTACACGATGATGGTCATTATCGTTGTTTCATCAAATATTAAAACTATCTCAGCAATGTCTGTCTTCTCCATATTATGAGGAAAGGATGGAGTTGTGAAAGGAATGGTAGATTGAGAATCAGCTATCCTAGGTTAGGATTGTAGTCTGCCACTTAGAGCCACTTGACCTTAGAAAACTCCCCTAACTTTTCTGAGCCAGTTTCTTCATGTAAAAATTTGGGGATCAGTAATATTTTCCTGGCTATATATATATATGCATGTGTGTATATATATACCATAGGCTAGCTGGAGAAAATCAAATGCAATAACTAAACTTATAATATTAATATCTTATACTTTATTAAGGAAAGCCATTAACCCTCAGTTTCCATGCTAATTTCAGGCTCTTTTTACTTTTCTCCTGGTCTTTAATAACTTACAAACTAGTTTCCCGACATCTGCCTAAAGCCGCATTGCTGTAGGTTAATCTTAATAGCTGTCATATCATATCACTCCCCTGCATGAAAACCTGCATTAGATGAAGTAAATCTAAACCCAGCTTGACATTATTGCCCCAGATTACTTTTTCTTCCTCATCCCCTACTTCCCTATAAATATCTTATTTCCGAGCAGAACTCAACTGCCCCCTTTCACTAAACATGCTTCATGCCCCACTGTCTTGGGCCTGCTCTCCAAGGTCCCTCTTCCTGCACTTACCCCCTGGTATTCCTCATTTCCCTACCCAAAGCCTGACCTCACCTGAGTGCATGTGTAAATATTCCATTCTCTATGAAGCTTTTAATTTCTTGTTTGCTTTGAATGCAAACATCATGTCTTAATACAACATTTTTTACCCTGCAGTGCCCTGCTCATGATCATCTATAAATATAGTAAGGGGGTTTCTGCTTTGTTTAATATGAACAGGAACACATCTTATTTTTCAAGTAATCTTTTTTCTCTCCTTCCATGTTGACAGCTTTCTGAAAGCATGTTCTATAGACTCAATTTTGCCCTGAGCAAAGGAGATCTTTTTAGAGTTTGATTTCTAATGGAAAAGAATGCCATGACCTAATGAAAAATTAAAATTTTCTTATCTTGTCACTTTTCTACATGTGGAGTCTTTTTTAAGTTCAAAGGAAATGACATTTATGGTAGCCTTAGTATGAAATAGTTTCTGCTGAGTCCAGAGTCATTTAATGCAGTGTTACTTAGTGAACCTCATTAAATAGATGCTTCTTTTGAAAATCTCTGGAGTATGATTTAATAATGTGACCTGACAAACCCTTGTAGTGACCAGTTGAAGTGGATGCCGTCAATCTGGAAATTTCTTGCTTAAAATTCTGCTTGATTTTTCTTTCTGTTCTTAACGCTAGATGGGTGGTCCTCAAACTTTAATGGAGGAATTAGAGGTGTTTTTATGCATCTGCCCAGGCTGTGGACTCAAAATTGTGGTTTCATAGATTGCGATGGGGTTCCGAATTTCCATTTTTAATAGCATCCCAGGTATATCTAATGCAGGTGATGCACAGACCACACTTTGTAGGGAAATGCTGCCCTTAATGAAAATTCTATGTTTTGTTGAATTTTTTTAGACTGGCTAACCTAATTTTTAAATCATTTTTAAAAACCTTTCTCATTACAGAAACAGAAGATCTGTGGGAGCTTGACTTTGCAGCATCACATGCTAGAACCTGTTCAGCGGATCCCCCGGTACGAGATGCTCCTTAAGGACTACCTAAGGAAATTGCCCCCTGGTTCTCCGGACTGGAATGATGCTAAAAGTAAATACAACCCCCCTCCCCCAGCCCCGCCCCTGCTTTCCATGATGGGATAATTCAGTGGCCACATAGGCTTGTGATTTCAAAGTGAGATAGGTCTCATAGACAATTTAGTAAAATATTGGTGCCAGAAAATAACCTCACTGGAAATTGTCATCAGCACCTCAGTTAGGCAAGCACTTTTGAGCCCAAATCATAGGCTTGAAGCAATGCAAATCACATTTCTCATGCTGGTTTCACGTTAATCATTAACTCTGAAATATAAAACTATAGTCTTAGAGACATCTGGAATAACAATACACAATTACCTTCTCACAGGAAGAATACAACCATTCAGAATTACTAGTGCTGCTGGTTAATTAGGTAGGTTGATACATACCAAGAAAACTAAGATGACATTTACTATGTAAAGATAGCCTAAGCAAAGTGATATCTCTCTACCTTTTTCTACTCTAAGACCTAAGAGACAACGGTGCTGTTTAGTGTCAGTTAACATTTTCCCTGAGAAAACTTTATTCCTACTCTACTCCTATACTACTTTTTTTTTAATGAAAAAATAACAAACCTTTTATTTTTTCATTAGATCATAATGGAAGACTTTTTAGGGCTTAAGAGTTTCAATAAGAATTTTGTTTTCTTGTGTTCTTTAAAAATCTGTTAACTGTGAAGAGAAAATTTAACTTGGATTAGTAATCAACATGTACAAACAATACTGGTGTACAATCTTAAAGCATTGCTACTTTCTCTAATAATTTTTTGTCTGCTGTTATAAGTGAACCTTGTTGAGAGATGAACACAAAACACAATCTTTGGTCTTAGAGACTGGGTCTTTTTCTGAACGTAGGCTATCTGTGATGTTTCTCCCACCATCCAAGTGAGCTGGTGACCACAGGAACTTCTCATCTCCCCTTTCTTCCTCTAAAGTTTAGAATTATCCTAACTTGTCTTCTTCCACTTTCCACTTCATCCCCACTTTCTACACACCTGGCCTGAGTGCTTGGTTTTAGTAGTGGTAGGATTGGAGGTTGGATCACCATTGCTACTTCTCAAACTAGTCTCTTGGGCGGTGACCCCAGCCCATCTTAATTTGTCTCCCTCTACCTTGGATCCTATGTGGAAGGCGAAGAATTGCCCAAATCAGGATAGTTCTCTAAAATATAAATAAAAATTCTGCTTCTTCTATACTCAAAAGACTTTGACTCCTGCTAAGGTAGCTATGTCAAAAATGAGTCAGCAACATAATAGGGTATTTTATTACTCTTTTTGGTTTCCCATTACTACTTACACTAAAATTCTAAGGAAATCACAGAAGTACTTTTAGAGACCTAAAAGTAGAGGGGAAAGCAACAAAAGTACATTTTGTTCAGCAGTAGAACGAAGAAGGCGGAAAAGTTGGTTCAGAATAATGAGGTTGTTGTGGTAACAGAATTAACCCAACCAGTATTCATAAGATAGGAAAGAAAGGAAGAGAGCAGGACATGATGTAGGATTGAGAACAGTCCCTCAGGTTAATCCAGCAGGAAGCCTCAGCTTCCACGTCTCTTCACCAGTTGTCCTGAAGCTCCTACCTTGCCCATGTCAGAGTTCCCATTCCCATCTCTCGCTACCACCTGCCCTAGCAACAAAACCCTCCATCAACATTGGCATCAGAAAATTCCCTTTCGCCTAGACTGGAAATGTGAGTGTGTTTTCCCAAGGAAAACTGACTATGCTTGGTGGTTAATTTGCTCATAAAACTAGTGAAATACTTAACTACTGCTGAAATGTTGTAGACCTTTGAGTCAGAAGACTTAGGTTCTAATGTAGCCCTTCAGTATCATAATTTGTGACCTTAGCCAAGTCACATCACTCTCTATTTCTTTCATCTGCCAAATGAAGCTAATATACTTTCCATTCAAGGTTGCATAAGAATGAATTGGCCTAATATATATGAAAGCCCCTGACAAAGTTCCTTGTACCAAGCGAGTGTCAGAATGTTTGTTATTTTGAAGGTCCCTTATCGATTAAATGTACCTGAGAGCCTACTCACTGTATACGACTTTTAATGAGGAAATACCCTTCAGGTTCCAAATAATCTGCTTACAAATGAACTTTTGAAAGTATCCAGCTTGTAAATGCAAATTGCCCCCTGCTTTTATCGTGTATCTTCGGTCTCAGATTTCTTCTTATTGTACTGTATATTATTCAGCTATCTAGTAACATAGTAAGGACGAAATGTATTTACTTTTCTCTTTTTCCATTTAGAATCACTTGAAATTATATCTACAGCAGCAAGTCATTCTAATAGTGCAATAAGAAAAATGGTAAGTGGTTTCCAGAGGAAATGGGAATATTCTAGTTAGATAATTGCCGATAATATAGTCTGATATTATCTACAGGTTTGGACCCAAATGAATTGATACAAGTGAACAAAAAAGATAGTGTATAAAATGCTTAGTGTTATCCCTCTTCTCCCAGGTTTTAATTTGACCATGACTGACATACTTTATACCAAAATTTATGCTTAGTCGCAATCCCTTCCGAATTATGTATATTTTAGCTAAGGTCATTGATTAAAGGAACTAAGGTGAAACCTCCTTATATATGATCTTGCTGTGTTTTGTTTTAATTTCCTAGGAGAACCTAAAGAAACTCTTAGAGATTTATGAAATGTTGGGAGAAGAAGAAGACATTGTAAATCCTTCAAATGAACTAATAAAAGAAGGACAGATCCTCAAACTAGCTGCTCGGAACACATCGGCACAAGAACGCTACCTTTTCTTAGTGAGTTTTGTAGTGTGAGCAAAAGTCACATAAGAATAACCCATAAACACTGTCATGTGCGTCTTGGAAAAGTAGGGTGCTTGCTTGCTCTCACCAAAACAATTATACCTAACCTGCTTTAGTCAGTACTGTCAGGATTCCACATCAGGGAATGTCCTTAGTAACTGAAACTTGTTCTTTCAAGGACACAAATCTTTTTTTGAAGTATTTTTCTATAATTTTTCTGTGTACTTACCATGTATAATTTACTTCAGTAACACGTAGTGAAGATGATTTAACCTTGCCATGATGATCGTAACCATCAGTGTATTATGTGGGGACCACTATTTTTAATTCTTCTAGTTGAAGAAATATATAGACAAAGTTGTAAAACTTGTGCCTCAAATATCTATGTAAAAGTACATGCGTTTGCTACATAGTTCCTTTTCACTGCAATCAATCTCCATCCCTTCCTTAACTTCTGGGAAATGACAGTTAGTCTAGAACTTATCGAAAATATAGGAGCTCTCCCTGCGGCATCCAGGCCCTTATGTTTTAGTCTCTGTTAATTCCAGTTCCTTTCTATATCTAATGATATGATAATAATCATAATAGCTAACAATGAGTAACAATAAGGTAACATTGAGTAATAGCTCAGTAAATGTTAGCTATTACTATGATTGTTATTATAGGCAAAGAAACAGACACATTGGTACAGAGGCTGCCGGTAACTGGCACGTGACACATTCTCAGGATGTTATTCACGTCTGACTTTCCTGCTGCAAGGCAGTCATCTCACCAGCCTTAGTATGAGTTGTTGGGGCCTTAGAGGTTTCTGCTGTCTGGTTACAGCTTCCTTTGAAAGGAGTATTTACAGGAACTAATTGTCACACAGAAGGGTGTTCAGTATCTCTCTTGAAGCGTTTCTACTTCAAGTTTGTATAACTCAAGAAAATTGAAAACATGTCCACACAAAATTTATACATGAATGTTCATAGCAAAAGTATTCATTATAGCCAAAAAGTGGAAACAAACTAAATGTCCATCAATTGATGAATGGATAAACAAAATGTGGTATAACCATGCACTGGAATATTATATGGCAGTAAAAAGGAATAAAATACTGATACATGCTACTTGGATGAACTTTGAAAATGTTGTGTAAAGTGAAAGAAGCCATTCACATAAAGCCACACTGTGTGATATGATTCCATTTATATGAAATGTCTAGAATAGGCAAATGCATAGAGGCAGGAAGTAAGTAGTGGTAGCCTAGGGCTGGTGGGGAGGAGGAAATGGATACAGGATTTCCATTTAGAGTCATGAAATGTTCTAAAATTAGATAGTAGTGATGGCTGCACAATTTCCAACTATATAAAAACCATGAATTCTACATTTTAAAAGGGTATATGAATTATATCTCAGTAACTTAAAAAATTTATAGATATTTTACAAATTAACTATAAAAAAAATCTTCACTGGAGCTCAACAGAAGAACTTCACCTTTCAGAAGTTTTACAGAGACCTAAATGTAAATCAGGGACATGTGATGTCATGTTAGGGTCCAGAGGGCTGTTTATTTTGAAATGTAGGTTTTGTTATTCACATATGGTGAGGCCAACACATCAGGAAATGATTACAATTGAAAAGGTAATTATACTTGCAGATTCCAAAAGAGGGGGGCATGCCACACCATGAAAGAGCTACATGAGAAAGCACCAGAGTTGGTCAGAAGGCAGAGAAAGCAAGCAGCACATGTGGGCAAGAGCCTGTACTGTGATTTCTGCGAGAAGGAATAGGCAAGGCAGAGAAAACCAGTTTAGAATTTGCTAGTTTAAATAATTTCATCAGGCTCTGGCGCACAGGGACTGTTGCCTGGTACCTAGCCTTAGGGTTCTTACGGAAGGGGAATACTGACCCAGAGTGTAAGCGCTCAATAGAGGAGGCGCCTGGGATGTGAGTTCTGGATCTGTTGGTTTCCATGTGAAAGTCATGCTTGCAGGTGAGTCACTCACTGTCTCAAAGAATTGAGTAGTCCTGAGAGGGGGCAGTCCTCCAATGTCAGCAAGGCCCCAAGATGTCACAGCACCAAATATCCAGATTAAAAAGGCATGCTTGGGGGCTTCCCTGGTGGCGCAGTGGTTGAGGGTCCGCCTGCTGATGCAGGAGACACGGGTTCGTGCCCCGGTCCGGGAGGATCCCACGTGCCGCGGAGTGGCTGGGCCCGTGAGCCATGGCCGCTGGGCTTGCGCGTCCGGAGCCTGTGCTCTGCAGCGGGAGAGGCCACAGCAGTGAGAGGCCCACGTACCACAAAAAAATTAAAAAAAAAAAAAAAAAAAAGGCATGCTTGGGGGCTTCCCTGGTGGCGCAGTGGTTGGGAGTCCGCCTGCCGATGCAGGGGACGCGGGTTCGTGCCCCGGTTCGGGAAGATCCCACGTGCCGCGGAGCGGCTGGGCCCGTGAGCCATGGCCGCTGAGCCTGCACGTCCGGAGCCTGTGCTCCGCAACGGGAGAGGCCACAACAGTGAGAGGCCCGCGTACCGCAAAACAAAAACAAAAACAAAAAAAGGCATGCTTAATATTACTGTTCTGGGCAAAATGCCTGGGGGTCAGCGTCCTCCCTTTGTCTCTACCTGTAGGTGCTTTAGGTAATTTTCCTTTCCCCTCTTCAACAGCGTTACAGTTTCTGTAGTTAAACTTTCAGCTCTGTGTCTAACCAATGGCCTTGGTTTAATTTTCACATTTGAGAATTATTCTGGAAATAGTTTTGGATTGAATACCTTAATTCAGAGCCAAATTAAACGGCCATTTGGAGGACAGATGGCAAAGAGCCTTGGGGGAATACAACAGTAGTGACTTGGAGAAAAGTACCCATCTGGTTCCAGTTATTATAAGCTATCACATACATCGTGTCATTGCCTTCCAGGAGAATGGAGTCATACAGCAGAAATTTTAGGAAAGCCTCATTCATCTTTTGAAGACCATCTTAGAAGCAGTTCTTGTCGTGTTCATTCTTTCAGTCCTTCCCCTCTAGTACTGTACTTGTCACAGACTCTCTTCTCTCCCCAGCACACATTTATTCCCATGGAGCATCTTTTTTTTCTTACATGTAGAAACTTCAGAAGTACCTTGTATTTTTTTCTCCTCTCTCTCTAGAAGTAAAATGAGTGCTAGTTTTCTGTTTCCTGTTCTGGGGATATTACCCTTGTAAATCTGAAAAACCAAGTTATATTTAGAATTTGATTTCAGCTTTCAAATGACCATCATGTGTTTGAATATTTGCCTCCACATCATGCTTTTTATGTTCTGTAGGGTACTCTGTTGAGTAAGTAAATAACCGCACCTGACATCTGAAAGTTAAAAACAAACAAACAAAAAATCACTGAATTATCCCATAGAATGATAGGAGGTTTTATTCTTGGCTCTTTGGAGTTCTAGTCCTTATTTCCTTATACGTTTTGACAGAGTTATATATATTTTTTTCTCTTGACTTATTTAAACTTTGAATACAGGCCTGGCACTGGAAATTTTCTCCAACAATGTATTTTTACCTTCTAAAACAAACTTTAATGAACTGTCACTAGTGAGACATGAAATTGAATTATTTCAATCAAATAATATATTTTAAAGAGACTTGAAATAACTAGTCAAGGAACCCTGGAGATCAAGAAGCAGGAACCTCCCTACACTTTTAATAAAGTTGAGACTTTCTTCTAGGTTTTGGCACAGCCTAGCACTTCTAGAGCTTGCCAGCCAGAGACTGCTTTGTTAATAACTACTTGTGAGCAGCGGGCATGGAATAAAAGGAGTTTCTTTCACTGAAAGGGAAAGTCAATCTACTTGGTGCTACAGTTGTTATAACTCCCTCTTTTAGTACCAGCAAAACCCAGAGAAGGTGATGGTGGCTTTTGCCACAGGAGCAAGGTTCACAGAGGGAACAGGACTAGCTACTTAATTCCTTTACGTATATGTCATCTTCTTTGTAAGCATTACCACCTTCACCTCCAAGTAGAAGATAAAGGGTCTTTATTGGCTAGCCCTGTCCATTTTGGTGGCGCTTTGCAACTCCTGCAGTACCGTTCAGACGTGGCCAAATCCCCTCCTGAGAAGGCCTTATAGAAGAGAGAAAGAAATACTAACAGGAACAGTTAGCAAGCTGTTGCCTTAATCAAGCTGGGATGGTGATGAGAACCTTTAAGAGTATTTTCAGGTCTCTAAATTCTGTGTACTGCAATGAGACTGTGATTGCCATGCTTAGAATACAGTGGACAATTAATGACAAAGCATGGATTATGTTCCCTTCTAGAAATGTAAATGTGAAATGTGGTGCTCAGATATATCTGATAAAAATGTATTTAGTGCCCTTTCATTTGTACATTATCCAGTGTGGAAATGTAATTTATGATGTTGGTTATAGGAAGTTGCAAAATAATGTATGAGGAACAAACTGGTAAAAAATTTGCTTTCAGAATGAATACAGTGGACATTGTCACATAAACATGTTGAAATGTTTTAACTATCCATCAACATTTCTTGGATAGTTGGAGCTAAAAAGAGGACCTGACAAAACAGGACATTATTCCTCATTTAATCCTCTCAACAACCTGTGACTTTTACAGATAATGATCCTGAGACATGAGAGGTTACATAAGTGTTTAAGTTCCCAGTAGCTTTTGTCTTACAAAAATATATGTAAGCCTAGAAACAGTGTTAGAAACAATAAATATGAAGTAGAAAGATAAATATGGACCTTCTTTAGGAATCTGCCTACAAATTAACACCCATATTTAGAGTTTCATCCTTTTGCATGTTTGAATATATTTAAAAGTTAATTTAAATGCCTTCCCCAAATCATTGCTTGGTACTGATTAGCAGGAGCTGTTCATTGTTTTGTTTTTTTAAAAAAATCTACTTAATTTTTATTTATTTATTTTGGGCTGCGTTGGGCCTTTGTTGCTGTGCATGGGCTTTCTCTAGTTGTGTTGAGTAGGGGCTGCTCTTCGTTGTGGTGTGCGGGCTTCTCTTGCTGCGAGCGTGGGCTCTAGCCACGCAGGCTTCACTAGTTGTGCCTCACAGGCTCTAGAGCGCAGGCTCAGTAGTTGTGGTGCACGTGCCCAGTTGCTCCGCAGCATGTGTGATCTTCCTGGACCAGGGCTCGAACCTGTATCCCCTGCATTGGCAGGCGGATTCTTAACCACTGGGCTACCAGGGAAGTCCAGGAGCTGTTCATGGCTGACGAGAAATGAGGCACTAATTTGATTCAGTTTCAAAATAAGGTTCTTCATTTTAAATAAAGACTTTTTGCTAAAATAAATGACTTTTCTGTTAATTCATACATGATGAATTCTTAAGCAAGATGTGGGGCAGTATAAAACAGTGGCTTTGTTTTTCTACAGAGGATTTAGTGTGCTAACCCATGTTCTAATGAAATTTGAACTAATAATTTCCCTACTTTTTAAAACTTAACATTAAGCACATTGGTTAAAAATAATTGCTAAATATTAATCTTTTCCTCTAACAGCTATTGTAAACTTGTTGCCTGACACAACAGTTAGAAATTTCATTGTCTAAGGGCTTCAACTTACATGAACTTCAGTTACAGAAACTTCAGTTTCTGGTATATAGAGGTGCTTAATAAATTGTTGCTGGTTTCCCTGGTGGCACAGTGGTTGAGAGTCCGCCTGCCGATGCAGGGGACACGAGTTCGTGCCCCGGTCCGGGAAGATCCCACATGCCGTGGAGCGGCTGGGCCCATGAACCATGGTCGCTGAGCCTGCGCGTCTGGAGCCTGTGCTCTGCAACGAGAGAGAGGCCACGGCACTGAGAGGCCCATGTACCACAAAAAAAAATTTAAAAAAAAAAAAATTGTTGCTGAGCTTAATTTCCTTAACTAATTTCTTACTAGTACACAAAATGATGATTGGTTTACTTAAATATTAATAAAATATTTATGAACCAACACGGGAGAAATATACATTACAAATTTTAAAATATGACAATTTTGATACAAGCATAAAAGCTCTCTGGTATTTAAGTAATTTTTCTCACATAGAAAGTATGGTATTCCCTGGAATTTTTGTCTAGGGCTACTTTCAGTATTGGTCACTTTCCTCTGTCTTCTTTGTTTTCCTGGTTTTTGACATGTGTTCTGCCTTCTTGCAGTTCAACAACATGTTGCTATACTGCGTGCCAAGATTCAGCTTGGTGGGCTCTAAATTCACAGTTCGAACCAGGGTTGGCATTGATGGAATGAAAATTGTAGAGACTCACAATGAGGAATATCCACACACTTTCCAGATATCTGGGAAAGAGAGAACACTGGAACTGCAAGCCAGGTAAGAGAACCATTCCTATCTCACAACTTTACAAAAGCATCAGAATAAATCGTAGGACAAAATAATTCTGAGGATCTGTCCCATGTCTGGTTGGACATAAATGGAAAGATGTAAGCTCTTGAAAGTCAAGAATTATGTCTTCCCTTTTGATTCCTCTGTAGTGCCTAGGATAGTGGTTTTTCAGACAGTAAGCATTCAGTGAATTAAAGTGACCGAATTGTTGCATTCAAGCCAAAGTTTTGAGTCTTCTAGGAAAAAGTTCTCTAGCCTTTTTTCCACCATCCTTCCTTTTGGTCCACAAATGTTTATTGATGTTTATTATTTCATGATAAATGTTGAAGCTTTAACCATCTGTCCTTCAGAGACTCTGCATTCATAGGACTTAATGGCACTTTGATGGAGAGAATGATTTTGGAAATCAATCATTTTGGAGGCATTTTGGAAAACATGATTCTCCTGCCACAGTTGAGGATACACGAAGGGGGCCATTTGGGGTTCTAGTAGTCTCTAGCAACCAGGACTTCTGGAAGGGGTGGCTCTTCTTATATGTTTATTGAGTGGGAGAGAAAGAGCTGGAGGCCTAGCATAACCGTGTTTGGAAAGAAAAAAAAACCATGAGAACCACTGTAGTAGATCACAGCTACCTCATGCGTGAACCTCTAGAAGACAGAGTGCTGTCAGGTTTTAAAATATCTGCTTTAGGTAACTGTCACCCATTTATCCTATGAAAAACAAAAACCAGGCTTCCCTGGTGGCGCAGTGGTTGAGAGTCCGCCTGCCGATGCAGGGGACATGGGTTCATGCCCCGGTCTGGGAAGATCCCACATGCCGCGGAGCGGCTGGGCCCGTGAGCCATGGCCGCTGAGCCTGCGCGTCCGGAGCCTGTGCTCTGCAACGAGAGAGGCCACAACAGTGAGAGGCCCGCGTACTTCAAAAAAAAACCTAAAAAAACAAAAAAACCTAGCATGGTGAAAATTGAGATACACCAAAAGTTCACAGATCAGAGGTTAACTACTGATCCCAGCCCTGATGGTTTTCATACCCTAGAATCCATGGAGAATCAGAGAGCCCTTCTGTTCCTTTCTATTCCTTTGCACCAATAGCATGTGGTTCTGGCTGCTTAGGTGAACTCATCCTGGATATCTGTGTTTAGTAACTATGTACGAGCTTAAACTTCACATTTTCAAAAGAGAATAAATTATTTTAATAGGAATCTGTACCCAGGGAGCCAGGGAATTGGTGATTATAGATATAGAACATGTGGCACGTTAGGAAAGTTTGAAGAAATACCTAGCCAGTTCTTTGATTTCCCACAGAAAATATATAATGAACCTGCATTACTTAGGGAGCTGCCAGGAGACTGCCGTGAGGATTAGGAGGCAGCATTTCAAGCATGAGTTAAAATGGTGGAGGACTTGGCTTTGGATGTTATGGTTTTCCTACTTTATCATGGTGGGATTTGGACCCCAGCCATCAAACCCAAGAGAACAATTTATGTTACTGTTCTTGGAAGCTCCTGACCTAAGTCCTCACTCAGTGGCTGACTCCCTGAATGATTGGCCCTGGCGACAGAGAAGACTCATCAATTGTTCTGATCATCATAGAATTCTTCATTGCAGATAAATGAAGGTTCTGCTGGCTCTGAATATGAGCATAGTTCCAAATCTGCAAACCCGAGAGATGTGTCTGAACAGCAGAAGAGAGATTATCAAGGATTCTTGGGTTGCCTGAGTTGAGAGGGACTCCAGCCCCCCTCCATTAGCACGTTGGGCTCTTTTCGCTTCAGGATGGGGCTGATTCATGAAAATTTTTCTTAAGTACAGGCAGTTATCATTTTGTAGAGTTCCAATATGCACTATTGGATACATTCCAATTAGTACTGAAAACACACTCATTTTTCCTTAAATTTCTTATTCCCCTAATCCCATTGCTTTAGTTGTATTTATGATTATATGATGAATTGAAGATCTGAATGAAGTGTAATTACTTATCTTCTGGTCTATAATGAGTCTCTCAAGAATGTAGACAGGGCTTCCCTGGTGGCGCAGTGGTTGAGAGTCCGCCTGCCGATGCAGGGCACACGGGTTCGTGCCCCGGTCCTGGAGGATCCCACGTGCCGTGGAGCGGCTGGGCCCGTGAGCCATGGCCGCTGAGCCTGCGCGTCCGGAGCCTGTGCTCCGCAATGGGAGAGGCCACAGCAGTGAGAGGCCCGCGTACCACACACACACACACACACACACACACACACACACACACACACACACACACACACACACACAAAGAATGTAGACAAACACTGAAATTCTCAGAAAGTCTGAAGGATTACATGGAACCCCAAATTGGGTATATATTTGGTGATATTTAAAGAGAATTCACTTCTGAAGCCAACACAGAAAAAAATGTTCTGCTTTTCTTATTAAATAAGTCAGCCTGAAGACTGACCTCTCCTCTGCTTCCCCTTCCATATTCAAAAGAATATAAACTTTTGAAACAAAATTATTTTATGTAGTTTTTATTCAATGGTTTTCTATTGCTAAATGGATATAAAAATATAGTGATGAGTAAATTAAACAAAGGAGTAAATTTAAAAATCTGCCATGATTGAGAAAGTAAAACAAAAGGCATTAAAGACTTGTCAAGTTACTTTGCATTTAAAAGGCTAAAAGCAGCTAGCAAGTAACTATGCTTCCAGAGCAGTAGAGCTGATTTTGTGGGGGCGGGGCATAGCATTAGGGAAAAACCTTTTTTGAGGGGCAAGATTAAAGCCCCTGCCCCCACCAAGGTTCTTGGTTCAGGATCCCCAGGTGAAATATAAGCAGAATCTTACATTTGACACGCACGGATCCCAGCAGTATTCCTGGCACATCGCGATACCCAGTTTTTGTGAGAAAGATGGATGGTGTCACATGGATGGTATGATCACAGATTTATACATATGTGATACCTGTGGGACTGTGGCATGTGACATTCGGGCTGGGACAGGGACTCAGACTTAGCCCTAGCCTACCAAATACATGCAAACAAAAAGAGCCCACTCTTCACAATCCCTCAATTTGGAGATCTTACTGAGTCCAAAGTCTACTAAAAGGGAAATTTTTTTCCCAACAGAAAATTATTAAATACTGGGGTTCATTAATCTGTGAAACCTCCTTCCTATAGGCATTTAAATCTTCGTTGTGTTTTATCTATAATGAATTAGGTATGGTATTGCCTGGAGCCTAGCAAAATAGAATTAAATTGTTTACCAAAGGAAATGTTACATAGCTCCCTAAAGCCTTACACAGATAATTTATAGTCTCAAGGATAATTGCAATCTTTTCTAAGGTGGATTGTGACTAGCAGCCTTTCAAAGCCTCGTGTGTTTTCATAAAAGTGAATTGGAAGTCTAGACCTATATCTAGTATAATGCTAGATCTGCAGATACCTGATATATACAACTAGATGATGGTGGTTAAACTAATAGAAGCCAAACTTAACTCTCTCCATCAAAAGTTATGTGTACCAAAGTAAGTGAATGGTATAAAACTATGTTTAGGAATTCATTTGTTCAATTGCCAGAGATTCTATTTAATTTTTATTATAACTCCTTCTTGGACATCCCTGAATTTTCCAGAAAGTTAGAATAACATAAATACAGTTGTATGCACCAGGTATAACTCACTAATGTTCTCTCTATTCACTTTAATTTTTCGTTGTTGTTTGTTTTAGTTCTGAGCAAGACAAAGAAGAATGGATCAAGGTAAACCTGATTGCTATTTTCATTTTTGTTTTGTGGTAACCTCTGTATGTGTACCCAGATGTGCACATATTGTATTATGCACGTAGTGTAGTCATCAGAATACGGTCATTTAATTTTTAAGGTGATTTCCATCCTAGATTTTTTTTTTTAACATCTTTATTGGAGTGTAACTGTTTTACAATGGTGTGTTAGTTTCTGCTTTACAACAAAGTGAATCAGCTATACATATACATATATCCCTATATCTCCTCCCTCTTGCGTCTCCCTCCCACCCTCCCTATCCCACCCCTCTAGGTGGTCACAAACCATCTAGCTGATCTCCCCATGCTATGCGGCTGCTTCCCACTAGCTATCTATTTTACATTTGGTAGTGTGTATATGTCCATGCCACTCTCTCACTTCGTCACAGCTTACTCTTCCCCTTCCCCATGTCCTCAAGTCCATGCTCTAGTAGGTCTGTGTTTTATTCCTACCCCTAGTCTCTTCATGACATTTTTTTTTCTTAGATTCCATATATATGTGTTAGCATACGGTATTTGTTTTTCTCCTTCTGACTTACTTCACTCTGTATGACAGACTCCAGGTCTATCCGCCTCATTACAAATAACTCAGTTTCATTTCTTTTTTATGGCTGAGTAATATTCCATTGTATATATGTGCCACATCTTCTTTATCCATTCATCTGTTGATGGATACTTAGGTTGCTTCCATGTCCTGGCTATTATAGATAGAGCTGCAATGAACATTGTGGTACATGACTCTTCTTGAATTATGGTTTTCTCAGGGTATATGCCCAGTAGTGGGATTGTGGGGTCGTATGGTAGTTCTATTTTTAGTTTTTTAAGGAACCTCCATACTGTTCTCCATAGTGGCTGTATCAGTTTACATTCCCACCAGCAGTGCAAGAGGGTTCCCTTTTTCTCCACACCCTCTCCAGCATTTACTGTTTCTAGAGTTTTTGGTGATGGCCATTCTGGCCGGTGTGAGATGATATCTCATTGTAGTTTTGATTTGCATTTCTCTAATGATTAATGATGTTGAGCATTCTTGCATGTGTTTGTTGGCAATCTGTATATCTTCTTCGGAGAAATGTCTATTTAGTTCTGCCCATTTTTGGATTGGGTTGTTTGTTTTTTTGTTATTGAGCTGCATGAGTTGCTTATAAATTTTGGAAATTAATCCTTTGTCAGTTGCTTCATTTGCAACTATTTTCTCCCATTCTGAGGGTTGTCTTTTGGTCTTGTTTATGGTATCCTTTGCTGTGCAAAAGCTTTTAAGTTTCATTAGGCCCCATTTGTTTATTTTTGTTTTTATTTCCATTTCTCTAGGAGGTGGGTCAAAAAAGATCTTGCTGTGATTTATGTCATAGAGTGTTCTGCCTATGTTTTCCTCTAAGAGTTTGATAGTGTCTGGCCTTACATGTAGGTCTTTAACCCATTCTGAGTTTATTTTTGTGTATGGTGTTGGGGAGTGTTCTAATTTCATACTTTTACATGTAGCTGTCCAGTTTTCCCAGTACCACTTATTGAAGAGGCTGTCTTTTCTCCACTGTATATTCTTGCCTCCTTTACCAAAGATAAGGTGACCATATGTGTGTGGGTTTATCTCTAGGCTTTCTTTCCTGTTCCATTGGTCTATTAGATATTTGTTTAATAAAGTGTTTTTATTAATTTGTATGTGATACTTTAACATGTGCTTTGAATTTCATGTATATTTTAGGCACTTCAAGAGACTATTGATGCTTTCCATCAGAGGCATGAAACCTTCAGAAATGCAATTGCCAAGGATAATGACATTCACTCAGAGGTTTCTGTAAGTCGAATTAAGTTCTTTAAGTTCTTTTCTCTTTGCAGTTGCAGAAGATCTATCTAGTCATTTTGTTACCCAGTCTTTTCCCTTTGCAAAGCCCAAACTGGCTATTTGGACAGAATCTCATTTCTTCTTAGATGAATACAATAGAGTGCCTTTTCATGCTGCTTAAATGTCTTTGAACCTTTTTTTTTTTCTCTCTCTCTCTTTTTCTGGATCTTGAGTTTCAGAACATGGTATGATCAATGTTGTTAAAATTCTTTTTAAAATAAATAAATGAACGAACAGATGGATGGATGGATGGATGGAAATGACAGTTTTTGCCATTAAAATTGAATATCTCTCTCCTTTTTAGACTGCTGAGCTAGGAAAAAGAGCCCCAAGATGGATCCGAGATAATGAAGTTACAATGTGTATGAAATGCAAGGAGTCTTTTAATGCCCTGACAAGGAGAAGGCATCATTGTCGAGCATGTGGACATGTATGTGAGCTTTCTTGGTCATTAAGATTGTTAGTCACTATATAAGTGTTGTAAAATCATTAACTTGGAAAAAAAACAAAGAAATCATTCAGTAAATCACTTAGTTGATAAACTTTTGTTGGTGATAACTTTATGCAAAGCACTATGCTGGGCCCTGGAGAAAAACTGGTAAGCAAAATGATAGCCAGCTTCACAGAGCTCACATTCTAATGGAGAAAACAGACCAGTCAAATTAACAGACAAGCATTTCAAATGACTATAAATGCAATAAGAAATCAAGAAGTTAAAATGGGGAATAACGGTAATGGAAGAGGATTTGGAACCAATTTTAGTTAGAAAAATGAAGACCAGTCTGAGGCGTTGATATTTAAGCTGATGCCTAAAAGGTGAGAAAGAGCTAACCATAAGAAAGAAGGCAGAAAGAACGTTCAGGCAGTGAGAGTTGTATGTCAAAAGCCCTGAGGCAGGAAAGAGCTTCATCTCTTCTTTTTAATTTTTTTATTTTTTAAAATAAATTTATTTATTTATTTTTGGCTGCATTGGGTCTTTGTTGCTGAACACAGGCTTTCTATTTATTTGCAGCGAGTGGGGGCTACTCTTCGTTGTGGTGCATGGGCTTCTCACTGCAGTGGCTTCTCTTGTTGCAGAGCATGGGCTCTAGGCACGCGGGCTTTAGTAGTTGTGGCACGCAGGCTCAGTAGTTGTGGCCCACAGGCTCTAGAGCGCAGGCTCAGTAGTTGTGGCACATGGGCTTAGTTGCTCCGCAGCATGTGGGATCTTCCCGGACTATGGCTCGAACCCATATCCCCTGCATTGGCAGGCAGATTCTCAACCACTGCGCCACCAGGGAAGCCCTGATCTATTCTCGAGACTGCCAAAAGGTCATGTAGCTGGAGCATCATGAGCAATCTAAGAAATAGAAAGATAAATAATAACCAAAGGAGTCAATGACGTTGAGAAGATATGAGATGGAACCTATAGCTTAAGTAGAAGTTCAGACTTTTGATGGGGAGAGGGAAACTTCCCTCCATTATAACAGAAAGGATAAAGGGAAAGATGAGTGGAAATGTGGGTGTGTTTTTGATTTGGTGGTGGGAAATGAGGGAATTTAGGTCTGATAATATCTACATATTCATTGAAGTATGAGGAAGAGTCATCATCTGAAAGTGAAGGGGGAAGTAAGAGGGAGGGGGGAGATTTGAGAAAGAGAGCTAAGTATGTAATAGTTGTCTCTGGACAGGAAAAAGTGAGCCTACCAAAGAAACAAAGATGCCCATTAGAGGTTTATGGTTATAAATTTAAAAGAGCACACTAGTCCATTTAATGGAATGAAATATCTCTAACAATATTCAGCAACTCAAGCCAGCTAAGGCAATTAACAGGTTTTCATGGATTGAATTATTTCATATGGAAAGAGTGAGAAGGAACAAAACATGACCTGAAGTTGGAGAGAAGTAGCAGCAGGTTTTGGAGGGCCTTGTAAACCAAGTTGAAGATTAATACTTTCTTCTAAAAAGCAGCACATAAGCATAGAGAAGGGTAGGCATTGTAGTGTCATGACTAAATGTATTATTAGTATGCTTTCGTGCAACAGTTTTTATTGATAGTACTTTCAGATTATTCTCAATTACATTGCAGATTTATTCTTCCTTTTTACCTAAGTTTTTACTCAGTGAGACAGTTTTATAATCAAAATCAAATTGATAGCAAACATCTTTTTTTTTCCCCCCTCAGTGTAAGACTTTTTTTAATCTCTCATTGAGTTTGCTTGAAATGATTTCAGATATTGACATACTTGCTTTCAGTAAACAAACAAAAATATGAATGTACTGTGACATACTTTGAAAATAAATATTAGTTGATATGAATTTGCAGATACAGACATGTCTAATTTTAAATCCTAGGGTAATTTCATTGAAAGTATGAGAAAACAATGAACAATTCTTTTTTGTGAATTTTACGTGATGTGAATCTAAACCAAAAGTTTTACTAATATTTATATTTCTTAAATATAGTTTGTCCATTATAAATGAGGGAAAATATTCTTCTAGAAGCAAGAAGATAATTTTATTTATTTATTTATTTATTTATTTGGCTGCGTCAGGTCTTAGTTGCACCATGTGGGATCTTTGTTGTGGCATGTGGGATGTTTCATTGCAGCACGCAGGCTTCTCTCTAATTGTGGCATGCGGGCTCCAGAGCACATGGCCTCAGCAGTGGTGGCATGTGGACTCCAGAGCATGCAGGCTCAGTAGATGCAGTGCACAGGCTCTCTAGTTGTGGCACACGGGCTCTAGAGTGCACGAGCTCAGTAGTTGCAGTGCGCAGGCTTAGTTACCCCACAGCATGTGGGATCGTAGTTCCCCCACCAGGGATTGAACCCATGTCCCCTGCATTGGAAGGCAGATTCTTAACCACTGGACCACCAGGGAAGTCCCCAAGAAGATAATTTTTTAAACTGCAAGGTTATTTTTTAAACAGTTACTATAAACAGTGAGCAAAATACACAAGGACAATTTCTGATAGAGCCTACAGCCTAGTGAGGGTGACAAACATTAATCGAAAAACCACACAAGTATATGATTAAAAATTGTGATCAGTGCATGCAGAAAGCACATGGAACTTTAATAGCACAGTGATAAGAGATGGGCTGTATTCTGGAAGTTGGAGGAGTCTTCCTTGAGGAAGTGAAATTTGAGTCAGTATCTGAAGGATGAGCAAGTTAACTCACTGAAGCGGAGATGAGAGAGGGAGGGAGGAGAGCACTGTAGCAGCTCTAAGAAGCCAGTGTCACTGAAGATAGAGTAAGAGAGGTAAATCATGCAGGACTTTATAGGCCAGGGTTAAGAATTTGTTCATTATCCAAGAGCAAAGGGAAGACTTTAAAGAAATTTAAATAGGAGAGAAATATATCAGATTTGCATTTTTAAGGAAGCATCTGATGCCATTTGGAAAATAGCTTGGAAGGGATCTTAGAGTCGTGGCCTGGACTCCAGTAGGAATGCTACAAGGGCCAGTCATGAGGCTATAATGGTCCAAACCAGGACATTGATAGCTTGGACTCAGGTAATTGCAAGGAAGATGTAGAAAAATGGACAGATTGAAAAAATATCTAGGAGTTAAAATCAGCAGGACTTTATAACATGGTGAATCTATGGGGTGAGGTAGAGAGAGGTATCAGGATGACTCCTAGGTTTCTGACTTGCCATAACTGGTTAGAAGGCTGTGCTATTTCCAGCAATAGAGAGTGTTCTGAGAGGGGAACAGGTTGGGAGGGACGAAGTGTGAGAAGGAGAAAGCTGGGAGCAAGGTAGACCGTGAATTCATTTGGGGAAGATATAAAACGTCCAGAGGTGTGAAGTGTAATGGTCTGGACCAAGCCTTTGAAGAGCTCCTACCTTTAGGGCCAGGAAGAGAAGGATGAGAAAGCAGAGCCCATCACAAGCAGCATATTATAAATACGTGACCAACACTCCAAATGTTCATGGGGATATTGTTCGTCTGATAAAACTTTGCCTTTTACATTTAACTTTTTCTCATTTATTATTACCTATAACTGATTATTGCTTAAATCTTATTTTAAAAATATGATTATTCACTCTTCTTTATATTTTCTTAATTTAAGGTGGTTTGTTGGAAGTGTTCTGATTATAAAGCTCAACTTGAGTATGATGGTGGTAAATTGAGCAAAGTTTGTAAAGACTGTTATCAGATAATAAGTGGATTCACAGACAGTGAAGAAAAGAAAAGAAAAGGAATTTTAGAGGTATGAAATATTAAATATTGGATATCTTTCAGATTTTTATACTAAAAACAATATTCTTTAACTCTGAAGAATACAAATAATATATTTTGTTATTTCGCTTAGTATTTAACAATTTGGACTATGATGAGGAAGATTTATACTTTTGTTCTATTGCTGACTCTTGGGGTCATGCTCAGTTGTACAGAAAGAAGAGGGACAGTGCTACGTTAACCAATGTGCATTTGAGAGTAAATCCAGTCCTTCCTTGGCGTCTGCGGGGGATTGGTTCCGGGACCCCCACAGATACCAAAATCCACGGACGCTCAAGTCTCTTTTTTTTGTTTGTTTGTTTTGTTTTTTGTTTTATTTTTGTGTGTGTGTGTGGTACGCGGGCCTCTCACTGTTGTGGCCTCTCCCAATGCGGAGCACAGGCTCCGGACGCGCAGGCTCAGCGTCCACGGCTCACGGGCCCAGCCACTCCGCGGCATGTGGGATCTTCCCGGACCGGGGCCCGAATCCGTGTCCCCTGCATCGGCAGGCGGATTCTCAACCACTGCGCCAACAGGGAAGCCCCTCAAGTCTCTTATATACCGTGGCGTGATACAGCCAGCCCTCCATATCCTCAGGTTCTGCATCCACAGATATAGAGGGCTGATTGTGTATTGATTTTGTGAAGGTAGCTGTGGTCAAATATTAGAGTATTAATTGACATCTCTTCTAATGCCCAACTTACTACTATATATATATTTTAAGAGGAAAGCTTTTCTCTCAATTTCATCATATTGGCTTTGAAAATACTGTATGATATTATTAAAATTTAGATTAAAGTCTTATTACCTAAAAAACTCTTCCAACTTATTGCATTAAAAGAATCATTTAATGGCCAGTGACAGTAATCTGACAACTACGTTGAAATATTATTGAAATGTCTCACAAGTAAGTTTGATTCATATTTTAGATAAATTCAGACCTCCCAAACCTAGGAACTGTAATGCGACTAGTATCTGAAATAAGTTTTACACCCAAAGATATTAACGACATAAGTAGTAAACTACATAATAAGGGCTCTGTGACAGAAAGTTCAAGATAGCCTGGAAATATGTGAAGAATAGGCTCATGATCAAAATGTTTATGTATCTAAAATCATAGACATACTTGGTTTATTAAGAATTTCTATAATTTATTTAAGAATCAATGAGTGTTTATTGAACTCTACACTGTATAAACATACAAAAAGTCATTTCTGTTAACTGAAAAAGGATCATAAACTTCAAGGTCCACTTGAGGTTAAAGTACAGGCCCACAAACTATAACTCTGCATTCTTCTAGGATATAGATGTTGCTTGTATGGCAGACCAGAGTGGGCTTTCTCTGGCAGGGAGGGTGGAAAGACATGCTTCAGTAGCTTCCAGAAACACAGTCTCAGAAGACTGAACAGCAGCAATGGATGAGACTGGCATAGAATAATGAGTCAAATAACTTATTTTCAGGGGTGAGTTTCAGGCTGTATCTATGAAATTAAAATCTCTAGGTAGTTTTCTAGAAAAGCCTGTACTTGGAGGAAAATTAATCAATTACTTATTAGGTTAACACATTTAATCAAATGTATTTACAGTGTGAAGTCCATAAGTAGAAGATAAGTGTGGATGTGTGCATATGCACACACACATACATATATATTTGAAACTTACTCATGCCAACTAGTTTGTTAGGTCCGCTAGACCAAGGATCAACAAATTTTTTCTGTAAAAGGGCAGAGAGAAACTATTTTAGTCTTTGCAAGCTGAAAGGCAAAACTGAGAATATTACTTCTAAAACGAGAGAAAACAAATATTCTCAAATAATTAAAAGTAATAATTTAGTATAATTTTTGTAATATGGTAATAAGAAGTATGGAATTCCTTTGGGGAGGGAAGATAGATAACATTTCACTTAGTTAGAGTTCAGAGTTTTAGTATTCTAGATCATCAGATTGATTTTATTTTTTATTTTTTTTTATTTTTTTTATTTTTATTTATTTTTTTTTTTGCGGTACGCGGGCCTCTCACTGCTGCGGCCTCTCCCGTTGCGGAGCACAGGCTCCGGACGCGCAGGCCCAGCGGCCATGGCTCACGGGCCCAGCCGCCCCGCGGCATGTGGGATCCTCCCGGACCAGGGCACGAACCCGCGTCCCCTGCATCGGCAGGCGGACTCCCAACCACTGCGCCACCAGGGAAGCCCCCATCAGATTGATTTTAAATGTTCATCTGTAAAAACTCTGCTTAGCTCACAGGCCATATAAAAACAGGTGGTGGGCTAGCAGTCCATTGTTTGCCAGTCAATGCTTCTTAAACTATCTGTGATGAAGGGCCAGTTTTACTTTCTAAACCATCACAGCTCAGTATTTTTGTGAAATACACAATTATGTGCTTGGGTATCATCACAAGTCAGATTGCTATAAAAGTTTCTAAATGCTTACTCTTGCTTTCTGTGCTTATCTCAAACTGGTAGCAAAGCAGCTTGCAAACCAGCACTGTTCAGTGGATGACACTGGATTTGAGAGATAGAAAATAGATGCAAACCAGTTGCTTTCCATAATATGTGTAATAAAAACCATCATTTAGTCAAAGGGTTTTGTTCCCTTTTTAGCCAGTGATTTACGTATTAGGAGACAAAGCAGAAAACCGTACATGGCTCCACAAAGAGTTACTGCAATTTTTAAAACTTTAAAATTATCTCAGGTATAGGACAAAGGTTGCTGGTAAGTATTTGCCTTTTTGCTATTGCATTCTTACATAGTGACTTTGGTATAGCATTGTGGCTAAGAGTTCAGACTCTGGGTCCAGACTCAAATCCTAGCACACCAATTCCTAAATCTTAGGAAAGCTATTTCATCTCTAAACCTTATAATAATGCAAGTAATAACTTTTCGGTGTTGGTGTGAGAATTAAATGATATAAGTAGTGAGCTAAGAAAAGTGCCTTCATAGTAAGCAGTCAATAAATGTTTAATTTTATTTAAATTACAGGTCTGGTAATACAGTTAAAATTGACTTAATTCATCATAGATCTAGATGAATGTTTAAATAATAATTGCAGGTGAACCTTCTCTAGATAATCCCAGGAGACATTTTATATAAACACATTGTAATTTATGAATGTTACCTTACGTTGAATTACCTCTCTTATCTGGTTCATTTTGTGTTCATTCGCGCTCTCTCACTGTTTCTTTCCGTTGTATTTTCTAGATTGAATCTGCAGAAGTATCTGGAAACAGTGTGGTATGCAGTTTTCTTCAATATATGGAAAAGTCAAAACCTTGGCAGAAAGCTTGGTGTGTGATCCCCAAACAAGACCCTCTTGCACTGTACATGTATGGTGCCCCCCAGGTATCTAAACTTCATCTTTCTGGAGGGACAGAGGGAGGCCAGTGGACCCTGAACTTAAGATCCTTACATTACTTCTCTAGAACAAGAGAATTCACAGTTTCACTATTTTTCATTATAGTTGAAAAATAATAAGTAACTAAAATTCAAGTTTATTTAGACTGATTCCTTCTATAGCCAATAATTTCTTCAGCACTGTGGATCATTTGCCCCTTCTCTCATTCCTATTTAGTGGGTTTGAGAAAATGTGAGTTGAATTAGGAAAGGGCATGGGGAGAAGAGGTTGAATCAGAGGGAGAGGCAAGAAGGGGAAGGAGCCTTTTTAATGATGGGAAATATTAGTAAGCCTTTTTTTTTCCTGCATGGAGGAATACTTGAAAAAGAAAGGAATGTGAGAAGGTGAATTTAAATCAACCTTAGATTAACATTATCCAGTAACAATTTTTTGAGACCTTACGTGAATGGATCTGAGATAAATATATGGGGACAGCAGACATGCACCAGGCACTATGGATTGTGTTGTGCTTAAAAAACCAACAACACTTAAATCAATTATGCACTCACCTGGAAACATATAAACATTTTAATGTACCTGTTGTGTTTTAGCCTATATCTACATTAAGTGCTAGTAAAACTTTATTTTAGAAATAGACTAAAAATGCCGAGATGTGTGTGTGTGTGTGTGTGTGTGTATTTTTAATTGAAATATAGTTGATTTACAATATTGGGTAAGTTTCAGGTATACAGCACAGCTATTCAAATATATATATATATATCTGAATATATATATATATATTTCTTTTTTAGATTCTTTTCCCTTATAGGTTATTACATAATATTGAGTATAGTTCCCTGTGTTATACAGATCCTTGTTGGTTATCTATTTTATACATAGTAGTGTAGATATGTTAATCCCAGCCTCCTAATTTATCCCTCCCCGACCTCCTTTTCCCCTTTAGTAACCAAAGTTCATATTCTGTGTCTGTGAGTCTCTTTCTATTTTGGAAATAAGTTCATTTTTGTCTTTTCTCTTTCTTTTAGATTCCATATATATCATAAGTGATATCATATGATATATGTCTTTATATGGCTTACTTCACTTAGTATGATAATCTCTAGGTCCATCCATGTTGCTGCAAATGCCATTATTTCATTCTTTTTTATGGCTGAGTAATATTCAGTTGTCTGTATATATACCACATCTTCCTTATCCATTCATCTGTTGATGGACATTTAGGCTGCTTCCATGTCTTGGCTATTGTAAATAGTGCTGCAGTGAACATTGAGGTGCATGTATTTGAATTGTGGTTTTCTCTGGATACATGCCCAGCAGTGTGATTGCTGGATCATATGGTAGCTCTATTTTTAGAGCTGTTCTCCGTACTGTTTTCCATAGTGGCTGCACCAATTTTCATTCCTACCAACAGTGTAGGAGGGTTCCCCTTTTCTCCACACCCTCTCCAGCATTTATTATTTGTAGACTTTTTGATGATGGCCATTCTGACCCTTGTGAGATGATACCTCATTGTAATTTTGATTTGCATTTCTTTAATAATTAGCGATGTTGAGCATCTTTTCATGTGCCTTTTGACCATCTGTATGTCTTTGAAGAAATGTCTGTTTAGGTCTTCTGCCCATTTTTTGATTGGGTTGTTTGGTTTTTTATTCTGTTTCATTGTTTTTCCTACATTCTTTTCCTGTCCATAAGTAAATTGATGCATGAATGAATGAAACACCAAATAGAACTGCATTTGATAATGAAATCATCATTAACATTTGCTGGGTTTGTACAATAAGATGATTATTCTTCCCTTTTACACTGAATGAAGAGCTGAATGGGCTCCCTCACAGGGAAAGAGATGTGGGGTCAATGAACTCTAGCTGATTTAGGTGTCAGCACTCATTCATCAATTCACTCAGGTGACATTACGGGTGGCCTCATACACAAGCACTGTGCTAAAAGCACTGGTCCCCATCTCTCTCCATGGAGCGTTCACAGTACGAGTCTGTGGAATGGTAGTAGGAAAGGGGGTTTAGTGGGCGCCGGATCCCATCTCACCATGTTTTTTCTTTATGTACCATGCTTTTTTCTTAGGATGTCAGAGCCCAGGCCACCATTCCACTCCTGGGCTACATTGTGGATGATATGCCGAGAAGTACAGACCTGCCACACAGTTTCAAACTGACCCAGTCCAAGTCTGTGCACAGCTTTGCTGCAGACAGTGAAGAACTGAAACAGAAGTGGCTGAAAATCATCCTTTTAGCTGTCACAGGTGAGACGCCAGATGGTCCTAGTAAGCATCCAGCCACTTTGGACGATCATCCTGAACCTAAGAGAAAATCAGAATGCTGAGTTCCAGGGCCTACTGCAGTATGGAGGGGGGTCTCAAGATTTACAGCTCAAGACATTCTCAGCTCTCCTTATTCATCTCTTAGCACTTTATGTTGAAAGATACAGGCTCATAAATGCATCTTTGGGGGGACTATTTTCCTACGTTTATGTACTCCTACTGAAATTAATGTGTAGACCCATAAAGTTTGAAATAATGTGAAAAATGGAGCATTTTTTAATGAGCTATTCCTTGAATATGTACTTTTGTCTTGGAAAAAACTGGTATCAATTCTATCACTTCAGGTTAGAAAAGGCCACTTTCATTTAAGAAAACCTTTACTGTCTTCACTTATACATGTAGGATTTATAACAGTTTGAAAGATATACCTCCATGTTGCCAAAATAGATCCACATTAAAAATAAAAAATACGGGGACAGTTTAGGCTATTAACTTATTTAATTTAGTTTATAAAGCTCAAGCTGCATAAATGATGTACATTCTTTTAAAACAAAAGAAAAAACAAATTGTTGGTATTCAAACTTTCAACTTATTAAGATAATACTTGTTTTTGTAGAAATACTTCTAAGAATAAAATATCTTAAGTATATAGCAATTATGTAAATATAGTATTAAATACGAATATATATATATACACATTATACATGCTTTTCTCTTCAGCTTTAGGTTCATATTTGTCTCTAATTTATTTTTTAAATATACAGCATGTTTTATCTTGGAATTGACCAGTGTTCTAAACTTAAGAAATGTTTTTGGTGATTTATGTTTAACTGATTGACATCTAAGGGTCTTGATATTTTTATAATAAAAAGCTGTAATTTATGTGGCATGGGATATATTAGTGAATTCCAACAGTATTTTTAAAGTACTATTTTTCTTTGTTCTGTGCCTATTTAAAACAGTGCCTCTCTTTGAAGGTGCTAATAATACCTACTTAAATATAAGATGAGGGTTTAATTAATGCTTCAGTCTTGATTATTCTGAGATAAAGTGCATTTTGGTCACTGGGATGGTCAAGTCATACAGGTTATTTTACCTTTTACAATCCTCTAATTGTTGCAGCAGTTAATATCAGCATGTACAAGATACCTGACCTTACACAGAACTGGGACATATGGAAACTACATTTATTGTTATGTTTTTCTTTCCCATAAGACTGTTAATTGTGGTTAAATGAGGACTGTGTATAATTAGCACTTAAGATAGCTGTGTGGGCCTATTCGTTGGTCAGACATGAAACAAAATTCACACGGGATAACCTATGATTGAGGGGGATGGATAGGTAATTAAGAAAGTTTATCCTCAACTCTTTAAACCACCTCATTAAAGAAGAGTGGGGAAAAATACAATATAAAAAAGCAATATTTTAATGGCAGGTTTTTCAGGGGGTGTACAAGATGATTGAGGAGAGTTTGAGCATTCTTTTCCCTTTTATCCTCTGGGGAATTTTAATGGACAAAATGTGATTCCTTGTCACAAAGGCTGCTTTTCATTATATTGTAATTGTGCTTAAAATCTCACATTAAGTTGGCTAAGTTAATCCTTTCCTCAAAATTAGATCTCTCTCTGTGTCCTTTTTTTTTTCTCATTTACTCTGTCATTTTCCAAACATTGTCACTTTTTAATGCATCTGTCTGCTAGAAATCGACAAGAATGGCCCCACTATCCTCGGCCTTTGAGGATTACACCTTAAATGTAGATTAGATTCACTCACAATTTGAAATTGCCACACATCTATTCAGGCCCTGTTTTTTTTAAGAAATATTTGGAGTATCTCTTTTCTTCCCCCCCACACCCCTAAGGAGCAGATAAACTAATTATAGTGGGCGTGATTAGGTTGCCTTCCTCTGTAAAAGGAACACCTGCCATGATCCATCAACATTAAACCAAATACTTAGAGCCAAAAAAAGATAAAGGTCGCTTCTTAGGCCCTATTAAATTAAGGACAAATTTTTAATTTTTTACATTGCTTCTCTTTTCTAGTTGCCAACCGTGTGTGTGTTGGTGTTCAGGGGTGTGGTTATTGAGGTTGAACTACAGCTATAGGTGATGCTTTGGTTTTCTTAATCTCAAGAAAAGAGAAGCAATAAAAATGTAGAATGATTATCAGGAGAAGGTGACTTCTGTAAATGTGGATAGAAAAATGGAAATGTAAGAGCCAATTAGAAGATTTACGAGCCAGATTATTTTTGAAAACTATTTTGAACAAGAAGATTACACTTTCCCTACAAATAAGTTCTGCTGGAATGGAAGTAACATGAACACATTCAAGCTATGGCTCAATAAATATCAAATGTTATTTAATTTAAATTATTTAAAGAATACTCATGTAAAGAGAATATTTATTATCATGCTCTTAACATTATCTTTAATTTTTTTTTAAAAAATAGAAATATTAGTATTAGAAGAGAATTTCTGCTTATCCAGTCACCATCTTCACATTCCCTGTGTTCTTGCCAAGCAGAAAGAGAAGCAGTGAAGCAGCCTTACCTGTTGCTTATTAAAGAATCACGAATGCTTTTACTTGGAGAAAGGCAAAGGAATACTCTTAGCCATTTAGAAATACTCAACCAAAAGACCTCAAAATGTGATTGGCTGGTTACAAGAATAATCTGTCTTTTGCTTTCTGAGACACCTGAGCAGTCATGACAAATTGAACCTAGAAAAATAATTGGTTGTTTTACTATTAAAACCAACATTCCATTCTGGTCATATTCTTCATTTTCTCTAAATCATCTTTTCTTTAAAGTGCTCTTTCTCCAAACTTAACAAAATACTTCTTTGATAAAAACTGCTATTTTTTATAAAACATTCCAGTGTTTTCAACATAAATTTTGCTTTATTGAAAGTCTACCAATGAAATGTAGTGCAGACTTATCTCCAGGTTTTAAGTGGGACCCAGTAATGAAAAATGCCACCAGCCACTTTTGTAATAATGGCATCTATAATGCCATCATGTATGCAAGCAATAAAGCTCTACAGGGTAGGTTGTTTTTTGGTTTTTTTTGTGGTATGCGGGCCTCTCACCGCCGCGGCCTTTCCCGTTGCGGAGCACAGGCTCCGGACGCGCAGGCGCGGCGGCCATGGCTCACGGGCTCACGGGCTCACGGGCTCACGGGCTCACGGGCTCACGGGCTCAGCGGCACGTGGGATCCTCCCGGATCGGAGCACGAACCCGCGTCCCCTGCATCGGCAGGCGGACTCTCAACCACTGCGCCACCAGGGAAGCCCCTACAGGGTAGGTTTTACACTGAACTTTTAATGTGAACGTTCCTAGCCACAAGGATATAGAGAATTAACTCCTAGGATTGATACTGTGATTCAAATTGCTTAGTATAGGGAAAAGAACGTATGTGTGGCGGGGAGGTGGGGGAGGGACAACATTATACCTTGGATTCAACCATCAAAAGCCTTTTTATTTTATTTAAAAAAATTTTTTTTAAAGCTTTTTTTTTTTTTTTGCAAAGGGTATGTATGGGTGGTTAAAAACAGTTAAAGTACATCTGCACTACTTTATCAAGTTACATTTCATTTTCCATAAAGTTTAATATAGCTTGGTATACTTATATTCACTGGGTAAGCTACCCAAATTAAAACAACAACAACAATTTTTTTAAATTACCACACTTTTTATTGTCTTCTTTGTGGAAACTGGAAACAGATCTAAATTCCCCTTTAAATTTTAGATCTCATTTCTGGTTATACTCAAAGCCTTAAGTTCTTATTCTGAGCATATGTAATAATGATCTTTCTGAGCTGGATATATCCTGAGGAAAAGACACCAACAGGAGCAAATAAACTTTTAGGGGACAAAGGTCTTTTTTTCTTTTTCTTTTTCTTTTTTTCTTCAGGTATCCTTGCTATAATGCACAGTAAAAAATACATTAAATTTTTCTGCATCACATAATGTTCCTGTTAGCAGGTCTAAGATTAATCACATGGTATTTATAAGCTAAAATGAATTCAAAAGGCACAAATGTCATAATGTCCTCATTCTTAACTTTTGTATTCTTCAAGAATATATTAATATAAAATCTGTGGCTAACCTGTTCTTGTTTTTAGGACTATACTGGACATCTGTAGTGGATCATGTTACTTTTTCATTCTCATCCAATTTTAGTAAAATCAAATTGCTTTTTATTTTCTTATTACTATCTACTATAGAGTCTCCAGATTTAGAAAATAGGAGTATGATATATAAAAGACCACTAGATGTACTTTTAAAACCCTTTCTATGAATTTATGCATACATGTATATATGTAAAAGCACTGTTGATTTCCAATTCTGTTTTTCCATAGGAATGAAATTTTTATAGAAAGTATTCTTTTTAACTTAAATATTTTAACATAAATTATATACATGGATTTTTAGTATAATTCATTCTTATGTATGCCCTGTAATCATGAAAGGGTAACTTTGCTTTCTTTACTGATGTGGTAGAGAGGAATCAAGATTAGGAACTGAAACAAGCAAAAACAGACAGGTGAACAGAAAGAGTCCCTTGGTCTCCAAATCAGAGCAATATATGCTAAGATAAATGGAAAACACTTAAACTGCAGAGGGATATAAACTACAAGATGTAAATCTATGTAATTGCACACTGATGGGATCCATTACACCTGGGCCTTTCACCTTGGCCTCTAAATTATACCACTACTATCTTGTCATTACTTTTTCTTTAGACCTAAAAAAAAATTAATTCTATTGGGCCATTTTCTGCACTGTTTACTGACATAAAAAAATCCCTCTAAAGTCAATCATGGTCTGTATTCTACTTTCTGGACTGAACACTTGGCAGAAAATAGTGTCTTTTCTGTCTTTTGAGATGAAATAGCACATGGCTTCTACAAGATAGTTTTTAACTCATTGGGGGTCACTGAGAGTTACATGATGTTTACCCCTTCCTAAAATTCATTATAGATTGAATTAGTGAGATTAGGTAGATTTCGTGAGAAATTAAATCAAGAAATATTGTAGCATATTTGAATAAGTGAATACCAAATACATAGAGTTATATATATATATAATATATATATATATATGGGTTTGGGAAGAGACATAATAGTCTATGGGGACCATTATGATAACAGAATTACATTATATATTACACATTATATGGATGTTGAAATGTATCGCTTGGGGGGGGGTCTCCCTTCATTAGCAGTCATGTCTGTATATAAAACTTTGGAGGTTTTTGTTTGTTGTACCCAAACTAGCATTTCATTTTATGAGTGACAGTTGACTGATATTCTTGAATAAGTGTTATCTGGGTTTTTGAATTGTTGACTGATCAGTTTGAAATGTATGTTAGCAAAATTTTAGAGTTAACTCAAATGTGAGAAAGTGTACACAAAAAGTAATTTTTCTCTTCTAGCTATATGAATGTAAAATACTTGCAGATAGTGTACATATTGTGTAACATATGTATATTTGGTCATAAAGGCAGAGAATTGGAAACATTGTAAAATTAAGCACTTTAATTCCTATTAAATATTAAACACTTGTATCTTGTAAATAAATACATCTTTAAATGAATTCTAAAGACTTAGATGTTATCTGAGCTAGGATTATGTATGTTCAGTTCACATGATTTTGGTTGTCAGAAATTTTGGTTGATTCAGAAAAAAGTTACTCCTTAAGGTACTGATGTTCCTTCCTTTCCACCTCCAATCCCACCAAAACCTGTGTAAATCTTTCAAGAATAATATTATTCAGTATTATTTCATAAGTAAAATATTTCCAGAGATAAGCCTTTTTAGACATTTATTACCTTTTTCAGGCCTTGAAGAACTATTTATTTATTTATTTATTTTAAATATTTATTTATTTATGGCTGCACTGGGTCCCCGTTGCTGCGCACGGGCTTTAGCTGTGGTGAGCAGGGGCTACTCTTCATTGTGGTGCACGGGCTTCTCATTGCGGTGGCTTCTCTTCTTGTGGAGCGTGGGCTCTAGGCACATGGGCTTCAGTAGTTGTGGCTCTCAGGCTCTAGAGCACAGGCTCAGTAGTTGTGGCGCACGGGCTTAGTTGCTCCGCAGCATGTGGAATCTTCCCAGACCAGGGCTCGAACCCGTGTCCCCTGCATTAGCAGTCGGATTCTTAACCACTGCGCCACCAGGGAAGCCCAGAACTATTTATTGATAGTTACAAGCCGTTGGCATCAGCTGTTGCCCTTGGTCCATCCATATGACTTGTTTGCGTCCACCTTACACCAGAATGGAAATTGTGGCGGAGAGAGCCAGTGTGGCCTATTTCAGAGCTTCTCAAACTTTAATATACATAGGAATCACCTGAAGATCTTACTCAAATGCAGATTCTGATTTGGCAAGGTCAGTGATGAGGCATTTGTTGTTAACAGGGTCTCCGGTGGTGTTGATGCTCCTCAAACCATTCTTGGAGTAGCAAGCTTAGAGTGGAAGGGACTTAGTCATAGACAACTGGCTAGAAATCCCTGGCTCTGTCACTGACTGTTTGTCACTTGAGGCACGAACTCCTCCTTGAAAAGTTGTGGCCCTTAAATGAGATAATACTATAGTATATCACCTGGCCCATAGGAGACATTCAGTAAGTGATTGTTAGTATTATTAATAGAGATAATTTAGTTAGCAGGGAAGTTTGCCACCCTGACTATACATTGGAATCACCTGGGGAGTAGTTAAACCAAGCTGTGCTCCGGCCTCACCCTCGGAAATTCTACTTGTGGGGGTTGGGCTGTGGGCATGAGTATTTTCAAAAATTCCCCAGTTGATCCTGATGGGAAACCTCACTTGAAAAACTGATTGCATATTTACTCAGTGCTTGGTCCTATGTTAAGCATTCTATAAACACATTATCCCACGTAAGCCTCACGACAGCACTCTTAACATTTTCATAGAAGTAAGCAGGTTTAGAGAGGTTAAGTGATTTGTCACTCAGCTCTTGATGTGCACTCTTCCTCCCTTACCCTCCTTTACAGTTCAATCATTAAAGTCACTCCGTTGCATTCAGTTCACTCTCTAGCTTTGTCTTACTTGTCTGGCAAAACCAAAACCTGCTTGACTCAACTCTGTCTTCTCCATGCCGACAGGCATGCAGCCGAACAAAATGAACAACTATACTGATTGGTCTCATTTTTAATTCATTACTAGATTACCATTTCACACCTCCTTTCTCCTCGAACCTCCAGCACCTTCTCCCTCATCCTCCACCCAGCTGATGACCTTCTTCCCTACTTTACTCAGAAAATTAAATTGGCAGCCGAATCTACCCATCTACCAGCACAGGTTCCACGTAAGTCTATCTTCCTGCTCATCCTTGTTCCTGCTTAAATCTGGTCTCTACTTGTGTGCCATATCCTACCCCCACGCACCTTCTCAAGGATGCTGCTCCAGCCATTATCCTTTTCTTAAACGATATCAGTTTTCCCTCTTAACTGAATATGCCTATCAGCAAACACATCTGTTATAATTTTTTCCCAACCTAAATAAACCTCTTCACTTCCCCTGCCAGCTACCAGCCATATTCCCCTCCCTTTTGGAGCAATAGTTGAGTGAGTTTTCTATACCTGTTTCCAATTGCTCTCTTCCCACCCTTTCCTGAATGTACTCCAGTCAGGCTGAACTGATCTTTCCCCATAAAACCTACTCTATCCATAATTTTCTCCAGTTAATTGCAGCTCTGCTTTTCAAGTTGCTTAGGCCAAAAGCTTTCATCTTTGACTCCTCTCTTTCTGAGACTACACAGCCAGTACATCAGGAATTTATATTAGCTCACCTTTAAAATATACCTAGAATCAGATTCTCTTTCACCAGTTCCACCGCTACCTACCATTCTGGCCTAAACCATCATCATCTCTTGGTACATTATTTCAGTAGCTTTCTAATTAGTCTCAAGTCTTCCAGTCCTCCCTCCACCCTTCCATTGTTAAATAGGCAGCCAGGGGAGTCTGTTAAAACACAAGTCAGGGCTTCCCTGGTGGCGCAGTGATTGGGAGTCCGCCTGCCTGATGCAGGGGACACGGGTTCGTGCCCCGGTCCGGGAAGATCCCACGTGCCGCGGAGCGGCTGGGCCCGTGAGCCATGGCCGCTGAGCCTGCGCGTCAGGAGCCTGTGCTCCGCAACGGGAGAGGCCACAACAGTGAGAGGCTACCGCAAAAAAAAAAATCCCACAAATCAAATTATGTTGCTTCTTTACCCCAGTCCCTCCAGGGGCTCCCGTTTCACTCAGAGTAAAAGCCAAAGTCCTTTGCCCTCACATGGTTCTATGTCTCTGCCACCCCCCACCCCGTACCATACATTTTGCTTTTCCTGAAGCAAGCCAAGTACACTTAAGCCTTACATCACAGACACTGTTCCTTCTTCCTGCAGTGCTCCTGCCCCAGATGTCTGCATAATGAACACCTTTTGCAAGTTAAAGCCTGCTTGGATCTCACCACCACCTTATTTAACTGCCTCCGCTACAGCAGCACCCCATGCCGCCCTAATCTGATCTGTTTTTTTCCCGTAGCACTTAACATCTTGTTACAAATTAGATAATTAGCTGTTTATTTTTTATTGTCTGTCTATACCTGCTAGAACATAAGCTCCATAAAGGTAAGGATTTTTATCTGTTTTGACCACTGATGTCCCCAATCCCCAGTACTTGGGGTTGCTTGGCACATTATAGGCACTCAGTAAATACTTACGTGGTGGGACTTCCGAGGCGGTCCAGTGGTTAAGACTCCACACTCCCACTTCAGGGGGCACGGTCGGCGATCTAAGATCCCACGTGCTGCACAAAAGCTAGGTTATATAAAATTATAAAAATGAACAGAACTATTCTTCCAAAACATCAAATTGTTATGGGTATAGACCTTTGGAATAGAGGCCGAGAGGAAAAGAAATCAACATTTTATATAGCTAAATTGTTTTAATAACAAAGCCAGATTCCTGAGAGTGTTTAAAACATAGTCAAGGACTTCAAAATACAATGGTGAAAATCTTAGTTAACCTTCGCACGACGGATTCTTGCTTTTTAAAAAATCAGTCTCAGCCCACTCTCTCCACCACCACCACCAGCACACCTGGTCTATGAGGCAATTAGAGGCAGCTGGTTACTCTTCCAGAAGGAGTCAGAGGTGATGAAAGATACACATCCTGAGGAAGTGGGGCTGGTGGAGTGGACGTGACACAAGGTTTGTATAATGAGCTCCCAGTCTGGAGTCACTCTTTTATAGAGGAAATGATTCATGTGTTGTTTTGGTCTTGTATTTAAGTAAAACCAAATCCAGGTTGCTTTGTTTTAGTAAAAGAAACTCTGCTTTTATACAGTGAGATTGGACCACGTAGTCCATTATGGTGTTTTCACAAGAAAAAATATTTTTAGATCACTTACATATATGATTATCATACGCTAAACAAAATTAAGTATATTGTTTCTATAGAGACTCATGTCCAAAGGTGGAAGAAACATACCTCATCCTAAAGGTCATCTTGTAGGGTTTTTTTTTTGTTTTTTTGTGTTGTTTTTGTTTTTTGCGGTACGCGCGGGCCTCTCACTGTTGTGGCCTCTCCCGTTGCGGAGCACAGGCTCCGGACGCACAGGCTCAGCGGCCATGGCTCACGGGCCCAGCCGCTCCGCGGCACGTGGGATCTTCCCGGACCGGGGCACGAACCCGTGTCCCCCACATCGGCAGGCGGACTCTCAACCACTGTGCCACCAGGGAAGCCCATCTTGTAGTTTTTGAATATCTTTTCCATCAGTATGTGTACATGTATGTCTGTGTGTGTGCTTGGGGGGTGGAAGGCAGGCAGGCACAGACTACAGGGAGAATGAACCAAAGGGTCCAGGCTCACAGTTGTAAATATAGGAGAAGGAACACTCAGTAAAGAAAAAAAAAATATTTGCTAAAAAATCTTGATACTGGGCTTCCCTGGCGGCGCAGAGGCTGCGAGTCCGCCTGCCGATGCGGGGGACGCGGGTTCGTGCCCTGGCCGGGAGGATCCCACACGCCGCGGAGCGGCTGGGCCCGTGAGCCATGGCCTCTGAGCCTGCGCGTCCGGAGCCTGTGCTCCGCAACGGGAGAGACACAACAGTGAGAGGCCCGCGTACTGCAAAAATAAAAAAAAAATCTTGGTACTTTTCTGAGCGTACCTTTTTTGTTGAGTTTTGACTTTTGAGCCATCTTAGTGTTTTAGGTACACAAACACATAATAAAAAATGATGAAAAGATCTGAAATGGAATATAAATACAAATGAACATATGTCAAATAATAGCAAATGAATAATATAACCACTCTGAAGATAAAAATTAGAAGAACTAATGCACACTTTTGAACACAGTATGTAGATTATACATGCTTAAACTAAAGGCAAGTAGAATTATAAATATTGAATTCTAGGTCATTGGTTTGTTTTACCCACTGGTATGACTTAGCATTTCTAACATTACTGAGTTCAGCTGAGCAAATAAGTAATAGTTCGAGCATAATGGGAGCCAAATTTCTCAATGTCAGAGAAGGCAGTTTCGATATGGAAAAGGAGGAACGTGATACTAACTTCTGTGTTGTTGGACTAGAATTACAGGTATCAGTATGAAAACATGATTTTATAAAGTTAGCTAGCTAACTGGGTATAGATAGTTATAATACATTTATAGACATATGTGTATGTGTGTGTGTTTGTGTGTGTACACGAGCATATATTTCCTAGCTGACTGCTGTGAGGGTCTAGAAGCAATAACAGCCCTGTAGCAATGAGCATGCCTATGTTGGTTTCTAAATACCATTTCCACTAAAAGGAACCAGAGCTCCCTGAAAAACTAGCTGATTCTAGAGCTGGAGCAGAGAAAATTCAAGATAAGCCTGGGATATCATATTGTGCCAGAAAGTGAAAAAGTACCCAAAGAATGATGGGGACATGTCAAAAGACCCAGGAGTCAGCTTGAAGGGGCTCCAGCTGGCAAAATCTGGGACAGTTGAACATGAAAATAAAAAACAATGGTAGTTATATGTTAATGATATGTCATTGAAGCGGGGGGGAAGGGGAAGGAACGACGGTAATGGATTAAAATCCATTGAATAAAATAGGAACACATGGATTCGAACTGATAATGAATGAATGAATGAGGAAAAATGAAAAACTCTTCCCTGGAATTCCCTGGCAGTCCAGTGGTTAGGACTCCATGCTTCCACTGCAGGGGGCACGGCTTCGATCCCAGGTTGGGGAACTAAGATCCCGCATGCTGCATGGGGTGGCCAAAAATCAGTCAATCAATAAGTAAATAAAAATTTATAAAGAAAAACTCTTCCCTATAATAGAATGCAAACAAGTAAATGTAGAAGGAATAATAAAAAATAGCATTTGACAAAACGTAATAATTCAGGTAAGAATCATCAATGGATACTATAACTAATGGGTAAAAAATTCTTGAAGACAAGTATATCTACATAGTCTCAACGTTGTACCCACAAAATTCTTATTAATTACAGAAGGGAAAAAAAATAACTTCACAATGGAAAAACTTAGTGGACAGCACCTTAACCAAGTTAATATCAACAGTAAGGACAAATTGGTATCATGGGCCTCTTGATCTGAAGCACTAAGGACACAACATTGCTTCTGTGGTAATCCTGCCAAAAGTACAGAGAACCTCAACCTAATCATGAGGAAATAATAGAGAAACCCAAACTGAGAAATATTCTACGGAATACCTGGTGTATATTCATCAAAAATGTTAAGGTCATGAAATACAAAGACAGACTGTGGAACTTTTCCAGAATAAATGATTAAAGAGACATTACAGCTAAATGCAATGTGTATGTAATCCTGGATCAAACCTAGGCCAGAATATTTTTTTCTACTATAAAGTTTTTATTGAGACCATTGGTGAGAAATTAATAACATCTGGATTAGATCATCACATTGTATCTGTTAAGTTTCTTGTTTCAGCAGTTGCAATGTAGTTATGTAAGAGAATATCCTTGTTCTTGAAAATATTCAAGTATTTCAGGGTAAAAATGCATCATGTCTGCAATTTACTGTCAAATGGTTCAGAGATGAAAGAGAGGGAGAGAATAATTAAGCTAATGAAGTAAAATGTTAATAGAGAAACTGGACGAAGGGTAAACTAGAGTTTTTGTAATATATTTCTAACTTTTGTTTAGGTCTACATGTGCATCTGTGCTCCCAATGAAACGGGCACTGGTTCCATCCCTGGTGGGGGAACTAAGATTCCCTCATGCCGCTCAGCGTGGCCGAGAAAAACAAAACAAAACCCACAAAACATGTACAGGTATTTCAAATAAAATGTTTTAATGTTTTAATGGAGTTTAACCCAGCTATTTTCCTGAGATGTTTTGTAAGCCAATTGCAACTTTCCTTTACTTCGTCTCTCTTCATACAAATAAAAATTATTTCATAAAGATATATAAAGAAAAGCAACTTAAATTGTCCCAGGAAAAAAACAATAGTATAAAGAAATAGTTTGTCTTGAGTCATTCACTCATTCAACATTTAAATAGTGAGTGTTGCTCTTTTCCGGTTATCGTGGCACAAGGCACCATGAGCAGCAAAGTCTCCCACGACACCCCCACGACACCCTCGACGGGGCGGTGCTGGAAGTCCTGCACGGGAACCAGTGCAAGCGCGGGAAGGTTTTGGAGACAGTGGCCCTTCAAATCAGCCTGAAGAACTGTGACTTTCGGTAAGACGAACGCTTCTCGGGCACCGTCAGGCTTCAGTGCACTCCCCGCCTCAAGGTCTCCATATGTGTTCTGGGGGACGAGCAGCCCTGTGATGAGGCCAAGGCTGTGGATATCCCCCACATGGACATCGAGGCACTGACGAAACTCAACAAGTACAAGAAAGTGGTCAAGAAGCTGGCCAAGAAGCACGATGCCTCTTTGGCTTCAGAGTCTCTGATCAAGCAGATCCCACGAATCCTGGGCCCAGGCCTGAGTAAGGCCGGCAAGTTCCCTTCCTTGCTGACCCACAATGAGAACATGGTGGTCAGAGTTCATGAAGCCCGTGCTCAAGCTCCGGATGAAGGAGGTACTGTGTCTGGCAGTGGCGTTTGGCCACGTGACGATGACAGGTGACAGCATCCACTTAGTTGGCAACTTCCCGGTGTCACTGCTCAAGAAACGTTTGGCGGAACGTTGAGGCTTTGTACGTTAAAAGCATCATGTACCGTATGCTAACACATATATATATGGAATCTAAGAAAAAAAAATGTCATGAAGAGACTAGGGGTAGGACTGGAATAAAATACAGACCTACTAGAGCATGGACTTGAGGATATGGGGAGGGGGAAGGGTAAGCCGGGACGAAGTGAGAGAGTGGCATGGACATATACACACTACCGAACGTAAAATAGATAGCTAGTGGGAAGCAGCCGCATGGCACAGGGAGATCAGCTCTGTGCTTTGTGACCACCTAGAGGGGTGGGATAGGGAGGGTGGGAGGGAGGGAGATGCAAGAGGGAGGAGATATGGGAACATATGTATATGTATAACTGATTCACTTTGTTGTAAAGGAAAAAATTACACACTATTGTAAAACAGTTATACTCCAATAAAGATGTTAAAATTTAAAAAAATTTAAAAAAAGAGCATCATGGGCAAGCCCCAGCACCTTTACTAAGAAGCAGCTTAATAAGCCATATACTCCCACCATTAAAATAGATAAATAAATAACTAAATAAAGAGTGTTTCCCATATGCTGGTTGCATCAATATTTAAGGTCTAGGATTACTTTGAATATACTGACAGTAGGTTTCCTTTTTTTTTTTTTTTTTAAATTGTAAAACACTACAGCATTTATTTATGTATTTATTTTCAACATCTTTATTGGAGTATAATTGCTTTACAATGTTGTGTTAGTTTCTGTTGTATAACAAAGTGAATCAACTATACATATACATATATTCCCATATCCCCTCCCTCATGTGTCTCCCTCCCACCCCTCTAGGTAGTCACAAAGCACGGAGCTGATCTCCCTGTGCTATGAGGCTGCTTCCCACTTGCTATGTCAATGCCACCCTCTCACTTCGTCCCAGGTTTTATTCCTGTCCTGCCCCTACCTAGGTTCTTTAGAAGCTTTTTTTTTTTTTTAGATTCCATATATATGTGTTAGCATACGGTATTTGTTTTTCTCTTTCTGACTTACCTCACTCTGTATGACAGACTCTAGGTCTATCCACCTCACTACAAATAACTCAGTTTTGTTTCTTTTCATGGCTGAGTAATATTCCATTGTATATATGTGCCACATCTTCTTTGGTTGTTTGGTTTTTTGATATTGAGCTGCATGAGCTGCCTGTATATTTTGGAGGTTAATCATTTTTAACCTGATTAAATTAGCAAAAGTAAAATTATTGATACTACCCAAGGGTGGGTATGAGGAAATGGGTACTCCTACATACTTAAACTAGCACACAATATCTATTTAGATTTTAAAGATGCATAGTCTTTGACTTAGCAATTTCATTTCTAGGAGTCTACTTTGCAGAAATATTAACATAATTATGAATACACAAATGTATAGGGATATTTTCTGCAACTTTGTCCATAATAAAAAATTCAAAGTGATCTATCATCTACCAAGAGAAAAACTGTTAAATAAATTATAATAATCCTTATAAGAGACTACTATGCAGCCATTGGGAAGAATATTTTGATATTTTTATGTACTCATATGGAAAACATCTGTAATACAGTAATAAGAAAAACTATAATAAAAGGAACTATTTCACTCTAAGTGAAAAAATAGAACTGTATGTGTAGTATGATCTAATTTATATTATACGTTTGCATCTGGACAGTGAAAAGTATGAACAGAAAGAAGCTATTAACAGTGGTTCTCATCTGGAGAGTACGATCTGCAGTGAGCTTTTTTATATTTTATATCATTCATTTAATGACATTGTTATGGGCTGAACTGTGCCTCCTCTAAATTCCTATATTGAAACCCTAACCCCCAGTGTGACTGTAATTGGAGATAGGGCCTATAAAGAGTTGATTAAAGTTAAATGGTCATACTTGTGGGGCCCTTATCCGATAGGACTGGTATCCTTATAAGAAGAGGAAGGGACACCAGAGAGCTCTCTCTTTCCACATGTGTACAGAGGAAAGGCTACGTGAGAACACACTGAGAAAGCAGCTATTGTGCTCACTTTGGCAGCACATATACTAAAATTGGAACGATACAGAGAAGATTAGCATGGCTCCTGCACAAGGATAACATACAAATTTGTGAAGCATTCCATATTTTTTTTTTTTTTTTTTTTTTTTGCGGTATGCGGGCCTCTCACTGTTGTGGTCTCTCCCGTTGCGGAGCACAGGCTCCGGACGCGCAGGCTCAGCGGCCATGGCTCACGGGCTTAGTTGCTCCGCGGCATGTGGGATCTTCCCGGACCAGGGCACGAACCCGTGTCTCCTGCATCGGCAGGCGGATTCTCAACCACTGCGCCACCAGGGAAGCCCTAGCATTCCATATTTTTAAAAACAAGATCAACAGTTAAACACACACAACAAAAGATGACAAAGAAGACAGCTATCTGCAAGGTAGAAAGAGGGGTCTTACCAGAAACCAGCTCAAGCTGCTATAACAAGATACCACAGACTGGTTTGCTTGAGCAACAGACATTTATTTTCTCACAGTTCTGGAGGCAAGAAGTCCATGTTCAAGGTACCAGCTCAGAAGAAACACACAACACCTCTGCTCATAGTTATTGCAGAACTAGTCATGTGACCCCAACCAAGCTGCAAAGGAAGCTGGGAACTATGAGAACTACATGAACATTTAAAGAATACCAAATATTCCTGTCATACTCCTTGTTATGGATTGAATGATATTCCACCAGTACCTCAGGAAATAATTTTATTTGGAAATTGTATGTTTACAGAGGTAATCAAGTTAAAATCCTTCTTCTGTCTCCTCTTAAAATAAGGGCATTAGAGTGAGCCCTAATTCAATAAGACTGGTACTTTAAAAAAAATTTTATTTATTTATTTATTTATGGCTGCGTTGGGTCTTCGTTGCTGCGCGCGCGCTTTCTCTAGTTGCAGTGAGTGGGGGCTACTCTTCGTTGTGGTGCGCGGGCTTCTCATTGCAGTGGCTTCTCTTGTTGTGGAGCACAGGCTCTAGGTGTGCAGGATTCAGTTGTTGTGGCACGTGGGCTCAGTAGTTGTGGCTCGCAGGCTCTAGAGCACAGGCTCAGTAGTTGTGGTGCACAGGCTGGCTTAGTTTCTCCGCGGCATGTGGGATCTTCCCGGACTAGGGCTTGAACCGGTGTCCCCTGCATTGGCAGGCGAATTCTTAACCACTGCGCCACCAGAGAAGCCCAAGGCTGGTGCTTTTATAAAAGGAGGACATTTGGACACAGAGACAGACAAGCACAGAAGGGAGATGATGTGAACACATGCAGGGAGCAGATTGCCATGTGGAGATGGAGGCAGAGATTGGAGTTATGCTGCCACAAAACAAGAAATGCTTGGGGTCGCTAAAAGCTAGTGGAGAGGCATGGAACAAATTCTCCCTCACAACCCGTACAAGAGACCAATCCTGCTGACATCTCGATTTTGGACTCTAGCTTCCAGAACTGTGAGACAATAAATTTCTGTTGTCATAAAGCAACCAGTTTGTGGTACTTTGTCACAACAGCCCTAGGGAATGAATACACTTATCTATCAGATTTATGCAGAAAGAGACTTAATACATGGAATTAGATGCTTAAGAATCTGTTAGAATGACTGGAAAAACAGGCTCTAGTCTAGACATCCAGGAATTACTCCCAGAACAATTGGGACACCTAGGGTTACTGATGTATTTAGCACAATCAGGAGCTGGCTCTCAGGATCTCTTCACTTCAGCCAGTATCTGAGAATCAGGAAAGCATTATCAGAACCATCCACTCCAGGACCATGTCATGCTTCCCAGGATCTGCACAAGCAAAATGGATGCCTTGTGTAACGCCTCCACCCTCTCACAATTTAGTTCAGAATTTAAGTCGTGAGTGGATACATCTGTTTTATGGGCCTAAAATTAATCTGGGGCACTTTGTTGCAAGTATGTTGGGAAAGGTAGCTTTTACTTTTTAGCTTCTGAAGCAAAAGAAAAAAGTGAACGAAAAAGCCCACGAGAAAGAGGATGAAATACATTTTGAACAAGCTATTCTCTCTTCCTTTTCCTTTTATCTTTTTGGTCACTATTTTAGGATTTATTTCTTTAACATCCTTCTTCTGTCTCCTCTTAAATAATACTATTGCCCATTCTGCCCTTGGTAGTTTTTCTTCTTCTTTATGTTCTCTGGACAAGTGCATCTATTCTAAATTTGTGCAGGTGTCTCCATCTCCATCATGACCACCCTACGATATATCACGATCATCTCTGACTTGAAGACCGCAATACTCCCTATCTGGTTTCCTGTTCTCCCTTACTTCATCCCAATTCAGTGGGATGGGGGTGATCTTTGTAAAATTCATAAGATTATGTCTCTCTTTGGTCACTCTTCTGATTTTCTTCATTACCTTCAGGATACATCTCTAGCTCCTCACGCTTATGAGTTCACCTCGGTCTGACCGGCTATTAGCCTTGCCACTCACCATTTCCTCACAGACCTCACGCCCTATACTTAGCCACACGAAACTATTTAAAGCATCCAGAATGTCTCATGTCCTTTCCTTTCTCTTCACTTTTGCACAGGCTGCTCCCTCTGTCTGGTCTGGAAGTTCTTTCCCTTCTTTTTGACAGGTCAACTCCTATTCATCCTTTCATCTACGAAGCCCAGGCTAGGTTCATCTCCTATGTGCTGACTTCCATATTAATTCTGGTTACTTGATAATTTTCTTCCTGAGAGGAAAGAAAGCAGCGATCTGAGGAGTTTTGAGGAATGCCAATGAATGTGTTTTGTTCACCTTTCTAGCTTTAGTATTTCATATAGATAAGTAATTCTTTTGTTTTCATTTTTGTTCTGTTTGCTTTTGTTTTCGCCAGGGGTGTGAACAGAGGCACGCATTTAAGACTGCTGTAGGGATTTGTGGGTTTTTTTTTTTTTTTGCGGTACGCGGGCCTCTCACTGCCGTGGCCTCTCCCGTTGCGGAGCACAGGCTCTGGACGCGCAGCCTCAGCGGCCATGGCTCACGGGCCCAGCCGCTCCGCGGCATGTGGGATCTTCCCGGACCGGGGCACGAACCCGCATCCCCTGCATCGGCAGGCGGATTCTCAACCACTGCGCCACCAGGGAAGCCCTGCTGTAGGGATTTGGATGTATATAATTTTCTCCCTTTGCATTAGTTTACTAGTACTGCTAATGCTGCTTAAAAACTTACTTTTGTTCTGGTAGTAGGTCACATCCTTAGTAGTTTTGTTACTATTCCTATTTCATAGATTGAGGTTGGGAGTAAGGTCACAGCTTCTTAAAGAGGATAATTAATTCAGAACTTCTTTCCTCATGCTATACTAAGTCTAAAACAACACTTCTTAGTTCCTGACTAGCCCAGATGAAGTATATTTAATATGCAAAGCATTCATTCATTCATACATCCATTTGTCCATTTAGTCAAACATTCAGTAACTGAAGAGGAATGAGAATAAAAAGCCATCAGAAAGAAACAAAAAGTCAACTGTTGGATAAACCTTTATACATATTATGTATAATATACTTAGTACTTTATGATATGCTGCCTTATTCACTAATTTTGCTGTGTCACTGATGTGTAAGTCTTATCATCCATCACAACTGTATAGCATTTCTAGAAAACTGGTTCTTAAAACTCAAATTGACTCACGCCGCCCACTACTGGTTAGATGGACTGGTTGGGAATTAGAAAGGAGGGATGTTCAAAGTCTCTCCTAGGCCTGGCTGCTGAAGGAAGAAATCCTGAGTAGGTGTCCCTTCTGTCCCTTCTACCACAGTGTACCCGTGAGCCTTTGGATATGCAAAGGCAGCTAACCAAGGGCTGAAAAGCTAAATTTCTCGTCATGAAGTGTGTGGGCTCTGAGTTGGTATAGGGGAGATGAAAAGGAATCCTGAGAAACAGAGGAGAAAGGAGGTTTGAAGAGTTTCTAAGAATGCCAAACAACATTTTGGGAACCTGGAGTGCAGGTGCAAAGAGGCTAGAGAGAAATTCCCAGAGACGGGGTAGGTGAAGTAGTTTAACAACAGGGATGCCTAGCATGTACTATTTTGCTGTTGGCATTATTGTGATGTAAAATCACTCCATTATCTCAAACAGTTAATAAAATATGCCATATGTTTTGGGGGTGGGAGGATTAAAGGAAGGGCTAAGTTCCACTGGTGTCTGGGTGTGGAGTAAAGGGAAGAAAACAGTCTAGGGAGAAGAAATAAGACTTTACTATTAATTGTGTTGTCACACTGCCCTCTAAGGGGCGGTCAGTATCTTGCCAGATTCAATTGCTGGCTTCTGAACCACCTGACTCTGCCATCTGCAGACAGTTTCCCCACACCTGCCGACAGAGTTTGTCTTAAGCTTGAGGCCTGGGGAGTAGCGCAAATTGATGAAAGCTGCTTACCTTATTGTCTTTGCAAAATAGGGACAGTTTCCAAAAATATGACAAAGAGGCTTCCCCATCAGAGTTGTGTATTTTATATTAACATTAGATCTGCACATTCCACTATGATTTGAAGGCACTCATGATGGCAGCTTTGCTATGATTGATGATCAAAATGTTGGCATAAAATGATATTGGATGTTTATGCTATTAAAAATAGTTTGAATGATATTTTGCAAGAACTATTAAACTAATTTCCAGTTATTAATTTAATTCAAAATAAACTCTCTCATTAGGGATTTAAAGTTAGAGCAAAGCCAGCCTACTCCCTAGCAAAGTAACTTGGCAGCTATTATGATGAGGAGTCCTATGCCAGGCCAGCTTCATTATGTTTTTCTTGGGTTTGACTGCAAATCCTAATTGCAATTGTACCTATTCAGAGCTGGTTAAATCCTTGCTATTCCAGCTTTTCCAAGTGAAAGAAAAGGAAACTCCAAGTCCACTAGAGTGGTACTATGTAACAAGCATCATACTAGATTGTAGAGATAACTAGCTAAATAAGACACCACCACTACCTTCAGTGAGCTCAGTGTTGGCTAAGGGGGAAAGGCATGTTACTGTCATGTCCACAGTACCCCCTCCCTTTAGCAAATAGAGTGTCTGGCTAAGATCCACATGCCTAATGAATGTGTGTTGAAATAATGAGGGAATGAATGAACAAACATATGTGTATAGGTTAAGAGTTTGCCAAATAGCCTATTTTTATCCCAGCTCTGCCACATACTAGCTATGGAAACGTAGTACTTTACTTAAAGCCCTTGAGCCTTAGCTTCTACATCATAAAATGCTTAGCACAGTGCCTCACATACAGTTAAGTACTAAATAAATAATAGTTTAATAATATCGTGTGAAAAGGGCAATAAGGAAGAGAGGGAGTGATTAACTGTGCAGATTAGAATCTAAGATTAGGTACTACATATGTACATTTAGAAGTACGGAACAATTGTCGGGTTTGGGGAATTTTTTGATGCTGAATGAGGATTCTACTTTATTCTCTAAAACCAAGTGGTAGGAAAAATGATCTCTGGAGTCAGTGACTCACATACTTACAGTTCCATAACCAGAGAGAGAGAAAATTATCTGGTTAACTCAAGTTAAAAAATTCTCAGAGAAGGCCCTCTTTCTTTGGGTCAGGTCCATCCCTAGACCCATCATCTTAACGTGGTGTGGCAGGCTGAATAATGGCCCCTCAGACATGTCCATGCCCTAATCCCTGGAACCTGTGACTCTCACGTGGCAAAAGATAGGACTTGTAGATAGGGCTAAAGGCACAGGCCTTGCTATGGGGAGATGGTCCTGGGTTATCCAGGTGGGACAATCAATCTGATCCTGAGCTCTTAAAAAGCAGAGAACCTTTCTTTGCTGTGGTCAGAGAGACATGTGATGACCAGAAGAAAGGTCAGGGTCAAAGAGACGTGACATTGTTAACTTTGAAGATGCTGGTAGGGGTCAAGAGCTAGGGATGTGAGAGGTCTGAAATCTGGAAAGGGCAAGGATATTGACTCTTCCACAGAGGCTCCAGAAAGGAGTGCAACCCTGGTGATACTATGATTTTAGCCCAGTGACATCCACGTTGGACTTCTGACCTACAGAGATGGAAGATAATACATTTTTGTTGTTTTAAGCCACTAAGTGTGTGGTAGTTTGTTAAAGCAACAATGGGAAACTCCTAAGCCAGGGAAATAGGGTGGAAACTTAGTTTCAGTTCCTCCGCAGATTCCCTCAACTTCATCTGCCCCGAGGAAGCTTGCTCAGTGAGATCTCCCGACAGCCTCCAGCACTGCCCACCCTCCTCATTCACAAGAATACAGGGGTTTGAGATAATGAGGTAGGTGATGCAGAGAGAAGCCGAGATAAGAGGTAGAAAGTTCTGATGCTGCCTGAGCCCCTGGTTCCAGTTATTTTTTGAGGCCCAGGCCATGTCAGCACTATGGTTATACAAGTTAGTTAATTCCTCTTTTTGAGTTAAATTAGTTTGAGTTAAATTTCTGTGACTTGCAACTAAACTGTCCTTCCTAAATCATAAACCTAAAGTGAGGGAGGGATGGCTGAAGGAGAAGAATTTTTAAAAAAGCCTTTGGAGGGATTTCCCTGGTGGCACAGTGGATAAGACCCCGCGCTCCCAATGCAGGGGACCCAGGTTCAATCCCCGGTCAGGGAGCTAGATCCCACATGCATGCCGCAACTAAGAGTTCACACGCCACAACTAAGGAGCCCGCATGCCACAACTAAGACCCAGTGCAACCAAATAAATAAAAAGACTTTGGAGACAGAGTCTGATAACAGCTTAATGTGATTTCATAGCAACCCACTAAAAAACACATTATTCTACTTTAGATGAGGAAAGACATACTTACTAATTGGCTACGTGGCTTTCCCACAAGCAAGTGTTCTGAAATTAAAATGTGAAAATCCAAATAGGTTTGCTTTGTTTGCTTCCAATGAAACACACTGCACTCAGTGTGTCCTGCCTTATGTTAAAAAAAGTCATCAAATTAGAGCCACTCTTTTTCAAGGCCTCGCCGCTTCCTGTTTCTGCAGCCTCAAACACTTTTCTTTCCTCTGTGAGCGATGAACTCAATGCTCTAGAGTCTAGACAAGTACTGGACAATCCTGCTTTAACCTAAGTGATGGTGGGGGTGACAGAAGGACTTTTGAGCACTGGCCATTTGATCATTCTTCCTTCTAAAAAAAGAGAATTAAAAAGCAGTCCCTATTGTTCCTGAGGCATGTTAATACATGGCTTTGTATGTTCCATCCCAACAGATATTTTATAATTTAAATGGAAATATATAATGCCATCCAAAATTCATGACATTTCGCTTTTTGAAATATATGTATGTTTGCTCTTTAAACTTTGCCATTAGCAAATAAAAAAAAGACTATGTCCTTTTGTGCAACAAATTAAGGAAAAGCAGTTGCATCGTTGTTGCCCAGCGCAACTCGCACCTATGAAGCAGTTACTGGTTATGCCCGTGGAGCTTCACTGTGAACCCACCCTCTCCTTTTGTCTGCCTTTTCTTCTTGGAAGGAATATAGACTTGCTCAGAGAAAAAGAAGAGAACAAAAGTTCCAGCAATGGAGGGCTGAGAAACAAAGTGGGTAACATCTGACTGTTATATAATATTATCCTTGGTAGAAAATAAAAGGACTTGGAATGAATCTCTTTGGTCTGCTTTCTGTTTTTGGAGTTCTGGAGTTCTTGTCTCATTTTTGTATCTGAAATTAAAACAAACAAACAAAAGAATTAGAGAGAATGAAATGTTCATAAAACTTGATGCCAAAACACCACTAGCGGACCTTCAGGTCTCAGCTTAGATGATATTTAATTCATTTGTTCAAAAGTATTTATTGAGGGACTCCCCTGGTGGCTCAGTGGTTAGGAATCCACCTGCCAATGCAGGGGACACTGGTTCAATCCCTGGTCCGGGAAGATCTCACATGCCACGGAGCAGCTAAGCCCATGTGCCACAACTACTGAGCCTGTGCTCTAGAGACGGCGAGCCACAACTACTGAGCCCACATGCCACAACTACTGAAGCCTGCACACCTAGAGCCCGTGCACCACAACAAGAGAAGCCACAGCAATGAGAAGCCCGCACACTGCAACAGAGTAGCCCCCGCTTGCCACAACTAGAGAAAGCCTGTGCACAGCAACAAAGACCCAACACAGTCAAAAATAAATAAATAAAATTTTAAAAAGTATTTATTGAGTGTCTATCATGTGATCTGTTGAACAAATCAAGCATATTCCCCAGGGCTACTGTGTATGGCTGTGCAGGTTAAATGGTACCCAGTGAAGTTGTGCAGGGCACAACTTCCACTACTGGAGGTAGTCCTCACTTTCAAGGAGATTATATCTAGTGACTTCTAGGAAGTCTTGCTTGAACTCTCACTCCCCTTTTGGACTAGAAAAAGCACTCCATAATAAACCCAGTCATAGCACTTTACCCGTTTGTCTATAATGGTGTCATGCTCTGTTAGACTGTAAACTCAGAGGGTACTGAGTTTGGGACTATGTTGTTTGACCCTTTCCAGGGGCTAGGGATGCATCAGTGAATTAAACAGTCAAAAAATCCCTGGCATCTAGGAGCTGATAATCTAGAAGAGATAGAGAGTAAACAAGTTCAGTATATAGCATGTTAGATGGAGATACACACTATGGAAAAAAAATCAAGTAGGGAAGGGGTCTTTCTCCTCCCTTACTTTGGATCTTTGCTCAGATGTCACCTTTTTTTATTTTGAGAGAGGAAACCTTTGGAGGTTCACAGTAGAGGAGAGATACTATCTGTCTAAATAGAAAAACATTTAGGAATAGAACAGTAAGCACACTTAGCAAACAGCTAGTAAGGCAGTTATCAGCTCTCCACTTTGCCAGGAATCAGGCCACAGTGAATACTTATATAGAATACAGAGAATGAGGGCCCAGCCCTTCCCGTCTAAAACTGACACTTCCAGATTCTTTCTAAACACATTTTAACAAACATCCTGGAGAACCCTCGTGTTCTAACCTGAAATGGTTTTTGCATTGTTGCAAAACAGCACCTCACATCTTTTAGTATCAGCCTACAGACCTTTTGTAGGTGGCTAGGGTGTCTCAGGCTATGGAGCTCTTCTCTAAGCCTTTCTAACCCACCCTACTTGAGAAAGTGCCCTTATCAGGAAATGACATCCTGGATACTAAGAGACTCCGTTATACTTAACACATATTCCTATCCGGAATTTTCACACTGGCTTTGCCTCGAGGATAGTTATATCTCTTCCTTCCGACTCTCTGGGCCTCGCTCCCTAATCTTTTTTTTTTTTTTTTTTTTGGTGGTACGCGGGCCTCTCACTGCTGTGGCCTCTCCCGCTGCGGAGCACAGGCTCCGGACGCACAGGCTCCGGACGCACAGGCTCCGGACGCACAGGCTCAGCGGCCATGGCTCACGGGCCCAGCCGCTCCGCGGCATGTGGGATCTTCCCGGACCGGGGCACGAACCCGTATCCACTGCACCGGCAGGCGGATTCTCAACCACTGCGCCACCAGGGAAGCCCCTCCCTAATCTTTTGACAGGTGCCAAGGAAGCATCCTCGCCCCAAGAACCCCTCTCTCCTCGTAGGCCACTCGCCCGCGCCGCGCAGCCTTCTGGAAGCTGTAGGCCCCAGCGGTCCTCCGCGTCAGAACTACAACTCCCGGCAGCCTTTGTTTCCCCACACCTCCCTCTTGGCGCATGGCCTGTCGGGAAGGGGCAGGTAGCGGGGGGGCGGGGTCCAATGGGTGCTGGCTCCCGAGGAGAGGGCGGAGGAGAGGAGGAAGGAGGCGGACTCTGAGCCCGGGCCCCATTCATTGCCGCGGCCGGCCGGGCGGGGGTTCGGTATTTTCCGAGTTATGGAGGCGCTAATTCCTGTAATCAACAAGCTCCAGGACGTATTCAACACGGTGGGCGCCGACATCATCCAGTTGCCTCAGATCGTGGTGGTGGGAACGCAGGTGAGAGACGAGGGTGGCTTCCGCCCAGGCCAGAGCCCGGGGCGCGGGCCTGGACGGGACTGCGGCAGCGCTTGCTCCCAGCCTGGCCGTCGCGGCCTGTGGAAGGAGGGCGCTCTTGCGCCTGGGCGCCCGGGGCTGCGTTCCACTGGGGCTGGGAGTCCAGGGCCTGGCCCGGAGGCGAGGGGCGGAGCCGGCGCGGCGGTCCGGCGGGTCCCGGGGGCGGGACGGACGGGCGGGCGGGCCGAACTGGAGTCCGTCGGGACCGGGCGCGGCTTCGCCCGCGGGCCGCTGCTGCCAAGGGCGCCTGGGGGACGCGCGGGGCACTCGGGGCCGCACTGGGCGCGCGGGACGGGTAACCCCTTCTTGATTGGTTTCAGGCCGGCGGGGTGTTTTATTTCCCTCCTTGCCTTGCTCAGGGGTTGCGGAGTCAGTTTTGGAGCTGCGGAGTCGGGGCCGAGAAGGCCGCTATTGTGTGCACCTGAGTGTTTTCCTGCAGTGTAATCCAGGTTTCGAGAATGCCGAAGTAGTTAAAAACAAAAAAAACCCCAAACCAACTTGTACTTGGAGTTTGTGGGTGTTAGGAGGGGTGTCCAGTTTTTTTCTGCGTAGGCTGTGGTTTTTGTCTTCCATCTAAATTAGGCATCAAGGTTCTCTGGTTCTTTCATGTTGGCATTTCTTATAGATAACACATTTTTATATGCGGAAATATGGAAGAAATAAATGTTATTTCTAGAAGTGACAGAGAAGTATAAGTTTAATTTTTTCTGCCTGTTGCTTTTCTTGGTTGAAGAGTAATCAACCATAGGCCTTTTTTTTTATTAGAGTTCAGAGAAACGCATTTTAGAGATAACTTAGTATATTGATTTTAAGTGCTTTCCTTTTTTAATGATGTTTTCTATTGGAAAGGGGACGGTTTCCTCACTTTCCACGAGGTTCATCGCTACATCTTGCTACAAAATTGATGTGTAGGGTGTAACTATTTTGAGAGGGAACTTAATGTTAAAAATCTAATAGAGTATGTCTAGACACTGGAAACCTTGGAAACCATAGACATCCTAAGGTCGGCGGGAGGGACTTTTAAACAGTTAAAGCAATAGAAATTATTTCAGAAACACATTTCCTTGGTTGGCCATGGGATTGGTATAGATTCTGCCCAATCCCGCCTTAATATTTGTAATGACTAGAGACTCTGGATCATCAACGTAATAAATTATGAGAAATACATTTTTTGAGTATATTTTGTTTACTGCTGTATTCCTATTCCTAGCTCTTGGAACAGTCTGGGGTATGTAGGAGATGCTCCATAAATACTTTGAATGAGTTACTAGATAGTATTTTTAAAACACTGGGGCTTTTATCAGCAAAACCGATCTGTTTTTGTAAATAAAATTAGAGGAGATGATATAAGTTAAATCTTCTTGGGTAGTAATTTGGAAGTGTTTCCTAGCTGTAGACCAGAAACTTTCCATATACTTTTAAGAGTCTCAATGCTTTTTTTTTTTTTTTTTCCTGCGGTACGCGGGCCTCTCACTGTTGTGGCCTCTCCCGTTGCGGAGCACAGGCTCCTGACGCGCAGGCTCAGCGGCCATGGCTCACGGGCCCAGCCGCTCCGCGGCATGTGGGATCTTCCCGGACCGGGGCACGAACCCGCGTCCCCTGCAGCGGCAGGCGGACTCTCAACCACTGCGCCACCAGGGAAGCGCTCTCAATGCTTTTTAAACATGAAGCAGTAAAACAATCAGGGCTATAATGTGTCAGCATAGTTTAAAATCAAGAAGGATTTTTCTTACATGAAATAGAATTTATTTAAGTGAGTACACCTGTTCGCAAAATTGGGGAGGGGACAGGGTAGAAAAGTAAAGATTTCACCATTGTGAAAGCCATTGACATATGCCAGCAAAACCATCCTAGTAGTGATAATTATATGCCACTTTTGCATGTTGATGTTTGGAATTACTCTAAAGGGAAATATTCAGTTTTTAGACTTGATTTAATGAGGGTTATCTCCATTCATGTCCTTATTAGCTGAAATTCAGTCCTTTATTATTCAGGTACAGAAGAAATAAATAAGAATAGAAACAATGTTTTTTCTCCCATAGTTTCCTCAATATGTTGGAAAAAAGCCTCTTCTTGATTTGAATACAAGTACACCACTAGTTTGTCATCTAGGCTAGTTAATGTTGTGTTAACATGTATATATACAGCACCTCACATTCATATTTAATGGAGTAGTGTACAGTGAGTGAGTTCCAGATGTAGTAAATGTTCTGTACCTAGTTCAACTGGTAAATTTCTCAGTGGCAGTGATCATGTCTCTGTCTTACACTTTACCTGTACTTTAATTGGCTACAGGTCCCATTTTTGGGAACTTTTTATAACAGTGATTCTCAAACTTGAGTGTATATAAGAATTACTTTGAAAATAAGTTTCCTGGACCCCATCCCCAAAGATTTTGATTTTATGTCTGAGGTGCTCCAGGCACCATAGCCGATTCTGATGCAGATTGTTCATAGATGTATATAGTATATTAGTGAGTCTTTGATTTTATAATGCGTGAAACTGGAAAAAGCAGGGAAGCCTAGTCTAAGGGCATACTGCTGTTAAGTAGTAGGTTGGTTTTGGTGGCATTCTTGCTCCAAAGTATCAACTTCCAGGCAACCTTTGCTGACCCCTAAATATTTTAAACTTTGATTTCTTAAATTGCCCAAATAATACTGTTTTGGGGCCCAGAGAGTTGGAGAAGTTGAGGAGAGAGATGTTTACAGCTGTCGATCATTCACAGTTTTTATGCTTTAGCTGAATAAATTGCTTTCCTTTTTCTCTAGCCGAGATCCTCTGTGTGGAAAGAACAGAAAATGGGGAGAGAGAAGGTTGATACTTTTAGACCTTGGTGTACTTTGCAGGTGGAGAAGGAGATAAGATTTCAATGACATTTGTGACTCAACTTGGGAAATTTAATCACTGTTTCTTAAGTTGAGAATTGGAAGGGGGAGCCCTCCAGGTATGTAATCCAAACCACAACCTAATATAGGAATCTCAATACAGATGACATTAACCTGAGACTCTGGCTCAGTGCTGCTAGTATCGTGCTTTTTTAAAAAAAATTTTGTTTATTTTATTTATTTTATTTTTGGCTGCACTGGGTCTTTGTTGCTGCGCACGGGCTTTTCTCTAGTTGAGGTAAGCGGGGGCTGCTCTTCGTAGTGGTGCTTGGGCTTCTCATTGCGGTGGCTTCTCTTGTTGCAGAGCACGGGCTCTAGGCGTGCGGGCTCTAGAGCTCAGCCTCAGTAGTTGTGGCGCACAGACTTAGTTGCTCCGTGGCATGTGGAATCTTCCCGGACTAGGGCTCGAACCTGTGTCCCCTGAATTGGCAGGAGGATTCTTAACCAGTGCGCCACCAGGGAAGCCCTGTGCTTTTCACTTTGCCTTTTATTTTGGTAATTTCAGCACTCTACTTTCAGTAATTCAAACAAATACAGAAGGAAAAGGAATCTTGGATTTTAAATGACCAATCTGCAAACCAACTATTCAAATTTAACATTAAAAAAATTAAAATATAATTCATATAACATAAACCCCAACATTATAAAGTGTTCAATTCAGTGGTTTTTAGTATATCCACAAGGTTATGTAACCATTGCCACTATCTAATTCCAGAGCATTTTCATTACCCCAGAAAGAAACTCCGTATCCATTAGTAGTCACTCCCCATTTTGCGCCCCCCCCCAGCCCCCCCCCACTGCTCCTCCCCCCGGCAACCACTGATTTCTGTCTCTATGGATTTGCCTATTCCGGACATTTCATATAAATGGAATCATACAATATGTGGCCTTTTGTGTCTGGCTTCTTTTGCTCTGTTTTTTAGGATCATCCATGCTGTGGCATGTATTAATACTTCATTACTTTTTACGGATGAATAATATTCCCTTGTATAGATATGCCACAGTTTGTTTATCCATTCATTAGTTGATGGACATTTGGGTTATTTCCACTTTTTAGCTATATTGAATGATGCTGTCATGAACATTCGTTTACAAGTTTTTGTGTGAACATATGTTTTCAATTCTCTTGGATATGTATAGTTGACACTTGAGCAACATGGGTTTGAACTGCTCAGGTCCACTTACATGCAGATTTTTTTCAGTAAATACTACAATACTACCCACTTATATGAAGATTGTTTTCAATGAATACTGCACTACTACATGATCTTGGTTGGTTGAATCTGTGGATGTGGAACTGTGGCTCCAGAGGGCCAACTGTATAATTATATGCAGATTTTTGACCACACTGGAGTCAGTGCCTCTGACCACCTGTGCTGTTCAGGGGTCATCTGTACCTAGGAGTAGAATTGCTGGTTCATCTGGTAACTCTTATTTAAATTATTAAAGAACTACACACTTTTCCACTGTGGCTGCACCATTTTACAAACCTTTATCTGGTATATGAGGGTTTCAGTTTCTATACACCCTCACCAACTCTTGTTATTGTCTTTTTTAGAAAGTGCTAAATCATTCTGGAATTCTTTATTTTTAAAAAAGCCCCCCCCCCATCCACTCCTCCTGCATTCTGCAGCACTGTTATCTACATTTTATTAGCTCCTTCTGAAATCTTGCTCTCTCCTGCCTGCTATGCCTACATTTGTCTTGTGTTTGTAGAGGTGATGGCTTCATTAAGTTTAGTAATTTGGTGCCAAATATTGATCTTAGTTTCATTCCATCAGTGTTTTCTTGTGAGTACTCTTAAGTAAACTTATGTTTTTCCCTTTCCTGTTCTTTTTTACTAGTTTTCTCTGTGTAGATCATGTGCTGCTTACTTAAAAAAAATTTTTTTAAACATTGAAGTGAAATTTATATAACATAAAAATTAGTCATTTTAAAGTGTACAATTCCATGGCATTTAGTACATTCATAATGTTGTGCAGCCACCACCTCTTTCTAGGTCCAAAACATTTTCATCACCCCAAAAGAAAACTCTGTATCCATTAAACAGTCATTTTGTAATTCTCCTTTCCCCCCCAGTCTCTGGCAACCACCAATCTTCTTTCCTTCTTTATAGATTTACCTATTCTGGATATTTTATAAAACAAAATCATACAGTACGTGGCCATTTCTGTTTGACTTCTTTCACTTAATATAACATGGTTCATTCATATTGTAGCATGTATCAGTACTTCCTTTTAATTTCTGACTAATGATCTATTGTATATACATACCATGTTTTATCGTTCCCTTATTGATGGCTAAATGGATTGTTTCTATATTTTGGTTGTTGTGAGTAGTACTGCTGTGAATATTTGTGTACAAGTATTTGAATACCTCTTTTCAGTTCTTTTGGGTATATAGCTACAAGTGAAATGCTGGGTCATATGGTAATTCTATATTTAACTTTTTGAGGAACCACCAAACTTTTTCACAGTGGCTGTACCATTTTACATTCCCCCAGCAACATACTAGGGTTCCAATTCTTTATATCCTTGTCAAAACTTGTCATCGTGTTTTTTATTATAGCTATCCTGATGAGAGTGTGAAGTGCTATCTCATTATGATTCTGATTTGTATTTCCCTAATGACTAATGATGTGAATATCTTTTTAGGTGCTTGTTGGGGTTATTTGTTTTTTTACTGTTGAGTTGTAAGAGTTTTTTATATATTTTGGATACCAGACCATTATCAGTATATGATTTGCACATATTTTCTCCCATTCTGTAGGTTGTCTTTTTACTTTCATGATCATGTCCTTTGATGCACAAAAGTTTTAAATTTTGATAAAGTCCAATTTATCTATTTTTTATTTTGTTGCTTGTGATTTTGGTATCATATCTAACACATTATCAAATCCAAGGTCATGAAAATTTATTATTATTATTTTGTGTTTTCTTCTAGTTTCAGCTCTTTCATTTAGGATTTTGATCCATTTTGAGTAAATTTTTGTCTTTGGTATGAAGTAGGGGTTCACCTTCATTCTTTTCCATGTGCCTGTCCAGTTGATCCAGGACTATTTGTTGGAGACTATTCTTTTCCCTATTGAATGGTCTTGGCTCTATTGTTGAAAATCAGTTGACTATAGATGTATAGGTTTATTTCTGGACTCTCAGTTATTTTCCATTGGTCTATAGGTCTCTTCTTACGCCAGTACCACACACAGTTTTGATTACAGTAGCTTTGTAGTATATTTTAAAACCAGAAAGTATGAGTCTCCCAACTTTGTTCTTTTTTTTTCAAGATTGTTTTTGCAGTTAGGAGTCCCCTGCCATTCATTCCATAGCAGTTTTAGAATTGGTATTTCCATTTCTGCAAACGAGGTTGTTGGGATTTTGGTAGGGATTGTATTGAATCTGTACATTGCTTTGGGGAATATTGCCATCTAAATATTAAATCAGATCTAGAATTCTTGGTTGATAGGTGTTTTTCTTTCCGATCTTTAAATAAATCATGCTATTGCCTCTGGCTTCCAAGATTTCTGGTGAGAAATCTATTGTGTTATTATTGGTCTTATTGAGGAATCGCTTGTATTTGAATTGATTCTCTGCTTCTCCCTTGCTGCTTTCAGTGTTTGTGTTTGTCTTTTAACAGTTTGATTATTATTTGCCTCCATGAGGATCTCTTTGTGTTTATCCTGCATGGTGGAGTTGAGTTCTTTAATATGTGGATTCATGTCACTTTCCCCCTGTTTTCCTGCTTTTATGGAAAAAGTGGGGATTTTTATGGATATTACTTTTGCTTTTCAGGTATCCGGATCTCACTCTTTTAATTTATGTTCCAGATAGAACTGGGCCTGTATTTTATAACCAAGAAAAAAATTCCTCCCTAAGGACTGATAGGTCTCTAGCATTTTAGCAAGTTTGGATCCTGGATAATTGAAGTGGTTTAAATTTTAGATTTATATTTTGACAATAGGTGGAGTGTTTGAGCTCTGCAGTAAAAACTTGTTAGTTTATTTAGTTAAAATACCATTAAGTTAATATATCTAAGGATACTCAGAAATATTTTCTTTAAAATAAATAAGACAGGGACTTCCCTGGTGGCACAGTGGTTAAGAATCCGCCTGACAATACACACAAATTTTTAGCCCCTTAATATACAGGGGACATGGGTTTGATCCCTGGTCTGGGAAGATCCCACATGCTGCGGAGCAGGTAAGCCTGTGTGCCACAACTACTGAGCCTGAGCTCTAGAGCCTGCGTGCCACAACTACTGAGCCTGTGTGCCTAGAGCCCATGCTCCGCAACAAGGGAAGCCACTGCAATGAGAAGCCCACGCACCACAACGAAGAGTAGTCCCTGCTCGCCGCAACTAGAAAAAACAGCAGTAGCCGCAAAGACCCAAAGCAGCCAAAAATAAATAAATAAAATAATTTTTTTAAAAAAGACAAATATTAAAGAAACCATAAATCTAAAACTACTTCAAAATAAAAAGTTAAAAAATTAGGAAATGTACATCTTTATGTGTTATATTAATATCAAAATAAATAATTGAGAGGTCTGCTTTATACAATGAAAAGTAAAAATTTAGAAGTGAAAAACGGAATCAGCCTTGGTTAATGTGGCATCCATGAATATTTACAATGATCCCATTTTCAGTTGCATCAAAAGAATACAACTCCCTGCTCCCAGTTGATGTTAAGTATCGCAAAGAGCTAAATATATGACAAAATGTTAAGGCTCCATCTCAAAATATAAATTCAAACACTATAAATCTCAGTACAGTGCAATTTGGAAGAAACTAAAAGATGACACTGAAAGCATACACACAAATTTTTAGCCCCTAAATATACAGGATATTGAATTGATTTGGGAGTATGTGGAGATGAAAAAAGCAGAAGACGTTGCAGTGCCAAGAGAGCCCTATTTTCAGAGCATGCTGGCTGTGACTTTTGCCACTTTGGAACTGCAGTAGCCACTCACCTTCCTGGAAAGAGTGCAGACATGGAGTGTTTAAATCACCAGGGAGAAACAAGCACTGATCTAAACAATTGTTGAAGAAACCTATGGCCATTTAGAATACTGAGGTAAAAATTGGGAGTGCACAGACATGTTTTGTTTGGTCTATGTGTGTTGACACATAAATTTTTTTTTAAATTGTGATATAATTGACATATTAGTTTCAGTTGTATAACATAACAATTTGAGAAGTCTAAACATTGGGAAACAATCACCACAATAAGTCTAGAATGCCAATATGTCTAGAGTACCAATAAGTCTAGTAGTCCATCACCACACATAGTTACAATTCTTTTATTTTAATTTTTTTTTGGTTGCAGTGCACGGGCTTCTCCCTAGTTGTGGCGTGCGGGTTTTCTCTCTCTAGTTGTGGTGCACAGGCTCCAGGGCACGAGGGCTGTATAGTTGTGGTGCGTGGGTTCCACAGTGTGTGAGCTCTGTAGTTTGTGGCACACAGACTCTCTAGTTGAGATGTGTGAGCTCAGTAGTTGTGGTGTGTGGGCTTAGTTGACCTGTGGAATGTGGGATCTTAGTTCCCTGACCAGGGATCGAACCCCATCCCCTGCATTGGAAGGTGGATTCTTTACCACTGGACCACCAGGGAAGACCCACAATTCTTTTTCTTATGTTGAGAACTATTAAGATTTACTCTCTTAGTAACTTTCAAATATACACCACAGTATTATTATCTATAGTCACTATGCTATATATACATTACACCCCCAGGACTTATTTTATAACTGGAAGATTGTACCTTTTGGCCACTTTTACCCATTTCACCACCACCCCCACCTCTGGCAACCACCAGTCTGTTCTCTGTATTTATGAGTTTGGGTTTTTTTGCTGTTTGTTTGTTTTGTTTTTGTTTTAGATTCCACATATAAATGAGATCATGTGGTATTTGCTTTTCTCTGTCTGACTTATTTTACTTAGCAAGGTCCATTTATGTTGTTGCAAATAGCAGGATTTCTTTCTTTTTTTTATGGCTGAATGATATTCGTGTGTGTGTGTGTGTGTGTGAGAGAGAGAGAGAGAGAGAGAGAGAGAGAGAGAGAGAGAGAGAGAGAGAGATGTACACACCACATTTACTTTATTCATCCACTGGTGGACTTTTAGGTTATTTCCATTTCTTGGCTTTTTGAAATAATGCTGCAACAAACATAGGGATGCATATATCTTTTCAATTTAGTGTTTTTGTTTCCTTCAAATAAATGCCCAGAGGTGGAATTGCTGGATCATATGGTAGCTCTATTTTTAATTTTTAGAGGAAGCTCCATACTGTTTTTTATAGTGGCTGCACCAATATACATTCCCATCAACAGTGTATGAGGGTTTCCTTTCCTCCACATCCTCAACAACACTTATTTCTTGTCTTTTTAGTAGTAGCCATTATAACAGGTGTGAGGTGATATCTCATTGTGGCCTTGATTTGCATTTCCCAGATGATTAGTGATGTTGAGCATCTTTTCATGTACCTGTTGGCCATTTGTATGTCTTCTTTGGAAAAATGGCTACTTGGGTCCTAAGTTCATTTTAATTTTAATTTTTATTTATTTATTTATTTTGGCCATGCAGCTTGTGGGATCTTAAGTTCCCCGACCAGGGATCAAACCTGGGCCCTCAGCAGTGAAAGCCAGAAGTTCTAACCACTGGACCACCAGGGAATTCCCTTAAGTTCATTTTTAAATCACGTTATTTGTGTGTGTGGTGTGTTGTTTTTTGTTTTTTGCTCTTGAGTTGTCTGAGTTCTTTGTATATCTTGTATGTTAGCCCTTTATTGGATAAGTGGTTTGAAACTATTTTTTCCCATTTCATGGGTTGCTTTTTACTTTGTTGATGGTTTTCTTTGCAGTCAGAAGCTTTTTAGTTTGATGTACTCCCCCTTGTTTATTTTTACTTTAGTTGGCTTTGATTTGGTGTCAAATCCAAAAAATCGTCACCCAAACCAATGTCAGGGAGCTTGCAACCTATGTTTTTTTCTTCTAGGAGTTTTATATTTGGGGGGCTTATATTCAAGTTTTTTTTTTTTTAATTTTTATTTTTTTTAACATCTTTATTGGAGTATAATTGCTTTACAATGGTGTGTTTCTGCTTTACAACAAAGTGAATCAGAACATATACATATGTTCCCATATCTCTTCCCTCTTGCGTCTCCCTCCCTCCCACCCCCCGTATCCCACCCCTCTGGGTGGTCACAAACCACCTAGCTGATCTCCCTGTGCTATGCGGCTGCTTCCCAATAGCTATCTATTTTACATTTGGTAGTGTGTATATGTCCATGCCACTCTCTCATTTCGTCACAGCTTACCCTTCCCCCTCCCCATATCCTCAAGTCCATGCTCTAGTAGGTCTGTGTTTTATTCCCGTCCTACTCCTAGTCTCTTCATGACATTTTTTTTCTTAGATTCCATATATATGTTAGCATATGGTATTTGTTTTTCTCCTTCTGACTTACTTCACTCTATAGGACAGACTCCATGTCTATCAACCTCATTACAAATAACTCAGTTTCATTTCTTTTTATGGCTGAGTAATATTACATTGTATATATGTGCCACATCTTCTTTATCCATTCATCTGTTGATGGACACTTAGGTTGCTTCCATGTCCTCGCTATTGTAAATAGAGCTGCAATGAACATTGTGGTACATGACTCTTTTTGAATTATGGTTTTCTCAGGGTATATGCCCAGTAGTGGAATTGCTGGGTCATATGGTAGTTCTATTTGTAGTTTTTTAAGGAACCTCCATACTGTTCTCCATAGTGGCTGTATCAATTTACATTCCCACCAGCAGTGCACGAGTGTTCCCTTTTCTCCACACACTCTCCAGCATTTATTGTTTCTAGATTTTTTGATGATGGCCATTCTGACCGGTGTGAGATGATATCTCATTGTAGTTTTGATTTGCATTTCTCTAATGATTAATGATGTTGAGCATTCTTGCATGTGTTTGTTGGCAATCTGTATATATTCTTTGGAGAAATGTCTGTTAGGTCTTCTGCCCATTTTTGGATTGTTTTTTTGTTATTGAGCTGCATGAGTTGCTTATAAATTTTGGAGATTAATCCTTTGTCAGTTGCTTCATTTGCAAATATTTTCTCCCATTCTGAGGGTTGTCTTTCGGTCTTGTTTATGGTATCCTTTGCTGTGCAAAAGCTTTTAAGTTTCATTAGGTCCCATTTGTTTATTTTTGTTTTTATTTCCATTTCTCTAGGAGGTGGGTCAAAAAGGATCTTGCTGTGATTTATGTCATAGAGTGTTCTGCCTATGTTTTCCTCTAAGAGTTTGATAGTGTCTGGCCTTACATTTAGGTCTTTAACCCATTTTGAGTTTATTTTTGTGTATGGTGTTCGGGAGTGTTCTAATTTCATACTTTTACATGTACCTGTCCAGTTTTCCCAGTACCACTTATTGAAGAGGCTGTCTTTTCTCCACTGTATATTCTTGCCTCCTTTATCAAAGATAAGGGGACCATAAGTGTGTGGGTTTCCCTGTGGGCTTTCTATCCTGTTCCATTGATCTATATTTCTGTTTTTGTGCCAGTACCACACTGTCTTAATTACTGTAGCTTTGTAGTATAGCCTGAAGTCAGGGAGCCTGATTCCTCCAGCTCCATTTTTCGTTCTCAAGATTGCTTTGGCTATTCGGTGTCTTTTGTGTTTCCATACAAATTGTGAAATTTTTTTGTTCTAGTTCTGTAAAAAATGCCAGAGGTAGTTTGATAGGGATAGCATTGAATCGGTAGATTGCTTTGGGTAGTAGAATCATTTTCACAGTGTTGATTCTTCCAATCCAAAAACATGGTATATCTCTCCATCTATTTGTATTATCTTTAATTTCTTTCATCAGTGTCTTATAATTTTCTGCAAACAGGTCTTATGTCTCCTTCGGTAGGTTTATTCCTAGATATTTTATTCTTTTTGTTGCAGTGGTAAATGGGAGTGTTTTCTTAATCTTACTCTCAGATTTCTCATCATTAGTTTATAAGAATGCCAGAGATTTCTGTGCATTAATTTTGTATCCTGCTACTTTACCAAATTCAGTGATTAGCTCTAGTAGTTTTCTGGTAGCATCCTTAGGATTCTCTATGTATAGTATCATGTCATCTGCAAACAGTGACAGCTTTACTTCTTCTTTTCCTATTTGGATTCCTTTTATTTCTTTTTCTTCTCTGATTGCTGTGGCTAGAACTTCCAAAACTATTTTGAATAAGAGTGGTGAGAGTGGGCAACCTTGTCTTGTTCCTCATATTAGTGGAAATGGTTTCAGTTTTTCACCATTGAGAATGATGCTGGCTGTGGGTTTGTCATATATTTCGTTTATTATGTTGAGGAAAGTTCCCTCTATGCCTACTTTCTGCAGGGTTTTTATCATAAATTGGTGTTGAATTTTGTTGAAAGCTTTCTCTGCATCTATTGAGGTGATCATACGTTTTTTATCCTTCAATTTGTTAATATGGTGTATTACATTGATTGATTTTGTATATTGAAGAATCCTTGCATTCCTGGGATAAACCCCACTTGATCATGTTGTGTGATTCTTTTAATGTGCTGTTGGATTCTGTTTGCTAGTGTTTTGTTGAGGATGTTTGCCTCCATGTTCATCAGTGATATTGGCCTGTACTGTTCTTTTTTTGTGACATCTTTGTCTGGTTTTGGTATCAGGTTGATGGTGGCCTCGTAGAATGAGTTTGGGAGTGTTTCTTCCTGTGCAGTTTTTGAGAAGAGTTTGAGAAGGATAGATGTTAATTCTTCTCGAAATGTTTGATAGAATTCACCTGTGAAGCCATCAGGTCCTGGGCTTATGTTTGTTGGAAGATTTTTAATCACAGTTTCAATTTCAGTGGTTGTGATTGGTCTGTTTATATTTTCTATTTCTTCCTGGTTCAGTCTTGGAAGGTTGTGCTTTTCTAAGAATTTGTCCATTTCTTCCAGGTTGTCCAATTTTTTGGCATATAGTTGCTTGCAGTAATCTGTCATGATCCTTTGTATTTCTGCAGTGTCTGTTGTTACTTCTCCATTTTCATTTCTAATTCTATTGATTTGAGTCTTCTCCCTTTTCTTCTTGATGAGTCTGGCTAATGTTTGATCAATTTTGTTTATTTTCTCAAAGAACCAGCTTTTAGTTGTATTGATCTTTGCTGCTGTTCCTTCATCTCTTTTTCATTTATTTCTGATCTGATCTTTATGATTTCTTTCCTTCTGCTAACTTTGGGTTTTTTTGTTCTTTCTTTAATTGCTTTAGGTGTAAGATTAGGTGGTTTACTTGAGATTTTTCTTGTTTCTTGAGGTAGGATTGTATTGCTATAAACTTCCCTCTTAGAACTGCTTTTGCTGCATCCCATAGAATTTGGGTCATTGTGTTTTCATTGTCATTTGTTTCTAGGTATTTTTTGGTTTCCTCTTTTATTTCTTCAGTGCTCTCCTGGTTATTAAGTAGTGTATCGTTTAGCCTCCATGTGTTTGATGTTTTTAGTTTTTTTTCCTGTAATTGATGTCTAGTCTCCTAGCATTGTTGTTGAGAAAGACACTTGATACGATTTCATTTTTCTTAAATTTACCAAGGCTTCATTTGTGATGCAAGATATGATCTAGTCTGGAGAATGTTCCATGAGCACTTGAAAAGAAAGTGTATTCTGTTGTTTTTGGATGGAATGTCTTATAAACATCAATTAAATTCATCTTGTTTAATGTGTCATTTAAAGCTTGTGTTTCCTTATTTATTTTCATTTTGGTTGATCTGTCCATTGGTGAAAGTGGGGTGTTAAAGTCCTCTACTATGATTGTGTTACTGTCGATTTCCCGTTTTGTGTCTGTTAGCTTTTGCCTTATGTATTGAGATGCTCCTATGTTGGGTGCGTAAATATTTACAGTTGTTATAGCTTCTTCTTGGATTGATCCCTTGATCATTGTGTAGTGTCCTTCTTTGTCTCTTGTAATAGTTTGTATTTTAAAGTGTATTTTGCCTGATACGAGAGTTGCTACTCAAGCTTTCTTTTGATTTCCATTTGCATGAAATATCTTTTTCCATCCCCTCACTTTCAGTCTGTGTATGTCCCTAGGTCTGAAGTGGGTCTCTTATAGACAGCATATATACAGGTCTTGTTTTTGTATCTATTCAGCCAGTCTGTGTCTTTCGGTTGGAGCATTTAATCCATTTACATTAAAGGTAATTATCGATATGTATGTTCCTATTACCATTTTCTTAATTGTTTTGGGTTTGTAATTGTAGGTCTTTTCCTTTTCTTGTGTTTCCTGCCTAGAGAAGTTCCTTTAGCATTTGTTGTAAAGCTGGTTTGGTGGTGCTGATTTCTCTTAACTTTTGCTTGTCTGTAAGGTTTTTAATATCTCCGTCGAATCTGAACGAGATCCTTGCTGTTTAGAGTAATCTTGGTTGTAGGTTTTTCCCTTTCATCACTTTAAATGTCTCCTGCCACTCCCTTCTGGCTTGCAGAGTATCTGCTGAAAGATCAGCTGTTAAACTTATGGGGATTCCCTTGTATGTTATTTTTTGCTTTTCCCTTGCTGCTTTTAATATTTTTTCTTTGTATCTAATTTTTGATAGTTTGATTAATATGTGTCTTGGTGTGTTTCTCTTGGGATTTATCCTGTATGGCACTCTCTGTGCCTCCTGAACTTGACTATTTCCTTTCCCATGTTAGGGAAGTTTTCAACTAAAATCTCTTCAAATATTTTCTCAGACCCTTTCTTTTTCACTTCTTCTTCTGGGACCCCTATAATTAGAATGTTGGTGCGTGTAATGTTGTCCCAGAGGTCTCTGAGAGTGTCCTCGATTCTTTTCATTCTTTTTTCTTTATTCTGCTCTGCAGTAGTTATTTCTACTATTTTATTTTCCTGGTCACTTATCTGTTCTTCTGCCTCAGTTATTCTGCTATTGATTCTTTCTGGAGAATTTTCAGTTTCATTTATTGTGTTGTTCATCATTGCTTTTTTGCTCTTTAGTTCTTCTAGGTCCTTGTTAAACGTTTCTTTTATTTTCTCCTTTCTCTTTCCAAGATTTTGGATATCTTTACCATCATTCTCTGAATTCTGTTTTAGGTAGACTGCCTATTTCCTCTTTATTTTTTTGGTCTGCTGGGTTTTTACCTTGCTCCTTCATCCGCTCTGTGTTTCTTTGTCTTCTCATTTTGCTTAGCTTACTGTTTTTGTGGTCTCCTTATCGCAGGCTGCAGGTTTGTATTTCCCGTTGTTTTGGTGTCTGCCTTCTTTGGGTGAGGTTGGTTTAGTGGCTTGTTTAGGCTTCCTGGTGTAGGGGACTGGTGCCTGTGGTCTGGTCGGTGGCGCTGGATCTTGTCTTTGGTGGGCAGGTCCACATCTGGTGGTGTGTTTTGGGGTGTCTGTGAACTTAGTATGATTTTAGGCAGCCTGTGTGCTAATGGGTGGTGTTGTGTTCTTGTCTTGCTAGTTGTTTGTCATGGGGCATCCAGCATTGGAGCTTGCTGGCCGTTGGGTGGAGCTGGGTCTTTGCGTTGAGACAGATCTCTGGGAGAGCTCTCACAGATTGATAGTACATGGGGTTGGTTGGTCTCTGTTGGTCCAGTGTCCTGAACTCCCACCTCGGAGGCTCAGGCCTGACGCCAGGCTGGAGCACCAAGACCCTGTTGGCCACGTGGCCAGGTACCTGGGGATTTTCTTGCCTTTGTGGTCCTCTGCCAGCGTTTAGTAGGTATTCTATAGGAGTTGTTCCACATGTAGATGTATTTTTGATGTATTTGTGGGGAGGAAGCTGATCTCCATGTCTTACTCCTCTGCCATCTTGAAGGTCCCCCTTCCATGTTGTTTAAATTATTTTAGAGTACAGAAAAGAAATGGAGGAAGCACCCATTTTACTTATGAGAGGGGTAAACCTGGGCTCCAAAACCTAGCAAAACCGGATGTGCCACATAATCTTAAATTTGACCTTCCTTATCCACTCAACATTACTTTTCCCCATCATAGGGGACCTTTCTGGACAACAGGAATGAGGCCCTGTGTCCTCTACCTATTGGGTTTGGAAATGGGGACCCTTGGCAGGACTTAGAGAAAGGAGGAGACTAAAGTTTGGGTATTTATTCCCCTGGCTTACTTCTTCCTATGTGTAGGTGCCTTAGGCTGGCTGTCTGCAAGTTCTCATCCATCTTTTGGAGCTTGTGAGTGATAGAGCTGCTCTGTCATTACCAGCCCACATTATTGCACTGTCCCTTGTGATCCCCCTCTTCCAAAACTTTGTAAATAGTCCACTTGTAAATAAACTCTCCTTAAATTATTCTAACTTGAATGGACCATCTGTTTCTTGTAGACCCTTTCTGATACAGTAGATGAGTTTAGGGTTTTTGCTTTTTTAGAAAGTATGAAATTAGAAGATGTACAAGTTTTGACTAAGAAAAAATACAGTAAGGAAAACATATTCTGTTACAGAAAAATATGAATTACAAAGTTGAAAAAAATAGCAAATTTGTAAACATTTATGTATAATATAAAAATGCATAATAGAGACAAGTTTATATATTATTTGATTATATACTGTTTATTAGTATTGTGTCTATGTTAAATTTCCTCAATGTGATCATTGTAGTGTGGTTATATAGTAGAATGCCCTTATTCTTAGAGATATGCCACTATATTTAGGGATGAAATGTCATGACATATTAACCAACTCTCAAAAGGGACAGCAAAAGAAAAGAAAATATATGTGTAAGAAGAGACATAAAGCAAATGTGTCAAAATACTAATAATTAGTTAAGGTATATGGAACTTTTGTTATGGTATATGGGTATTCACTGTTAATATTCTTGCAACTCTTGTGGCTTTGAAATTTTCAAAATAAAACGTTGGGGGAAAATATTCAAAACAACAGAAAATAAATACTTATATGGATAAAGATCTTTATAAACTAATAAAACACATAATATACCAGCATTTGAACAAGCAAATCACTGAAGGAGAAATACAAAAGGCCCTTAAACAAAGTGATACTAGACTGAATAATAAAGAAATGCAAATTTAAATGAACTGTCAGTGTTTATCTATCAAAAAAAAATAGCAAAGACTCAAAAAAGTGGTAATGCCCAATGCTGATGGGGATGCAGCAGATTGAACATGAAGCATAGCTTGTTGCCTCCCATCTTGTAGTGTGCAGTCTGGTAGTATCTGAATGCATGAAATCTGTATGCTCTTTAATCACAGCAGTTTCATTTAATGAACTAAGTAAATCTAATGAGGTAATAGGATAAGTAAGGTTATATGTACAAAGTATGTTCATTGCAGCGTTGTTAATAGTGGCAAAGACCATTTTAAATGTCCATCAGTTGGGGTTTGGTTTTACATACAGAATACTATTTAACTATTAAGCGCAGAAGTAAATATATTGATATGGAATGATATCCCTGATTGTTATATTAAAAATAAAAGTGGGTTAGAGAAAAATACACACAGTACTACTATCCCATTTAAAGTAAAATATCTACATATTCTGGGCATGATTTTATGTATACCAATATTATATAGGTTTTGAAAATACTTAATATTATATGGTTGAGAGTATCAGAAAAGGTAGGAAAATTATGGGGAATTGGGGCTTTTATATTGTCTCTTTTTTTTGAGTTATAAATTTTTATATATCCCATGAAATAATCATAGATATTATTACCACATAACTAATTGATTTTGCACTAGGGTATATATTTTCTCCTTTTGTACGTTTTTATTTTAAAGAAATAAAGATCATATAATAGAAAATATAGCTAAACTTTCATTTTAAAAGACTTGGCAATAATTTTTTTAAAGTAATTGTATAGCATAGTCTTACTGAGTTACAGAAAAATCTGTTAAGAAACTCATTTTGCTTTTGTGTATTCCGTTTTCAGAGCAGTGGAAAGAGCTCAGTGCTAGAAAGCCTAGTGGGGAGGGACCTGCTTCCCAGAGGCACTGGTATTGTCACCCGGAGACCTCTCATTCTGCAGCTAGTCCATGTTTCACCCGAAGATAAACGAAAAACGACAGGAGAAGAAAATGGTAAATTTTAGAATTGGAACATAAAGTATTTAAAAATTCTTCATTTTTGGTTCAATGTTCAAAAGATATGAGCTAATTAGAAATTAGTGGCTGTAGCAAAATCAGAAGTCTTGTGAAGAAAAGTGGTATGTGTCTTCTCATGTAAGAAAAGAGTAATTTTTGAGAACCGTGAGTCAACTTGTTTGAAAGAGAACCTTTTTGGTAATTCAGTTTTGTAAACTGTTGTTAATGCTATTTAGTGGAGGATCTAGTGAGCTACTTGGTAAACGAGAATCATTTATTTTTTTAAGTTTTTGTGTCTTTTGGAGTGTTTTAAACTTTTTTTCCTTGTGGTTTTTTTTGTTTGTTTGTTTGTTTGTTTGCATTACGCAGGCCTCTCACTGTTGTGGCCTCTCCCGCTGCGGAGCACAGGCTCCGGACGCACAGGCCCAGCGGCCATGGCTCATGGGCCCAGCCGCTCCGTGGCATGTGGGATCTTCCCGGACCGGGGCACGAACCCCACGTCCCCTGCATTAGCAGGCGGACTCTCAACCACTGTGCCACCAGGGAAGCCCCTTTCCTTGTGTTTAAAATAATGTTTTTGCTTTTTCACTTTGTTTTAGAATTTAAATATTTTCTTTTTTTGCCACACCATGCGGCCCGTGGGATCCCAGTTCCCCGACCAGGGATCGAACCTGCACCCCCTGTAGTGGAAGCACGGTGTCTTTAACCACTGGACCACCAGGGAAGTCCCTAGAATTTAAATATTTTAGATTCTAGTTTAAAGATTTACTTTTAAATAAAATGATTTAGCTTTTCAGCATGGCAATGTTATCTTACCTTCCCTTTTCTGGTCTTGCCATGTGTCTGCTAATTTTGTTTTTTTTTTTTTTTTTTTTTTTTGTGGTACGCGGGCCTCTCACTGTTGTGGCGTCTCCCGTTGCGGAGCGCAGGCTCAGCGGCCATGGCTCACGAGCCCAGCCGCTCCGCGGCATGTGGGATCCTCCCGGACTGGGGCACGAACCCGTGTCCCCTGCATCGGCAGGCGGACTCTCAACCACTGCGCCAGGAGGGAAGTCCTCTGCTAATTTTGAATCTTTGGCCCTTCAATCTAAGATGAATATTATTATTATTTTTTGTGGTACACGGGCCTCTCACTGTTGTGGCCTCTCCCGTTGCAGAGCACAGGCTCCAGAGGCGCAGGCTCAGCGGCCATGGCTCACGGGCTTAGCCGCTCCGCGGCATGTGGGATCTTCCCGGACCAGGGCACGAACCCGTATCCCCTGCATCGTCAGGCGGACTCTCAACCACTGCGCCACCAGGGAAGCCCTGAATATTATTTTTAGAAAGAGTTTTCTAAAAAAATATATTATTATTTTTGCCACTCCGTGTGGCATGAGGTATCTTAGTTCCTTGACCAGGAATCGAACCTGCGCTCCCTGCAGTGGAAGCATGGTGTCTTAACCACTGGACTGCCAGGGAGGTCCCTAATTATTATTATTATTTTTTTTACTATCCTTCTCTTGCTAAGGCTTACCTATATAGCACATACTTTTTAGATTTCTCCCTCACCCAAATAGTAAACATGGAGTATCATGATAAGAAAATATGCACCATCCTTTATAGCAGTTCTTCTTTGGTTAAACTGAAAATATTTTAAGACACACTATCTTTATTAGCATGTTTTAAATTGCCTATTAAATATGTATACTCTATTAATCATACTTGTACATTAGTGAGGTTTGGAATGTTTGATGAGAGTAATATGTTTAATCTTCAGTGTTTTGTTCACATTTTGTCTTATTTATAAAAGTCTATAAAATGTTCTAAGTATTAAATTGCATTTCCAGCAGAGTACCATGTTTGTTTCTCATTCTGCAGAGATCTGTTTTCAATGGTTTCATTCTGTTTCTTATTTTCTAATCTAAGATGGGATGATAATTTGATGCAATTGAAGTTACTTCAATTTCTGTATCTGATCTTTTCCTTTACTTATTATAGGAGCATTGTTGTGATAGCTTGATGTGTTTTTTTTTTTTAAAGGGGAAAATAAAAGAACCTGTCATGAGCATCTATAATGACTACAGAAGGTTAATCACTAAAGCAAATTAATGAAGTTGTAGTTAACATATAATGATATAATGATAAATATTTTTGGATAGACTGCCAGAGGATATGTAGGAGTCTTTTAATTACATTAGGTAGCTTCTTGGTATATTATTCATCGCTTTGCTTTTCTGTAATATTTCTTTATTATTGAAATTCTGAACCTTGAATTTAATCATTTAGGACTAATTTATGGGCCAGCTTCAAATGTATAGAATAAGTTTTTAAAAATTTTATTCTCACTAACTTCATCAATTTTACCAAATACCTTAAACTAAGACTTCAAGAAACTGTATGGTGTTAAGTCTGTTTGTTTTAACTCTTCATTTTCTTCAGTCACCTTGAAAAGGGCAGATGATATCCTGTCTCTCAAAAACTATTTGCAGATGTGGGCAGTGTTTCTGGAAGGGGTGTATATTTCAGCTATAGAAGTGTCAGTTCCTTGGTATCTCTTTGTTTGTATGTCCACTCTGTTTTGTTTATGTCTTTTCTTGGTGGTTGGTCAGTAAATCTGCATTTCTTTACCTATATATATATATATGTATTTTTTTCCCCCAAGCTTAGTGCTTTTTTTTTTTTTTTTTTTTTTTTTTTTTGCGGTACGCGGGCCTCTCACTGTTGTGGCCTCTCTCGTTGCGGAGCACAGGCTCCGGACGCGGAGGCTCAGCGGCCATGGCTCACGGGCCCAGCCGCTCCGCGGCATGTGGGATCTTCCCGGACCGGGGCACGAACCCGTGTCCCCTGCATCAGCAGGCGGACTCGCAACCACTGCGCCACCAGGGAAGCCCTAGTGCTTATTTTTTATATTAAAAAACATAAACATAAAACCTCACTTAAAATGACAACTCAGCCACCTAGAACACAAAATAGATTTTGTAAATTTTGAGTACTAAATGTCATGTATCTTATTAATAACTAGAATAGTTCTTTAACTTCTCATCAGAGCCTATATATCCTTAGGATAAACAGTTCTACCTTACCACAAATCATTCTACCCTAGAGGAAATTAGAAACAGTGAAGCAGGAGACAGCCAGAAGAGTATGAACTACATGACAGCCTGGCAACCATACAGGAGAAAAGGGAGGAAAACATAAAGACAGGAGAACTTCAAGAAAAGAAAAAATCAGTCTCTAATCATTTTGTATAGGGATTTGTAGCCTCAAAGGGCTTTATTATGTAACAAAGGCATAAGTTACCATTAATAGGTAAGTTTAAGAGCAGTGGATTCTAACATGACATGGAGCAGTATAATCCATTTTAAATATAGGTCCATCAAAACTGGCTAAACTATTTAAGTATTAGTATGTATAATTCAATTATCAGGAAAATTTATTTAACATGAGATCCCTCATTCTGCCAACTACATAGGATAATTGAGGTGTCAATATATAGATTTATAGTATTTCTCATCTTACCCCCCACTTCTGCCAATGTAAAAGAATTTTCTGATAAATTTTATTAAAAACAAAAACTGTTTTCAAGTGAGGTGGTGGTTTAGTTTGAACTTTGAACTCTATGATTACCTTTCATATATTTGTAAGAAATAAATCAAATTTTCCTCAGATCTCCTTGTAGACTAAATCCAAAAGTAGCATGCTGACTAAAGACCAAAACTGTTTCTGTGGTGTTCTGTTAAATTCAATATATATTTCAAAGAAAATAACCCCTTAGAAAGCTCAGTTGGTAAATACTTTCATATTTACTTTCAAGGTTTTGAAAGATGTGTTTGATACGTTTTGTAGATTTTTTTCCACTAGGTAATTTATCTTTACCCATAGTTACCAGATATCTAAGACAAATTTTTGAATAGTAAATTAATTTTAATCCATTTTGTTAGAATTAGAAACCAGAGGTGATATAATTAGGTGTAATGGAAAATAAAAATAAATTATGGCACACTATATACTTCATTTATGTCATTTAAAATATTATATACATCCCTCTAATTATAACTAATTGTAATGGAAGTTTTATAGTTGTAAATTTGGAATAATTGAATGCATTTGAACTGGCATTTGAAATGTGTTCAGGTTTTTTGCACACTTGATTTTTTTAGAAAGGTTTGAAATATTAGGGATAAGCACTAAACTTATCATTCTGTGCTGTTTCTCTTTAACTACAGACCCTGCTACATGGAAAAACTCAAGACACCTTTCTAAAGGTTTCCTTTATCCATTTGTTTTTGGCCCTTCTTTTCCTATTGTGCCTGCATGTGTGCTTTTGTACTCTTACAGGCTGTGTGCATTTTTTTTCTTCCATTTTTATTTGCCTATCTACATTGATTGATTGCAGGTGTTAGTGGTTCTTGTTACCTTTCGGCATTGCATCAGAATGCAGGCTTTTTTTGGTGGTGAATGTAATTTATTTTATTTTTATTTTTAAAAACATGCTTGTGAAGCCAGGCCTCTTCTATATGATAAGGTAAATTAAGAACACCCCTTTGGTATATAGTACCTGCCTCTGAGTTCTATTCATCTAGATTACTCCAGTCCTCCAATGAGACTTCTTGGAAGAAGGTACTAAGCTTCAAGTAGGTGAGCATTTTACTTGCAAAAAGGATCCAGTTTATTTACCTTTATCCCACCAAAGAAATTGATCCACCTTTTCCTCAGTAAATACTTATTTGAATATCTTACAGTCATTTTTATTTTGATCTCAGGTGGCTGATATGTGTTATTCATAAACTTATCATTAAGACATTTAAAACTCTGAATTTGGCAAAAGCAGAATAGCTGTGCTTGGGGGAGGCAAAGTTAGTTTACCCTTCTACAATTAAGCATTTCTAGCTTCTCTGGAAAAATCAGAACAAAATTTGCTCTCCAAGTCTCAGACCACTCAAAACAGTACCTGCAGTGAATAATTTTTGCTTTTTTCATCAAGTGCAAGAGGAACAGACCTATTATTGGAAACTACTGGCGAGTAGCAACTCCATACAGGGCATATGCCAGGTTCCCCCCACCCCATGCCATTTCATTTCTTACCTACATTCAGTTCCAAGGGAGAACATAATCTTGTTCCTGGGGGGGAAAAATCACGTTGAAAGTGCATATAAATTATGAAGTAGCTTCACACTACTGAGGGAGCTCTTTAACGACAAATTGTGACTTTATGGGTTACTGACAAGAAACCAAATTAAAATAAAAACGACAAAACAGAATGAAAAGTTAGCTGTTTCATTCATATACTGCAAATTTTCATGAGTTATGTGTAAATCTATTATATATGCTTTTTGCATTATTATTCAGTATGACTCATAAGTTTTCTTCTTTTAGCCATTAGCTTGAGTATTTTCATCAAATAAACTGCTTTTTATGTGTAAGATATTTAAAAATAAAATACATATATTTTACTATAATATGAGGAGAGGTAAACAGTTTTATTTGTTAAACTCTGGATTTCAAATAGTGGGAAGACCTGTGAGCAGCTCTGAAATTAGTCGTTTCTGAAATACCTGGTACAATTTTTAAAATGTGAGAGTATAATTTAGCAGATCTTAAAATATAAGTTAACTTGTAGTTAATGGCAAAATAGGAACAAATAATATTGTACTGCTTTTTGAATTCCTAAATAAAGATAAAAAGTAATTTCCATAGTTTCCAATAAATGGAGTTTTTCTTTTTCCAGGGGTTGAAGCAGAAGAATGGGGTAAATTTCTTCACACCAAAAACAAGGTAATTGTACAAGAATATGGTGAAGAAGTAGCATGTTGACAACATTTTTGGGGGCATAAGTAGTTGATAATTTAGTTTCTTATGATTGGCAATGTAGCATTGTTATCTTGAAGCAGCTGTTCCTTATAAAATAAATCTTATCTTAACATTTCTAACCATAGTAGTTTATTTGGAAAACATTTAAGTTGAGCCCTGTTCTCTCTAATTTAGAGACTCTTAACTGTTGTGGGCTCAGGCAGCTTTGAAAAACTCATATAAACTATGACTCTTTGGCTCAGAAAAATATATGTGTATATTAGGGTTTGTTTACTAATTCTCTGAAGCAGATCCATAGACATCCTTGAAATTTATCAAACCCCGCTTAAGAACTCTTAATATTGGGCTTCCCTGGTGGCACAGTGGTTGAGAATCCACCTGCCAATGCAGGGGACACGGGTTCGTGACCCGGTCTGGGTAGATCCCACATGCCGCGGAGCGGCTAGGCCCGTGAGCCATGGCCGTTGAGCCTGCGTGTCCGGAGCCTGTGCTCTGCAAAGGGAGAGGCCACAACAGTGAGAGGCCCGCGTACTGCAAAAAAAAAAAAAAAAAAAAGAACTCTTAATATTATTTTGAATACTGTGTTTTTTGTTTCAATAATTTTTAGCTTTACACAGATTTTGATGAAATTCGACAAGAAATTGAAAATGAAACAGAAAGGATTTCAGGAAATAATAAGGTAGGCATCTCTTTAGAGCTGGAAATTATAACCATCTGTAAATATATCATCGAGAGTATTCTGATCTTTGAAACTAATGGAGTATTTTCCCAAATATAATAAAACTTTATTTAATACCTTTTGTTTCTTAGAGTTTTTATATGCTATATTTCATTTAGGTGTTTATTCTTGATCTTGAGATGTATATATCACTTTATTAATGTAACTTTTAAATTTAATACTTCCTACAGTGTTATCTTTTTCTGCTGGATTGACTGTATTCTAATTTAAGAAGCAATATATAACTTACAAGATCTATGTATTTTGAAGAGCTCTTTTTCTTACCTGAGTAAGGCTAGATTTACTTCTGAAAGCAAACAGAGGGAAATTAAGGGTTTTTTTTTTTTCAGGGAAAATGAAAAGTAATGTTAACAACTGAATTGTCTTCTCAGATTCTGAGAATTTAAAGTAAATTAGGTGTCTAAGATACAATTAATTTTGACACCAGGCACTATCACTCACTCCCTTAAATGCTTCTGTTTTCTCTCTCTTCTTTCTTTATTCTTACTACTTTTCTGTTCCCTTCCCTTTTGTTACCTCCATTCTTGTATGGGTACATTTAATCCCACAAGTGGGCCTTAGCTAAGTACTAATATTAAAAAAAAATTTATTGAGTCCTTTTATCTGCTGGATGCTGTGCTGGAGAAGTTTTTCCTGACAAAAAGGCATTTTTGGAGCCATGTTAATTTCTTTATGCCTATTCAGGATATTTGTCTCTGTTTTAGTGATTGACTAAGCTTTGTTTATTATTGATCTCTGGGCAGGTTACCTTTTAGTTACTGTTGCTGCTGCCATACTTCCCTGATTTGGATAACTTGTTACCTATGTCTCACTCCCTGAACTCAAGAACTTCATAAATTTGGATAGTGATACATTATTCTTTTGTTCAGCACTAAGTCTATTAAACATATTTAAGAAACGTTATCTGCTGAGAATCCAGAGAAAAGAATGTGAAATAATATAGGGGAAATGAATTGTGTATATTAATAGTATAAGGTTGGATGGGATTATATAACCTATGGCTAGCTGCCTTATTTCCTGTGTGTTTCATTGGGTTTTGATGAAATGTTGTAGAAATCATGGTTTATTTAATATTTAAAAGCATCTAATGTATAATACTTAAAATGAGGTTTACTTTAGCATTTTTATTCATTGAAATTTTAATGTGATTTTAATATGATATTTAAAAACTTATTTTTAGGGAGTAAGCCCTGAACCAATTCATCTTAAGATTTTTTCACCTAATGTTGTCAATCTGACACTTGTGGATTTGCCAGGAATGACTAAGGTAAAGAATAGTTGTTACTTATTGTGGGTATGGTCATGTTTGTTTTCACTTGAACAAATGTAGTTTTTCCTTAACCTCATATGGATTAATCAGCTTTTTTTTTTTTGGCAACTACCTTGATCTATTAGCAGCATTTGACATAGTTGAGCCCTTCTTTCTCCTTGAAACACTTTCTTTACTCTGCTTCCAGGATACCACACTCTAGAGGATTATTTCTGATCTTACTGGTCACTCCTTCTCAGTCTCTTTTGCTGGTTTCTTACCTTCTCAATGTCTAAACAGTGAGTGTCCCAAAGCTAAGTTTTTGGACCTCTTGTCAAAGGGGTACACCTAACCTCTTGATGATTTCATCCAGTCTTATGACTTTAAATATGAGTGTCTGTATGCTGACAACACTCAAATATCTCCAGGCTTGTATATTTATCTTGTATATCCAACTGTCTACTTGACATACACACTTCAGATGTCTAATAGGCATTTCAAACTTGATGTGTCTAATACCAAATGCCTGATCTGTCCCTCAACCTGACTTGATCTTTCTACAGTTTCCTCCATCTCAATAAATGGCAACTCTGTTCTACCAGTTGCTTAGCCAAAAAGTTTGTAGTCATCCTTGACACTTCTTATCCTACACCCTACTTTCTCTGTCAGCAAATCCTCTAGCTCTCCTTACCTTTAAAATACAGGCATACCTTGGAGATATTGCAGGTTTGGTTCCAGACAACCACAATAAAGTGAATATTGCAATAAAGTGAATATTGCAATAAAGCAAATCACAAATTTTTTGTTTATCCAGTGCATATAAAGTTATGTTTATACTATACAGTCAGCCCTCGAACAAGGGTTTGAACTGCATGGGTCCACTTATATGTGGATTTTTTTCAATAAATATATTGGAAAATTTTTTTGGAGATTTGTGACAATTTGAAAAAACTTGCAGACAACTGCATAGCCTAGAAATACTGAAAAAATTAATAAAAATTAACATACAGATCTGTTATAAAAAGTTAAAATTTATCAAAACCTATGCACACACAGACTGTACATAGTGCCATTTGAAGCAGAGAGAAATGTAAACAAATGTAAAGATGCAGTATTTAATCATAACTGCGTAAGATGAACTGTAGTACATACTGTACTACTGTAATAATTTCATAGCCACCTTCTGTTGCTATTGTGCTGAGCTCCAGTGTTGTGAATAGCCCGTTAAAATGCCGTGTGACGCTAATCATCTCTGCTTGAGCAGTTCATCTCTCCAGTAAATCATGGTAAATGGTGATCTCTTGTGGTTCTTGCATATTTTTCATCCTGTTTAGTGTAATACCGTAAACCTTGAATAACACCATGAGATGCATATGAAGTGCCACTAGTGATGCTGGAAGTGCTCCCAAGAAGCTGCGAAAAGTCATGATGTTACAAGAAAAAGTTGAATTGCTTGTTATGCACTGTAGATTGAGGTCTGCGGTTGGCCACCATTTCAAGATAAATGAATCCAGCTTAAGAACCATTGTAAAAAAAAAAAGAAAAGGAAATTCATGAAGGCAGTGCTGCAGCTATGCCAGAAGGCATGAAAACCTTGCACTTTATGTGCAATGCCTTTATATCTTGTATTGGAATTTCAGCTTTTATGTGGGTGCTGGATTGCTGTAGGAAAGGCATACCTATAGACTATAACATTATTTGAGAAAAAGCAAAGTCAACATATGACAACTTAAAGCAAAAGGAAGGTGAAGGATATAAAGCTGTATAATTTATTGCCAACAAAGAATAGTTTGATAATTTCAGAAAGAGGTTTGGCTTAAAAAATGTCAGGATAACAGGAGGCAGCAGACAAGTTCTCAGATGCTATTAAGAAAATCATTAAGGAGAAAGGATATCTGCCTGAACAGGTTTTTAATGCAGATGAAAGTGCCCTATTCTGGAAAAAAATGCCACAAAGGACATTTATTAGTAAGGAAGAGAAGCAGGCACCAGGATGCAAGGAAGGAAGGGATAGGCCAGCTCTACCGTTTTGTGCAAATGCAGTTGGGTCTATGATCAGGACTGCCCCTTATCTATTAAGCTGCTAACCCCCAAGCCTTGAAGGCAAAAGAGAAACAACAGCTGTCAGTCTTTTGGTTGCCCCCAAAGAAGGCCTGGACAAAGAGAACCCTTTTCCTGGATTGGTTCCCTCAATGCTTTGTCCCTGAAGCAGGAAGTACCTTTCCAGTAAGGGACTGCCTTTTAAAGTTCTTTTGGTATTAGACAATGCCCCTGGCCACAGGTGTTGAAGTGGTCTACTTGTCTCCAAACACAATGTCTCTTATTCATCCTCTAAATCAGGGGGTCATATGGACCTTTAAGGCTCCTTACACATGGAACTCTATGGAAAGGATTGTCAATGCTATGGAGGAGAACCCTGTTAGAGAGAACACCGTGCAAGTCTGGGAGGATTACACTATTGAAGATGTTGTTGTTCTTGAAAAAGCCATGAAAGGCGTTAAGTCTGAAATAATAAATTCCTGCTGGAGAAAGCTGTGTCCAGATGTTGTGTAAGACTTCAGGATTTACGACAGAGCCAATCAAAGAAATCATGAAAGAGACTGTGGACATGTCCAAAAAAAAAAGTGGGTGGGTGGGTGAAGGGTTTCAAGATATGAATCTTGTAGAAATTCAAGAGCTAAAGTAGACAGTGCATGGGAGGAATTAACAGAAGATGACTTGATGGAAATAAGTACTTCTGAAACAGTGCCAGATGATGAGGAAGAAGATGTAAAAGAAGCAGTCAGTGCCCGAAAACAAATTGACATTATACGATCTGTCAAAGAGTTCCAATTATTCAAGACTGATTTTGACTTGGTGGAAGAAGGATTGGCACCATAAAGAAACATTTTTAGAGTGAAAAAACAAGAGTCAGGCAGAAATTATGATGTATTTCCGTCAAGGTACACTGAGTGTGCCTGCCTCTCTTGCCTCCCCTTCTGCCTCCTGCTTTTTCTGCCTCTACCACTCCTGACACAGCCAGGCCAGATCCTCCTCTTCTTCCATCGGCTTCACATGGAGACGATGCGGATGACCCACTTCTACTTAATGAATAGCAAATAATCATCATGCCATAGAGTTCTGTTGTATATGTGTGTGTCTTCTTGTGAAATCTAGTAACTGTATGGCAAGAACTGTATGAGAGGGCTTCCCTGGTGGCACAGTGGTTAAGAATCTGCCTGCCAATGCAGGGGACATGGGTTCGAGCCCTGGTCTGGGAAGATCCCACATGCCGCGGAGCAACTAAGCCCGTCCGCCACAACTACTGAGACTGCACTCTAGAGCCCGCAAGCCATAACTACTGAGACCGCGAGCCACAACTACTGAAGCCTGTGTGCCTAGAGCCCATGCTCCGCAACAAGAGAAGCCACCGCAATGAGAAGCCTGCGCACCACAACGAAGGGTAGCCCCCACTCGCCGCAACTAGAGAAAAGCCTGTGCACAGCAACGAAGACCCAATGCAGCCAAAAATAAATAAATTTTAAAAAATAATTAGTTCCTTTAAAAAAAAAAAACAACTATGTTTTTGTGTCCTTTTTGTCATCATTGCCTAAGTACTCATTATGTAGAACATCATGTACAAGACTTGTATTGAAATGGATAGCCTGTCTTAAAATAGGTATAAGGTGAGTGATATTTAATGTAAAATTAATAATGTGTTTTCTTACTGTTTTATAACTTTGCTTTCAAAGAATTATATTACCATGCAGTATGCCTTTCTTTTGTAATTGGAGAAACTGTGTATCAGCCTATCATCACAGGTAAGTGGTTTCCATACTGTATTATGAATATGACTTTAACACTGTATGCTATAAAAATTTTATAACGATTCACTCATTAGTGTATAGGCTAGGCTACCATAAAGCAATCATGTTGCTGCTTCTTTGTTATCAATGCATGAATTGTTATATATGTAAATAAATATGAATTTCTTTACATTATCTTTTCATTTTTGATATCTAGTGTCAGTAATAACATATAACATCTACAGTGTTTTGTTATATAAGACAATATTGATGTAGGTCCTGACAGAAGGTTTATCTTGTAAACAGATGCTATAAAATATTGATAGAGTACAGTATTGTAAATGTATTTTCTCTTCCTTACGATTTTCTTATTAACATTTTCTTTAGCTTACTTATTGTAAGAATACAGTATATAATACATATGAGATATAAAATATGTGTTAATTGCCTGTTGTTGGTAAGGCTTCCAGTCAAGAGGAGGCTATTCGTAGTTAAATTTTGGGGGAGTCAAAAGCATATTTTCAGCTACCTGAGGGGGTCAGTGCCCCAACACTGTGTTTTTCAAGGGTCAACTGTACTTTGGTCTGTTAGGTGTGTAATAGCACTATGTCTAAAAAAGCAATGTACATACCTTAATTAAAAATACTTTATTGCTGAAAAATGCTAACCATCATCTGAATGTTCAGTGAGTCATACGTCATCTTTCTGCTGGTGGAGGGTTTGAAATATTTCAAGAATTATTAAAATATGATATAGAGACACAGCGAGAAAATGCTGTTGGAAAAATTAGTGCCAATAGACTTCCTTCTCACAGGGTTGCCATGAACCTTCAATTTGTAAGAAATGCAATATCTGCAAAGTGCAATAAAACAAGGTGTGCCTGTATATCTGGAACTCTGTCACATCTTACAAATTCATAGCTACCATCCTGAGTTAGCCACTATCATCTCAGCTGGATTACCACCATAGTCTCCTAAGAGGTCTTCCTCATAATTTATTAACTAAGCAGCCAGAGTGATACTATTAAAGTGAAAATTAGATTGTGTCATTCCTTGGCTCAGAATCTTTGTAGTGGCTTCCCACTTCACTCAGAGTAAAAGCTTAAGTTCTTAAAGAGATCTAAAGTATCTACTTGATCTGTCTCTATTACTCTTCTAGCTCCTTCTGCTGCAGGCTTCTGCCATTTTGTTCACTTTACTGGAATGTTCTTCCCTCAGGTATCTGCTTGTACCTCTCCCTTACCTCTTTCAGTTTGTGGTCCTTCTCTCAAATGTCATTATCTGGGTGAGGTCTCCCCTGATTGCTCAATTTAAAAGCATAATCCCGTTTAAAATAATAATTTAAAAGTATAAGCTTTTTTTTTCTTTAATATTTATTTGGCTGCATCGGGTCTTGGTTGCGGCATGCAGGATCTTCTAGTTGCGGCCTGTGGGATCTAGTTACCTGACCAGGGATCAAATTTGGGTCTCCTACATTGGGAGAGCAGAGTCTTAGCCACTGGACCACCAGGGAAGTCCCTAAAAGTATAAGCTTTAACTAAGTATTCCTTAGCCTCCTTTTCGCCTTTATTTTATTTTTATTTTTTTTGCGGTATGCGGGCCTCTCACTGTTGTGGTCTCTCCCGTTGCGGAGCACAGGCTCCGCGGCCATGGCTCACGGGCCCAGCCGCTCCACGGCATGTGGGATCTTCCCGGACCAGGGCACGAACCCGCGTCCCCTGCATCGGCAGGCGAACTCTCAACGACTGCGCCACCAGGGAAGCCCCTAAATTAAGCTTTTTTTTTTTTTTTTTGTGGTACGCGGGCTTCTCACTGTTGTGCCCTCTCCCGTTGCGGAGCGCAGGTTCCAGACGCGCAGGCTCAACAGCCATGGCTCACGGGCCCAGCCGCTCCGCAGCGTGTGGGATCTTCCCGGACCGGGGCACGAACCCGTGTCCCCTGCATCGGCAGGCAGGCTCTCAACCCCTGCGCCACCAGGGAAGCCCCTGTTCACCTTTATTTTTTCCATAGCCCTACCACCACCTAGATACTATGTATATATGTGTTTATTATCTGCTTCTCATCACTAAAGCTCAGTGAAGGCAGAAATTTTGGTCTTTTTCTTATTCACTACTGTGATATAATCTGGTATGTAGAACAGTGCCTGAAATAAAGGTTGCCAATAAATACTTGCTAATTGAGTGAATGAATGAATTTGTCTCTAGGCAATTAATATTGACCAATCCTTAACATGGTAGACTTTTGATATTTGCAAGATTACATTTTGAGACTTTTACATATTACCAAATTCATATATACTGTAGTATATAATTTCATTTTAATTATCTGTAAATGGAGTAATATCTATATTCTTTGGATTAAATGGGGGAAAAAAAAAGCTGAGTTGATTTTTATTACTAGTTCCTTGATCATTTCTTTTTGGTCCAGGTGCCTGTAGGCGATCAACCTAAGGATATTGAGCTTCAAATCAGAGAGCTCATTCTTCGGTTCATCAGTAATCCAAATTCCATTATCCTCGCTGTCACTGCTGCTAATACAGATATGGCAACATCAGAGGCACTTAAAATTTCAAGAGAGGTAGATCCAGATGGTAAGGACAGATGTTAATTTTTAATGAGATGCTTGGTTAACATGGTAAATCTACCCTCAAGAGGAGTTTTTATTTTAAAAAAGAATATCTCTAGCTGTAATACACATTTAAAAAATAAAGCTATTCTATTTTACTTATATTATCAACTAGAAATTTTGATGGAAATGGATAAATTGCTGTACAGGCTAGGCAAAAATACTTCACATGATGTCCATATTTGTAATGATTACCTAATTATTTTAAAATAAGATGGCTTCGCAAAAAGAGTTTGTTTTGTATAAATAAAATGATTTAGGTTTTTGAATGGCTGATTTATAAGAATAACTGTCATGGTAGGTAATCATTGTAGACTATTATAGTATAGTAGATAATTATGGTATCTACATTCTGCAAAGGTTCAAGGCAGAGGGGATTCTTCGAAATATAGTTCATATTGTGAGTCAGTATATGATACATGACTAATGCTGCAGTGTGCATCTTATATAAGATGCCAGATTGTAAATTATTGTTGCTGCTAATAAATGTATGCTTTGCTGCATACAGGAGCCATTTTGTTTTCATCTGAGTATTGAAGGTCTGTGGGCAGTGTCATGTTTCTTATTTCCTACTTTGAATAAAAATTTGGTAGGAAATGTTAGTGCTAAGACTGCTAATTAAAATTCCTATAAACGGGGTCATTTCTTAAACTTTTTATTTCAAGTTTTTAAGAAACTTTTATTATATGAGTAATTAATGTTCATTTTAGATTAAAAGATAAACTATATCAAAATGTTCATCTAAATTTTATTTTTATTATATAAACTGTTAGACATTTTATATACATTAATTCTATTTTAAACTGACCCTTGAGCCATAAATATAATCATACTTTTGATCTAGTAATCTTAATCTAGTAATACAGTATAAGGAAATAATCCAATCCAGTATTATTTATAAAAAATTAGAATCAATATATGGCCCACAGTAGGAATGATAAGATAATAATAGAATATGGAATCATTAAAAAGGATGATTTTGTAGATTTGGGCCAAAATACAAAAATGCTTCTAATTGAAATATGCCATATGTAAAATTGGACATTATGCAGAGCAGCTGGAACTCTCATACATTGCTGGTGGAAATGGTATAGCCACTTTGGGAAGCAGTTTCTCAGTTTCTTAAACAGTTAAATCTGTACTTCCTCTCCTAGGTTATTTTCCGATGTTAAATGAAAACCTATGTTCGTATAAAAAACCTGTATGCAAATATCTATAGTAGCTTTATTCTTAATCTCCTAAAACTGAGAACAACACATATGTTTCTCAAATGGGGAATGAATAACTAGACTGTAGTGTGTCCATACTGTGGAATACTGCTCAGCAATAAAAAGGAATGAATTATTGATATATGCAACAAAATAGATGATTCTCAAAAGCATTATGCCAAGTGAAAGAAGCCAGACTCAAAAGGCTATATATATGATTCCATTTATATAGCATTCTGGAAAAGACAAAACTAGGAATGGGATAGTACAAGGAAATTTTGGTGGGGTTGGGGGCAATGGAACTGTTTTGTTTTGAGGTAGTGGTGACATTGCATTTGTCAAAACTCACAGAACTGAAAAAAAACCATTAACCAAGAGATGTTTAAACTCTCATCCCTGGATCCTATCCATGCTGGCATGGTGAATAAATTCTGGCATTTTGGTGGCAGTGAGAGGAGCCAGCAATTCATTGAGCGGTGTATCCGGGCCTTCCCCACCTTCTGCCTGCTGGGGCCTGAGGGGACCCCTGTGACCTGGTCCCTGATGGACTAGACAGGAGAAGTGAGGTTGGGGGTCACCCTGCCTGAGTACCGGTGCCAGGGTCTCATCTCCCATATGTTGTTTGTCCACATCCAGGCTCTGGACAAACTCGTCTTCCCTGTATATAACCATACAGAGCCAACAAAATCATACAGAAAATTAATCACAGTCTGCATCATGTCCCATGCCCTGTGATTGTAACCAGTGGAACTGTGTACCTCTGTGAAGCAGCCCTGAACCCAAGACAGTGTTGGGTGGGCTGGTTATGTGGCAAGAGATGCCAATGGGTGGGCAGAAAGAAAGAATACATTGTAATGAGAAAAAAAAAAAAAATTTGTGAATTTGTGCTCTGCAAAAATCCACTCACTAGGCATGAGTGAATTTTAAACAAATTTTTAAAATGCTAATAAAAAAGTTAGCCTGAAGAGCTAATAAAAAATGAAATGTGAAAAATTTTTTAAATTAAACATGATGATTAAAAGTAGTTTTTAAAAAGTATTTGTTAGCAAAGGTTAGAAAAATATTACCAAAATGATGGCAATGGTAATGTTAGGTGGGATTATAGATTAGGATTTTCCTTTATTAATACTTCATAGCTTAATTTAATGGGTCATTTCTTTTCTTTTTTGCATTTACCAGGTCGCAGAACCCTAGCTGTAATCACTAAACTTGATCTCATGGATGCGGGTACTGATGCCATGGATGTATTGATGGGCAGGGTTATACCAGTCAAACTGGGAATAATTGGAATAGTTAACAGGTTAGCAATCAAGAATGGGATAAGAATTGCAGCATTCTCATTTCAAAGCAAATCTGAATTCTTTGAATCAGTCTGAAATGTGATAGTGTCCCTACTTTTTCCCCTTTTACTATAATCTTGGTATTGCTAAAGAATTCATTGCTCTAAAGGAAGAGGTTCACTAAAGCCTGCTGTAGATTTTTTTTTTTTTTGCGGTGCGCGGGCCTCTCACCGTCGTGGCCTCTCCCGTTGCGGAGCACAGGCTCCGGATTCGCAGGCTCAGCGGCCATGGCTCACGGGCCCAGCCGCTCCGCGGCACGTGGGATCTTCCCGGACCAGGGCACGAACCCGTGTCCCCTGCATCGGCAGGCGGACTCTCAACCACCGCGCCACCAGGGAAGCCCTCCTGTCGATATTTTCAAATAGAAAGTGTTTCTAAAGTAAGCAGTGCCACAAAATGGAAGAAAACTTAATGGCTAGGCTTAAAAAAATCCCTGTCTATTACGTTATGTATGAGGAGGGCACTGGATAAAAAAACGTATTATTTAGTTTACAGTATTTTAATAGATCGATTTAACCCCTAGCATTAGTGATTCTATGTAATTGCCAGGAGGTGACTTGGAGAAGTTTTATTAAAGGTATCCTAATTATAAGTAGGTGAAATTAAAAATTGTGGAAAGGAAACTAACTACAGTTGAGTGTCTACTTAACTTTTAGACGCTCTGCTGTGAGAAATTTGTAAGGGTATCTCTTTGAACCCTTACAACGTCCCTGTGAGATATATATTGGTCTGTTTTATAATCAGAAAACTTAAGTTATACATTTACCAAAGTCACATGGCTGGTGAAAGCAGAGCCAGATTCAAATGAAGATCTTAGTCCAAAGCCTTTATAAAATAGGAAGCACTGAAATTGTCATGAGATCTGGGTTCTACTCCTAGTTCATCTACAAACTAGATATAATGTGGGTTTAAATGGCTCCTAACATCTTTGGTCTCAGACCTTTTAAAATGAAAATGTTACTAAGGGATGTCCTTACAGTTGTCTGCTTCTAATCACATGTCCTTCTCCCTCACCCCTACTCTTTTTTAAAAAAATTCCTATTATCTCTTTTCAGGCAAGCAGGTGGTATAAAACTGTTGTATTTGTAGATGGCTACTCTTCAATTTAGTTGCCTGTCCATGGATAAAATATACAGTTGATTAAGACACACATATATTTTCACCTGTTTATCCCTGTTACTTAAGAGTACTGCTTTTGACTGTAGTTAATGGTAATAATGAGGCCTAAATTATTCAGGCACTGCTTACTTAAAAGTCACACTTTGAATCTTGGCTGAACTACTTAATATGTGACTTTGGGTAAGTTAGTTAATCTCCCTGGGCCTTAGTTACTTGGCTATAAAATGGGATAATACCTATTGCATAGACTGATTGTGAGAATTAACAATTCACGTCAGGCATTATAGACAGTGCCTGGTGCCATCATCATCATCATCATTATCATCATCCTCACTATCCAGAGGACTTAGGACCGTTGACTTTAGTTGAACAGTTTTGTTATTTTTCAACCTTAGGAGCCAGCTAGATATTAATAATAAGAAGAGTGTAACTGATTCAATCCGTGATGAATATGCTTTCCTCCAAAAGAAATACCCATCTCTGGCCAATAGAAATGGAACAAAGTATCTTGCCAGGACTTTAAACAGGTAACATTTTTTACCTTTTGGAAAATGAGATGTTTCTGGGTTGCCAGTAGGTGTCTGAGACCTTTGATTATCAGTGCCTTACATTTTTATAATGTCCTTGTCTGTAAAATTTCACTTTTTGTTTCTTGTATAGTAGGTTCTTATAATGTAGATATTTATTTTTATTGAGGTGGTTGGCATTAAATCATTGTGTAGTCTAGGAATGCTCAAGTGAATTTTAAAATACCTTAATCATGAAATTCTTGACAGTCATTTTATTTTTGCTGATAGAACTGGATGGCAGATGACTTCATTTCCATTTTGTATTTCAGGAACTAAATTAAGATTTATAATTTTCACATAATCTTTTTTTTTTTTTTTTTTTTTTTTTTTTGCGGTACGCGGGCCTCTCACTGTTGTGGCCTCTCCCGTTGCGGAGAACAGGCTCCGGACACGCAGGCTCAGCGGCCATGGCTCACGGGCCCAGCCGCTCGGCGGCACGTGGGATCTTCCCAGACCGGGGCACGAATCCGTGTCCCCTGCATCGGCAGGCGGACTCTCAACCACTGCGCCACCAGGGAAGCCCATGTAACCTATTCTTAATTTAGGATGTCTTCTATTCCTATTCATAAAAAGAATGTAAACTATATACCTTGAATTCTGAGTATGCACTGATGGTAGAGGGGTTAGAAGACCTTTCTAAATAATTTATAAATGACTGAAGTAAAAGCTATTTTCTTTTACTTTTGGCTTATTCCCTAAATAAATTAAAGGCTGATGGATACGTATCTTAACAAGATTGATTTTCACTATGCTGAGTACGCATTGTAAAAGATAAGTCGGAAACCAAAATAACGTAGGTAGAATTGGATTGAGTAGCTTACTTTCTTTGAGGTAACTGCAATAATATAAAATTTTTTTTTTTAATTTATATTTGATTCTCTATCAGTTGCTACAATTTGATGGGTTGAAGGCACATTTAAAAAGCATTTACTAAGATGGTTTCCTTCATGTCATCTTTTTCAGGCTACATATTTACCTTCTAGTCTAAGATTGCGTTATTTCCTACCAGGACAGACTGACAGGTTTCCCTGTTATTTGCATTTTAAAATTTGACCTGCCTGGGTCTTCAAAATACACAATTACTTTAAAATCCTTCCTTTCTAACCTTTGTTAGGCTACTGATGCATCACATCAGAGATTGCTTACCAGAGTTGAAAACAAGAATAAATGTTCTAGCTGCTCAGTATCAGTCTCTTCTAAATAGCTATGGTGAACCTGTGGATGATAAAAGTGCTACTTTACTCCAGCTTATTACCAAATTTGCCACAGAATATTGTAACACTATTGAAGGAACTGCGAAATATATTGAAACTTCAGAGCTGTAAGTAAGACATTTCTCTATGGATTTGGTTACCTGGATTGATAGGTTAGATAAAGATAAAAGATAAAGATCTTTTGTTACAGTGACTTAACTCTGAGATTATCTGATTGTAATTTATTATCTGTAAAACAGGAATATCATTTTGTAGAAATGATAATGTCTCATATCTATGTAAAATGCTTTATAAATTATGTAAAGCACGGTAAAAGTTTCAAGCCTTTCTTTAAAAACAAGACTTTAAATGACAAGCATTTATAAAATTTTCATAATTAAAAAGTTTGTTGTTTCTTTAATACACACAGTTGTTCATGAAAAAATACAAAAATGCAGATAAGGAAAAACAGTAAAACATAAGGACAAAATTGCTTTTAATTCCATCATTAAGAAATAATTCCTGTTACTTTGGCATTAATCTAGACATTTTTCTATGCTTCTATAAAACATATAACTGCCTGTAATACACATCTTTAAAAATCAGATGCTATGGAATCATTTCTTTAAATCAACATGTCACAAACAACTAGTAGTAATTGTATATTTGTATTATCAGTCTTAAGATTTACATAGTATTTTACTTTTTAGACATACACTCTTATTTGTTCAACCAGTCCCCTACTATTGATAGTTTGCTTTCAGTTATGCACAAATATAATGTGATGGGCTATCTGTGGGCCATGTATCCAAGTATAAACCCTTAGGTTAAATTTCTAGAAGTGGAATTATTAGATGAAAGGGTATATAACATTCTCAAAGTCTCTTATTATTGGTATACTATTAGTAGATTGTATTTTTTAAAATAAATTTATTGATTTTATTTGTTTATTTTTGGCTATGTTGGGTTTTCATTGCTGCGTGCAGGCTTTCTCTAGTTGTGGCGAGCGGGGGCTTCTCTTTGTTGCGGTCCGTGGGCTTCTCATTGCAGTGGCTTCTTTTGTTGCAGAGTACGGGCTCTAGATGCGTGGGCTTCAGTAGTTGTGGCTCACGAGCTCTAGAGCTCAGGCTCAGTAGTTGTGGTGCATGGGCTTAGTTGCTCCGTGGCATGTGGGATCTTCTTGGACCAGGACTCTAACCCGTGTCCCCTGCATTGGCAGGCAGATTCTTAACCACTGCACCACCAGGGAAGCCCGATTGTATTGTTTTACTACTAGCAATATAACAGAATATCCATTTCTCTAAACGCTCACCTTTAAAAAAATCTTTTAATTTTGAAAAATAATTATAGACGTATAGGAAGTTGCAAATAAATGTACAGGGAGGTCCTATTCACCTTTCACCCCATCTCCCCCAGCATTAACATCTTGCATATCTGTAGTACAATAAAAAGCAAGAAAATGGATATTGGTGCAATCCACACAGCTTATTCAGATTTCTCCAATTATACACATACTTCATGTCTGTGTGTTTGTATGTATGTATATAAAGTTCTATGTACTTTCATGTGATCCAGGTAGCCTTCTATGTGAGTTAATGCCATAGAATATTTAACAAACTAATTACTGAATGGTTTTTAATGTATGCATATTAAGGGAAATAAAGATTACTAAGATAAACCTTTAAAGAGTTCAGTGGGTAGGGCAGGTCAAGGTAACAAAAGGGTTGATTAGGTGGCAAAAGGAGTATAATTTTTAATTAAATACTTATTAAATATAATACATATCCAGAAAAGTACATAACATATATAGACAGTTTTATAAGTAGTTAATTAAGCACTATCTTTGTAATTACCTAATCAAGCCTTACTAGAACATTGAAGAGAGACCACTTTCATTTCTTTCAATGATTGGGAGAGCTCCATAGTTAGGAACGCATTTGGGTTGGGTTCTGAATAGAATATGGGAAGGCAGTAAGTAGAAGGGTATTTTAGTCTTCGGAACAGCAAAGATTAATGCAGGGTGAATTTGGAGAACGGCATATACAATGACGGGATGTAACTAACAGGAGGTAAGGCAGGAAAGGTGTCTAAGAACAAGACTGTGGAAAGTCTAGTATCTTCAGAATTTAAAGAACTTTCTACTATAAAAAAATAAAACACTTTTGGTCACAGGAATAACCCATTTTAGAAGGATATTCTGGTCATTATGGAAACTATTTGGAGAATGGAAAAGTTGGAGGCAGAGAGACCAGTTATTGGTAATTTTAACTATTTTAAAGTATAATAGGTAGCACTAAGTATATTCACAGTATTGTACAACCATCAAATAGTATCTATTTACAAAATTTTGTATTATCCCAACAGAAACTTTGTATCCAAATAAGCAATATCTCTGTGTTCCCCTCTTCCCCCAGCCCATGGTAACCTCTGACTTACTTTCTGTCTATGAATTTCCTTGTTCTAGGTATTTCATATAAGGAGAATCGTACAATATTTGACATAACACAAAAGGTTGTGTCTGGCTTCTTTCACTTAGCATAATGTTAGGTTGGTATCTTCTGCCTAGACTACTGTAAGAAAGTAGTGAATAGTGATAGTGAAAACAGAGAAGATGGGATGATTTGGGGAGATATAAATGTATTTATAAATTTTCAACTAGACTTGAATGAAAAAAATAAAATAACCAGGGTTTCTAGTCATTAAGATAGGAAACACAAGGTGTCCAGTATGTAGGCCCAGAGATTTAATTTGTTTAAAGCAGGGATAGGCAAACTATATATAGCCCATTGACTAAGAATGATTTTTGCACTTTTATTTTGTTTTCTTGTTTGTTTTTTTGTGGTACGCGGGCCTCTCACTGTTGTGGCCTCTCCCGTTGCGGAGCACAGGCTCCGGACGCGCAGGCTCAGCGGCCATGGCTCACGGGCCCAGACGCTCCGCGGCATGTGGGATCCTCCCGGACCAGGGCAGGAACCCGTGTCCCCTGCATCGGCAGGCGGATTCTCAACCACTGTGCCACCAGGGAAGCCCTGCATTTTTAAATGGTTGAAAAAAATTCAAAGAAGAATATTTTGTAATGTGAAAATTATATAAAATTCAAATTTTAGTGGACATAAGTTTTATTAGAACATAGCTGTGCTTATTTGTTTACATACTGTCTGTGGTTGCTTTTGTGCTCAATGGCAGAATTGGCGAGTTGTGACAGAGTTGTGAAAAGTCTAAAGTATTTATTATCTGGCCGCTTACAGAAAAAGTTTGCTGATCTCTACCCTAGATTGTGAATAAATAGAAATAAGACATTGTTTCTTATCTTTAAGGAGCTCATAGTCTAGTTGAAGAAAACTAGGGCAGAGAAAAATGTTTAGTAGTTCTCAGTTAACTGATATTTTCTGAAAGAACAGTTACTCAGTGTGTACGTGCATATGTGAATGCCTTTTGTGAAATGACTCCTTTACCCATTAAAAAAAATTAGAGAAACTGGTTCATAATGGAGTTGAGAACACATGGAAATGGTCTAAATGTGATTGTTCATCTGAGACAGTCTTAAAGCCTACAGAGAGACTTCTAACTTGTAGCTTCCTCCCTTTTAGTAATACTAGAAGTCATATACTTCATTGCCTTTCAGATGCGGTGGTGCTAGAATATGTTATATTTTCCATGAGACTTTTGGGCGAACCTTAGAATCTGTTGACCCACTAGGTGGCCTTAACACTATTGACATTTTGACTGCCATTAGAAATGCAACTGTGAGTATGCTTAACCTTTAGAATGTTTTGAAATGAGGTTAAAGATTATTTTTTAATCCATATAACTCTATCTTTTTTTTAATGAATTGTACACTTTGTTATTTTGCTCTCTTTCTTGAAATTACGAAGTGCTTTTTTATGAAAAATACCAAAAACGTGATTTATTTTAAACTTAGGGGAGAACCAAAATTATATGTGGCTATAATAAGAGCTCATAGTTTTATTTTTTTAGGGTCCTCGTCCTGCTTTGTTTGTGCCTGAAGTTTCATTTGAGTTACTGGTCAAACGGCAAATCAAACGTCTGGAAGAGCCCAGCCTCCGTTGTGTGGAACTGGTTCATGAAGAAATGCAAAGGATCATTCAGCACTGTAGCAATTACAGTACACAGGTAATTGAGAAATGTAACAGGTTTCAGATTAAGTAGTAAAAGACATGAGGTGGTGGTTTCAAGGGGAAGGAGGGAAATATAGAAGATGGGCTAAAAGTTAAAATGTAGTTCCCTTATCTAAAAGTGATTTGAAATAGTATAGTTAAATGTAGCTTCCAAATCTGATTCAGTACTTCAGTGATTAATTTTCCTTTAAACAAAACAGACTGTTTCTTCCACCACATATAGGAGTTGTTGCGGTTCCCTAAACTTCATGATGCCATAGTTGAAGTAGTGACTTGTCTTCTTCGTAAACGGTTGCCTGTTACAAATGAAATGGTGAGCTATTATTTCATAAATCATTGTAATCACTGTTAATAAGTTATTTTGTACAGCTTTATGAATTTAGGCATAATGATTCCCAGTGTATTGAAAAGAAAAAGAAGCGAGTTTCAGTCTTATTTCAAAGGAAACTTCAGTAATTCTGGTATAAAATGCATTTTTCTTCATATTTTAATCATTGTTAGCCTGCAGCCACAGATTTTCCTGAAAATGGAGTTATCGTTGAGGATTGTGAATAGTTTTGCTTTATTATATAGCAGCACTGATTTAAAGGAAAGTTAGTTTTATCTTTAGCCTCAGTAAACTGAGCCTTCATATAGCAAGCTCTTTTTTTTTTTTTTAACTCTGATGTACATCAGGGTAATTTGGCCATTTGTACAGTTTCCTTGTTTGATGACCTAATACCATAATATTATGGTTGCTAGCCTTAAAAATAAAAATCCTGAAATTGGCAGAAATATCGAATAAGCATTTGAAATTGTCCGTATGCCTCTAATTGTTGGCTGGTTTCTTTTTTTCCTTTCTGGTCTCTAAAAGTGCATTTGGGTCTTTGGCTCCGGATGGTGAGCCCCAGTGGACATTTACTTAAAGAGTACAAAACCATCCTTGGAAGTATAGAATGCAGGTGCTGCTGCTTAGTTGTTTCCCTAAAAGCATAACCACCAGAGTGAAATGAGTGAGAACATGGCTGGCCTGATCTCAGACTCTACCCACTGATATCAGAATCACCGGAATTTCATTTAAATAAATAATTTTCACTGGTTCTTGATCTTTTAGTGCTATTCTGATACCTAAGATTTGTTAGGACAGTGCAAATGAAGGAGTTAGTTTAATCTGTCTACAATGCTAGAGAAATTAATTTCAACTTTCCTTTTTGATTATTGTCCCAGTTGTCCCAATTGAACCACATATATTTAAACTAGGTGCTTCATAATTAAGGCTAATCAATCATTATCTCAGGTCGTTAAATGTATCCTTTAACCAAATAAAGTTAACATCTTTAACTTACATCTGATTATGAAGTGTTTTCTTATTGTCCAACCTGAACTTTTGACATGGAATAGTGGATGACCTAAGGTTTTAATAGCAAAGTTGCTTGGAAGTTAGATATGCATCAGGTAGATAACTTTTTTTTTCCCTAACAAATACTTCTAACTACTTCAGTGTCAGAAGTGCAATCTTAGATGCTAAAATATAGATAATTCAAAAGATAGAGCAAATTGTTATTTGGTATAAACTCTGTCAGTTGGAGTATAATTATCAAGTATTTATTTAGGCATCAGTTTCCTGTACTGTCTTTTAGAATTATCTGTTTAATAAGTTTATATGTTCCCTTAAGTAAAATTAGGTTGGCATATTTTATATATAGCCTAATTTTATTTTTTTCTAGGTCCATAACTTAGTGGCAATTGAATTGGCTTATATCAACACAAAACATCCAGACTTTGCTGATGCTTGTGGGTTAATGAACAATAATATAGAGGTAAATACAATTTGAATTTGTCTTTTTTGAGAGAGGAAATCTGTTTTAGCTCAGTTATATCAAATTTACTGGGCAAGGAATAACTATAAGACATATATGCACCATATTATTGTCTGTTATATGCTAAGAAGTATGCTGAGGGCATTACATTGTTTTCTTAAATTTAATTCTCAAAACCACCTGGAGGCATTGTTCTCATTTTCTGCTTGTGAAACTGTAACTCAGAGATGATCTGGGACTCATTGATTTAGTGTTGAAGGACTGCCTGGCTCCATTTCAGTAACTGTTGTTGCAGTTTATTAGACTGAAGTATGTAAAACAAAGTGGATGTTTAAAATTGTTTTCATTTGATTCTGAAAGCTGTGAAGGAAACATTCCAAGAATTACGTAAATTATAGTAAATTTGGAAAGATACTACTGTTTCACCATTATTGTGGTTCCTGCATTTCATGGATCCTTTTTTTTTTTTTTTCCCCATTTGAGGCTAACGTTGTAGGTTGCATAATAGCTCAGATGGAGCGAAGGCTGGTGGATAGAGCGATTTATCTGGATGCAGTTTTTTCTCTGCCACTTTTATCCAAAACAGTAAAAATTTCTGTAATTCCGTAGTCCAGTAAGACCTGAGTCCCTTCTGTATCAAATTTCCTCTTATGCATATGGGTGGGGAGAATATTGTAAATGTGGAATTTGGGAACTGGAAGGGACCCTTTGGTTAAACAGATGAGGATCCTGAGACTCACAGATGATAACAGCTGTTATTAGTGCTTATTTTGCTGGGCATCTTCTCTTTAACAGGTACAGGGAACTGTTTTTTAGCTACATAGTTGAGGTGACTCCTATTGTCAGAAAAAATTCCAGGGAATTGCCGTGGCCCAGGTTCAATCTCTGGCTGGGGAACTAAGATCTTGCAAGCTGTGTGGCACGGCCAGAAAAAAAGAGAAAAAATTCCAAAATGCATATAAGTAAGGCACTTTAAAACACTCAGAAAGTGGACTAGATAATAGTTATTATGTTAAAAATTAGCATGCAGATGCTATCTTAAGATAGGAGTTCTTTTTTTTGCGGTACACGGGCCTCTCACTGCTGTGGCCTCTCCCGTTGCGAAGCACAGGCTCTGGACGTGCAGGCTCAGCGGCCATGGCTCACGGGCCCAGCCGCTCCATGGCACGTGGGATCTTCCCGGATTGGGGCACGAACCCGTATCCCCTGCATCAGCAGGCAGACTCTCAACCACCGCACCACCAGGGAAGCCCCAGGAGTTTGTTCTTGTAACATTGAAGCCTTCATGGAAAATTTGTGTCTGGAACAGTTTTTCTAATACTGACAAGGTCATTTATGATATGATTTCAGATCAGTGTTTTTCTTACAAATGAATGTCTCTGGTTTTAAGACTATGTGTCAAAGAACTTTATGTGGATATTTTCATTTAATCTTTACAGCAACCCTGTGAGGGTAATGTTAATAGACTAGGAAACCAGGGCTTAAGAGTTGGTAACCCATACAGTTAACAAAGCAAGTAAGCCAGGTCTCCAGGGCCAGCTAAGGTCATAAATGGTTGGTAACAGACTAGGGTGAGAATTTCTGGTCTCTAGATTCCTCTGCCTTTTGCTTTGTGTCCTTCTTCAAAATGTATATTTAAATGCTAACTCCATATATTTTTATTATCTGCTATATATTTTTTTATCGCTGGATAAATGAAAAGTGGGTAAAATTTCTGTTAAAAAATTTTCTTATCCAGAAACATCATTGTGAAGCTTTATGTTAATTTACACCTTTTTGCAAGTTTGAGTGTTCATGAAATGCTTTCTGCTCAGGAGCATTATGACTTCATTTAATGTAAATACTTTCCTACTGTTTTTGATGCTGCCTGTGAGACAGCCACTATTAATACCTACATCCTTCTATATTTTCATAGTCTTGCACCTGTCATGGCGCTTGACATACAGTAGGTGTTCAGTACCTATTAATTTGAATTTACAGTTGCTTTAGCTCAGTATCAGAATTACTTTGCTAATATTAGAAGATTCGAAGAGTAGGCAGGTGATCAGTCTGTTAAATGAGCCTGGTTACAGAAAGGACTGTCAGTTTTCAACATTACATTTACTTCCTGGAGATAGTTAAGGATAAAGAAAAGAGAACACTCTTACAGATATTTTTTATGGTTTTGTGTGTGAGAATTGTGTGAATTTAACACAAACGTGTGCAGGTTAGAATGATTTTTAAAGGTTTTGCTTAATTTTTCTGTGATCTGTGTACTTCAAATTCTATATGGTATGCTGAAGGCTTATGTACACTTTAATGTGGGAACAGTTTAAATCAGTGATTCTTAACTTGGTGGGAAAGGCAGAGATGATGTTGGTCCCCTTGAGAACCCCTTGTACAGGAAGCCAATGTTACTGACGTTGTATTATATCCCTCAGGTGTGTTGGGGCAGAAAAAAAGATTGAGAAGCATTGGGTTAAATGATTTGTTTGTTTTAAAATATAATTATGGCATGAGTCCCAACAGTGAGAGGATATACTGTAAGTTATTCACACTTTTCATTAAGCTGAACATTATTTTTAAGTAGGCTTACATCTCTGTGTTCTGATAATCACGAATCTTCTGCTTGGTTGTGTTTTATAGGAACAAAGGAGAAACAGGCTAGCAAGAGAATTACCTTCAGCTGTATCACGAGACAAGGTAAAAAATGTTTTTAAAGCATATTCCCAATATGCAAAGATGGATTGGTAAGCCTCAGAATATTACTCAGTTCTAGGAGTAATTTTTTTTTCTCACTTTAGTATTCCATTGGCACTATTTCATTGTTTGAGTAAAGGTATGCAAGTTTAAAAATAGGCTTTGAGTAATTTAAAGATAAAACATTTTGAATACATAGGAATAAATGCTTAAAGGTGGATTTTAAATATCAAGGCTTTAACAGAAATTCAGTGACTTTATCAACTTTGTAAAATTAGTTGAAATGACTAATGACTTTATTATAACAAGGTTTTTTTGGAGAGGGAAGATGACATTATGTACATACCAGGTTTTAGTTACCTGTAATAGTTGCATATATTAAAATTTTTGTGTAAAAATTTGTTACCTTGAATTCTTTACCAGAAAAGATCTTATCAACTTCCAAAAAACAAAATGGAGTTTTTGGATTTGGATTTTTCTTAGGAATTCATCTGAAGAAAGCCTTAAACAAAGGTGACAATAGTACAGGAAAAAAGGCAAAATAAACATTAATTTTATTTCCCATTACTTTTGTTTTTCATGTTATTTTACTATTTTTATACAGAGGGGAAGATTCATATTTATAGAATGTTTCTGAATGCATTTTTGGCACCCTTGATTTTTTTCCCTGCATTTCTTGCCTTTAGTCTTCTAAAGTTCCAAGTGCTTTGGCACCTGCCTCCCAGGAGCCCTCCCCTGCCGCTTCTGCTGAGGCTGATGGCAAGGTCTGTTCTGATTCTTAATCTAAGCCTCTGCATGCCTAGCTTGGTGCAACATAACCATCTGGAAACAATACGCTGAACAGCAGAATATTAATATGGGATATTGTGCTAAGGTCAAATTTTAGTCTGATAGAAACTTAAAATCATTTAACAATGTATACTTCATAAATTATTGTTGACATGCTTTTGCTTGCAATATAGACGATGCACACAGAAAAAGAATTTAAAGAGGAAATTTTCAAGCCATTGGTATTTAAATTTTGCTTGTTAAACTGCATGTTTTAACGTATCTTTTAACAGTTAATTCAGGACAGCAGAAGAGAAACTAAAAATGTGAGTCTTGCTTCAGAATGAAAATGTTGGTACCTTTGGTTCTCACCAAAACACTGTCTTCAAAACCACCGAAGAACTTGTTTGTAACAGTGGCATCTATCTCTTGTTGTCTGTGTTGTTTTTAATGTTTCTCTTATCTAACTAACTTCTAAGATGGTATTAATTCTAGTTTCAACATTGTTTTAAATAATAACAGCCTTTCCCATTGTTTTCTATTACCTTCAAGAATAGTGTTGAATTTAATATTTTGGTAGGGAATTAAAATTCTGGAGATGGAAACTGTACTTTTGGACTTTTCCTCTTTAAAGGTTCTAAGATCTGTCCAGTGCTAATGGAGAATCCTCTAAGGCTTCTTTCTTATGCTTTCATTCAGTTTGCTCTTTTCACCCTAAATATATTTAGCAGTTTAACATGTGCCTCAACAGCTTAAGCAAATTCAGAACAGGGGAACTGTGAGAGTTTGAGACTGTTGCCAATTCTTGATAACCCTTAAAAAAATTAAATAATCTGTAAGTTATTCAGATCCATTCTTATTTTTAGTTTTTTTTTTTTTTTTTTTTTGCCATTTAGCTCCTTTCCTTACTTATTTTCCAGGTTTAAGATTCTCAACCTCAAATAAAATCTTATAAATGTCTTATCTTCTCTCAGCCCACTGTGCTAAGGTCTTAAGAGAACCATCTAAATCATTGCTTTTTATTTAACTCCTCGTATCACTCTGAATTTGCTCACTTTCCTTAAGATTTCATATGATCTATCGTTCACGTATAGTTAACACGCATTTAAAAATACACTTATTTTAAAAGTAATGTATAAATATACTACTTGTATATTGATATACATTATCTTAACGACATTTTAGAGACAAATTTTGGCCAGTGTTCTGATTCAGAATGATACCCAAAACATTTTTTAACAATTGCTGTAACTTAACACTCCTCTGTTAAATTTATATAAGCCATTTTTATTTCTATCTATAATTCTGGATGCCATTTTATCTCCATTTTAGATTATAAAATCTTAAAGAACATCTAAAAACATCTCTTAAATGTTGATGAATTACTGTTTTCCCCATTATCCTAAACAGTTATTTTTCTTTTAGAAATCAAGACTAACAGATATCCTAAAAAAGAAGGTGCAAAAGCACTTGTGATTAATGGTAGCACTAGATTTTTTTCATCAGATCCTTTCTCAAGTAAAGGATTTCTACTTTTTTTTTTTTTTGCGGTACGCGGGCCTCTTACTGTTGTGGCCTCTCCCGTTGCAGAGCACAGGCTCTGGACGTGCAGGCTCAGTGGCCATGGCTCACGGGCCCAGCCGCTCCGCGGCATGTGGGATCTTCCCAGACCGGGGCACGAACCCGTGTCCCCTGCATCGACAGGCGGACTCTCAACCACTGCACCACCAGGGAAGCCCAGGATTTCTACTTTTATCCTATGGTATTGACTATTGGGAACATAAACTGATTTGAGAAATATATAAAGTCTTAAGTTTTGGAGAATGAGTTCATTGAACTTTCAGAGAGATCATAGTTCAACAGTGTTTAAAGTTACTTCGAAGAAATAATGTGAATAGCAGTTCTGGTTTTTCTTGTGCTTTTAATGAGCAGTCCTGCTTTAAAGGGCAGCTTCTACTTTTTCCACAATCTCTAGTGTTAGAGGAGTTGGAGGAGAGGAAACATTTTGAGAAGTCAGCAAATAATAAAAAAGGAATTTAACCTCTTATTTATTTATTTATAAACCACAGTGTTACTTCTGCCATTATGTTTTTTTTACAAATACACTTTTTTTGGGGCTGTGTTGTGTCTTCGTTGCTGCGTGTGGGCTTTCTCTAGTTGCGGCAAGTGGGGGCTACTCTTCGTTGCAGTGTGCGGGCTTCTCACTGCGGTGGCTTCTCTTTGTTGTGGAGCACAGGCTCTAGGCATCGTGGGCTTCAGTAGTTGTGGCACGAGGGCTCAGTAGTTGTGGCTTGCGGGCTCTAGAGCTCAGGCTCACTAGTTGTGGCGCACAGGCTTAGCTGCTTCACGGCATGCGGGATCTTCCTGGATCATGGCTTGAACCCATATCCCCTACACTGGCAGGTGGATTCTTAACCACTGCACCACCAGGGAAGTCCGAACCTCTTATTTAGACAGCTCAGGGTTCCAGTTATACATGCCACTGCATCATCTCTTTCTGATCTTGCCATCTCTCTGAATAGATTAAACTCCAGGTGGTTACAGTCAAAGGAAATTAACTTTGTTTAGTTAATATCAGTTTGATATGGTTGGTATAGGTTTTGGGACATGTTTTTTCAGGTTGCATCTGGAGGTGGTGGCGTTGGAGATTGTGTTCAAGAACCAACAACAGGCAACTGGAGAGGAATGCTGAAAACTTCAAAAGCTGAGGAGTTACTAGCTGAGGAAAAATCAAAACCAATTCCAATTATGCCAGCCAGTCCACAAAAAGGCCATGCTGTGAATTTGCTGGATGTGGTAAGCTGCAGAATTTGCTTGAGGACAAATAACCAAATTACCAGGAAAACACTTTAAAAGACAAAAGGAACTGAAGTCTCAAAAACTTACTGAATGTTAAATGTTGTCATTTCAAAATGGCACAAAAGTAACTTTTCTCCCCGTCACCCCATTTAGCCAGTTCCTGTTGCACGAAAACTATCTGCCCGTGAACAGCGAGACTGTGAAGTTATTGAACGACTCATCAAATCTTATTTTCTTATTGTCAGAAAGAATATTCAAGACAGGTTAGTACTATGTTATATAAATCAGACTAGAATACTGCGAGATGATTTCATAATCTGTTTTGAAAATACACATATTTTTTAAAATTTAGGTTTTTATTCTAAATCAAATGGTTATGATTGTTTTGCAGTGTGCCAAAGGCAGTAATGCATTTTTTGGTTAATCATGTAAAAGATACTCTTCAGAGTGAGTTAGTAGGACAGCTGTATAAATCATCCTTATTGGATGATCTTCTGACTGAATCTGAGGACATGGCACAGCGCAGGAAAGAAGCAGCTGATATGCTAAAGGTATTACTGTGAATTTTTCTGAATTTTCTTACTTGGGTTGTAGGTATAAACATTTATTGTTTAAAATGCATTCTGGGGGCTTCCCTGGTGGCGCAGTGGTTGAGAGTCCGCCTGCCGATGCAGGGGACACGGGTTCGTGTCCCGGTCCAGGAGGATCCCACATGCCGCAGAGCAGCTGGGCCTGTGAGCCATGGCCGCTGAGCCTGCGCGTCCGGAGCCTGTGCTCAGCAATGGGAGAGGCCACAGCAGTGAGAGGCCAGTGTACCGCAAAAAAAAAAAAAAAAAAAAAAAAAAAAAAAAAAGCATTCTGATCCTTGGAAGATACATATATGTAGTCTTTGTATGATGGCTAATCTTTTTTTCTGTTGGCACTTGATTGGATTCAAATTTCAGAGAAGATACTAGTTAGTGTAAATCAACCACATATAAAGTGGAGAGGTTATCCCACATTAATTCAGATTCTTTCTTTGATATTCCTTGTTATTATAACTTAAGCATTTATAATTTTTATAATTTTATTTAATGCAGGCATTACAAGGAGCCAGTCAAATTATTGCTGAAATCCGAGAGACTCATCTTTGGTGAAGAGAACTATGTAATACTGAGACTTCACTGACTTGCTAGTTAACTGCCTACTTGAGTAGAATTTTATTTATGAACTCCTATGTATTGCAATGGTATGAATCTGCTCATGTGAAGACTGGCTATAAACTGAAAATTATACTCTGTATTGCAGAACGAATCACACATTTAATCCAAATAATAAATGGCTGTTTCTAAAATTTCCTAGTATATATAAAATACATCATCTGTCTTGTGACAGTTTCATCTGAACGTAAAAAGAACTGTTAATCGTTCTAGTTGTACAAGCAGTTTGTCTGTGGATGAGATGACCTGTGTAATCTGCTAGTAGTCTTAAAGCTGCTGCCATAGCCCTTCAAGAAGAATGCACCAAGACACCATGTCATATGACTATAATGCATGCACTATTATTTAAACCGAACTGGCTTTGAAAGAGGTGGGTTGACAAGTTACTCAGTAGAGTCAGTCATCTGTTCCACCTGTTCTTTGATTTAGTTTTATTGAGCTTCTCTGAAACATTTGATGTGTTTGTAAGAAAGCTGAACACACAAGAGGATCTGTAACATTGACAATGATGTGATGTGCATAATGTGTAGCTACAGTCCTTGCACTTCTGGGTCCACATTCCCCTGGTGCGTTAAAAATTACAATATCTTCGATCTTACTTAAACCTGGAAGCATGAATTATGTTTTCCTGCATTAAGAACGTCTAGCCTTGATTATTTAGTAAGACTTGGTAATGACCATCTTTCCTTTTAATTTTCAGAAGTCCTAATAAATTCCCCTTGGTTTTCAAATATAATAGTAATAATTCAGATACATTTTTAAATTGGAGCCCTCAGACCGTGCTTCAAGATTCACTTGGAGGTGGGACTTAAAACTAAAAACTGTGGTGATTTTAAGTGTATCTTCTTCCTATTAGTTGTTAATAGTTACTTTTGCTTCACACCAACAAAGTACATTAGAATAGAAAGTAATACTTTCTATTCTATACTCCTAAAGGCTTTCAGGGGGTTGGGAGTAAGGTTTAGAACATATACACATTTTACCAAAATTCCCCAGGTGATTCTTGATATGAATTACATTATAAGTTTTAAAATGATAAATTACATATTGCAGATATTAAAGTCTATTTTTAAGTTACGACACTTATGAAGGACTATTGGCAGGAACATATGAATATGTCTGTTACTCTTAGCTAATGGCACTCATTTACTGTACCAAGAGACACGAGACTCAGCAACTGATCTCGAACATTTAAAAAAAAAAGGGCTTCCCTGGTGGCGCAGTGGTTGAGAGTCCGCCTGCCGATGCAAGAGACGCGGGTTCATGCCCCGGTCCGGGAAGATCCCACGTGCCGCGGAGCGGCTGGGCCCGTGAGCCATGGCCGCTGAGCCTGCGCGTCCGGAGCCTGTGCTCCGCAACGGGAGAGGCCACAGCAGTGAGAGGCCCACGTACCGCCAAAAAAAAAAAAAAAACCATTAAAAAAAAGATTCAGTCTGATATATGGTACTACTTATACTTAGCAGCACCATCTTCATAGAATACATGCTTCCAGAATGTTTATTAGCATACTTTAAAATCACTCTGCCATTATTAAACATCAGTTTTGAAACTATAGCCATCCATGATTTACTTATTTCAGATAGATCAGATGACTTCCATTCTAGTCTAGCTCTTTTAATTTGTAAGGGGGGAAGAAAACTTACAATGCACCTTTCTCCAGCAAATTTCAAATTGAAAACATTACCTGCTATGATAATGCACTTGCTAGTACTACACACCATGTACAAAGAAAAACAGAGACAAGAGGTATGCAAAGAGAAAACCTCCTTTTGTTGACACTTAAACTGAGTAAAGTTCTGAAATGCAGAGATGATCTCTGACATTTATAATGGATACCTGTATGTTCTTACTATGTAAATAAAGTTGCTGGTATGAAGTGACATTAAAGTTTGTCAATAAATGAATTCTTCCTAACTTTACTCTTAGAAGAAGGTTTAGATAAACTATAGCTTTTTTAACATATAAATCTACTTTGGAACATAGCAATACAGCTTATACTGTATGAAAGTTTTATGACTTTCTTCTTTTTAGATTTTCATAATTGACTGAGGTATTATTACATCTCCATTTTTTGCATATGAAGATAATGACTTGCACCAAGTAATCCAGGTAGTAAATAGCTAGAATCTGAACTCTAAAGCTATGCTTGGCTGCCTGTAAGATTTTTCTAGAACACATCTGATTGTAAACCATTTTGTGTGTATGTTTGTGCTTCACTTGATGCTCAGGGGAAATAGGGGCGCTATTACCTTCGATTTTTCAGATGTTGGAAATAGTTCTGGAGAATCAACCTGCCTAAAGAATGTAGAGCTTAATTTAACTAAGTCTTGATTCCAAATCCTTTAAATGTGACCTGAAAACTTCCCTTACTGGAATGTCTTTTGATATTCTCAAATGATTAGATATTTAGTATATATATTTTGCCTCTATTTTATCTTGTTTGTTACTTAACTTTTCAGTTCATCTCAAGCTGCAATCTGCTTGGGGACATAAGTTGAAACTTAAAACTAATTTAAAAGTTGATAAATTTATAAGACATTGCTACCTTTTTTTTACTGAATTTAAAAAAACAAGGCTATGAGTATATTTAATTTTATGGAAACACAGTCAAGGGACTGGAAAACTGAATTAGAAACTTTCTGAAAAGTCAAGTACTGACTTCTTTTCAAGGAAAAGAAACTATTTCTACTGTAATTTCTAATGCCAGCTATGGCTTCCTCTAACTTTTCTCCCTTTTTACAGAGAGCTGTATTTGCTTTCTAAACAACAAAAAACCTCTACTGAGATACACACCTGATATAAAAGTACCCACAATTACTTATACTACCTCTTTTTCATTGTTCCTCCTCATCTCCAAAACAGCAAGGACAGGATAGGAAAGACAGCATTTAGTTTTTCATGAAGCATAATTATTAAAATAGAGATTAACCCTAGAAATCATGCTTTTCTGTGGTAGTCCTTAATGTTTAAGGATCGGGAAATAAAATATCCCACTATTACACAAACTTAACCAACCTATATAAATAATGAAATTACTCACACTGTGAGGCCTAGAGTACACTCCATCCTTTGTCTTTGAGTTGCATAACTGAAGGTATAAATTCATACATCTTGAGAATGAATGATGGATAAGTTTGAACCACTGGAAGGAGTTTTCATCATAGCTGAAGCCATTTTATAATGTAGAAGTTCCTTTTTCCTATTTTAAGTAACGAAAGTCCATTCTTAAGAATATGTTGTCCAACAACTAAAACACTCTCAGGATTTGTTACTTGTCTGTGATTTATACTGACTCCACCTTCTGTTATCATCCGATACCTGAAAAATAGAAATGTTCAGTAACTAGATAAATTAATCACCGTTGACCACTCCCAATAATACAGATACATCATTATTTCATTTAAATTTCAAAGGCTCTCCTATTGAAACCATTTAGCACTGAATTGTTATCTTCATGTTTATTAGATTCTGCCTCTCCTTTAATGTTCTGAAGGAGAAATTCAACTAGTATTTTAAATAGGTTGGGCAACCCCACTACTCCCCAGAATAAAGAGGACACAGACTGAATGTGAGAGGGGCGTGTGAATCTGTTTACTTAGGACCTCTGTTCTTGTGATCTTCTCAAATTGTGACCATCCCTAAGCTGACTGATCCCAGTGTATTTATACAATAGTGGTCACTTAAACATAAGCCTTTTCCAATGCTGGAGAAAAAACTGACCAGGTTAGACTTAACAAGAGAGAGTATAGTAATACTAGATTTTAAAGAAAATTTAAGGTATTTTCAGCAGTAAGTACTCAGTTTTCACTTTATTCTCAGACTAACTTATCTTCTACAAGGAATGAGATGCCATTATCAGGAAAAACACCACCTCTGGAAACACAGGTTGTGAATTACAACTGTGAACCTAAAAGTTAAATAATCTTACCCTCGGGGACCACCTGGAATGGCATTTGCTTTGCGGCACGTATCTAGGACGCTTGTTCCAGGGTCAAGAACTAATTCAGAAAATGAAGCTTCTTTAAACAATTCTTTTAACTCTTGATCAGACATGACCTCCAGTGCCTCTATGCTGCTATGATAAAGGGCTTGTGTACACCTGAAAAACACATTTTGAGAGCCACATCATGTTGAGTGCTTACTTAGACATGTGTTCTAACACCCAAAAACCAATTATGAAGTACCCATTATGTTCCAGATGGAAAGTTTTTCAAACAGCAACATTGATCTTGTATAATTTATAAGCTTAATTCAGGATAATCTTTCTTTCTAGTAAATGTAGGCTAGTACTTTAAAGCAGTTAACACCGACAGTCCTTGTTAGTGGTAAAAGATAACTGACTCTTAAAACATTGGCTCCAAATGTTCTCCAGTCTCTTAACTAATTAATCAAGTGTCCATTATTCTAAGAGGCCACCTTTTAGCAGAGTCCAGCCCTTCTTGTCCATGAACAAGCTTTGTTACTTCTGTAGCAAGTCGTTTCTGAGGACCCCGCTTTTCTGGCTCTTTGACATGCAGCTGCATTATGTGGTCAATCTCTGGAAGGGGCAGAAAAGTGAAGAGCTTCAGGTACCTTTGGGACAAAAAAAAAAAAACCCGGTTAGATTTATATAACATACCTAATTTTTATCTCCAGCTCCCTTACCCTTTAAAGAACATCCTGCTTACTTTAGAATTTATTTTTAATTATGAAATATAACATACAGAAATGTACCGAAAATGACAATGATACACACACCACCCTGACTGAAGGTGTTACTATTTTGCCATCTTTGCTTTAAATCCTTTCTTTTTAAAAAAGTCATAAAATAGTATAGATGTAGATGAGGGCCCCATACACCTCATACATATTCTCCTTCTTGCCCCAGAGACAACCACTAATCTAAATTTGTGGGCATCCTTCCCAAGCATGTTTTTATATTTTTGTTTTCTGTGTATGTACCCATAAATAAAAACTGTAATTTAAAAACTGACAAATATTTTATACGTATCATCTTTTAAAATCTTATCTTTGGTGAAAGCATAGAGAAACACGCCAACAACAGACATAAAGTTTAATGAGTCCTAAAGCAAACAGCTGTGTAACGATCACCTGTCTAGGTGCACAACGCTGCTCCTACCCAAATCCCCACTCCTCCAAGGTAACCACTCTTTGGACTTTTCATGGTAATTACTTCCTTGTTTTTCTTTGTATTTTTACCATCTCAGTATGCCTCCCTAAACAGCATCACTTAGTTTTGCCTCTTTTCAGACTCTATATAAACAGAATCACGCGGAGTATGTATTTTTTGGTTACTGTGGCACATCACTATGTTGCTGATTCACCCATGCTGCTGTGTGTACAGCTGCTGAGTACACGTTCCATGTTATGAATGCTTTGTGATGTATGTATTCATTCCAGTGTGGATATCTGTGTTGTTCCTCCTCTTGGACAGTGGTTGATGGTGCTGCCATGACTATTCCCATGTGTTTCTCTTGGTGCACATGTGCACTCATCCGTTAGGGATGTGCCCGGGGGACGGGCTGCTGATCACAAGTCATGAGTATTTGACCTGAGTAGGCACAGCCACATATTTTTCCAAGTGGTTCTATACCTGTAACGTTAAGGGCTTGACGTTAAGCTTTTGACTGCTTAATGCCAAGGTGTCCGTTTCAAAGACATCGATCTCGAATAAGCACACTGCCAAGTGTATGCCACAGCTAGTACCAAACCAACCAGATAAGGAACCGGGCTGCTGCCACTCGTGAAAGTCCCCTTTCAGAAAGCCCTGGGCAGCCGAGATAACTGACTGCTTGAGTGACCCCTCTTCACCTTTCCCACTCCCTAATTCTCACTCTACATTTTAAATTAGCCAGTGAAGAGTGAACCTGCGGAATCCTAGGCACCCCAATAAAGGCAGAGCTCCGGGTCCACGCTCCCTCCTTCCCTATCCCTGACTCACTGTGTGGCCCCTGTAGTGCCATGTGCCCTTCAGAAACTAAGTAACAAATCTTTTTTTAAAGTTCCCTGATGATTACTGCTGAGATGTCTCTTACAATCATAAGGACCACAGCGCTGGTCCAGCCACAAGGTTGGTTCTGGCCCAGGAAATGTCTGTGAGGGCTCCTACAAGTAGTATGGGCCGAGGTGAGTTCCCCCCGGCATTTCTAGCTTGTGGTATCACTACCAACAGGCTGAGGCCCACACAGCAACTGGCTGGCAATGGCACAGTTGGCAGGACTGCATGATTGCCCTTTAGCTTTGACTAGTTTACTGACTGGCGAACCCAGGGGGGCAACACCATTTGGGAGGAGAGCGATGCAGGCTGGAGGTCTATCATTCTATCATGTCTTTTGCATATTGCCTCTGCTGTGCTGCCGGCGGTAGCCATCCCAAGACGTCACTGCTGCCGTAATTCAACGATCTCCACAGAGCAGTGCGATCAGTGATCAAGGCCATGTGGTCTAATGAGATGATCAGGCCACAAATTATACAGACCTTGATTGAGTACTAATGTACAGGAAGGTCCTCCACATCTCAAGGCCAAGGAAAGCTAATGAGGGTGGAATGGACCCCAAGCCTGTTATCACTGCCCAAGCTGAGGCTCTGAGCTAAAGGCAAGAGGAAAGGGTAATTCCCATAGGTAAGGAGGAGAGAGACCTCCCCTTGGGACTGGTGGGTCATAATGGGATTACACTTCCTAACCTGGATGAATGGAACAGCCTTGCAACAGGAAACTACTGGCAGAGCAAAAGGGGAAATGCAGTCGAGGCTTGCTGACACTCCTTGTCCCCCAAACTCGATGGGATATCGTGGGTCCAGTACCTGGTGTGATGTTGCTAAACAATGGACAACGATAAATGTCCTGAACATCTTGTGCCAATGCCTTGCAAGACTCCTGAGGAGGTACACCAGCTCCCTGATAATCCAGAACCCCTATGGAGGCTTCCTGGGTGTTGCTTAGTGTCGCTGAGTACCAACATTCGAAGGCTCACAGTGAACGGAAAACATGAGATTAGGCCTGTCTCCTGCTGTGCAAAGTGGCATGGTCCAACGGGTTTATCACTTCTACGACCAGACTCACTCAAGTGACCCCCTCTTTATTCTAACCCTGAAGAAGTCCCATTTGACCCTGAGTCCAGAGCATTCTTTTTACAAAGTGCTCCCTCTAATCACGGCGTAGTGCTCCTACATTTTACGGGGACTGTCAAAACCATTCAAAAGGCACTGGAGAGCACTGACAGTGCTCCTATACATGGAGGAAATTACTCATTAAACCACCACTGTACTCAGATATAACAGGTACCAGCCCTTTTCATGTTCTGGAGGCAACGCCCTCACCGCTCACTAATTCTTTGCCACAATCACAATCACATGCAAGTCTGCCACCTTCCACTGGGGCGAGGCACAACAATGTGTTTTGGAAGCTGCCCAGCAGGCAGTCCAACGAGCCCTACCTTTAGTCCCACCTGGCTCCACATTCCAAGTCAGTGCTTGACCATATCTGACTATGCCCCCTTGGAGTCTCTGGACCAAACTAAGTCTACGTGATTTCCTATGGGGTTTTGGATTAAGTGCCTAACCCCAAAGGATTCTACTGGGTTCTCTGTGGAGCACGCCATGGCCGTTAAGGGTATTCGGCCTGGAGGAAAATGACCAATTGAGCACAGGCTCCCAAAATAGAGGCAGGCTTTCATGCATGCCTCAGTAAGGTTGAGCTTCTTCACCTACGTTTTCCCCGAGGTGATCAGTGCATGACAGGTACAGGTGAAGCCCATTCTGGACAGATGAAAGCCCCCTTTTTGCTAATGTTTATCACAAGGTCAAGAACAATATGCCCAGTCATAATAGAAACTTTGGGTACAAACAGAGACGGTAGAAATATTGTGATCAAGAAGTTAGCAGGATGAAGGACAGACTGTTCCCACGAGAAAGAAACTAACCTAATCTTAAACAGAACCTAGTGTGCTTTAACTCCCTGAACTCCCTGGATCTGCATTTTATAAAAGCTGTGCATATAAACAATAAAATTGACACTTGTTTGCAATGGCTCCTGGTGTCCCTCCCGTCCTCACTCTTTCCTCTTAAACTTTTTCCTCATCCCCTTGCCGCCTGAATTCGAGCCCTCGGTCGTGCTGGCAGCGACAAGTGGCGCCCGAACAGGGACTCAAAAGACGTGGCAAACTGTTGTGCAAGTTACGTTCAGGTAAGGGGACCCTGTCTAGAGAAGGGACACGGACAATGGGAGTAAAATGGGGCAAGAACAGTCTGTTGAGCGTACTTATTTTATAGTTGCATTACAAGCTTTGCTAGAAGAAAAGGGAGTTTCAGTTTGCAAATCTGCTTTGAAACAGTTTTTCGAAACAGTGCAAGAATTATGCCCATGGTTTCCGGAGGAGGGTACTCTTAATCTTAAAGCTTGGCGCAAAATGGGGCAAGAATTTAAGAATCAATTGTATGTTAGAGGCGCGGCTGCTTTGCCTCCTGGAACCATGACCTTGTGGACTCAAATTCGAGAAATCCTTGATCCTCTGCATAAGATAGAAGTGGTTTCGGTTAAGTCAAAGGAGGAATTGGAAGATCAATTGTCTTCTTTCGAAGTCCTGAAACCAGCAGAGGAAACAACCTCTCATGCTCCTTGTGTTGATACTCTTCTTCCTCCTCCTCCTATACTTACTTCCCAAGGGGTGGAAATTGGCACCAATAATTATTTAGATGATGATTTAGATGCTTATCCTGCTATTTCAGGGAAGCCTCAAGAACTTAGGGCTGAGCTTCCCCGCTCTTTTCTGTCCGTGGTTATTCCCTCTGCTCCTGCACCTTCCCTTAGTCGGGCTTCTACTCCATTGTTGGTCCCAACTAGTATTCAGAATAGGAAAGCCACTTCTGATTTATCCCCGCTTCAAGCTGCTTTGCAGCAAGCTCGAGCATTGGGGGAAGATGTGTCTTCTTTCCATGCTTTTCCAGTAACTTTACAGGCTGGCCAATGAGTGTATTCCTCATTAAATTTTAAGGTTCTGAGGGAAATAAAAACAGCCACTGCTCAATATGGAGCTACTGCTCCTTTCACTCTTTCTTTATTGGATAACTTAAGTAGAGAGGCTTTATGTCCTGGGGATTGGACCTGATTATTTATTGTATCCTATGCTAACCGCTAATAAAATAGAAAATTTGTTGCAAAATTCTCTTGAATGGCAGATTGCCCTGGCTTCCTTTCCTGGACAAATTAAATATCATCTGCCTGCTGATAAATTATTACAGTTTCTTCAACAGGTGCCTGTAACCTTTTTCTCAAATTAGCCCTATTCCTCTTAAAGCTCCCTCCGTCTTTCTAGACGCTAGCAAAACTGGGATTATTGCTATTGTATTCACCTCTTCTAAACACAAAACCACTACTGTCTATAAATATGACACCATGTCTGTTAAAGAGCAGAATTGAAAGCTGTCTCTTTAGCACTTTCTACATATTCTTGTCCCATAAATATCTATTCAGACAGTCAATATGTAGTATCAGCAGTAAAAGCCTTGCCACAAGCATATATTGTGTCTGCTGATGAAGAATTGTTTCACCTTTTTAAGGAAGTTCAAAAAACATTAGACCTTCGTATAGCCCCTATATTTATAGAACATATTCGGGCTCACAGTACTCTCCCTGGAGGTCTGGCCGAAGGAAATGCATTAGCTGATGCCCTCACGCATATTTTTCTTGCCTCCCCTTTTGAACTTGCTACTCAAAGTCATTCTCACTTCCGTGAAAATGCTGCCTCCTTACGCAAAAGGTTTAAAGTAACTAGAGAACAAGCCCGTCAAATAGTTAAAACCTGCCCAGTTTGTCCTACACATCATAATGTTCCTATGCATGGAATCAATCCAAGGGGATTACTCCCCAATGATATTTGGAAATGGATGTGACTCTTTATCAGCCTTTTGGGCATTTAAAATTTTTACATGTTATTGTTGATACTTACTCAGGTTTCATTTTTGCCACCGCCCAAACTGGAGAAGCTTTTAAACATGTAGCTAACCAATTACTCGCTGCCTTCTCTGTACTTAATATTCCAAAGCAAATTAAAACTGATTGGGCTTCCCTGGTGGCGCAGTGGTTGAGAATCCGCCTGCCGATGCAGGGGACACGGGTTCGTGCCCCGGTCCGGGAAGATCCCACATGCCGCGGAGCGGCTGGGCCCGTGAGCCATGGCCGCTGAGCCTGAGCGTCCGGAGCCTGTGCTCCGCAACGGGAGAGGCCACAACAGTGAGAGGCCCGCGTACTGGAGGAAAAAAAAAAAAAAAAAACTGATAATGCCTCTGCTTATACTTCCACTGCCTTTCATAATTTTTGTACTATGTATCTTATATCTCACCGAACGGGTATCCCATATAACTCTCAAGGTCAGGCCATTGTTGAAGGGGCTAATTCCTCCTTAAAAACAATGCTTAAAAAATTAAAAGAGGGGAGTATTATTATGCATAAGAAACTTATCTATTCCCCACATGCACAATTAGCTATAGCCTTATATGTACTTAATTTTTTAAATGTGAATCCATCAGGGGACACAGCCGCAGAAAGGCAGTGGAATCCCTCAGGGCCCTCCAATCTGTTCGTAAAATGGAAAGATTTAATGACTGGCCAATGGCCAGGACCTGACCCGGTCCTTCGCAAAGGCCGAGGTTATGTTTGTGTTTTCCCCCAGGATGAGGAGACGCCGCGGTGGATCCCCGAGCGTTACACCAGGGATTTCCCAACTCCAGTCCCGCATGGCTCAAATGAGAATGACTTCACCAGAACGCCGCCGCCGTCGACGGCGTCCGCGAATGGGAATCCCCACCATGGGCCAGATGCATCGACTGACCAGAGCTGCTCATCAAGAGTAGCCGCCTATTTGTTTTCAAGCTCAATCAAATACCAAGACTTCAGTTTATGGTTGCATGATGACCACGCAAACATCTCATTTAGTAAGGATATAACCCCAAAGACGAGGAAGAATCGAACTTATGGGACTTTTGGTCAATTCAGGAAGTTTCAACAGGAGCCCAACCTAATCGGACACAATTGGGAGTAACCCCCCTTTCATTACCTTCATGTTATAATGATTATGCTCCTATCCCAGAAAGGGAGCCTATTTGCAGGGAATGTATCATCCTGACTTGTGGAAGTTAGTAGCCGCTATGGCTCCTTTGCAAACCAATTATTCTGGTTCTCCCCATTGGTATGAAGGTACCCTCAGACTTATATTTTCTCAAGCTTGTGTGCCTCGTCCCTTTTTTCTGGTGGTGGGGATGGGAGAAGTTCATGCTATTCATGACACCAATGGAGTTATGTATAAAATCGTATGTAATAATTGTGTACTTACTAACTGCTTACCTGTTAAGGCCCCCTCTTCTACATTCAAACAGACTCTTGTTTTTCTTGCCATGCAACCCCCATATGTAATGGTCCCTGTGGAAGTACAAGGACCTTGGTATACAGATTACGGATACCAATTTGCCTTAGAGTTACATGGCTTATTATCACGTACTAGAAGATTTACAGGGTTATTGATTGCTGGAATAGCTACACTTATATCTCTCATAGCTACAGCTACCATATCCACCATAGCATTATCTCAAACTGTTCACACTGCTGAACATGTTAATAATCTTGCGCAGAATGTATCACATGCATTAGCCACACAGGATCGTACAGATCATAAAATATTTAGCAGACTGGAAGGATTAGAAGAAGCTGTAGAATTTTTGGGAAAACAACTTACACTGTTAAAAACTCAGATGTCTTTGATATGCCACGGTGGGTTTCAGTACATTTGTGTTACCCCATTAGAATTTCAGAATATAACATCCTGGTATCAGGTACAAAGACATCTCCAAGGTATCTGGCACCATACTGACATGAGTCTCGATTCACAAGATTTGCAGAGAGATATTAAAAATATAGGTAAATCTAGGTTAGACCTTGTCAGCCCTGCTAAGATTGCACAAAAGGTTCTTGACCAATTGAATGGATTCAATCCTTTTAATCTTTTGCAATACTCTATGTGGTTTTTTATTGGAATACCCGCGCTTCTTATTTGTTTAGGAATTACTTGGTGTTGCTTTTGGAGCTGTTGGAAGCGTTATCTGTGGCGAGCACTGCCCTCTGAGGAAGGCGCCATTAAGACCCTCATAAGCCTTAGGGCCCGACTGTACTCTCCTTGGTATGCATCCTGGACTTTATGGTATGAACGTAAAAAACGAGATGGCCTTTGGCCAAATTGCTCCAGGGACCTGCTCAGTTACTGGGAGTCCCTGGTTGTTCCCTAAAGCTAGGAAAAGCAACCCTGGAGGGGAAATTGGTGCCTTTGAGGGAGAAGCCGAGAAGCCAATTAACCAGCTGATGCCTATAAGGCGTGACTAAGCCAAGAAGCCAATCAACCAGCTGATGCCGATAAGGCGTGACTAAGCAAATTCCCTGCTTTAGGGGTGTATATATATGGCTATGCTTTGTTATTAAACTTGCCTTGCAACCATCAGTTGCCTGTGCCCTTCTGATCCCATACCTTGGTGCGTTCAGTTCCCTACCCCCTCTCGTCGATTGTTGCTACACTTTGAGGACCCGCTGCGGCTGGCGGCAGTTATCAATTCATGGTTCGGGCTCAAATGCATCTACTGCACTTTAAAACTATAGAGGGAGATGTGGAGCGCGCCATGGCCGTTAAGGGTATTCGGCCTGGAGGAAAATGACCAATTGAGCACAGGCTCCCAAAATAGAGGCAGGCTTTCATGCATGCCTCAATAAGGTTGAGCTTCTTCACCTACGTTTTCCCCGAGGTGATCAGTGCATGACAGGTGCAGGTGAAGCCCATTCTGGACAGATGAAAGCCCCCTTTTTGCTAATGTTTATCACAAGGTCAAGAACAATATGCCCAGTCATAATAGAAACTTTGGGTACAAACAGAGACGGTAGAAATATTGTGATCAAGAAGTTAGCAGGATGAAGGACAGACTGTTCCCACGAGAAAGAAACTAACCTAATCTTAAACAGAACCTAGTGTGCTTTAACTCCCTGAACTCCCTGGATCTGCATTTTATAAAAGCTGTGCATATAAACAATAAAGTTGACACTTGTTTGCAATGGCTCCTGGTGTCCCTCCCGTCCTCAGTCTTTCCTCTTAAACTTTTTCCTCATCCCCTTGCCGCCTGAATTCGAGCCCTCGGTCGCGACAGTTCTCTTAGAAACTGAGGCCCTAACTGGCCCCCAATCAATACTATTCCCTAACGCCCTCGGTTACAGATGCCTCCGGCAGAAGCTTAACACCACAACTGATGCCTCCTTGGTAAATTGAAAATGGTACCTTCAGGAGAGGGCTAATCTTGATGTCAAAGCCTTTAATAATTACAGGAGGGGCGTCCCTGGTGGCGCAGTGGTTAAGAATCCACCTGCCGATGCAGGGGACACAGGTTTGAGCCCTGGTCCGGGAAGATCCCACATGCCAGGGAGCAGCTAAGCCCGTGCACCATAACTACTGAGACTGCACTCTAGAGCACGGGAGCCGCAACTACTGAGCCCGTGAGCCACAACTATTGAAGCCCGTGTGCCTAGAGCCCGTGCTCCACAAGAGAAGCCACCACAATGAGAAGCCTGCGCACCGCAACGAAGAGTATCCCCCGCTCGCCGCAACTACAGAAAGCCAATGCACAGCAACAAAGACCCAACACAGCCAAAATTAATAAATAAATTAAAAAGTAGGGAAGACTATGATTCAGAGTTATAATTATATATCTGAAAAATCAAAAAAAAAATTACAGGAGGGTGTAGCTTCCCTCATGATCAGCTCCTTCCTCTTCCTCTGGCTGCTTGGGGAGCCCCTTGGGACCAACTGTCTGACATGGACAGGGAATCCATATTCTTCACCAATGGCAGCACCACCATGTAGGCGCTGCAGCTTGCTGGAGGGCTGCAGCATTTCCCCGGTCTCAGGCACCTCTCTAATTGAAGAAGGCAGTCCCGGCTCAGCCCAGTGGCAGAACTTGTAGCTGTTCACTTAGCCCTTAGGGAGCCATAAAGAGGCCTTTGGCAGATCCATATTTTCACAGACTCCTGGGCTATTGCTAATGGCCTCGCGGTTTGGTCTGGCCAATGGCTAAGGGACAATTTTCTCATATAAGACAAGCCCACGTGGCCCAGACATGGAAGGAGTGCCCAGTTCCTATCATTGTTACTTATGTTTCTGCTCAGACTACCTGCTCTATGCTGGAAGCCATTTTCAACCGTACTGCAGACCCCTCACTAAGCCGCCCCACTGCCTAGCACAGACCCTTCCTACCAGCTTGAAAAACGGGCCCACACAACCTTGGGTCACCAAGGAATTAATGCCTTAACAGCTTGGGCTTAATTGAGGGGACTTCCCATCTCCTCAGCAACAGCCAAAGTTGTGATAGATGACTGTATTCTCTGCTCCCAAACCAAACAATGGAGGATATCCAGATGGGGACATATTCCCTGGGGAGACCAACCATGCTCCCACTGGCTGGTTGATTTCAATGGCCACTACCCACTTCTCCTGGGGCCTCCAGATATGCCTTCACAGTCATTAATACTTACACGGGACTCCTTTGGGCAACTCCCAAATCTCTTTCCTCACTAAATTTATCCTCGTTCCCTTTGGATCGCCAGACATACTGACTCTGACCCACTTTACCTCTCCAGAGATTAAACAAAGGGCTCTCCAACATAATATTCTTTGGAATTTCCATCTAGGCTAGAGCCCCAGGCAGCTGGCCTGAGCGTCATTAGCCTCCTTAAAGAGACACTCCTGAAATTAATTTCAGGCAAGTGGTCTCCCAAATGGACTGAACTCTTGCTCCAGGCCCTCATCTTGTTTAATTCTCACCTCCTGGGCCTTCCTACCCTATATACCAACTGTTACGCACACATCCAAATCCCACTTTTGGTCACCTCTGGCAATCCTCAAGCGTTTACCCTCCAAGAGAACTCTCCATTCATGTAGAGTTCTTTATTTTTGCTCAACAGTGGTATTTAATGTTCTGCAGGCAAGTATTATACATTTTTAAAATTTTTAAGAATTATTCCTAAGTTATTTTGATGATAGTTATGTCAAATGATATTTTTTTGAAAAATTCACTTTTTCTTTGTTGCAGGTTACTTCTCATTAATTTATATTCTTCTAAGAGTTTAAGATATTGTGAATTAATGAGAAAATCACTTTAAAAAAGGACCTTCAAAAGGATCTTCTTTTATGTTAAAGAAAAGGAACATTAGAGACAAAGGTGAAATAAAAGTCAAGTTTAAGATGAAAGGAGTAAAAAACTAGAATATGCAAGCAATAATGTCCTAAGAACCTGCTAGATGGAGATCAGAAATTTGGCTCTAAGTTTTCTAGCACCCACAGTGGTTTTCTGCTTTAACCAACAAAAAGTGTTTCACTACAATGTTCTGTGATGTACTAGCCTTAAACAGAATCTACGTTAAAACAAACCAAAAAACCAAAAATCTATGAAAGGTACAGAGATTCAATGGCTAAAATTTATCATGAGCTTTAATGAACTTAATTTTTCTCAGCAATTAAGTACTCACCTTTCTACCAAATCATCTTGCTGCCTGACAAAAAACTGATACAATTCAAAAGGAGATGTCTTATCTCTGTTTAGCCACACAGCATTGCCAGCAGACTTTCCCAGTTTCGCTCCAGTTGTACTTGTAATTAGAGGAACAGAGATTCCAAATACATCTTCTCCAGTCAACCTATGCATAAAGAAGAATATTATGTGCTTTAAGCTCAAGTGGTGGTAGGTTCTGCTAATCATTCTCAGATTTCAGTCTGGTTTCTTGCTCTAAGAAAACTTCCTTGACCTCCTAAACCTGGATTCTTGTCCATCTTACTGCTTTCACAGCACTCTATTTGGACATTTGTCATTCTGAACTGCAATTGAACCAGTGACTCTGGGCAAGCCAAGGGGAAGTGCTGCATAACTGGGGCCTGGATATTTTTAAAGGTTGGGTAGGAAGAGGAGAGAAAACTAGGTAAAGAGGAGTCAGGTAGAGACACTAAAAGAGGTGTCTTAAAGGGATTTTAAAAATCAGTAGCACATGAGCTAGTCCTGTAGTTCATCTCCCTCAAGAAAGTGCCAGTGAAATCTACATTATTCGCCAAATATTCGGTGCTGAAAAAAAATTTTTGGAGATGCCAACCAATGACTAACACTTAGCTTCACGAAAGGTGCAGAGCAAAGCAGAGACTACTCAAGGAGGCCCAGTCACGTTCAGGTTATAAATGAAGACAAGCAGTCTTTCAAATCAGAAACATAGAAAAAACCTTCTTAAAAGCAGCAAACACATACATATCCGAATCCTGACTAGGAGGGTCTATTTCCTGCAGAGCTCTATAATTTGTCCCATACCTAATACCATTCATTCAGCCCTTTAGTTCTCATTAGCCAGTGATATTAAATTAATCCCATTACGGACCCTTAAGGGAGATAGAACCAACAAGGGCAGGAACGAAGGGCGTCATTTCACAATCCTAACAATGCAACACGCTATTTGTGTGTAAATTATTTGTTCTAGGATTTCTCCAGGTCTAAAGGCGCTTACTTATGGATGAACTCGTATCCGGACATGATATTGCCCAGCTGATCAGATCCGCCCAGCTGGACCCGGCATCTATAATGCTGGAACAGGTAGTAGAAATCATAGGCCTGGAGCACCTGGTATAGAAACTCGGCCAAACTCATGCCTTCGGGGCTCTTGAGCCGAGTCTGCACGCTCAGCCGGCTTAGCAGCGTGCCCATGCGGAAATGGCCGCCCACTGCCGCTAGGAAGTCCACCAGGTCCTGCTTCTGGTACCATGCCGAGTTGTCCAGCACGGTGAAGTTGCCCCAGGTCCGCCCATTAGCGAAGAGCTGCTGGTGATTAGCCGCCAGGGCTTTGAGCCCTTGGCGCAGGGAGCGCGCGTTGTTTCTCACGCGTTCTGCTTCCAACGCCTCGCGCTCCTTGGTACGGCCGCTTGGGTCTCCCAGGCGCGCCGTGGCTCCTCCCACCAGGGCTATCACGTTGTGGCCCGCTCGCTGGAAGTGAAACAGGCCCAACAGCGCCAGCAGGTGCCCCACATGAAGCGAGTCGGCCGTGGGGTCGAAGCCGCAGTAGACGGTCTGTGGAAAATTGCCCGCCGTGCCACGGTCGAAGAGCTCTGGGAGCTCTGTCTTCGTACCCCTCTCAGGGAAGAACTCCTTGAACAGACCCCGAGCCTTCTGCATCGCCAGCAACTCCTGAGCGCCCGAGTGAGCCTCACGCAGCCCCAGGGGTAAGACTCCTGACAGGCCTGGGATACCAAGCCCCCGGCCACGGGAAACGCGCCGCAAAATGGACGCCGCCATGTTAGCGGCGGCACGAAGGGAATGCTGGGATCTTAGAGGCCGACCACACCCCTCAGTGCGTGCCTCCTACAATTCCTACGTAATTTACTTGTGTTTCTTTCTGCGCATGCCTAGGTGGGGCTGGGCGGTTAGTTACGGAGCTCTGCAGCCTTGGAGTTCTGACTACCTGGGTGCAGTTTCCGCTTAAAAGTCTGGTCACCTTAAATACCCTAAAACTTAATTTCCTGGGCTTCCCCGGTGGCGCAGTGGTTGAGAGTCCGCCTGCCGATGCAGGGGACGCGGGTTCGTGCCCCGGTCCGGGAAGATCCCACGTGCCGCGGAGCGGCTGGGCCCGTGAGCCTTGGCCGCTGAGCCTGCGCGTCCGGAGCCTGTGCTCTGCAGCGGGAGAGGCCACAGCAGTGAGAGGCCTGTGTATTGCAAAAAAAAAAAAAAAAGTAAATAAAACTTAATTTCCTCATCCGTGACTTGGTTATGTTTATGATAATAGTTCCTATCTCAGATGGCTGTTGTGAGAATTAAGAATTAAGGCACCTGGAACATATTGAGCGTTCTAAAATATTAGCTTTTGTTTAAACTTTCACGTAAAAATAAGGTTTGTTGCGCAAGTTGTTTGAAATCTCGGTCCTATGCAAAAATTTGTTCACAGAAGTTGTGAGGGGTCAGGAATTGGTTTAACCTCATGGAGAGATAACGGGGTGGGCGTCGAGACGCAATTTCGTAATACAGATTTCCAAACGGATGAGAACACCTCAGCCCCCAGTATTCATTAGCCTCTCCAGGAGGTGGCAGTCTTGTCCAAGCTATAACGAGATAAAATTCAATAAATGCAGAAAGCCCCGTTTTATTAATTTATTTCAGTTTCAGGTAACCAAGTGGGACACAGCTTTGGCATAAGTGGATTCAAATTAGTAATCATATTGGCACAGCAATAGCCAGGTGCTAACAGTCCTCCAAGCACTAGGGATGGGGGTCTGTCTGGCAGCTGGCTGGCAGGGATCCAACTCCAAAACTCCATTTTAAAGTCTCATTTCTGGGATCACTTGCAATACCAACTGTCTTAGATAGAGTTTCCTGGGAAAGAGACTCGAGTGGGAGATTTGTGTGCAGAATTATTGGGGTGTGCCCTTGGAAACGACATCTGTACTGAAGTGATGGAAGAAGGGTTGGGCTGAGGGAGGAGTTGCTCTGTGAACACTTTTGCAATAGAGGCTTCAGGCAGCCCCATAGCGGGCTCTGGAGCTGGGATTTCCTTTCAGAGTCATCCTGATTAGAGGCAAGGGGGCATGCCTTTGTATCCTGTTATTGATCTTGTCCTTAAATGTGGAAGGCCCCGCTGTGAGTCATCAGCAACCAGAACTCTCAGCGGCTGGGAGATTAAGTGCCTTGGTCCTGAAGCAGGCATCTGGGCCATGCTCCAAACAGTTCCCTAAAGGATCTTTTCCATTTCTTAACATTATAAAGTGACTTGACAGAATGAAATATTATTTTTAAAAATTAGTTTCTTTGTATATGTGATTATCAATGAAGTGAGTTTCTCACTGCCAAACTGTAACTTCAGTAGGAATTTTAGATACCTATTCATCAGGCTATGTATTTGTATCCCCCCCAAATTGTTTTTCCCCAAAGCACATAAACTGAATGATTTAATATCAGCAAGAGCCAAACTGAATCTTGATAATGAAAATGAAGACACAGCAATATTTTCCTCCAGAAAAGGAACATTTGAAGGCAGAAACATTTCTTTAAAAAAAGTTATTTGTAAAAGACAGCCTCTTGCTATAAGGTTTTGTATTTATATTTTCATTCTGTCAATTAAAGTGATATTTTAAACTGCATTGAATGTAATTCGTTGAATGTCTATCATTATCTTCCTGCCTCAGTTTAAAAGATACTAGATTAAAAAATATTTACAGTTCCTTCTAGTCCTCAAGGAAATAAGCAGGGCATGTTCTAACTCTCATGTTGCTATTCAAAATATCTTAAAATTTGCCATCATAACCAGTTTAGCTGCAGTCTTGTTTCACACGACTTTGATCAGGGACATATTTCAGTATGTGTAGCAGGAAATTCTCCTGAGCACACAGCAGATGGTGCTTCCTATTTAGTACCAACACACAGGAAGATTTGAACATTTTCAAAGGAGTATCTTTCATTCTTGAGGTTTCTGGTTAATATGACAAGTAACTATCTGTGATTTTACAGGTATGTTAGTAATTTTATATCAGAAACTATGACTTCATATTGTGGTTTAGTTACTTAGTCACTTCAGGAGATCATACTTCTTATAGAACTATACCTGTTTCACCATTACTTGATTGCCTGTGCTTAATGGAGAAGAACTTTTGTGTACAATGGAAAACAGAAAAATTTTATCTGATATTAGAATTTATTATAACATCTTTATAGATCTGAGTTCTGCTTGGTGTCTTCTTAAATTTAGTTGTATTTCATGAACTGGTAGTGAACTCTGGTACAGAAGGTAGTGCTATGTGCTACAGAACAGGTGCTATGTGAGACTTGACAGTAGCTCAATAACAGCAAATTATTTCCTTTTTTTTTTTTAACATCTTTATTGGAGTATAATTGCTTTACAATGGTGTGTTAGTTTCTGCTTTATAACAGAGTGAATCAGTTATACATATACACATGTTCCCATATCTCTTCCCTCTTGCATCTCCCTCCCTCCCATCCTCCCTATCCCGCCCCTCTAGGCGGTCACAAACCACCTAGCTGATCTCTCTGTGCCATGCGGCTGCTTGCCACTAGCTAAGCACCCTATGTTTGGTAGTGTATATATGTCCATGCCAGTCTCTCACTTCGTCACAGCTTACCCTTCCCCCTCCCCATATCCTCAAGTCCATGCTCTAGTAGGTCTGTGTTTTATTCCCGTCCTACCCCTAGTCTCTTCATGACATTTTTTTCCCTTAGATTCCATATATATGTGTTAGCATACGGTATTTGTTTTTCTCCTTCTGACTTCACTCTGTATGACAGACTCTAGGTCCATCCACCTCACTACAAATAACTCAATTTCATTTCCTTTTATGGCTGAGTAATATTCCATCGTATATATGTGCCACATCTTCTTTATCCATTCCTCTGTCAATGGACATTTAGGTTGCTTCCATGTCCTGGCTATTGTGAATAGAGCTGCAATGAACATTGTGGTACATGACTCTTTTTGAAGTATGGTTTTCTCAGGGTATATGCCCAGTAGTGGGATTGCTGGGTCGTACGGTAGTTCTATTTGCAGTTTTTTAAGGACCCTCCATACTGTTTTCCATAGTGGCTGTATCAATTTACATTCCCACCAACAGTGCAAGAGGGTTCCCTTTTCTCCACACCCTCTCCAGCATTTATTGTTTGTAGATTTTCTGATGTTGGCCATTCTGACTGGTGTGAGGTGATACCTCATTGTAGTTTTGATTTGCATTTCTCTAATGATTAGTGACATTGAGCATCCTTTCATGTGTTTGTTGGCCGTCTGTATGTCTTCTTATTTGCAGTCTTATTTTCTCTCAGGCAGTCTATTTTCCATCACATTTTAACATTTAATGACATGCATTTACATTGATTTTTTTTTTTTTTGGCCATGCCCCATTGCTTGCAGGATCTTAGTTCCCTGACCAGGGATTGAACTCAGGCCCTTGGCAGTGAAAGCATGGAGTCCTAACGACTGGACAGCCAGGGAATTCCTGCACTTACATTGATTTTACAAAATATTGTTCCCAGAAAAGTTGACAGGATACACATGCAAGCAAGAAGGGAATGATTTCTTTTAGACGCCACCGGGATTCAGCACAAGATGGAAAGGACCTGGAAGCCGTTCAAAGACTGGATAAATTACCAATTAGCTGGAACATTGGAAAGTAAATTGGGATTTCCCACATGTAAAAAATATTAAAGAGACATGAATAGAAATAAGACATCTATTACTTTTCCCTAGAAACATAAGTATTATTTTAAATTTTTTCACTAGGAGAGAATTTTATTTTAAAAGTGTCATTTTAAACTTCATCCTCCTCCCCAAGCAGTGCAGACACTTGTGGATGGTTAACAAATGTCATTACCCCAAATTTGGGATTTTGCTGATCAGTTTTGACCTCTTCTGAAAAAATGGTTGGTAGAGCGTGTTATATTACTGTTCTACTTTCAAAATCTCCTCACTGGCTTGTTTGTTAAGTCTGTCTGTTTCATTTTGTACTTCATCAATACGTTCAATTGATTCTTGCCGTTCTTTTTCTTCCTATAGCAAGTTCAGAGAAGCAGACGTTTCCTCTGGCCTGGAGGCAGGAGTCAGTCTTGGTTTCTTTGCTTGGGGTGGAAGTGAAGACTGGTGTTTGGGGACCATGCTGAGAGAAAAGCCAAGTATCCACCCAAGGGAAGAGTCACGTACCAGGAACTCTGAGAATGAGAAAGGTAACTCTTTAAAACATAATGAGACCTATGACCTCAGCCATTTGGCCATCATATCCTAGCATCAACATCAAAAGCCTATGGATCAAATTTGAGGCATTTAGATAGGTCCAGTTTTCTTCCAGAAGACAACCATTGCTATCAGTTTCTTTCGTATCTTTTCAAATATATCATATATAACACTAATAATGACATGCTATACAGACTGTTCTGCATCTTTCCTTCTTATTTAACATTATATCTTGGCAAAGTTATTAGTCAGTACAGGAAGAGCACCCTCATACTTTTTTATAATCTCATGGAAAGCTGTAACTTAATTTATTTATTTTCTGTTTTAGTTGAAATATAATTGACATACAACTTTATATTAGTTTCAGGTGTACACATAATGTTTTGATATTTGTATATTGTGAAATGATTACCACAATAAGTTTAGTTAGCATCCATCACCATAGTTACAAGGTTTTTTTTCTTGTGATGAGAACTCAAGATCTACTTACTTAGCAAATTTCAAATATGCAATACAGCATTTTTTTTAATTAAAAAAATTGTTTGTGATAGTTTTTCTTTTTTCTTTTTAAAATTTTCTTTATTTATTTTCTTTGTTTTTGACTGCACCAGGTCTTAGTTGCAGCATGTGGGATCTTTGTTGAGGCATGGGGGATCTTTTTTGTTGCAGTGCGTGGGCTTCTTTCGAGTTGTGGTGCCTGGGCTCCAGGGTGTGTGGGCTCTGCAGTTAGTGGCACGTGAACTCTCTTGTTGAGGCGCGCGAGCTCCGTAGTTGTGGTGCTCAGGCCTAGTTGTCCCGCGGCATGTGGGATCTAGTTCCCTGACCAGGGATTGAACCTGCATCCCCTGCATTGGAAGGCGGATTCTTTACCACTGGACCACCAGGGAAGTCCCCACAATACAGTATTATTAACTATAGTTACTTGCTGAACATTACATTCCCATGACTTATTTATTTTATTTTATTATTATTATTATTTTTTTATTTGGTCGCACCGTGTGGCATGTGGGATCTAAGTTACCTGACCAGGGATCGAACCTGTGCTCCCTGCAGTGGAAGCATGGAGTCTTAACCACTGGATGACCAGGGAAGTCCCTCATTCTTTTTCTTATGGCTGAATAATATCCTATTGTGTATATATACCACATTTTCTTTATCCATTCATCTATTGATGGACACTTAGGTTGCTTCCATGTCTTGTCTTTTGTTTAATTTGTTTAACCAATACTTACTGATGATCAATAGCACTAATCTTTAGCTAGTACAAATCCTGCTGCATGAATCATCTTACACATGCTATTTGATATACATACTAATGCATCTGTAGTATGAATTCCTAGAACTCAATTTCTGATCAAAGGATATGTAATTTTAACTTTTATAGGTATTGGCAATTTTTGCCAGGAATATGAGAGTGAATAATGTGTCCTTAATAATACTAGGCATTGTGCTTTATAGTTAAGAGGAACTCACATATTCATTTGTTGATCCAATTAACCTCCAATTAACCTTTGTAAAATCACATAAAGCAGTATATGCGGTGGAAATGTGAAATATATAATTTTTAAGACTAAAGCATTATGATTATTCTCAATAATAAATTCAAAATCAGCTCCTGTTAGACAAATGAGTTTATGGGTTTATTGCTTCCTCGCCCTGGCCTAGCCACAGTGAGATAACAGAGGTGAGACTTCCATCTAAACTTCACCCTAAGCCTATAAACTTGCATCATACTAACTGCAATGGCTTTGGCTTCAAAATAAATTCACTTTAAGATAGAAGAGTGATGTTAGGTTTTGTAAACCAAAAAGCAAGAATAAGTCATTTTCGTAGGACTTGTTTGTTCAGATGAAGAACAAAGCTTCCAGGTGTGCTTCTTTGGATACAAAGATATTCCTGTTAATGCCTCACATGAAGTCAACCTACTGAGCAAAGATATAGTTCAGTGTTCTCTCCAGTTGAAAACATTTAGGGTGTAAATGAAGTCCTGTTGGCAGGGAAGATGGCAACAGTATGTCCAGAGCTCCGCACTGAAAATATACAAAGGCTAAAGAGTGGACGGTGGTTGCAACTGTTGGGCAAGAGGGTCCCTCAGGTAGCCACCCCTGTGGGCACAGGGCCAGGAGTTAGTCCTGCCCTGCCCTCCCTCCCTCTGCCTTTCATCTCCCAGCTGCCAAGGTCTTGGAAGCTTTGAAGGTCAGCAAAGAAGGTAAATCCATTGAGAACAGTCTGTAAACGTCCTAGAAAAGCATCCAACACTTTGTTCTCAACAAATACTGACTGAACGAATGAAGGAATGATGTCAAGCAATATCCAGAGATTACCTGCACTCTGCCTGAACCTGGGATTCTTCCACTGAGTGAGTGGTCCTGGGTCCCACACTGGCATTGCTCATTTGGCTGGTGAAGACATATTGACAGCGAGCGTTGTTGTTGCCGTGTGGCTGACAGGGTCTTGGTTCTCCAGCCTGGTGTCGGGCCTGAGCCTTTGAGGTAGGACAGCCAAGTTCAGGACATTGGACCACCAGAGACCTCCCGGGCCCGCATAATATCAAACAATGAGAGTTCTCCCAGAGATCTCCACCTCAATGCTAACACCCAGCTCCACCCCGTGGCCAGCAAGCTCCAGTGCTGGACACCCTATGCCAAACAGCTAGCAAGACAGGAACGCAACCACCCTCCATTAGCAGAGAGGCTGCCTAAAATCATACAAAGTTCACAGACACCCCAAAACAAACCATCAGATGCAGTCCTGCCCACCAGAAAGAGAAGATCCAGCCCCACCCACCAGAACACAGGCACAGTCCCCTCCACCAGGAAACATACACAGGCCACTGAACCAACCTCACCCACTGGGGACAGACACACAAAAAAAGGGAACTATGGGGAAGCTGGCACGAAGTGAGAGAGTGGCATGGACATATATACACTACCAGATGTAAAAGAGATAGCTAGTGGGAAGCAGCCGCATGGCACAGGGAGATGAGCTCCGTGCTCTGTGACCACCTAGAGGGGTGGGATGGGGAGGGTGGGAGGGAGACGCAAAAGGGAGGGGATATGGGAACATGTGTATATGTATAACTGATTCACTTTGTTATAAAGCAGAAACTAACACACCATTGTAAAGCAATTATACTCCAATAAAGATGTTTAAAAAAAATAAGAAACGAAATTGAGTTATTTGTAGTGAGGTGGATGGACCTAGAGTCTGTCATACAGAGTGAAGTAAGTCATAAAGAGAAAAACAAGTACCATATGCTAACACATGTATATGGAATCCAGAAAAAAAAAAAAACAACGTTCTGACGAACCTAAGGGCATGATGGGAATAAAGATGCAGACGTAGAGAATGGACTTAAGGACACGGGGAAGGGGAAGTGTAAGCTGGGACAAAGTGAGAGAGTAGCATTGAAATATATACACTACCAAATGTAAAAAAGATAGCTCTTGGGAAGCAGCCGCATAGCACAGGGAGATCAGCTCTGTGCTTTGTGACCACCTAGAGGGGTGGGATAGGGAGCGTGGGAGGGAGACGTAAGAGGGAGGGGATATGGGGATATACGTATATGTATAGCTGATTCACTTTGTTCTACAGCAGAAACTAACACAAGATTGTAAACAATTAAAGGTGTTAAAAAAAAAACTATTGGGCAAGAAAACTGGTGCTCTTGCATTTGGGTTTGCATATATATATGTTAATCTGCAATATTTGTACCTTTACTCCAAATGGTGCAGATTATTACAAATGTCATCTCTTTTATGGTTACATCAGGTCCATTAGAACTAAGAAGGTTCTGCAGAAGACCAAGTCTTCTTCTCTAAAGGGAATACACAGAACCTTGCCTTGATTTGATAGCTAAACACGCTGACTTGGCTGTATTCACCCGCATATAGGAACTTAAAGGGAGAGCATAGGAGAGAAAGGCCCTGTCCTTGGGGTAGTGAGTCAGTCCTGACCAATGTTACCCTTCTGTGGTTACCCTCTATTTTTAAAGAGTCTGTGATGCTGATCCAAACAGGTCTAAACTCAATTCTATTCCTGTTTTTTCAGAGTTGGCTTAAGCCTTATGTCAGCTGGACCTTTCACTCCACAATAGTTAGCTTAGGCTGCTGCATGCTGATTTCTTATCCATGATCCTAGTCCTAGGGGCTTTAATACTTCACTCTGGCCTGCTTACCCAGGGTTTGAATTTTGCAGGGGCCTCAGGCGAGGGGAAGCTCAATACTTGCTTTTTAATCTTTGCTTTGCTGTTGGAAGTCAAGGTAACCTTGTGCTTCCTTTCCATGAGAGCTGGTGCATTGCTGACCCCCTACCCCTGTAGCCTGTGTCCTGCTCTAGCAACTTTCCTGGTGGAGTGTTCTGATTAGAGTCCCTCTGAATCAGGGGAGCCATATTGTGTGGTTAAAAAGACAATCATGGTCTTAAATCTCAGCTTAAATTCTTTCTGGCTGTGACTTTGAGTAAGTTACTTAGCTATTTTGAGTTTCAGCTTTCTCACCCGTAATAAAGTGGGAGTAGGTTCTACTTCCTGAGGTTTTATTGACAGGACAAAAGCAATAATATGCATTACACTTTTGGTGAAAGGCTGACACATTTTATGGACTCTATTATTTTATGCACTTTGTTATTTTATGCAGCCACCTTTGACCAGAGCCTGCTTTTCCCCTCCAATCTATGAGGGCTGTGGGCAGTCTTGATGACATGTATGCCTGTAAAGAGACATACAAGTCATCAACGGAAGCGTTCCTTTTTCTTCTCTTCCAATATGGCAGCTGTGTGGACTCTTTCTCTTCATGATCCTGAGTAAAAAGACCAAAGTTTTCTCAAGCCCCCTGTTGGGGTGTGGCCCAGTCAATCCTCTCATAAGTCAAGAGAGAAGGTCTTCTATGGGAGGTCTCAGCCTGAGTTTTCTTTTTAGTGCTAGAAATAACCTTTAACAAAGGTCTTCCTGGCTGTCAAAATGCAGGCTTTCAGCATGGAGCTCACACACCAACATTCCTTATCATTATCTTTGTATTCCATAATACAGTAGTATAAGGGGGAAGCAGATTAGAAATCACTTTTTCATC